>NC_137053.1:14557395-14849895 GCF_032717465.1 Coenobita brevimanus | reverse complement strand
TATATATATATATATATATATATATATATATATATATATATATATATATATATATATATTTATGAAGTATAAAGAAACCACAAATTATTAATTTTGCACACTGATGAATATTGCAGTCAACACAGACAAATACACACATATGCACAAGTGTATCTACCAACACACATACACACACACACACACATACACACACATGCGCACTAAATGGTTTTCTTGGTTATAATACTTGTCACACCGTATATTATCACCCGATGCCAGCACTGTATCGATTAAGTGGATAGGCCGGTCCTGCAGTGGACCTCAATATATATATATATATATATATATATATATATATATATATATATATATATATATATATATATATATATATATATATATGTATATATATATATATCATCAGCCGTTGAGGTCCACTGCAGGACCGGCCTATCCCTACCGAAGCAGGGACGATGCAGCCAATGTATCTCTACCCAGTGGCTTAGGCTGTCTGGTAGACTGTATGTAGGGTGAGAAGTGCTTGTGGTTGTAGTGTTGCGGTGACTTTGGATGTGTGTGTAGTCTGTGAACCAAGTTTAATCGGTCCGTCTTAAGCCGACTGGGTGCAAGGATACTAGTATGCGACACTGATTCAACCACAGCACCCCTTGTGTCCGCCAAAGTAGCAAGTGGCTTGGTGAACGATTTCCCAAACTTTTTACAACTCTGGCGGGAGGCGAACCCGCGCTCACCAGCGTGCCAAACGCACACTCTGCCACTGTAATACGGAGGCTCCATATATATATATAGCTGTGTACATCACGCAGTGCATTATTCAACTCTGACCTCATTACAAAGTACAATTTCCATTTAACGATCAGTAAAAATGTCAGCAACCACACAGTCCATCTGAATGGCTTAGTGCGTGATCATTCACCAACACATACAAAACTGATATTACCGATACATATTGCAATGCTTGTATAACCTTTCATAATCCACTGGCATACACAGTGTGACCAGGTTCTTATTTGTATCTATCTATCTATCTATCTATATCCCGACGCCCTAATCCCGCAAAGGGTGGTCGCAGACAAAACGCCTCCAAGTCACTCTGTCACCCACCATTTGACTCCCCTCCCCCCAACTCACCCCCCCCTCCCTCATATACCTCTCAACTCCATCCCTCCACCTCATCCTCGGTCTACCCCTCCCTCTCCCTCCCTCCACCCCACCTACATACACCCTCTTAGTCAGTCTTTCATTCTCCATTCTCTCCACATGTCCAAACCACCTCAGTGTATTTCTCCTAATCTTTTCAACCACATCCACATCTACCCCACAACGTTCCTTCACTTCTTCATTCGTCAACCTGTCCCTCCACGTCACTCCACATGCTCCTCTCAAGTAACTCATTTCCACTGCTCTCACTCTTGACTTGTTCCCCTCTTGCAAGGTCCACGCCTCGCTTCCATACGTCAGGGTAGGGATCACAATACCATCATGCAGTGACTTCTTAACTTCCATACTCACCTCCCTATTTCTCATCACTGCTTTCAGTGTACCAACAACCTTTCTTCCCTGCTGTACCCTTTCACGTACTTCATCCCCCAAAGTTCCATCCTTACTCATCACACTACCCAAGTACTTGAATGCACTCACATTCTCCATATCCTCACCATCCAACCTCACTGCACACTCTGTGACTTCATTCCTCTCAAACACCATAACTTTACTTTTGTTTACATTAACTTTCAGCTTCCTCCTCCTACACACTGTCCCAAATTCATTCACCAAACCTTGCAACTCCCATTCATCTTCACTCAACAATACTGTATCATCAGCAAACAGCAACACCGGAAGCTTCCAAATCTCACCCTCATTCATTAGGGCCACCCCCACATCCACTGCCCTACCTTGCACCTCCTTTACAACCCCGTCCATATATATATTAAACAGCCATGGAGACATCACACACCCCTGTTTCAGTCCCACATTGAGATCAAAGAACTCACTCAGCTCACCATCCACTCGCACCGTAGCCCTAGCTCCCTCGTACATACTCTTCACAGCACTCAACAATTTCCCCTCCACTCCATATATTCTTAATACCTTCCACATACCTTGCCTATCTATTCTGTCATAAGCTTTCTCCAAGTCCATGAAGGCAGCATACACTTTCCTTCCCTTCTCTAGATACTTCTCCACTAAACATCTTAGAACAAATATCTGATCTACACACCCTTTTCCCTTCCTAAATCCCTCTTGTTCTTCTCCAACTAGCTCCTCTGTCATATGCCTAACCCTATCAATGAGTATTCTACCATATATTTTACCAGTCACACTAAGAAGGCAAATACCCCTATGGTTACCACATACTTCTCTCTCCCTTTTTCCTTTGTACAGAGGAACAATTATACCTGATTTTCAGTCCTCTGGAACCCTTCCCTCTTCCCAAGCCAATCTACACAACTTCCATATCCACTCCACAACAATCTCACCCCCATACCTAAGCATTTCACCACACACTCCATCAATTCCTGGGGCTTTTCCCAGCTTAATCTTCTTCATCGCTTCCACTACTTCCGCCCTCCTGATCTCTTCCTCCCTCCTCTCATCTCTTCTTCTCCCAGCCATTCCCCAACCACTTATACTCACACTGCTCTCACTCTCTACATTCAACAAATCCTCAAAGTGCTCCTTCCATCTCCTCAATTTCTCTCTCTTCTCCACCAACAATCTATTATTCCTATCTTTCACTCCCCTACTATTTCCCCTTTCACACTGCCTTACTTTCTTTACCTCCTTCCAAAACAATTTCTTACTCTCCCTCCATTTCACACTCAGATTCCTCCCAAACTCTTCATCCACTTTCTTCTTACTCTCCTTCACCAGTCTCTTAACCTCCCTTCTCCTGCTCACATATACCTCTCTCTTCTCTCTCTCATCTTCTCCCCTACCTCTACTCGCCAACCATTCACCATATGCCTTCTTCTTTTGTTCCACAGCTCGTTTCACCTCATCATTCCACCATGCTGTCCCTTGCACACCCTTGCATCTCCTCCTCACTCCACAAACCACCTCACACGCTGCGCTTATGTCTTCCGTGAATATCTTACATACGTCTTCCACCCTTTCCATCTGCTCTAGCTCATACCTTCCCAATCTTTCTTCCACTATGCTCTTATACTCTGTCCTTTTCTCACTATCTTGCAATTTCTCCACTCTTCTCACAGGAGCTGCTTCCTCCTGTCTTCCCCTTAGTCTCCTCAACCACTTTCTTTGCAGCTCTACCTTGGCCATCACTAAGTGATGGTCCGAGACTCCATTCCCCCACCCTCTCCACACCCTTGCATCCAACACTTGTCTTCTCATTCGCTCATCCACACACACGTAGTCTATCATTGCCTTTCGTTCAACAAGTTCACCATCCATCCTCCTCATTACTCTCCATGTATACCGGTGAATCATCTTATGACGAAAGTAGGTGTTGGCTATTGCCAACCCCTTACCAGCACAGATGTCCACCAAAGCACTACCATTCCCATCTACTTCAGCTGGCACACCCCATTGACCAACCACTCCATCCACTCGTACATTCCCAACTTTGCCATTCATGTCTCCAATCAACAGCACTCTCTCGCTACTCTCAAACTTGTCCATACATGCTTCTACTCTCGCCCAAAACTCATCTTTCACTCTTGCCACTCGATCCTCTGTTAGAGCATACACACATACAATCGCCCATGCTTGTATACCTACTTTCATCCTCACCCATACAATCCTTGCACCCACTGTTCCATACTCTCTTATATTCTCCTTCCACTTCTTGCTTATCATCAGACATACTCCCTCTCTTGCCCTCTCATTCTTACTGACTCCCGCACATATACCTACACCATATTCCCATTCTCTCATCCTTTCACCTCTCCATTTAGTTTCAGTCAATCCACATATATCCACTTTTGCATCCTCAAGCACCTGGACAATCTCTCTCTCTTTCACTTCATCATTCACTCCTCTCACATTCCACGTTCCTACCCTCAGAATGTCCTTTGTCCGTTCCTTAGTCGTCAACGTATGGTCCGTCCGGGTCCGAGGCGCTTTATTTGCTTTTTTAGTTAGTTCTTTTACGGGGTGGGGCACTAACCCACCACCAACCCTTTTAGTCGCCTCGTACGACAAGCAGGGATACTGGGGGAGTATTCTTGAAACCCCCCTACCCCCAGGGAAAAGAAGAGGGAACAGTAATAGTGTGAGAAGTATTATGACAGTGACCAGAAGGCACTATAACAATCCAATGAAATCAAGGACAATCTCTGAGTATATCTCTCATTACCGCTCATCCTATCGACCTGTATGCATCAAAAGAGAAACGTGTCAATCTGACTTCACACTTTTTAACATGTCCAACACACACACACACACACACACACACATCACTGAGAGGGCATAATATATATATATATATATATATATATATATATATATATATATATATATATATATATATATATATATATATATATATATCCCAGCCACGTACTGCATTGGCGGACACAAGGGGTGCTGTGGTTGAACCAGTGTCGCTTACTGTAAAGTATGCTTGCACCCAGTCGGCTTGCGTGGGCCGATTACACTTGGTTCACAGACTACACACACATCCAAAGCCACTCCAACACTACAATTACACCTACAAGCACTTCTCACCGAACATACAATCTCTACCAGACAGCCTAAGCCACTTGGTTGAGATACATTGGCTGTATCGTCCCGACTTCGATCGGGATAGGCCGATCCTGCAGTGGATACTCAAACGTCTGATGATGATGATGATGATGATGATATATATATATATATATATATATATATATATATATATATATATATATATATATATATATATATATATATATATATACATATATATATAAACAAGTGATCGTGGGCCTTTTGGGCCCCTCGCACTTGCTCCTGCGGAGGGTTCTCGTGCTGCTACAATATATTTTAGTTATAGCTGTGGGCAAAATATTCTACAGAGATCCTATGCCTGGCGCCGAGAGCGCCGTTTTTTTTGTGAAAATCTAATCGCTCATTATATATAATAAAAGGTTTTCAATCGTGATGGGATCAAGTTTTTTTCACATCAGCGAATTTTTTGCGATTTTTGTGCCAATTTTGGTGCGATTTGAATGTGTAGTTTCGGCTGTCCAAAACACACACACACACACACACACACACACGGTTACTGCTATAGAATATTATATATATATATGTGTGTGTGTGTGTGTGTGTGTGTGTGTGTGTGTGTGTGTGTGTGTAATACACACACAACCAGCATTTCACAGCACACACAAAGTTGCACACTCAGCCAGTAACACAAGCGTCCACGGGATAATGATGACACCCTAACACTCCAACGCTTCCTCCTTTCTTCATTGCCCCCACCATATTACCCCACCATTCCCCGCTTCATCCCTGTGGTTCTCCTTTCTTCACTTCCTTCTCTAGACCTCTTCCCTTCCTACCTTCACTGACAGTCCTTTCACACCGTTCTTTTTTTTTTTCTTTTTCTTTTTTTTTTAAGCACTGAAGAGCGAACCAGACTCTAGAAATACGGAAGAATGTTCCCTCGGAAAAAGAAAAAGCAAAACGCTAGAAAGCCGAATTCAAGATCCGTTCATCTCGAGATGCCTGGAAACATAGCGTTTAAAAGACTGACACTCCCTTTTAATTTCTGTTTCCCGTAATCCGTCCTGTTTCCCGTCACCGAACTGAGTCTTTCATCCATTTCCCGACTTTCCATCTAATCCTATATACCATAACTTTTCATTTAATTCTCCTTCCCCCTTCATTCTTAACTACATGCTTTCCTTATCATGCCTGATCCTTCTCATTTTCTCTCCATTTCTTCCTCCTAAACCTGTCATGTTTATACTAACCGCTTTCTCCTATTTCATACGTCACTGCCAACCCTCTCCCCTGCCCATTCCCCTTTAGTCCTCCCTTCCTTCCCTTCTTTCCCTCATTACTTCTGGAAGCCTTTCACTTCTTCATTTCCCACTCCCCTCCTCTCCACAAGAACACATTCCCTTCCTTTCAGTTCATTTCGACACTTAACTCTCTTCCATTCCTCCATACCCCAACCTCTCTGCCTCTCTTTCCCCTCCTACCCCCTGTCACCATCCTATGTAAGTCCCCTTTCGATTGTGTCCTCGAGCGGCCTCCAGGGACCCTTTACGACCCGCCTCCTCCAGATAATGACTGGGGAAGCATCTCTTCGTCAGCCACCTCTCCTCGTCTGCTCCCCATCTTCTTAAAAGCAGCCGCCTCTTTAGCTTCTCAATGTTCGCTTTCTGATCATGAATTTCCCAGAAAACTTTTTTAAAGGTCAGTGTTCGGTGTTGCTTTTTGTTGTTCGTGCTTGATCTTGTTCTTGCTCTTGTTTCAGTTATTCTTGTTTTTTTTTCCCCTTATTTTATTTGGTTTTATTTTTGTGGTTGCTTTTGTGTTAACATTTTAGGTTTGTGTTTTTTATTGTTTTTATTTTGTCTTTTTTCTTCTTGTTTCTGTTCGTGTTGCCTTTGTTTTCCGTCTGTTTTATGTGGTTCATTTTGTTAATTTTGCTTCGTTGTGTTGGTGTTTTGTTTTTGTTGTTTTACTTGATGTTGCTGTTTTTACTGTTTTTGTTGCTCTTTTTCTTTGCTCTGTTGTTATGTTGTCTTTGTCTTCGATGTTGCTGTTGCTGCTGCAGCTGCTGCTGCTGCTGTTGTTGTTGTTGTTGTCTGTGTTGATGCTGCTGCTATTGTTGTTTCTGCTGCTGCTGTTGTTGTTGTTTTGTTGCTGTTGTTGCTGCTGCTGTTGCCGCTGCTGCTACTGCTGCTCAACCCCGGTCCACCTTGCCCATCAGACCCGTCGACCGCAGGTAAGCAATTGCTCATATGGGGTCATATTATAGGATCCCACACAGTTAATGTTGTGTCTGCTTTTTAGTGTGGCAAGTACGAGTATTGTCCATTGTTCCATGGCGTGGGATATGTACCTGTACAGCCACGGGTAAGGTGGGACTATGGGACGGTGTGGTTGTTAATTGACTGATATTTTAAATTTCTGTATTGTAACCTGGAAAGTGACAGTAGCTGCGTGAAAGGAGAAATGACAGGTGCATTGGGAATGCGATAAAACTTGATAGGCTTTATTATTCACATCTTTAATATGCGCCTGTGTGGAAATGTGAAAGCAATGCCCGAGTTATTATTATCGGCAATACTGGATCAGGATACAGCTACAGGTAACTCTTCCATTATGTTTAAGTTGAGGGTGATAAGTTGGGACAGTGAATTATATGTTTTTCACGTATCGTGGCTGAGATATGTTTGTACTACTTTGTGGCAAATAAGACAGATTTTCCCTATTATACGAATTGCGAGAGATATTGTCTGGATAAAATACAACTCTACCGAACTTAACCCATTGGTGTCTAGCGTTCATTAAACAAGATGAAATTATGTACTGTCAAATTTTAACAAAGTGCGAACCCCAGAGTACAGACATATGAGCTTTGAGATAAAATAGCGACTAACTGAGGGTTCAGCCACGACACTGGTTCAACCACTGCACCTCTTACGTCAGCCAAAGCAGTACGTGGCCGGGGGAAAGCTCCCAAAGTTTATTACCCTAGCGGGGCGCGAACCCTCGTTCTCCAAAGTACGAAAACGCACTCTCTCTCTCTCTCTCTTTATATATATATATATATATATATATATATATATATATATATATATATATATATATATATATGTATATATATATATATATATATATATATATATATATATATATATATATATATATATATATATATATATATATATATATGAGAGGGCAAAGGAAGGAGTATGTATAGTTGTGAGTAAAAGATGGAAGAGGAGCATAAGACAATATGGATCAGTTGGGTCAAGGATTGTGTGGGTAAAGTTGAATGTTGGAATACAAATATGGGCGATTGTGTGTGTGTATACGCCAACGCAAGATCGTGATAGAAGAGTGAGAGAAGAGTTCTGGACAAATGTAAAAGTGTGCATGGAAAAGTTTGGAAGGAATGAGAGAGTGTTTTTGATTGGTGATATGAATGGTAAAGTTGGGAATCTGAAGGTGGATGGAATACTTGGTGAGTGTGGTGTGCCTGCTGAGATAGATGAGAATGGGAGTGCGTTAGTGGACGTTTGTGCTGGGAGGGGGTTGGTGATAGCCAATACCTTCTTCAGGCATAAAATGATCCACAGGTATACATGGCGAGTGATGAGAAGGGTGGGTGGTGAACTGAATGAAAGGAAGGCAATGATTGATTATGTGTGTGTGGATGAAAGGATGCGAAGATGTGTAATGGATGCAAGAGTTTATAGAGGTTCGGGGAGTGGACTTTCTGACCACTACTTGGTGGTGGCCAGAATTAGAATTCAAGTAAGATGGAGGAACAGAAGGGAAAGACGAGAGGAAGGAGTAGTTGCAAGGAGAGTGGAAAGGTTACAAGTGGATGAGAAAAAGGCAGAGTATAAGAGAGAAGTGGAGGAACGATTGGGCAAATATGAATTGGAGCAGATGGGAGACGTGGAAGGTGTGTGTAGGATATTTACGGAAGAAATATGTGCAGCATGTGATGTGGTGTGTGGAAGGAAGAGAAGACGGAGGGGGGGTGCAAGGAAGAGCGTGGTGGACTGAAGAGGTGAAACAGGCTGTGGCACAAAAGAAGAAAGCATACAATGAATGGATGAGAAATAGGGGCGTGGAAGAAGTTGAGGGGCGGAAGAGAGAGTTATATATAGAAAGAAAGAGAGAGGTGAAAAGATTAGTAAGAGAGAGTAAGAAGAGAGTGGATGAGGAATTTGGAAGGAATTTGAGTGTAAAATGGAGGGACTGTAAGAAAATGTTCTGGAATGAGGTGAAAAGAATAAGACAGGGTGGAAGTGAAGTTAGCAGGGGAGTGAAAGATAAAAATGGTAGATTACTAGTGGAGAAGGGAGAAAAAGTGAGCAGATGGAGAGAACACTTTATTGAATTGTTGAACGTAGAGGATGGAAGTAATGCGAGTATAAGTGGCTGGGGAATGGCTGGGAGAAGGAGGGAGGTGAGAAGACAGGAAGAAATCAGCGGGATAGAAGTTGTGGAAGCAATGAAGAAAGTTAAATCGGGGAAAGCCCCAGGAATTGATGGAGTGTGTGGTGAAATATTGAAGCATGGGGGAGAGATAGTAGTAGAATGGATGTGGAAGATGTGCAGATTGGCCTGGGAGGAAGGTAGAGTCCCGGAGGATTGGAAGTCAGGTATAATTATTCCCTTGTACAAAGGAAAAGAGGGGGACAAGTCAAGAGTGAGAGCAGTGGAAATGAGTTACTTGAGGGGAGCATGTGGAGCGACGTGGAGGGACAGGTTGACGAATGAAGAAGTGAAGGAACGTTGTGGAGTAGATGTGGATGTGGTTGAGAAGATTAGGAGAAATACACTGAGGTGGTTTGGACATGTGGAGAGAATGGAGAATGAAAGACCGACTAAGACGGTGTATGAAGGTGAGGTGGAGGGAGGGAGAGGGAGGGGTAGACCGAGGATGAGGTGGAGGGATGGAGTTGAGAGGTATATGAGGGAGGGGGGGTGAGTTGGGGGGAGGGTAGTCAAATGGTGGGTGACAGAGTGACTTGGAGGCGTTTTGTCTGCGGCCACCCTTTGCGGGATTAGGGCGTCGGGCTATAGATAGATAGATAGATAGACAAAGGAAAAGGGGAAAAAGAAGTGTGTGGTAATCATAGGGGCATTTATCTTCTTAGTATAATAGGAAAAGTGTATGGTAGGATACTTATTGACAGAGTTAGAGAAAGAACAGGGAAAGTAGTTGGAGAAGAACAGGGAGGCTTTAGGAAGGGAAGAGGTTGTGTAGATCAAATATTCATTCTTAGATCTTTAGTGGAAAAGTTTCTTGAGAAGGGAAAGAAGTTGTATGCGGCCTTCATGGATTTGGAGAAAGCATATGACAGGGTGGATAGACAAGGATTGTGGAAAGTGTTAAGAATATATGGAGTAGATGGGAAGTTGTTGAATGCTGTGAAGAGTATGTATGATGGTGCGAAAGCTGCAGTGCGTGTGGATGGTGAACTAAGTGAATTTTTCTCTTTGAAAGTTGGGTTGAAACAGGGATGTGTCATGTCTCCATGGTTGTTCAATCTGTACATGGATGGGGTAATAAAAGAGGTACAAGGTAGGGTAGTGGACGTTGGAGTGGCCCTGGTGAGAAAGGATAGTGTTTTGAAACTCCCTGAACTGTTGTTTGCAGATGATACTGTGTTGTTGAGTGAAGGCGAAGGGAAGCTGCAAGCCTTGGTGGATGAGTTTGGGAGAGTGTGTAAGAAACGGAATCTAAAGGTGAATATAGGGAAGAGTAAAGTGATGGTCTTTGAGAGAGGTGAAGTCAGTGAATGTACAGCGACGTTGGATGGTGAGGAATTGGAAAATGTGAGTAGGCTGAAGTACTTGGGTAGTGTGATGAGTAAGGATGGAGGTTTGGAGGGTGAAGTGCTTGAAAGGGTACAGCAGGGAAGAAAGGTTGCTGGTTCTTTGAAAGTAGTGATAAAAAACAGGGAAGTAAGCATGGAAGTGAAAAAGTTACTACATGACAGTATTGTGATACCAACTCTAACGTATGGAAGTGAAGCTTGGAAGGACACAAGTCAAGAGTGAGAGCAGTGGAAATCAGTTATTTAAGAGGAGCCTGTGGAGTCACATGGAGAGAGAGGCTGACGAATGAGGATGTAAAGGAGCGTTGTGGTGTTGATGTGGATGTGATAGGAAGCGTTATGAGGAACACACTGAGGTGGTTTGGCCATGTGGAGAGGATGGAGGGTGAAAGACTGACGAAGAGAGTGTATGTGAGTGAGGTGGAGGGGGGAAGAGGGAGGGGGAGGCCGAGAATGAGATGGAGGGATGGGGTGGAGAGGTATATGAGAGAGGGGGGTGTGACTGGGAGCAGGGCAGTGAAATGGCGGGGGACAGGGCGACTTGGAGGCGATTTGTTTGTGGCCACCCCAAACGGGATTGAGGCGTCTGGCAATATATATATATATATATATATATATATATATATATATATATATATATATATATATATATACTATGATCCATATATATATATATATATATATATATACTATGATCCATATATATATATATATATATATATATATATATATATATATACTATGATCCGATAGGAGGAGGGCGGTATACAGGAACAGTACATTTTTACCAAAATACTGCTCACAGGAACCGTGAGTACTATATGCTAATATATATTTTTTTTTTAATGCGAGGAAGAAGGAATCAAATGCCATGAGCCCGCAATAACAGTTCCCTCCAGGAGAAAAACAAAATACAAGAAAGAGCCAAATTCAAGATCCAATCATTTCGAGATGCCTGGACACACTGTGTTTGAAAGACTAGAGATCACAGGCAGCAGGAAATACAGACAGAGGGAGACAGTTCCAGAGTTGCATAAATGAAGGACTGGGAGTAATGGTTAACTCTTGCATTAGAGAGGTGGACAGAAAAGGGATGAGAGTTTGCTGCTAGATGGGTGCTACGCGCCCGTCATGGAGGTGGAAGAATGCATGCAGACAGTTCAGAGGAGCAGTGACCATTAAAGTAGCGATAGAAAAGAGATAAAGATGCAACAGTGCGGCGAAGAGACAGAGGCTGAAGGGAGTCAGTAAGAGGAGGAGAGTTAATGAAACGAAAAGCCTTTGACTTCACCCTATTGAAAAGAGCTGCATGTGGGGAGCCTCCCCAGACATGACAGTTGTACTCCACACAGGAGCAGATAAAACCCCATTATAGAGTCAACAACTGTGCAGGGGTAAAGAAAGAGCGGAGTCGGCTTAGCACACCCAATCTCTTGGAAGCAATTTTACAAGAGATGTAATATGATCTTTCCAAGATAAGTCCCGAGTAAATGAAACCCCAAGCATGTTCAAGGATGATACAGGATTAAGCTTAATATTATTAAACATTAGTGGGTATACCTTTGGAAGATTTTGACGGGTTTATAGGTGTAAGAACTGAGTCTTAGATGCATTAAAACAACAAGATTATTTTTACTCCAGTCAGAGATACGAGCCAAGTCAGACATTAGGTATGTCATAGCCTCATCCCTTGTTTGTTGAAGTAACTGCTGACATGGGCATTGCAGGAACCGAATGGAAAGGTGAAGGGTGGAGTCATCAGTGCATGAGTGGATGGGATTAGATGTACAGCATAGAAGGTCATTGATGAATAAAAGGAAGAGAGTTAGTGATAGGACAGAGCCCTGAGGAACACCACTGTTGATAGATCTAGGAGAAGAACGATGGCCGTCTACAACAGCAGCTATAGAACGACAAGAAAGGAAGCTAGCGATGAAGGCACAGATAGAAGGATAGAAACCGTAAGAGGGCAGTTTGGAAACTAAAGATTTATGCCAGACTCGATCGAAAGCCTTTGAGATGTCAAGTGCAATGGCAAATCTTTCGCCAAAGTTCCAAAAGGAGGATGACCATGAGCCTGAAAGGTAGGTGAGAAGATCGCCAGTGGAGCGTCCCTGATGGAACCCGTACTGACGATCAGAAAGAAGGTTGTAATAGGAAAGATGCCTTAAAATTTTTCTATTGAGAATTGACTCGAAAACTTTTGAAATACAGGACATTAAAGCAATTGGGCGATAGTTGGAGGGTTGGGAGTGGTCACCCATCTTTGGGACTGGCTGAATGAGAGCAAACTTCCAGCAAGAAGGAAAGGTACAAGTTGACAGACAAAGGCAAAAGAGTTTGCCTAGGCAGGGTGTAGGCACAGAAGCACAGTTCTTGAGAACAACAGGAGGGATTCCATGAGGCCCATATGCCTTGTTAGTATTGAGGCCAGTGATGGCAGAAAATATATCAGCTGAAGAAATTTTAATGTCAGCCATGAGCAAGTCAGAGGGGGGAAGTGATGGAGGAACAGCACCGGAGTCGTCTAAGGTGGAATTGGAGGAGAAAGCCTGTGTGAAGAGATCTGCTTTATCAGTAGAAGAAATAGCTACAGAACCATCAGAGTAGAAAAGAGGAGGGAAGGATGATGAGGTAAAGTTGTTAGAAAGGTTTTTGGCAAGGTGCCAGAAGGAGCGGGAAGAATTCGAGTTGGAGAGTTGAGAGCATTTAGTACGGATGAAATTATTTTTAGCAGAGTGAAGAACAGACTTAGCACGATTCAGGGCAGAAATGTAAAGATTATGTGATTCAGGGGAGGGTTGGCTCTGGTACCTTTTGTAGGCCCTCATTGTTGCGGACAGCATTAGAACAAGCATGATTAAACCAAGGCTTTATTGCGTTAGTCAAAGGATATGAGAAAGGAATATATGCTTCCGTGCCCGAGAGAATAACCTCTGTAATGTGCAAGGCACACTCAGATGGCTCCCGGCCATGGAAGCAATAATCTTTCCAGGGAAAATCAAAGAAGTACTGCCTGAGGGCCTCCCAATCCGCGGTTCCAAAATGCCACAGACGACGTTTCCCTGGAGGGTCCACAGGCCGTACCGGAGTGATAGGACAGGTTAAGATGATAGGGCTGTGATCAGAGGAGCCCAACAGAGAGAAAAGATTAACAGTGTTAGCAGAAGGATTAGTTGTAAGGAAGAGGTAAAGTATGTTTGAGCTCTCTCCAAGGCGGTCAGGGATACGGGTAGGGTGCTGTACAAGCTGCTCTAGGTCATTAAGGATAGAAAAGATGTAGGCTTGTTCACCAGGTGGATCAGTGAAAGGAGAGGAGACCCAAAGGTGGTGGTGAACATTGAAATCTCCGAAAATGAAGATTTCAGAGAAAGGAGAAATGGATAGAATGTGTTCCATCGTAGAAGTAAGATAGTTGAAGAATTTTTGATAGTCAGTAGAATTAGGGGATAAATAAAGAGCACAGATATATTTAGTCAGAGAATAACAGGAAAGCCGAAGCCAGAGTGTGCAGAATTCAGAAGAATCGAGTTCAGGAACACGACAGCAAGATAAGTCGTTGCGTATATATACACAACAGCCACTTTGGCTTTGAAATGAGTATAGAGAAAGTAGGAGGATACAGAAAAGGGTTTGCTGTCAGTTGCCTCAGATAGCTGAGTCTCAGTTAGAAAAAGAAGGTGAGGTTTAAATGAGGAAAGGTGATGCTCAACAGAGCGAAAGTTAGAGGAAAGGCCGCGAATGTTGCAGAAATGTAGAAGAAGAGAGTCAGACAGTGGTTCCAGGCACCTTGAGTCGTCACCGGGAGAGGGGCGGAAGGTGGGGGCATTTATTTTCGCCCCCCCTGGGGACTCCGAGGCTGGGTGATGAAACGCCATTTCTTTTTTTTTTTTTTTTTTTGGAAAAGGAAGTGTAGTGTGTACTACCTTACTGCCTTATCGCTTAGCTGTTGCTGTGATGATATATGAATGAATGGATCCCTTTACCATTCATCAGCACAGGAGTAATATAAGACATGATTAGAAAAAAAAAATACCACCGCTCTTCGTCCTGATAGCATAGATTTGGAAAGCAAAGGAATAGGTACCTTTTTTTTCTTTTACCGTTCAGCCTACGTCTAAGAAAAGATGGGATGGGGTGATGCACAAAGGAAAAGTTTCTTGCAAAATTTCTTGTCGAAGCTAAAACGATGTTGCGACAGCCTGTATAAGCCGTTCTATTTGTTACCACATTTTGGCTATTTGGTGAAAACTCAACAGCTGACACCACACGGTGATTATTATTATTTTTTGTAGTAAGATAACCGAAAAAAAAAAACTATCATCGTCTTACTCTTGAGGTTGTGGTAACACTGCATGCAATCAGAAATACAATTTTTCCCGAACTCACAGGTGGAGGCTTATTACTGTGTGTGCCCCTCAGTCACTCACCAACTTGCTCACCTACAGTAGTCACTGTACCTTTTTGTGGGGTGAAATATGGCAAGGTGCAATAGCAGAGTTTTATACGTTTCACACTTATAGAGTGTGTTTTGAAAGATGAGGGGTGTTGACGGTGTGTTTTGTTTGGTCTAAGTTTGGGCCGTGTCCGAGGTATGTATGGTGTGCATCTGGGGGCAAGGATTCCTAACTTGTGTTACTCTGACCACTAGAAATCCATGGCTTGTTTCCTAGTAGTCCAGGTAAGGATGAGAAGTGATAATATCAACGACTTATTGATCATTTTTCTTGACCTTATCGCAAACTTGGGTGCCTTGGTTTTACAACTCACGCTATTTCTTCAACACACCTATGTGAGCCTGGGCTCTCCACAAGCTATTGACAATAACGACGGCAACGATAAAAGTTGGAGTGTGAACCTGACGTTTGATGTGTCCTCAAAACCACTCGGACAAATTTAACATACAAACTTTGGTGACAAGAAAGGGTCCAGAGTCTTATTATCTCTGTTCCATGTCCACATTTGTTCCCCCTGTTCCTCCCAAATTTCTTTCCATCATCCTTCTTCTCTTTATGCCACCCTTCTCACTTCTCCCTTTACCCTTCTTCCTTACATCTCGCATCCCTTCAAACTTCTCTCACTTTCCTTCACTCTCCCATGAGAGCCAAATTTTCTGTCATGCCGCCCCGCTTGCAGAGTTCATACTTCTTTCCTAACTGCTTTCACCCTTCCTTCCTTTCTTCTCACACTCCTTACGTTTTCAGTCAAATGAATATAATTACCAATGAAAATTTTTGTTGTTTTAGTGCGCTTTGCTGTATGAAGAAAGTCACTGATAGATGTCCATTTAACTCCCACTATGCAATATTTCCCTTCGCTAGTTAGTATTTCCATTCAATATTTGTGCTTGAATATGATACATGGCACAGACAGACTGAAAAGAATGTTGAAAAGAGCCAGAATTTTTACAAGCCGAACAGAGATCTGACTGGGGGTGTTGTTGATACTAGGGCAGTGAGAGGATGATGCAGAAGTTTATATGATTACATGATAGTGATATGCAAGTTAAACCAGAGAGAGAGAGAGAGAGAGAGAGAGAAAGGCAAAATCAGAGTGACAGACTGGAAGGTGAGATATTGAAAATATAGAGCAGTGGCAGATATAGAGACAGAAGAGTACTTATAACCAGTGAATTGGGAAGAAATGAAACTGCAAAGTTTGTGAAGTGCAATAGTAGAGTGTTTGGCTAGGTATGCTAAGGTGTTATGTGGGGTTGCAAGACCGGCCACAAATAAGTAAGGTACACTTAGCTTGGCTGAATATTGTCCTTGAAAGAGCAGTGTAGGAAAGAAAGAAGGATATTACTAGAGAGCATACAAGAATGGGATCAAATGAAAGAACAAGGAAATATACTGGAAGTAATAACTTGTGAAAAACAAGTAAAGACAGAAGAAGTAACAAAAAATATGAATGCAAACTGTTGTGAAAGGATGACTATTTTCTGTAAAGATGTGATAGAATATATCAAAAGCGGTGGAAAAACTGTGAAAGTGTAAGGGAAGAAAATGAAAAATCGCTAACAGAGGGAAGTGATGTAAAGAGCAGATAAAAAAAAAATGTTTTCAAAGGCTGAGGAACAAGAATGTTAAGAGCATCATATTAATAAACAGGGTTGGGATTAGTGGAATGCTTAGAAGGAAGGTGGTGATGTAAAGTATGACACTGTCAGAAATGCAGAATGCTGCGAAAAAGTTGAAATACGATAAAACACCGGGTGTTGATGAGATATGCACAGTGATGTTTAAAACTGGGGAAGACATTGGAATGTTGCGTTCATTGAAAATATGTAAGAAAACGTGGGATGAGTGGAACTTTATCAACAGAACAGAAGAAGGCTCTGACTGCGCCCTTGTATTACAATGAAAGTAATCGAAGTAAATACAAAAATTAAAACAAGAAGCGGTGCCAAGGCACAGCAAACCCGTCCCAGGCATGCAATTTAGTCCTGACGTATAAAAGCAGAATGATATCAATCAAAAATGTCACATATCAAATTTGGAGTAAATAGGGTAAAAATTGACGATTATATGCCCCATTTGAAATTTTAGGCCCGACCCACTTAACATTGACACACTGACCCCCTACCGCTAACTGAGGGGTGACCCCCCTGATGTAATAACAGTATGTGGAGCGGGGTCCCCATGAAAATTTCTTATTATCGGTTTGCTTAATAAATAACACATCCAGAATTTTTTCAGTGCAAATCATCATCTTATCACAAATTCGAGATCTGAATATTTTTACATTACTTTTTGATAAACTGAACAAAATAGCCATCTTTGTTTTAGTTACTTGCCAAAGATCTAATATATTCTAACAGTTATATGTGGTAATTTAATAGGTCGTGCCATGAAAAACACAAGTAACACTAAAAAAAAAAAAACGAGAATAATCCGCAGTGACTCCAGAAATAGCGGAAGCCTGAGTGTGAAATGTCAGACAGTTAATAAATGCAAGGTTAAAAAAAAAAAAAATTATATATATATATATATATATATATATATATATATATATATATATATATATATATATATATATATATATGCCGACAGAATTTCTCTGCCGAGAGCGACATGATGTGAATTCGGGCTCGAAAAAAGAATGTAGCAAAACCTGGGAGAATGTGAAAAGTATGTAGAAATGGGAGACGTAGACTGTCCCAGGGATCTGCTGCTGGACAGTTTTACAAAATGTGTGTGTGTGTGTGTGTGTGTGTGTGTGTGTGTGTGTGTGTGTGTGTGTGTGTGTGTGTGTGATTTATCTGGTCTTGTGTATTTATGTTTATGTAAGCACGTATGTTTGTGTGTGTGCACAAAATTATGTGCTATGAGTGCATTAATTACAGCCGCGCTCGTTGAGACAAAGCGGGTGGCATGTTTGATCAGCGTGTTTTTTCTTTGTGTGTGTGTGTGTGTGTGTGTGTGTGTGTGTGTGTGTAACGGGTTTAGGTGTGACCAAAATAACTCAAAATAGTTTTTATTTGACCTTAACCGTTAACCAAATTTGCTCGTAAGGCTGAGGGTCAGCCATTATAAAAACCCATGTTCTTTGTGATCAGGAGGTCAAAGTTCAAGACCAAAGGGTTGGGTCAAATGTTGATCTTTCAGTATGAATATAATTACTTTTTGTCCAATTTTTCAGCAAACTTTGGGGGAAGGGTTTTGGAAAGATATGAGTGATGTGGCTCAGTTTGGGGAGAAATCAGTCAGATATAGTCACGGGGCAAAGTGAATCATCTACCGAAGTGTGTCATTGGCAACAAAACAACTGAATCAGTTTTGATCCGCTCTTAGCTATACCTGGAAGGTCTGAAGGACATGCACGTAGTAGTAGTAGTAGTAGTAGTAGTAGTAGTAGTAGTAGTAGTAGTAGTAGTAGTAGCCAAAGTTCAAAATCAAATACTTTTATTTCAAAATACAGTACATATATACACAATACTATACATATACACATCACATAGGCAAGTAATAAAAAATCATATTTAAAGTAATATAAAAGACATGAGGACATCATACTGCACATACACATTACAAACTGAAAATACAATGATGCTCCCGAAGTTGAAAACATTTAAGGTAGATATGTAAAGCTAGCAGCCATAAAATAATCATTTAAATTTTAATATCCTAGGTAAAATATGAAAGCTACCATCAATAAATAATAAGAAAGGTCCAAGTAAAATATCAAAGCTAGCAGCCATAAAAATATACATGGTCCAGGGAAAAATACAAAATCTAGCAGCCATAAAATATACAAGGAGCGCGCCTGTCCTCATATCTTTATACCTATTCAATCATTGACCTTAAAATATCTAGCTCTTCATTAACTGGACCGATAGTATATACTGTATATATATATATATATATATATATATATATATATATATATATATATATATATATATATATATATATATATATATATATATATATCTATATATATCGTTTTCTTTTTTAAAGGCTCCAACATGCTTGCATGTGTCGGCCTTGGTCACCTAATGGCGGCTCTCCACGCTGCACGATCCATTGCAGCCTCCCTGTTCAATCCCTTAACCCTGAGGTCACACTTAATGACCTCGTCCCATGTCTTTCTCGGTCTACCCCTCATAACCCCATCCCCAGTATTAACACTTCTCACCTTCCTCACCCAATTATCATCCCCCATCCTCTCCACATGTCCAAATCATCTCAATCTACCTCTCCTCATCACAACACCAATACACTCCAGTCCCATCCTACCTCTCAACTCATCCATCGTAAACGCAGCCCCTCCAGGCCTTGGATGCAGGGACGCACTGCACATCCACCTAATCATTGTCATTTCTGTACGTCTGAGCCGGCGAATATCTTCCTCCTTCACTGCCCAGGTCTCACTACCATACAGCATTACACTCCTAACACATGCTGCATACAAAGACCCCTTAGCACGTAGGGAAAGTCCTCTCAATGTCAGGAAAGGCAAGAGCTCCCTGAACTTCTTCCAACCACTTCTCACCCTAGCCCCACCTCCAGCACACAACATGTCTCCCAAATAATAAAACTCTTCCACACACTCAAGAGATTCACCAGCAAGTTCAATCCTTTCACGTCTGACAATCTCCACCTGCTCACCCCGACACGCCATACACATAAAATCAGCATTACCTCGCAGTCTACCTCTGATACCACTACATCTCTTATGCACCCATTTATATCACACACACTGCACAAGATGGAATTACTTCCCACGCCCTTGTGGCAAACTGCACATGGCCACTCTCCCTCGTCTTTGACAGTACCGACACCAACCCTAGATATCATCACTTTTGTTTTATCTGAATTTACCCTTAAACCCTTGTGCCCCATACCATCTCTCCATTTCCTAAACCTTTCCTTCACCTCCCTTTCGTTCTCTGCAATCAACACCAAATCATCAGCATACAACTCCCACGGGAGTCCGTTTCTAACGTCACGTGAAAGGGCTTCAAGTACCATGATAAACAACATGGGACTCAAGACTGACCCCTGATGCACACCAACATTCACGGAAAACTCATCACTCAAATCTCCATTCACTCTTACCTGGGTGTGAGCACCCACATATATAGCCATAACCACCCTAACCAGCCACTCCTGCGAGCCAAGCTTTCTCATTGCCCACTTCACCACCTCTCTAGGGACTCTGTCAAAGGCCTTTTCCAAATCAACAAAAACAAAATAAAGATCCCTTCTCCTACCAATATATTTTTCCTGAAGCTGTCGAACAATGAATATAGCATCATCGGTCCCCCTACCTGGCATAAACCCAAACTGCATCTCATCAATATTCACTCTTTCTCTAATCATACCTTCTAAAACTCTCTCCATTACCTTCATTATCTGATCTAAAAGCTTTATACCTCTATAATTTCCTCTTTCCAGGGCATCACCCTTCCCTTTATACACATTTACAATTACACTCTTCAGCCAATCATCTGGGACAACACACTCATACATAATCCTATTTATCAGGTCAGTGAACTCACCCCTATATTGCCTGAGGCCTTCAACATTTCGGCAGTCAACCCAGACACACCTGCTGCCTTCCCCACCTTCATCCTGCCTATTGCTTCACTCACAGTAACAGCATCAATCAAAGGCCAAGGGCCAGACACTGGATCTCCTGGCTCCAAACCTTCCCTGTCCCAGTCAAACTCCTCATTCAACAACCGGTTATAATGCTCTCTCCATGCATCTTTAATATCCTCACTGTTCACCACTACCCTTCTTCCTTCATCATTCTTCACACACTGCTCACCTATAATATCCCGATTATCCCTCTTCACTTGACCCGCCACCCTAAATATCATATTTTTCCTTTCCCCATGATTTAGGTTGTCAAGTAATAGTCTCTGTGTCTCAGACTTTGCCCTGTATACCTCTCTCCTAGCCCTACGCTTGGCAGCCAAATATTCCTCTTTGCTACCACCCTTCTTTCATTCCCGGAAAAGCTTTCTTTTCTCCTTAACTGCAGCTTCTACACCCTCATCCCACCACCAAGTTACTTTATGTCTTGGTGGTCCTCTTGTCCAACTGCATGTTACATCAGTAACTCTCAAGAAATTGTTCTTGAGAGCTCTGTACTGTTCATTAATGCCTCTGTCTACAGCTCCCTGTTCAGCCACCACTCTCCTCAACTCGCTATAGAAGGCATCCCTTACTACTTGGTTTTTCAGTTTCCATATTTTCCTCCTAGGTACATAAGTCCTCTTTTTCATCACTTGTTCTTTAAGCACCATATCACAAATCAATAGTTTGTGCTGCTGCACACACCTCACTTCCTATAACTTTAACATCCCTCACTAACCTCCTATCGGCCCTCCTAACCAGAAAATAATCTATCTGACTGCTATTTCCCCCAGACTCATACGTAATTAACCTACTGTCACTACTCCTAAAATATGTGTTGCACACACTCATGTCCATTGCCTCCCCAAACTCGAGTATCCTTTCCCTTTCTGCATTCCTTAGGCCATACGCACATCCCCCATGCACTCCTTCATAACCTTATGCTGCTTCACCTACATGACCATTTAAGTCCCCTCCCAAAATCACTATCTCATCATCCCGCATACCACCCACTACACGTATTAAATCATCCCAAAATCTATCTTTCTCTGCTTCATCCAATCCTGCCTGTGGAGCATATGCCGATATAATCGCAGCTATCTTTCTACCCAACAGAATTTTCACTACCAATATCCTATCACTTACTCTCAAAACATTCATACCATATTCCACCCATTTCTCCGCAACTATCACACCAACACCTCCATATCCGTCTGTCCTCCCCTGCCAAAACGACTTATAGCAACAGTCCTTCCCAACAATCTTTCTGGCTGATCCATCGCTGTACCGGACTTCCTGCAAACACGCCACATCCACCCACCTCCTACTGAATGCCTCAACGACTTCCCCCGCTCTTCCCCTCAAACTTCCCACATTCCATGAACCCACCCTCATCCCCATGGGTGATTCACTGTCCTCAGGCTTGCTATGAAACTTATTTTGTTTTGTCATCTTCAATATTAATAAAGGGGGACAGACATATCACAGGTCCCACTCACTACACAGTCCCAGGTCCAGGCAATGGATCTGGGACCCCTAGCCCACCAGCTTACCAGTGGCTGTGGTAGTGGCCTCGGGGCACCCTGCCAGGACAGCTGCAGGGACACCCTCCAAGCGTGCCTTGGCACTGCAACTATCCCGCCATTATACACCCACTGATAGGGCAGCCTCCTGGGGCGCTACTCCCAGGTTCGGGCCCCTGTCTATTGGGCGGAAGCGGCAGCCTGGGAACCGCAATGCCCTGCACCCTCTAGCATAGGCCCGAGCCCCATCTCGCCCTGGACCCAAGATCTATGCCGGCGGAACCCCCGCCACACCTCCCCCCAGAATTCCGCCACTAGGTAGCGGGGGCAAAGTTTTCTGGGTGCATGCCCTTGCTGGTACCAACCCCTGTAACGTAGTGGGATAAGTTGTGTGAAATGTAAAGTGCATGTGGTGTACAGTAGTGCATAGATACCTGTAGTTAGAGGAAATGTTTGGGAGAGTATGCTGGTCTACTCTCCATGTTACTGTCACAGTGAAAAGGTCAGCAAAGGGGGATGGTTAGATAGCTAGTGAAACAGGAGCTCCAGCTCTCCCTATCACCAGCATTCCCATTCCCATCGGGAGTACTACCCTGTTCGGCCCGTGCTACGGCCTCCTCCTACCAACGGCCTCCTCTTACCATATATATATATATATATATATATATATATATATATATATATATATATATATATATATATATATACTGGTATATATATAGTATATAATTGAGGAGTATGTGTGGTGTGACGCGTATGGATCGAGTGCGAAATGATGAAGTGCGAAGGAGAACTGGAGTTGTTTGGGAAATGGCTGGTAGAGTTGTGCAGAGGGTGTTGCGATGGTTTGGGCATATGGAGAGAATGGATAATGACCGATTGGTGAAAAAGATAACTAGATCTGATGTGAGAGGTGTAGGGCTGAGAGGGAGACCACAAATAGGATAGATGGACAGTGTGAAGAGAGCGCTGGATGCGAGAGAGATGTCTGTTGAGCAAGCGTGACAGAAATAAATGGAGAGAAATTGTGAATGAATAAATGATGACGCAGCCCTGAGGGGATATTCTCCCGCATTTGGTCTGATCAGCTAGTCACGTCAGGTGCGGGTAAGGGGATGGGTCTATTATGATGTGGCAGTGGTAAACCAGCTCCGCTGTCGGGCCCTGCAGCGGATGTCACTGATTGCACTGCGCAGTTGACCCTTGTGCGGTGTGGTGCAGCGAGGTTCTGTCCCTTCTCCCCTTTGGGGCTAAGATGCGAATGAATGTGGTTGAATAGATGAGTAAATGGGGAGTGTGTCGTCCTGTCTCGGCTACCTCCCTTTCCTTGGGGGAAGCAGCCTAGGTATATATATATATATATATATATATATATATATATATATATATATATATATATATATATATATATATATATATATATATATATATCCAAAATGATTGATCAGGTACTGCTTAAAAAGAATGTCCTTAACATAAGCAATATGGTTTTTAATGAGAGGGTGTTGTGACTTTAACAATCTTTTACGATATCTTGCTTGTACCAAGGCAGTGTGGTGCTTTAAATAGCAACTGATCGCACCGAGCTGCCGTGATGTGACTGCTGGCAAACATTGGAATACTACTGATACGTTTAAGAACTTTACTAAAGGCAGTTTCAAAAGACTTTAAAATCTTTGAACTAAAAGAAGTGCTATGGTTCCATAATGGAAGGCATAATCTGGTAAACAGTATGACTTAAAGAGAAACAAAAAAGTGACTTTGTCATCAGATTTAAAAACCCTAATAATACGATTAAAAGAAGAATAAAAATTATTAAGTCTAAAAGAAATATCTTCGTTATCTTTATAACTGAAAGAAATATTATGACCAAGGTATTTTAATACTTTTACTACCTGCAGCAGCTGACCATTCAGCTCGATTGTTTCCATTGGTTAATCATTCCTCTTACTATAAAGGGCACATTATGATTTGTCCATGTAAATCGTAAGTAAATGTTCATCTACACTATCTCCAAGTTTACCATACAGAACATCCATTTCAGCTGCTGTTCCTGCCATTAATACCAAATCCTCAGCATATGCTAGGATATTGCATCTAATGTCGTCGTCGTCGTCGTCGTAGTAACAGTAACAGTAGTAGTAGTAGAAGTAATAATAGTGGTAGTGGTAGTACTACTAGTAGTAATAAATTAATCCCAGTCTGTCTGACCGAGTAGCCCATCAACTGTAGGCAAGCAATCGCATGCAGTGAACCAATGTTCCCGTACATTGGAAAGTGCCTCACTGTTGCGAGACACTGGGAAGAGGGTAGATATTTGTTCCTGAGTAGACGTCGCATTTGAGTCTCTCCACCCAGTTAACAGAAGCACCAAAGTATGCTCCACATCATCCCGTTGTTTGGTCATATATTACCATGCAGAATAGTAAATGGTTTACTGGGTTCCAGGACACCATTAGGCTTGTCACTCGGCGTTGCATCACCTTAGGACAAATTAGGCAGCACTACATCAAGTGAATGGATAATGGCCACCACCACCTCCCACGAGCAGGAAAAAAGGAAGTCCATTCTTCTAGGAACAATAGGTTAAAAAACAAGGTCATTATGTTAGGTCAATTTAAACAGTATTTATCCTATTGACACCAATGTTTGTGGAGGAAATGAGAATATAGCACCAATAATAAGATTTGAGTTTTAGAGCAATGAATCAAATGTCAAGGTCACAGGGTGAGATGAAAATCAAAGGTGGTAGGGCAAGATCAACTCATTTTTTACCTGATTTTAACCAAACTCGGTACAAATATTAAGTATCAGGCAAGAACGAAGGGACTGAGTTTGAGAACAATCAAAGGACAAGGTCACATGGTAAACTCGATATTTGGCTTATTTGTCTTTGTGTGATCCAAATAGCTAAAACAGTGCTGACCAGAATTGGAGCAAACATCGTGGAAGTATTGAGATTCTCGCAAGAGGTTAACATTTTTTCAGAGCAATAAGGCAAAGGTGAAGGTCACATGCCAAGGTCAAATTAAGCAGCTTTTATCCGATGTAGACAAAACTGCGGGGTTCAGTTTAAAACAAGGATATAGATACCTCGATTTTCAAATGTCAATGAAAGTTTAAGATCACTGAAGTAAGTCAACAGTTTTGATGTGATTATAACAAAAGGTGGGGCACGGATTAAGGGTTTGGTAAGAATAAAGTAAAAGGTCTAGGCCACAGGGTAAAATTAAATATGCTACCCTTAGACCAGGTGTGGGCGTGGGTGTTGTCTGTAAATGCTCCTCTTGTTTGCTGTAATGTATTCATGAGTGTTTGATTTGTTCATTTTTGTTTCTCTCATTTTATATAAATTACTGTGATAGTGTAAGTGAAACATATTAAAACTGGCTATCCAAAAGTATGAGCAAGTTTGTTGCTCAGAGAAATGGTATTTTATTCACAACGAAGCTTTGTTGCATTTCGGTGAGATACCTAAACGTCGTTATAAAATTCAAGTTCCTTACATTAATTCCAGTAATTCTTAATATCAAAAAGTATCCAGAGGTGCATGGAGGGGCTGGTAAAACATATCTCCAGTCAAAGAAAAGAGAAAAATGCATTAGTATGTGTATTTGGTTCACCACCTTTTATATCTTTCAGAAATGTAGGTATTGCTGGGATATATTGAACAGTTATTTTCAGGGGCAAAATTTTTGATGCAAGGAAAGGGAAGCTGTTTATCTTCTGGCAAGGTAAAGAATAGTTTTTGTCGTGTAAAATTTCTCATACTAATTTTCAGAATTTTCAGTGGTGAACATTGAATGTGTTCTATCCAAGAGTAGAGAGAAATAGAAAGCACTGAGAGAGGGCATTGCCGTTAAAAAGGATCTGAATCTGGATTCCAATCCGCTCCAAAATTTAATAAATTCTTTCTTGGCCCATTGCCCACCTTTCCACAATATTTCATTGAAATTGATAGATAACTTTTGGAGATATTGTGGGGGGGCCACTCGGGATCCGGATCCGCCCCTAAATTTAATCATTTCATCCTTGGACCATGGCCCACCCTTCCACAAAATTTCATCAAAGTCCGTTCTTAATGTTTGAGTAATCCGGGATCTGGATCCGTGGATATAGGATCGGTTCCGGATCTGGATCTGCCCCCAAATTTAATCATTTCTGTCTTGATCCATGGCCCAGCTGTCCACAAAGTTTTGTTCAAATTCACAGAGAACTTTTGGAGATATTGTGCGGAATGTTTCTGATCCGGATTCGGATCCTGCCCAAAATTTATTCGTTTCTTTCTTGATCCATGGCCCACCGTTCCACAAAATTTCATCAAATTCGCTCATAACTTTTTGAGTAATACTGCTAACAGATGGACAAACAGACAAACCAACCAACGCGGGGTAAAATATAACCTACTTGGAGGAGGTTATTAAAAGCTGTAACATCACAAAGAGATATTCTTCTTAGGAAATAATGAGCAAAAGGACCATCAAATCAAAATCTTTCATTTCAGAAAGCTCAGATATACTCTTAGATTCTGTTTCCATAAATTCTGTTTCCAGTTCATTTAACATAAAAGTAAATGGAAAATTTCTTCCCCACATTTGTGAATTAGCTTAAGTAAGCTCTTTGTATTTTAATAATCTGTGAATAAGTTATGCTGCATCTGAGTATCCCATACCTAAACTAAAGCTTCTCCAAACCCATAGTTGGAAAACTTATAATTAAAATAACCCCTTCGCCTGCGATGTCACAGTTGTCGTCATATGGGTGTGGCTGCGACTATACATGATGGCGTGTTTGTCCTCATTTAAGCATGAAAACCTTTGTCAGAGAATAAGTTTTTGGCCAATCGGTGTCATTTTCGTAGGCGTCATAGTCTCCACACCGCTCGTCAAAAGTAATGACTTGGCAACTGTGGGGACCAAGACGACCGGCAGCCTGGACAGGTTGTTTAGTACCACACCGGCTGTCAGAGAAGAAGGTAGCATGCGGCGGGCCCTTTAAATCGTACCCTATTTACCCCTGTCCCGGGCACATGTCACATTCCACTATACCAGTAATGCTTGTGTTTACTTTTTGGGCACTATTGTGATTAGATTTGGTGTTTACAATAAGGAATTAGGTTTTTGTGAATCATTCCTGGCCGCTATCAGCTGTTGGTCCAACAAAGATTGTGCTAGGCCTACCCAGTTTTTGCCGTGTCCCAACAACTACACTCCCTCTACCTTGCACCCAATGTGAGTATTCAACCATTGAACAATAGTGACAGTGAATCAGGTGAATATAGTGTGCAATAGCTAGTGTGCAAGGACATGGTGAAACATTTAGGAGGGGGAGGAGGGAAACCGCCTTACAACACTGCGTTGTCTTGAACGGAATATTTGCCATGGTGTTGATGAAGTCCTTGTTTTATGCTGATATATGGTTGATAGTGTTATTGTGGAATAGATAGGAGTATACTGCAACGAGTGTTCGTGATAAAATATTGGCTAGGGCATGAATCACACCGTTGTCAGGAAGGGATAAAATAGAGGAGGTTTACAGTGAGTTTATCATATTGTTATATTTATGCTATTTGTGTGAAATAAGGCATGAGTGTTATAGTGATATGTTCATCGTATGCTTGTGTGGATGAAGGTAAACACTGCACCATGTGCTCATCAGAAGATATCGTCTGCGTTACCTTAGGTATCGCAAATGACACATACAGAGCACTTTCATGTACTGTTGTGGTAAAATATACTGTATTTCTCATAAAATGATGGATTTGGTTATGTGTATACTGAAATAAAAACGTAAACACTGCAGCATCTTCAGGTAAGGGAAACATCATCTGCTGCACCTTAGTGCACAGGTAAGGGCCATGTAATTGACCTACGGAAGATGTGCATGTACTTATAGTGGTCTAATATACTGTGTATCTCATATATTGATAGATTTGGTCATGTTTTATGTGAAAAGACAGTGAAAGACTGACCCACGTGCTCGTGAGAGAGTGCATGTCGTACACCTGAGTTAGCACAAAGGTAGCAACATGCAACAAGAGGTACGGAACACGTGCATTTACATTTTATTGGTGAAATATATTGTGTATCTCATATATTGATAAATTTGGTTATGTTTTATGTGAAAATAACATGAATGGCTGAACCACATGCTCGTAAGAAAGAGAACATCTCGTACACCTGAGTTAGCACAAAGGTAGCGAAATGCAACGTGAGATACGTAATTTTAGATGGTGTAATATACTGTGTATCTCATAAAGTGGTAGAGTTGATTATGTGTTATGTGAAAAGAACGTGATAGTGAACCACGTGATCGTCTGAAAACCATCTACACCTTACTGCCCAGGTAGGGACCATGTAATTGACCTACAGAAGACATGCATGTACTTGTTGTGGTGAAATATACTGTGTATCTAATAAAATGATAGATTTGGTTATGTATTATGTGAAAATAACATGAAAGACTGAACCACATGCTCGTAAGAAAGAGAACGTCTTGTTGGCACAATGGTAGCGAAATGCAATGCGAGGTTAGGAACATGCGCATTTACATTTTATTGGTGAAATATACTGTGTATCTCACAAAGTGATTGATTTGGTTATGTTTTATGTGAAAAGACAGTGAAAGAATGACCCACGTGCTAGTAAGAAAGAGTGCGTGTCGTACACCTGAGTTAGCACAAAGGTTGTGACATGCAATGCGAGGTTAGGAACACGTGCATTTACATATTATTGGTGAAATATACTGCAATTCTCATACAGTGATGGACTTGGTTATGTGTAATGTGAAATAAAAACGTTAACACTGCAGCATGTTCTCGTAAGGGAAACACTGTCTACTACACCTTAGCGCACAGGTAGGGTCCTACAGAACACGTGCATTTACATTTTAGTGGTGAAATATACTGTATATCTCATAAAAATGATAGATTTGGTTATGTGTAATGCGCAAAGGAAATGAAAGAGTGAACCACGTTGCACGTGGCCCCCACCTGTGTGCTAAGTCAGGTGTAGGAGATGAAGTTTTTCAAGGACATACACGTACTGTATATCATGAATCCTTGCATTGTGCCAGTGTTGAGCAAAGTTCTTGGCTGGCTGTGAATAAAATATCTTGACTCCTTTGTTCCAGCTCACAACCCTACCACAGCATTGGACTACCACAGGATCTATCCCTCTGACAGCAATTAATTGTCCATTTGGCTTGCAACAACATCAGTCTTGCAGAGATGAAACGCGGGTTGGCACCACACCAATGGCAGAAGATCCTCAACGAGATTGAGTTGGAGAGCAACATCGAGAGCAACCGTTCTGGGGTGGAGGAGGTTGAGCTAACACCAACTGCTCAGCAAGTGGAGCTGCCCAGCTGCCTTCCATCACAGGAGACCACACCACCATCATTGGCTGGTGCCACCGGAGAACCCTCCACACCTCTAGGACATGCCGTTCCCACCGCTCTCTTCATCAGCTCCCAATCTCCAGGCCTCTCTGCCCCCTTTGGTGTGCCAGTGTCACTAGAAGCCAGGCCATCGTTCGTTGTGGTGGCCCCTTCACCTGCGTTTGCTTTGCAGGATGCTATGACGACATCCTCGCCGGCTAGGCTGATGAGACTGGTGTCCCCAGAGCCCTCTGTCTCGTCCTCGTCTGAGGTGTCCCCTCCTAGACGAGGGTGCCGTGGTCTGCTGCCTGGACATGGAGGACATCCAAGGGGTCAGAGGGCAGGCTGAAGGGTGTCGACACGCTGACCTGCTGCCACCGCTGCCACCGCCGCTGAAGAAGATCCTGGGTGGAGCAGTGGCCCATTCACACCATACCATGGGCCATTCATTGGCTCCCCAGGGATCAAGGTGGATATTCCAGCAACTCCCCTGCAGTTCTTCCAGCTCTTTTTCAGGCAGGAGTTGTTGTCATACCTCACCATGGAAACCAACCAGTACGCCACATTCCCAGGGACTCAGCTGGATACCTAGTTCTGCAATGAAGAGGAGATGGCCAAGTTCCTGGGGTTCAACCTTTTCATGATGGTCGTGCACATGCCGACCATCAGGCACTATTGGAGCAGCTGAGCTGCATGACTACCCTAGGATCCGGCGGGTGATGAGTGGAAGGCGTGCCATCCTCAAGCACTTCCACACCTTCAGCTTGCTCACCATACCCCAGGACAACCAAGATCGGCTCATCCACGTTCGCACAGTCATGGAGTACCTCCTTCAGCTAGTCCAGTCAGCGTACCAACCCGAGGAGCAGCTCAGCCTGGATGAGGGCTCTCTGGGGTGGAAGGGCCGGCTGTCCTTCTATGTGTACAACCCCCAGAAGCCCACCAAGTATTCCATCAAGATGTACTTGTTGGCTGAGTCATCCTCGGGTTACATCTGTAACCTCAAGGTCTACACAGGGGTGCAGCAGACCCTTGAGAACACCGTGAGGGGCCTCGTGGAACCAGGGCTATAAGTTGTTCATGGACAACTACTACAATTCCGTAGCCCTGTGCAAACGACTCTTCACTGCAGACTTTTACGTGTGTGGGACCCTACGGCTGCCTAGAGGAGCACCACGCCAGCTGCAGGCCATCACCAGGGCAAAGAGCATGCCCGAGGGAGGCATGCTGTACAGGCACAAGGACAATGTGCTAGTCCTGTGGAAGGACAAGTGCATTGTGAACATGATGTCCACCTTCCACACTGACACCATTCTGAAGAGGTTTCGAGGGAAGGTGCAGGGTAATGATGTGCACACAACTTATGTGGAGTAGGTCGTTAACAAGCCCATCGATATGGAGGACTACAACAGGTACATAGGTGGGGTGGATCATTTCGATCAGATGGTCCACTACCACCCCGTCCAACGGCGAACTGTCAAGTGGACGAAGAAGATCACCTTCTACTTAGTCCAAATGGCACTCTTGAACGCGTTCGCCTAGTACAAAAAGTACAGACACGTAACAGTCCTCTTCTTGAATTTGTGGAGCAGATCATCTATGATCTGCATTTCCATGAAGAAGAATGGCCCACATCTGGACACATACTCCACCATGCCCCAGACCTACCTATCTGGCGGCCAGCACCAGCAACATCTGGCACCCAGCAAGCACAGGCACCAGTGCCAGGATGAACCCAGCCACCACCAGCACCAGCACTGCCTGCAGGACAACCACCATGGGCCCCATCACCAGCACCAGCACCACCTGCAGCAGGCCCATCACAGGTGCCACCATCGCCACCTGCAGGAGGCCCATCAGGGGTGCCAGCACTGCCACCACCTACAGTTGTGGGTCCACTGGGAGATCCCGCTCCTGGGCCTGCAGCTCCACACGGCAGGACCACAGAGCACAAGGGTATCCAAGCAAGCATCGCTGGGTGATTGACGATGATATGAGGTTGGATTGCACTCTGGGCCACAACCGGACGAGGATCCCCAACAAGAAGAGGCTCAGGTGTACCTTGTGCTTCAAGTTGGGGGTGAGGAAGGACAAAAGGAACATGTGTCCTGTATGTGATGTGCTACTTTGCATGGGTGATTGTTTCAACCGGTACCATACCATGTGATACCTTCACTAGTGGAGCATACACACACACACACACACACACACACACACACACACACACACACACACAGTACAAAACTCCTAACCTCCCAACCCATCTGGTCCTGCAGGAAGATCATCGGCACTGAAGAAGTACATGATATTCTTTGTTTATTTATCTATTTACCTATATTTATGTCAGTATATTTACTCATACATATATTTTGTTATTTACCTCAACACAAATGACAGGGAAATAAGTACAGCTTCAGTTTCAGTTGCTAGTGACAGGTTTAGTGTTCATGTGTGATTTCTGAGAGGACTAAAAACAAAACAGAAATAATTATATAAAATAGTTGTTGCTATAAAACGAAAGAATGCATAGCTAGCAAGCATAAAAATGTTAGTGCACTACAGGAAAATAACATAAGTGAGCCCGGTTGACAGTGGTTCAGTGCACGGGAAAATACACTGTAGTTTTTTGCACTTTTCTTGAAACCTTTGAGGCCTAGGATCACCGTTGTTGGCTCAAATGAGAGCCAATGAAATTCTGCATAGGATGATAGAATAAAAACATAACAGTGGTGAGAAAAGTTTTTCGCCAGAGCTTTCCGAATAAAAAATCTGTTGTCTGTCGGAAATGGGTTTTACTTTTTCGTTTATTACTCGAACACCATACCTCATAACAAACTGGGACCTCCATCATTCGAAAGCTTATAAAATTCTCTTTCGAATGATTGTATAACATGTAGAGATTGATAAGTAAATATTCGCCTTATGATGTTGGGAAGTGAGATCTATGTTCCCAAATGCTTATTCCCAAGGTCCTAACATACGTATAGTGTGTTTTGTTTTTTTTTGCTTGTCGTGTAGAACAAACATCGACGAATAGGAATATGTTTGTTTTGTGGCAAAATAAATATGTTTGGATGGTGAACATTTTTGGAGCCCATGGCAGCCGAGGGGGAAAGGGGAGAAAAGCCGATGCATCATGGCACAGGAAACTTATCCGTGCACGAAAGGGTTAATAACAAAAATTTTTGTAATGATTAAAAATTATTATAGCTTCCCACATCATCGCACACAAGCATATAAAAAAGCACACATACTGTCACATGGACAGGCAAGGCATGTACTGCTTGTGGAGGAATACTTTACAGCTTAAAACGTAAGCCTGAGCTCCCACCCTCATTCCAAGGAACAAACTTGAAACGTTTCACTCCTTTTATGAAAACTAAAGCTCACAGAAAATGATTTCTCTTGTCACTGAACATAAACTATAACAGGTATTAACTGTATTTTCTGTCTAACCTTAATAGCATTTCATGTTGCAAGCATTAAATGAGAACAATGAGACTCAAACTTATTCAGGCCAAGGTGCTTGTTTAGTTACGTTTGATATACCATACCGTCAGTTACTAAAGCCTATTCAACCTCAACTGAGAAGAGAGGAGACTTCAGCTCGTGAATGGTTAGTTGTCTGAGTGCATTCATTAGTAACGAGGTATTAATTATAAATAATTTCTCTTTTATTGTAAGGGTAACACTAAACGTTTCTGATAAGATTGCTGAAATAAAATTTATGTATTGCTATTTGCACAGATTAAGTTAAAAATGAGGGCTTACAACGTCAATCAGGTGGCCTAAATGAACGTGAAATTTTCCATCCTCCTGCCCAAGTTTTACTAGTTTCTTGATTTTTGTTTCTATGTTAAGGCAACTTAAGGTAAATTATACGTTGTTACTGCGACCTTATATTGAATTGGCAGGACTGAAAATTTCACATGTGTTTAGGACTACTTATAGATTTTGTAAGGCCCCTTTTAGAAATTACCTTATTCAAATAACAATACAGTACATATTTTAAATTTAGCAATCTTATCGTCAGAAATGGTCATTATGACCTTTATAATAAAAAAAAAATAAAGAAATAAAATGCATCATTAGTATCGAATGCACTTGAACAACAAGTCAGCTGCCAGCTTTCAAAAACTTGAGGTTCTTCTCTTCTCAGAAGAAATCGAGTAGGCTGTAGTGACAACTCAAACTGCTACAACTACTTCTACTATTACTTCTCCGTCTACTACTACTACTACTGCTGCTGCTGCTGCTGCTACTGCTGCTGCTGCTGCTGCTGTTGTTGTTGTTGTTGTTGTTGTTGTTGCTACTACTACTGCTACTACTACTACTAGTAGTAGTAGTAGTAGTAGTAACTAGTTACCTGTTCTTTTTGTGACGCCACAATAAGCAAGATTCGCCAGATGGTATATAAAGTATGTTTAATATAAACAAGATATTACGACCCTAAGGTAACTTCTTGTGCATAATCAACATCCCTTCGTCTTCACTTAACAGTACAATATCATATACAAACAACAGAACAAGAAGTTTCCAAATGCTACCCTCTTTCATTAGGACCACTCCAACATCCATTGTCCTACCTTGTATCTGATTTATTACTCCAACCATATGCATGTTGAACAACCATAGAGACATGACACATCCGTAGTTCAATCCACATTCAGACAGAAAAATCATTCAGTTCACCATTCACATGCACTCCTAACACCCTCATAAATACTCTTCACGGCACTCAACAACTTCCCATTCACTCCATATATTCCTAATATTATCCGCATTCATTATCGATCCACTCTGTCACATGTTTTCTCCAAATCCATGAAGCCGCATACAACTTCTTTCCTTCCATTGGCTTATTCAGATCGTCAGTTGAGTATACTAACCAACAACGGTGTCTATTTTTTTTTTCCTGTATGTGAGCGAAATAAAACCGTCGGTTTTCATTCGGTTTTAGTCAAACTTGCTGGAAGAGTTGAGGGTCAATGAAGGAGCCCAGGGGATAACTTAGTGCTTTTCTATAAGTCAGAAATAAAGTGACATGGCGAAGTCCACGTAATTCATCTGACTTTCAAATTAGTTCATACTTACTGGAATGACTGGGTTAGGGCAAAAATTAAGAGATTCGATTTTGAGAACACTTGGTAAAAAGGGCAAGATCATGGGGATAGTCAAAAATTCGACCTTACACTCAGATAGTTTTTAATGTACGAGTATGATTTCAGCCAGACCTGGTGGAAGGGTTGATGGCCAGGCACAAATGGAAGAATAGATTATGGGAACAAGTGGTAAAAGGGCAAGGTCGGTAAAAAGGCAAGGTCACCTGGCAAGAGCAACTTCACCAGTTATCGTTCCATTTAGAACAAACGTTTTGGAATTCTTGAAGGTCAGGCAAGGAAATAAAGCAAAGTCAAATATTCAGCTCTAGATTGCAAATTTTACAGTCCTAGACTAATACTGAACCTCTGCCACACACATTTCTTCCTCTAAGAGCATTGAAGGAACATGTGATACCTTCAAGGGCCACTTACACCTTCAAGGGCCACTTACAAGACATCAATAGCAGGTGCCTCCCCAGACTCAGTACGAATTGGGCATTGTAGGGAGGGACTTGAAGGAAAAAAAAATTCTACAAACAGTATGTTAGATCTGTGATGCTCTTTGCCCCCATTGGATGGGTCCCCATCCTATCCAAGAACCATTTCAGTACCTTGCAGACCATACAGAATAACGCCCGTTACATCACCACCGGCAGCACCAAACTACTGTGCTTTCACAATTCACCTACACATTGAAACGAAAGCCCTCTCTGTTAAAGAGTAATTTGATATGTGAGAAACACAGTTCTAAGTGCCAGCTGGTACTGACACACAACACCGTTGTCACTGTATGACATACCCCTACAGAACAACTAAGCACATAAAACAGTCATCACACAAACGTTACCAGACTTTCTTCAACATCCCACTCTCAGACATTCCAGCACTAGGGATGAAGAAACACCTACATTACAAACTAATATATACACGGCAATACATCACATTGATTAGAACACTGTAGTTCAACCCCCTCCTCAGGACATACACCCGTCAGAGGTATCCTTAAATAGGGCTGATTAAGTTCACTGATCTTGGCTTAGATCAGGGTGTCATCCAGCCTCATCGGTTACCACCCTAGATTTGGGTAGGATGGAGTCTCAGATGGCACGATCCATGCTTGAATAATAGACCAACACAACACACATAATGGAGCACTGCATAGCACATGCCACACGAAGACACGGAAACATCAATAGTGTAAAGAACGAATGGGACTATCTCATTAGGGCAGCAGCTTACATGCGGTCGACGGGTCTTCTTAACTAGGCAGACATGGGTTAACCATAAACAACATTCTACTCTCTCTCTCTCTCTCTGTATATATATATATATATATATATATATATATATATATATATATATATATATATATATATATATATATATAGGCCATGACAAGTCTTCATCGTTACGTCCTTTGCTACTCCCCTTCCCTTATATTCTCTCTTTCTTCGTTTAATGTCCCCAACCTGCAGCCGCTTCAAACTTCTCCACCGTCTCATCCACCTTCTCTCTCAAGTTTTCACTGTTTTGTATCTGAAAGAATGTGGGGAGGGAATTGGAGTTTGCCACAGCGAGCCAGTTTGGTGAGGCAGACTGAGAAACTGGTGAGCACGAACGTCTGGTTTGTTGATAAAGGGAACAATCGGCGGGCGAAAGAGAGGGAGATTGGACCTGGGGAGAGGGGAGCAGGAGGAGAAGATAGGTAAGTGGAAGTAAGTGAGAATGAAAAAGGTAGAGAAGGGTAAAGGAAAGAAAGGAAGGAACCGAAAAAGATAGGCAATGTGTGTGTCTTGAGGGGGGGGGGAGACAATGAAAGAAAGGCAATTTTGGATTGTGGCTAAGATCGAAGAGAATGGAATGAAAATGAGGACAAAATTAATAGACATAAACTGAATAGTTAGTAGTAGAAAAAGTAACTAGAGGCGACGTGTAAAATGAACTACGAACCAAAGTAAATGGGAAGTGTACAAAGTATATATGCAAAGAGACTGTATTGGAAAGCCATCATCTAAAGAAAGGAAATGAAAATATAAAAGAGTGACAGAGAAAAGAATTAGAGTCTGTAACAAAAACGGAATGCAGTACTTTAAACTGAAATTAATTAGTCATTTTGCAAAGAATATGGGTCAGCGGGAGGCTGGCAAGAACCACGAACCTATTTACTAACAGTTAAAACCGGAAAACATGACTGAATGAATACATGAGTGTTAGGGATCCAGATGATGAGGAGAAAAAAAACAAAAGAAGGAAATGAAGAATAGCAGAGACGTGGTTCCATTATGCAGAGAGAGGACGGAGTGCAGGTGAGCAAGAATATTTCCTGAGCTGAAGATGGGCAACTTTTAGGGAGGAGAATAATCGAGTTAATCTCGCTCTCTCTCTCTCTCTCTCTCTCTCTCTCTCTCTCTCTCTCCTGTAGGAGGAAAAATAAGGGTTGTCAGGTGTACTCCCAGACGGTAGGCTAAAGAGATTAAGAATTAGAAGTTAACTTTAGAAAACAGAACATTCTCCTAAATATTCAAGATACAGGAGATAACCTATCCCCTAGGAATAAGGATATGGGCTACACTGAGGATATAATACTATAATCAATGTCCATGATGAGTAGCCTAAAGCTTAAGACGGGTAGGTTTGCTTTAGCAGGGTCCTGTCTAGACTTTCTCAGACTTGGTGATTGTAACAATGCACTGTCCTAGATCACTGGGAACAGTAAAAGGTTTGAGAACGTGCGTATCCCTACTGGTGTGCGTTTTGTGGACCCATATGAATGTGCTCTATGGGTGACCAGACCTACACCTAGCAGATATTTTTTCTTCAATGTGAGGAAAAAGGAACCAAAGGCTGAGCCCGCAAAACAGTTCCTTCCAAGAAAAACAAAAACAATACAAAGAGAACCAAATTCAAGATCAATTCATTTCGAGATGCCTGGACACACTGCGTTTGAAAGACTGGAGATCATAGGATGTATGAAATACAGACAGAGGGAGACAGTTCCAGAGTTGACCTGTTGCATAAATGAAGGACTGGGAATAACGGTTAGCTCTTGCATTAGAGAGTTGGACAGAAAAGGGATGAGGTTTGTTGCTAGACGGGTGCTATGCACCTGTCGTAGAGGTGGAGGGATGCAAATAGACAGTTTAGAGGAGCAGTGACCATTGAAGTAGCGATAGAAAAAAAATAAAGAGGCAACACTGCGGCGAGGAAACAGAGGTTGAAGGGAGCCAGTAAGAGGAGTGTTGATGAGACGAAAAACCTTTGATTCCAGCCCATTGAGAAGAGCTGTATGTGGGGAGCTTCCCCACACATGAGAGTTGTATTCTAAACATGGGCGAATAAAATCCGTGTATAAAGTCAACAACTGTGCAGGGGTAAAGAAGGCACGGAGTCGGATTAGCACATATACTCTCTTGGAAGCAGATTTTACAAGAGATGCAATATGCTCTTTTCAAGATAAGCCCCGAGTGAATGGAACCCCAAGCATGTTCAAGGATGATGTAGGATTGAGCTGGATATTATTAAACATTACTGGGTACTCCTGTGGAAGATTTTGATGGGCTGATAAGTGTTAAAACTGAGTCTTTGATGCATTAAAAACAAGATTATTTTGATCCCAGTTGGAAATACGAGCCAGGTCAGACATTAGTTGTTCCATAGCCTCATCCCTTGTGTGTTGAAGTAGCTGCTGAAATGGACGTTGCGGGAACCGGATGGAAAGGTGAAGAGTGGAATCATCAGCGTACAAGTGGATAGGGTTAGATGTACAGCTTAGAAGGTCACTGATGAATAAAACGAAGAGAGTTTGTGATAGGACAGAGCCCTGAGGAACACCACTGTTGACAGATCTAGGAGAAGAACGATGGCCGTCTACAACAGCAGCTATAGAACGACAAGAAAGGAAGCTAGAGATGAAGGCACAGGTAGAAGGATAGAAACCGTAAGAGGGCAGTGTGGAAATTAAAGATTTATGCCAGACTCGGTCGAAAGCCTTTGAGATGTCAACTACAATGGCAAAGCTTTCGCCAAAATCCCGAAAGGAGGATGACCAGGAGTCTGAAAGGTAGGTGAGAAGATCGCCAGTGGAGCATCCTTGACGGAACCCATACTGACAATCAGAAAGAAGGTTGTGATGGGAAAAATGCTTTAAAATTTTTCTCTTAAGAATAGAATCGAAAACTTTTGAGTCACAGGATGTTAAAGCAATTGGACAATAGTTAGAAGGTTGGGAATGGTCATCCTTCTTTGGAACTGGCTGAATGAGAGCAAACTTCCAGCAAGAAGGAAAGGTACAAGTTGAAAAACAAAGACGAAAGAGTTTACCTAGGTAGGATGTAAGCACAGAAGCAAAGTTCTTGAGGACAACAGGAAGCACACCATCAGGCCTGTATGCCTTGTTAGTATTAAGGCCAGTGATGGCAGAAAATACATCAGCTGAAGAAATTTTAATGTCAGCCATGAGGATGTCAGAGGGGGGAAGTGATGGAGGAACAGCACCGGAATCGTCTAAGGTGGATTTAAAGGAGGAAGTCTGAGCAAAGAGATCTACTTTATCAGTAGAAGAAATAGCTACAGAGCCATCAGAATAGAAAAGAAGAGGGAAGGATGATGAGATAAAATGATTAGAAAGGTTTTTGGCAACGTGCCAGAAGGAGCGGGAAGAAATCAAGTTGGAGAGTTGAGATTATTTAGTACGATGAAATTATTTTTAGCAAAGTGAAGAACAGACTTAGCACAATTCCGCTCAGAAACATACAAAAGATAATTTTCGGGGGTGGGTTGGGTCCAGCACCTTTTATAGGCCCTCTACTTGTTGCGGACAGGATTAGAACAAGTGTGATTAAACCTGGATTTCTTGCATTAGTCAAAGGATATGAGAAAGGAATGTATGCTTCCATGCCCAAGAGAATAACCTCTGTAATGCGCAAAGCACACTCAGATGGCTCCCGGCCATGGAAGCAATAATCATTCCAGGAAAAATCAAAGAAGTACTGCCTGAGGGCCTCCCAGTCCACAGCTCCAAAGTGCCACAGACGATGTTTCTTTGAAGGGTCCACAGGCAGAACCGGAGCGATAGGACAGGTTAAGGTAATAAGGTTATTATCGGAGGAGCCTAACAGAGAGAAAAGATTAACAATGTAAGCAGAAGGATTAGTTGTCAGGAAGAGATCAAGTATGTTGGAGCTCTCCACATGATGGTCAGGGATACGGGTAGGGTGCTGTACAAGCTGCTCTAGGACATTAAGGATAGAAAAGATGTAGGCTTGTTCACCAGGTGGATCAGTGAAAGGAGAGGAGAGCCACAGGTGGGTCCATTTAAACAAGAGAGGGAATGAAGTATTGGAGTCATGGTGAATTACGTCTTTTTTCATGTAGCAATGTCAAAGCCTGTAAGAGGTGAGGGTCATCCACCTGAAGACGGTCATGATTCGATAGAGGGATCACCAACGTGAGAGAATGCATTTGGGGCATCCTCTCATGCAGTAACAGGAACTACTGCAGAGGATGCACACACCTTAAGTGACAGCATTGCCAGCTGCATTTATTGTTGCTGGCAAGCCTAAATAGGTAGAACCCAAGCATACAGGAAACCTGTCAAGCTATGGAGTCAGTCAGTACTGACTGACTCCCTGCAAGTAGTACTTATTAGTCCATGGACTGTAGCAGGGGGCTGCAAAATAGGCTGTGTGATGTGGTAAGGTCATAAATTTTGCAGCAATTACAAATGACTTTAATGTAAATTATTGTCTTGGAAATGATATGACATACAGTACCGACCCATGAAATAAGTTTGTTCAGTGCACAATAGTTACATAGTTATTGCGGTTGGAAATCTGTCAGTTGGCGGGAAACCGGGAACCATACAAGGGGGACTTGCTTCTGTCAAAACCTAAGTGAGTTGTCATTTCGCTTAATAAGCTATAACTTGAACATAATGTGCTATTTTCAATAAATTGTTTCATCTTTCCCTCTCTTCCTGTAGCCATTGCCAACCTTTCTTTCGTCTATTATTATCATTTTTTTTTTTTACAGGTTTGAGAATTCTTCAGTTGTTAACACCAAGGAGAATGGATCAGGAAGTACATGAAATTCCTTAATGGCAGCTGCAGTTACTTTGTCAGTTATTTTGTCTCTGGACGCTGCTTAGGGGGCGGATATAAGAGGCGATAGAAAACAGCCTAAAATCTCATAAAATCCGTGATGCTGCTCCTACAAGACCCTTCATGGTGCACTTTTAAAATTCCCGTTCATGTGAGGTAAGTCACTATCTCCCAGGGTTAACGCAAGTAGGGTAAGTTGTATGCCAGTGGTTAATATAGGAAAATTAGAAAGTACTTTAACGAGCTTAGCGTTTAATAGTCCCTGAGAGGACGGATGTGATGGCGATTACAGAGTCTTGGATTCATGCTGACACAAGGAATTTTGTGGGAGAATTCCACTTCCACAACTTCTGTATATTAAAATGGACTAATCTAATTAGGAGGGAAGAGAAGCACTATATGTCCTGTAGTGCCTGTATCCCATAGTCTGCTAAGTCAGATCAGAGCAATAGATACTAGGTGTGGATCTCACTGTGGGAAAAGGTGCAAACAGATTCGTTCTTAACTAAAATTCAACACTCCAGCTTATTGAAGATGATGCTAGATTGTATACTGTGGTTTGTGAGCTAACATGGGAAAACATTACAGTCATCCTTGGTTACTTCTATTGCCACATTAACTGGACAAGTAAAGCAAGGAACATAGATGCATTATCAACTTTGCTGATGAATCCTTCTTGACCTAGTGAGTGACTGAGTCCACAAGGGAGAATTTGTTAGATCTCGTGTTGACCACGGAAGATAAGCTCATTCGCATCTTCTCTCTTGATGAATCATTAAGAGGAAGTGACCATGATCTGTCTATCTATCTATAGGCCGACGCTCTAATCCCGCAAAGGGTGGCCGCAGACAAAACGCCTCCAAGTCGCTCTGTCACCCACCACTTGACTGCCCTCCCCCCACCTCACTCCCCCCTCCCTCATATACCTCTCAACTCCATCCCTCCACCTCATCCTCAGTCTCCCCCTCCCTCTCTCTCCCTCCACTTCTCCTACATACACTCTCTTCGTCTTTCATTCTCCTTTCTCTCCACATGTCCAAACCACCTCAATGTATTTCTCTTAGTTCTCTCAATCACATCCACATCCACCCCACACCGTTCTTTTACTTCTTCATTCATCAGCCGGTCCCTCCATGTCACTCCACATGCTCCTCTCAGGTAACTCATTTCCACTGCTCTCACTCTTGACTTGTTCCCCTCTAGCAAGGTCCACGTCTAGCTTCCATACGTCAGCGTGGGGATCACAATACTATCATGCAGTGACTTCTTAACTTCCATACTCACCTCCCTTTTTCTCATCACCGCTTTAAGTGAACCCACAACCTTCCATCCCTGCTGTTCTCTTTCAAGTACTTCATCCCCCAAACTTCCATCCTTACTCATCACACTACCCAAGTATTTGAATGCATGATCTAATTACACACACACACACACACACACACACACACACACACATATATATATATATATATATATATATATATATATACTGTATATATATATATATATATATATATATATATATATATATATATATAGTATATATATATATATATATATGTATATATCTATATATTTATATATATATATATATATATATATATATATATATATATATATATATATATATATATATATATATATATATATATATATATATATATATATATATATATATATATATATATATATGTGTGTGTGTGTGTGTGTGTGTGTGTGTGTGTGTGTACTTAAGGTTTAAGTCAATGCTCATCATCATAGTACACCTGACTTTAGGAATTCGGCCGACAGTGACTTAAAGACTGTGTGCAATGCCTCTAAAAATGAGGCAGAGTGTGAATGAGTCTTGATGCTCATTCAGAGACAGCTTTACCGGCCCTTGAAACCAGTAAGATTGTCATTGCCTCACCCAAAAATGTTCACACAGGATTTGCTGACAAAAGTAAGGAAGAGGAAGGCAGTGTACTGCAAGTTTTAAGATATTGGTACTACAGCCACTTGCATAGGAGAGTGAGGTTACAAGTAAGCAGGACAATGTGTAATGAAGAACTCTGGATAGTGTCCTTATGTAAGGTGAAACCCAAAGATTCTTCGGTTAGGTGAACACCAGAAAACCAATCAGGAAAAAAATTGTGCCTTTGCATGTAGCAAAAAGATTTTTGCAAATCTCTGATCAAGAGATAGCAGACAGTCTGAATTCCCACTTCTCATCAATGTTCACTAGAGAGGCGAAAGGTCACGTCTCTGAATCAGGCATTATTCATGAGGGTGTGACTTTAGAGAATGTTTGTTGTAACAAAGCGGAAGTGTCCGAAAGGCTGGACAAATTAAAAACCAACAAATCTCCCTGTCCTAACGAGTTTCTTCTAAAAGTCCTTTGAAAAGTTAGTGACCAGGTGGCTCTTCACCTCACCACAATCATTAATAAATCACTGGCTACCGGAGAAATTCCAGTGAACTGGAAGGTGGCTAATGTGACCCACATATAATTGAAAGGGAGATCATAATTATCCAAAAAATTACCATCCAGTTTGCCTTACATCTGTTGTAGGAAAGGTACTAGAAAGTATAGCTGTAAGTAAGACTGTAGATCATCTAGAATCAAATAAGATACTGTATGACTCACACCAAGGTTTTTATTTTTATTTGACTTATGTCTTTCACTGTATGCTTCCTGAATACGACCAGTGAAGGGCAATTTACATTTTTTTATGTGGTCTTCAAGAAGGCAATTGACAAAGTACCCTACTGAAGGTTTTTGGGAAAAACTTGCACATTGGGAATTTGAGAAGAAGTAGCTTCATGGATTGAAAACTGGGTTACTGACCAGTGCTAGAGAGTGGTAGTCACTGAGGAAAACTTCTGATTGGACATCAGCTGTAAGAAGAGTTGCCACCAATACTGCTACCAGTATATATCTATATCTATATCTCTATATATATATATATATATATATATATATATATATATATATATATATATATATATATATATATATATATATATCGTTTTCGTTTTCGTTTTTAAAGGCTCCAACATGCTTGCATGTGTCGGCCTTGGTCACCTAATGGCGGCTCTCCACGCTGCACGATCCATTGCAGCCTCCTGTTCAGTTCCTTAACCCTAAGGTCACACTTAATGACCTCGTCCCATGTCTTTCTCGGTCTATATATATATATATATATATATATATATATATATATATATATATATATATATATATATATATATATATATATATATATATCGTTTTCGTTTTCGTTTTCGTTTTTAAAGGCTCCAACATGCTTGCATGTGTCGGCCTTGGTCACCTAATGGCGGCTCTCCACGCTGCACGATCCATTGCAGCCTCCCTGTTCAGTTCCTTAACCCTAAGGTCACACTTAATGACCTCGTCCCATGTCTTTCTCGGTCTACCCCTCATAACCCCACCCCCAATATTAACACTTCTCACCTTCCTCACCCAGTTATCATCCCCCATCCTCTCCACATGTCCAAACCACCTCAATCTACCTCTCCTCATCACAACACCAATACACTCCAGTCCCATCCTACCTCTCAACTCTTCCATTGTAAACCCAGCCCCTTCAGGCCTTGGATGCAGGGACGCATTGCACATCCACCTAATCATTGTCATTTCTGTACGTCTGAGCCGGCGAATGTCTTCCTCCTTCACTGCCCAGGTCTCACTGCCATACAGCATTACACTCCTAACACATGCTGCATAGAAAGACCCCTTAGCACGTAGGGAGAGCCCTCTCAATGTCAGGAGAGGCAAGAGCTCCCTGAACTTCTTCCAACCACTTCTCACCCTAGCCACAGAGCTAGCTCCAGCCCCACCTCCAGCACACAACATGTCTCCCAAATAACAAAACTCTTCCACACACTCAAGAGATTCACCAGCAAGTTCAATCCTTTCACGTCTGACAATCTCCACCTGCTCACCCCGGCACGCCGTACACATAAAATCAGCATTATCTCGGAGTCTACCCCTGATACCACTACATCTCTTATGCACCCATTTATCACACACACCGCACAAGATGGAATTACTTCCCACGCCCTTGTGGCAAACTGCACATGGCCACTCTCCCTCGTCTTTGACAGTACCGCCACGAACCCTAGATATCATCACTTTTGTTTTATCTGCATTTACCCTTAAACCCTTTTGCCCCATACCATCTCTCCACTTCCTAAACCTTTCCTCCGCCTCCCTTTCATTCTCTGCAATCAACAATAAATCATCAGCATACAACAACTCCCACGGGAGTCCGTTTCTAAAGTCACGTGAAAGGGCTTCAAGTACCATGATAAACAACATGGGACTCAAGACTGACCCCTGATGCACACCAACATTCACGGAAAACTCATCACTCAAATCTCCATTCACTCTTACCTGGGTGTGAGCACCCACATACATGGCCATAACCACCCTAACCAGCCACTCCTCCAAGCCAAGCTTTCTCATTGCCCACTTCACCACCTCTCTAGGGACTCTGTCAAAGGCCTTTTCCAAATCAACAAAAACAAAATAAAGATCCCTTCTCCTACCAATATATTTTTCCTGAAGCTGTCGAACAATGAATATGGCATCAGTGGTCCCCCTACTTGGCATAAACCCAAACTGCATCTCATCAATATTCACTCTTTCTCTAATCATACCTTCTAAAACTCTCTCCATTACCTTCATTATCTGATCTAAAAGCTTTATACCTCCATAATTTCCTCTTTCCAGGGCATCACCCTTCCCTTTATACACATTTACAATTACACTCTTCAGCCAATCATCTGGGACAACACATTCATAAATAATCCTATTTATCAGGTCAGTGACTAAACTCACCCCTATATCGCCAGAGGCCTTCAACATTTCGGCAGTCAACCCAGACACACCTGCTGCCTTCCCCACCCTCATCCTGCCTATTGCCTCACTCACAGTAGCAGTATCAATCAAAGGCCAAGGGCCAGACACTGGATCTGCTGGCTCCAAACCTTCCCTGTCCCAGTCAAACTCCTCATTCAACAACCGGTTATAATGCTCTCTCCATGCATCTTTAATATCCTCACTGTTCACCACTACCCTTCCTTCATCATTCTTCAAACACTGCTCACCTATGATATCCCGATTATCCCTCTTCACCTGACCTGCCACCCTAAATATATTTTTCCTTTCCCCATGATTTAGGTTATCAAGTAATTGTCTCTGTGACTCAGACTTTGCCCTGTATCTATCTATCTATCTATCTATAGATAGATAGATAGAAAGATAGATAGATAGATAGATAGAAAGATAGATAGATAGATGTATATGTGTGTGTGTAGATATATAGATATAGATATGAGCATAGTCTGCCGAACTCCGGTTTTTCTGGATGACGAAAACTAGAAGGTTAAGCCTCTCCTTCATTTACATAGAAGAACTACATAAGGATTTGGCTGAAATATGGGAGTGATTTGAACGGAGGCAAATGAGTTTCAGCCTGGACAAATGCAAGGTGGTACACACCGGTCATATAAATTCGAGAACAAACTACTCCTTGTAAGGAAGTGAGATCAGCAAGACAGACTTGGAAAAAAACTTTTGTGTATTTATCAGTAGTGACCCTAAGTTCTCCAGGCAGTGCACTGAGGTAGAGAAGAAAGTAAGGAAGTTTATAAGTTATATAAAGAAGCAGTTCAGTTATGGAATGAAAGAAATAGTCCTCTCTGTGTGCATATTTTTTTTTTCATGGCTACGTCTCGAATATACAGTTCAGTGCAGTTCACCAGTCATGAAGAAGGATTCCACGACTTAGAGAGTTCAAGCTTGGGCTACTAAATTGATCCCATCCACCATGCATACTGGATACCAGGCAAGGCTGCAGGCACTGTGCCTTCTATTTATTATTGTTTTTTCTTTTAAACTAGGTATTTACATGGACAGACAACTGAGGTTGTCGAAGTCTTCCATGGGTTTGAAAACACTGACTACAAGCACATATTTAGTTTAAACGGCAACTCAACGAGGAATCATGGGTGAATCATGGCTCGACCTGAAGCATTACTGCCACAATACATTATGCAGTTTCTTCATATAATTTTAAGACATAATTTTGAGATCTGCAGCATCTCGAATCGGCTACCAGGACAAGTGCTTGACAGCTTCTCAGTGGAGCAACTCAAAGCTAATTACACAAAGTTTTGTTAGATCTAATATAGTGGTAGACTGAATGTTCCATCTTACCCTGCAAAATTTACGAGCCCGGCCTTTTTTTCTTTTTTTTTCCAAGTTAGGTGTTCTTTCTTTTATGCCGCTCTTCAAGTGCGAGAGGTAGGTAGAGACAGCCTTCATCTTTGTTATACGTTTCTCTAATTATCAGAGTAGCAACTTGCACTTAGTAACTTCATTCATTGCACTCAGTACGGATTGTAAGACCTTTTAAGTTAATGCATACTTTTCCTCGTAACACCTTGTACTTCTCTCTCTCTCTCTCTCTCTCTCTCTGTGGGGAGGGGGGAGGTGGTCAGACTCAAATATGAAGTCGGTTTGGGTGGGGCCCGCGCGGGGATTTCCCTCTCTACAGCTCTGCCAAACCTCCTCTCTCTCTCTCTCTCTCTCTCAGTTGATTGAGAAAGTTTTTATATATTTATAAGTTTTGTTTTCTTCTATATTGTTTCGACCTTTTTTCCACACCACCACTGAGGTAAAAGTCTTGGCGCGTTTTTTTTATAGAGGTTTCCCCAGTAGGCATAAGTCCTCTCTGATCTTTAATCAGACAATTCATCCTCCGAGCTTTCTGATATGTTGATTAAGAATGAATCCACGAAATGGTCGACTGCTACGTCTTGCTGTGAATCTTCTTCTTGCTGTTGTTCAGCATGCTGCACTGCTTTCATCCAGTTATTCGGTGTTACATGATTCAAAGCTTCTTTGGCAAGACGTTTAAGATCAACCATTTTGAAGGTGTTTGCCTTGGCTATATAGGTCTTCACCTGAGCCCAAATGAGCTCAGTAGGGGTGTACTGACAATGGTACGGTGGTAATCTTATGACCCGATGCCCTGCTTCTTCAGCAATTGTGTCAATTACATACTTTGTGCCAGTATCAAACTTCTTTGCAAGTTCATACAGCTCGTGTTTTAAGAGATCGTCGCTGGGCCGTACTCCCTTCTTTATAAGCCAGTCCCTTATATCCGATTTTCTCCAGGACGAGGTTGGTTTTTTTCAAGTTGGACTGAATGATAGGAAGCGTTATCCATAACAATTACAGAGTTTGGTGAAATGTTTGGTATTAGTTGATTCCTGAACCAGTCTTCAAAAAGTGTTGAATTCATCTGATTATGGTAGTCCCCATTGTTTTTTGCTTGAAATATCAACTCAGCATTGTTAACAAAGCCATTTCTCGTTCCAGCATGCACAATAATTAAACGACGTCCTTTTCCAGTAGGTTGCTGTATTCCAGTGGCTTGTGGGGATGCAGTGTCAGTCCAGCATTTTCCAACTGTATAATTTTGATTTACCCAAGTTTCGTTAAGATACACAATGTTCTGGGAAGACACTTTGACCTGCCGAATTTCTCTCAAAAATCTGGTCCAAGCTGCTGCTACATCGCTCCTTTCCATAAGGAACTTTCGGCCATCAACTTTTGTATATTTGAAGCCCATCTGCAAGAGAATCCTGCGAAGAGACTCGTTGCTTCCGTTGAAAGATATGTTTTCCTTGAGTTCTTCGTAAATCTTGTGCAATGTAGGAATTTCATGCCTTTCATAGAATCCCAGGACAGTTCTTCTGACCACACGCTTGTCGAAATCGTCGAGATTCGTTACAGTTGCACTGCGCTTCTTTTTTGGTGACGAGAATACAAGCTGTTCTGGTGACATTTGTGTCACACAAGCTTTATTAAATTTGGAGCAGATTCTTTGGACTGTTTTTTCGCTAACATTGGTAGCTTTGGCAGTGCGAGCAACTGCTCCTGAAGGTGGAATTATAAAGTCTCCAATAGCCTTTTCTTCTAAAAAATACTTTTTCACATTGTAAATAAGTTCTTTCTCCCGACTGTGGAGCACTCGAGAGCGAGTCGGAGTAGCTGCCATCGTGGGTGGAGATCAGGGAGGAAATGACCGGTCACCTGTAGTCTGAGGTGGGTGTCCTTGACCTCTGGCAACGTCGGAAAGCGACGTTGTCACGTGGTGTGGAATTTATACAAATCATTGTTATTATCATAAAAAGAGACACATTCATAGCACTATATACCCTTATTTAATATATTTAATAAGTACAAAATATTTAATATACAATTTCAAATAGTAAATAGCTGACGTATGACAGAGAGAGAGATAGGTACTGGGGTTGATGAGGCAGAGCTGTAGAGAGGGAAATCCCCTCTCGGGCCCCACCCAAACCGACTTCATATTTGAGTCTGACCATACATCACTCTCATTCGGCTGTCTCCCCTTCCCTCTCTGGTTTCCTCTTTTCTCCTTCTACCTCGTTGCCTGAACCACTCTCCCTCCCAACCTGTCTTTCGAACTCACTCTGTCCATCTCTCACCCACACTCACAAGTACATGCATTCACCCTCTCTCATGCAAGAATGTAAAATCTCTCCCCACACGCACCCTCCTACTCTCTCTCTCTCTCTCTCTCTCTCTCTCTCTCTCGGCTGCCTATTCTCCGACACTTAGTTAATCTGTATAATTTTTCTGACATACACTGAATTTTGTCTGGCGTTGCTTCCTTTCAGTTATTCACCCCTCCACCTTCCTCCTGCCTTTACATATTCATCTTTCTTGTTTTTCCATAGTGATGATTCAGTGCCTCCTCCCAGGTTCACATGTGGCGATCATTTTCAGATTTTGCTTTGCCTGTTCTTTTCCATATTCACTTTTCCTCTGTTCGTTTCTACACTTCCTTAATTTTTCCTCTCCTCCATTTTTTTTTAAATTTCACTTTCTTTCCCCCCTTTATTTTCCGTTCCTTTCTCCCTTTCCTTTACTTACCCTGTATCTACCTTCTTCTCCATCAATTTTCCTTCTTTCATTCCTACTTTTATCCCCATCTTTACCGCTCTGTTTCTGCGTCTACCTTATTTCTTCACTCATTCTTCTTCCTTCGTATTTCACCATCTCCCTACATCTTCCCTTCTCCTTCTCTTCCTCCCCTTCTTCATTTTATTATTGCCACCCAATTATCTGTGTCTCTCTTCTTCCCTTTTACTTTCCTCCCTCCCTCTAGTTCCCACTTTGTCCTTTCTCGATGCTTTCAATATTTTCCACTCTTGCTTCCATGCTGCGCCCACCGTCTCACTCACTCATTCACTGTCCCTGGCTCCTCGGTTTCAACTCTACAACTTTTTCGGATTTCACCCGTTTTTAGCTTTTCAGTTGACCATCTTTCCGAACACATCATCTTTGTCCTTGCCTCGTCTCCCCGTTTCTCCCTGCGCCATGAAGTTACTCCTTTCTTAACCCTATCTTTAATTCTCTTTTCTTAACTGCCGCAACTATGTACTAATACCAGCTCTCCCATAAATGGTTCTCACTTTATGATATCTTTAAATCCTTAAGTGAGCATCGACTCACAGCACGGAATAGCCCTGCAGGGATGGTTGCTTGTCTACCGTTGATGGTGTAACGTGTGTAAGAATGTTTATATATTCTTGTATCTATCTGTCTATCTATCTATCTATATATCTATATCTATATATCTATATATATATATATCTATCTATCTATCTATCTATCTATCTATCTATCTATATATATATATATATATATATATATATATATATATATATATTTTATATTTATATATATATATATATATATATATATGTATATATATATTATCTATCTATCTATCTATCTATCTATCTATATATATATTATACGTGTGTGTAGAATGTGTGCGTGTCGCCAGGCGAGGTGTGTGCGTGTCGCCAGGCGAGGTGTGTGCGTCGATGCTATGTACACCAGCATCCACACACATGCTTTGGCTATAATGTTAATGCTCAGATATTTATAAAATCTTAGTTAATCCTGTTTGCTTTCTCAACGGGGGTGTGACTAAAATTGTTTGTAATATCCGTGACTTCCGGTAGAGCATAAACTGATGACATAAAGATTTATATTCACCAGCTATATTTATAACGTTTGGAAAATGGGGGAGTGATTAATTTGGTTAACTCTATGCTTTATATCTCTCGTCTGGCCTGCAGCTGGGGCTGATGTGGGCCCACGGCTGGAGGATATATTAGGGGGGAATTTTGGATAGAAAGAGTTTTTGTGGGGGATTGGCGTTGAGAGAGGAAGTGTTTGGACTGGAGATAGGAGAGGGAGGGGAAGCAGTATTTTGTGCATTGTACAGTACATATTTCTGAACATCTTTTCACTTCGTATCAGCATCCAATCGCAAGTATTGTTGTTATTGTATTATTTTTATTTGTGGCAACTATAGAGTGCAGTTTAGTTATCTCTTTTTGTATATATTTTTTTTCTTTTGTCCGGCCAGTTTGTTCCCAGACTTTTGTGTGATTTTTCAGGGCATTATCAGGTGGCTTGTTTTTCCCGTTCATTTGTGTTTTATTATCTCATTGTAAATATTATAAACATTATTAGCTCGTATTATACTAGGTATTTTTCATCGTGTTTGTTCTGCCCTTGCTAACGTTAGCTGATATTATTTACTTTGGACCTGTGTTGCGAGATAGGAGTTAGTGTCTTTTGTTTTTCATTAATTAATTATTTGATCATTTCCCTTTTCACTTTGATTTCTTTTTACTCAGTTTTCTTACGCAGTCAGATTTAGTTATCTAAGGTTGCCTACTCCCATCTCGTAACATATAAACTGACATAACCTCGCCAGGATAATACCCTGATACTTTGTTTATTATTGTGTCACTGTGGTTGTGTCATCATGGAGGGTAGAACTAGTGATGTTACTGTGGTACCCCTACAGATTGTGAGTCAGCAGGATGCAGCTGACTTCATCAACTCAGGACCAATGGAGGTTAAGGTTAGGAGGCTGCAGAGGCAGGAGTTAATCTTAGTTGCCCAAGTTCTTGAAATTCAGAGTGAGTTAGGTAATGCCTTCCCATTAACTAACTTAATTTGCCCCCCGACTGTTTGGCAAAGATCCATACGAAGTCCCTGGATCCTTGCCAGACCTTAAATCAGTTTCTAGATCAGTTCATTCATCCCATGATAGTTTAGTTGAGGACACTGTCATCCAGCAGAAAGAATTTATTGATGTAGAGCAGGCTAAGTGCGATCATGAGCGTAGGATGTTACAGCTTAAACTACAGAAGAAGAAAATAAAACTGGAGCAGATGAACTAATTTTCCCCATTCTTTTTCAGAATTTAGAGCCCTTGAACCCACTGAATTAGTTCCCCCATTCGATGAATGCTTAGTCTTGGAGTTCTCTGACCAATTTGAGAAGATTGCTACAGGTAACAAGTGGACCAGAGACAGCTGGTCATCTCTAGATCTGACAGTAATCAAAGGTATAGCGTTGAAGGCCAATGACAGTCTTAGCCACCAAGAATCACAGGCTTACGAGGTATTAAAGAAACCCATACTGCGCACATAGGAGATGAGACCTGAAACTTCATCATTATCATCATCATCCGGACCTCCTTTCCCACCCAAGCTCAGGGTGAGGAGTAGCAATGTCCAGACAGCACAAAACTTCCCCAATCGAAGTGGCCACACTTCCATTCACCCATCATTCAAGCCCCCGGAATCCTGGCTCTGCCGGATACACCAAAAACATTCACCACAATCTGCAGCTTCACACAAACGTATCCGATTGAGTCAATCTGGACTCTGCCATGATCACAAGGGGTGCTAAAATCCCTGATCATGCACTTCTCCTCACAACATCCAGCCAGCCAGCTCGATCTCTTGTCAGTTCCCTAGCCTCACCGACTTCCAAACCTCTCCTCCTCAAACACTCATCCACCATATCTCTTCACCTTCTCCTTGGCCTACCTCGCCTCCTCTCTCCTTCAAATTCGCTCAGGTATACCTTTTTCGCCACTCTGTTGTTATCCATTCTTTCCACATGACCATTCCATCTCAGGACACTCTCATCGATTCTGGTGTCCACCGACTTCCTCACTCCACACCTTTCATGAATCACATTATTTCGTATCCTATCCACCCTCTGTACTTCACATACATTCCTCAGCAGTCCCATCTCCACTGCTCTTACTCTTGACTTTAGATTTTCATGCCACACCATAGTCTCACACCCATATGTTAAAGTTGGCACTAACACTCCCTCGTGCAGCTGCAACACTCAAGCCTCTGTTTCTTATCAACGCCTTCATTCCACCAGCTACTTTTCTTCCTTGTGTCAGTACTTTCAACTTCTTTTGCACATTTTCCTCTCTTTTCTGTCACTGTACCCAAGTATTTGAACTCTCTCACCAATTCCAGTCTCCCTCCATTCACTGTGACATCACACTGGGAGTCACTTTCTCTCTCAAGAACCATCACTTTACTCTTCTCTACATTTACTCTCAAGGCACGACGCTCACAGACATCAGCAAAACTCTGCACTAGCCAACCAAGTTCTGGTCCAGTACTTGCAAGCAGTACTGCATCATCAGCATACAACGAATTTGAGATATTCCATCTATCAACATTCATTACCAACGCCATACCTCTCTCCATTACTCGTTTTTTTACTTCTCTCATCACCCCATCCATATATATAGATATATAGATAGATAGATAGATAGATAGATAGATCTATATATATATATATATATATATATATATATATATACATATATATATATATATATATATATATATATATATATATATATTGAACAACCATGGGGACATCACTCAACCTTGTCGCACACCCACACCGATCGTGAACCATTCACTTAGATGCCCTTTAAACCTTACACATGCTTTGCTACCATCATAAAAACTCTTGACAGCACCTAGCAGCGTACCATCTACACCATACATGCGCAAAACTTTCCACAGTCCCACTCTGTCTGCTTTGTCGTATGCTTTTTCCAGATCCATGAATGCCATAAACACCTTATGGTCCTTCTCACAAGCCTTCTCTGCTATCTGTCTCACTGCAAACACTTGATCTACACATCCTCTGCCAACTCCTAAAGCCACCTGTTCATCACTCACTGGGACATCTGATATCTCTCTTACTTTCTCTATAATAATTCTTCCATATTCCTTCCCTACCACACTCAATAAACTTATGCCACGATAATTCTTGCACTCACTTCGCTCACCTTTATTTTTGTACAGGGGTACAATCACAGCCTTTTTCACTCTGCAGGCATAGTTTCACTCATCCATGCCTTATTCCATAGCTCCAACAAGCACTTCATTCCACTCTCTCCACTACACTTAAGCATCTCTGTATACAACTCATCAACTCCAGCTGCTTTCCCATTTTTCAGCCGTTTCACAGCGCTCTTCACCTGTGCGAGAGTCACGTCTCCTGGCACTGCATTTCTTCTCTGCACACCCCCAAAACCAATCATATTTACAGGCGCTCTGCTTTCTCTATTCCTATTCATCAGGCTTTCAAAATATTCTTTCCATCTGCTCTTTACTTCATCTCCATGGGTTAGTAACCTACCACCTGCATCCTCACACCATCACATTTCTTTCCGCTTTCACTTCATCTCCATGGGTTAGTAACCTACCACCTGCATCCTTCACACCATCACATTTCTTTCCACTTTCACTTCTACCTGAAACTTAGACAGAAATTCTGGAATTGTAGGAAGCGCCCTCATGACACTTTGGTAGATTTCAGTAGGCAGATGACTGACGCTTTTAATCATTAGATGCGAAGTGAGGATGTCTCAGAATCTTATGTTAAGCTTAAAGAACTTGATATCCTCGAGAACTTCCTTGATAGGCTTGATGCAGATTTAAGAACTTACCTTGCTGATAAGAAAGTTAAGAATGCTGTTGAAGCTGAAGTTTATGTAGACGATGATTTATTGTTTAAGAATTTGAATAAGGGTAAGGAAGTTCCTTGGAGTGTTCCTCAGAAGTGCTACCCCTCTCAGCTCCCCAAACAACCATCTCAGTGGCCAAATTCCACGAATTACTCCACACCCAAACCTGATACACCTCACATTTCCCCAAAACCTACACGCCGCCCATTTACTTGCTCACATTGCAAGAGACCAGGTCACATTGTTGATAGATGTTGGCGAAAGTCAGGTGTTGTGAAGCTTTGTTTCTCGTGGAGCTCCCGTGGTTATCCTTTCAATTGGTTCCCCAGTTGTTAGTCAGGAAAACTCTGGTGTTTTACCTCCTTCTAGGGTTGATGTTGTTCCGCAAGGTGGGAAGGGGGCCACAGTTATGTCGGAACCCACTGATTCTGTGTACAGAGTTTTAATACTCTGAGAAGTGAATGTCGCTTCACGAAGTAATATTACATGGGTTGAACGTAAATACAAATATAAACTGTATTGTTTGTACGGGTGATTTTTCGGATAAAACAGTATTATAATTATCTATATCGATTTTCTTTTAAATAATGCGCACGGCACGAGTACTTGGTTAAGTAAATTTTATAACATACGATATCAGAAAAAATACACATTGTCTGAGTAACTGGCGGTGTCAGCAGACAGCGTGAGTCGGTGGTGGCCAGGGAGAGCAGGATTTTGACAGAATAAAGCTTCAGAGTGCTGGACGCATGCGCCTGTGTACTCAGCTGTGGCAGAGAACAGCGTTAGGATTTGATGTGAGGAAAACAGTATTCGATAATTCTGCACATGTCCCCAAAGACCTGCCGTGGAAACACTTTCTGTAATAACATAACTGCATAAAAATTCCAATTTTAACCATTACAGTTTACTGATGTAGGCTATATCAATTTAAATCAAGATATCGCCTGATAACTTTGTGCAACAATTTTATGGCTTTGTTGCAGTGAAAGGATTCAATAAGGCGATATTTACCCCTGATGTTCAGAGGTTTCTTCTAATATGAGTAAAATCGCCTGGCGGTAGCAAGGATTAAAAAAAAATTCTCCTTCAGTACTCTGGGTTAATCAAAACTACCCTTGTGACGTAACGCATCCCCCGTCTAACTTTATACCTTAGCGCACGACAAAAGATGATATTGGTAATAGTTCCCAAATGGTGACATGTGAGGATATTTAAGAAAGCCCAGCAGACTACTGAACCATAAACGCGGACTTTCTTGCCATGTCCACACTGTCAGTATCATTTATTTATTGACTGATTGGTTTTGGCATTCATCCCAATATTAATAGCAAGTATTTATTATGACAAGCGAAAATAGAGAATAAAGCAATCTAGATAATTGTTCAAGTTTTATAACTAGTCGTGATAGGCTGTTTTATTAAGCCATTTAGTATCGTGATCCCTTTTCATAGCTTTATTCTTGCCATCTCCGGACGATTCTGTTTAAGTAACGCGAGACCTCATGCAGCAAAACTAACGAATCTTTAATGTCCAGTGTAGTTCCAAGAGGATGCCAAGAATATAAAATATAAGATTACGCCGTAGTAAAGGGCTGAGTGAATTTGCCATGTCACAAAAAATAAATAAATCAAAATAACATAACAATCTCACACAATTGTGCGTTATATGACATCGAAATACTCGTAGATTTTATATCAGCCAGCTGGAGAGTTTTCTTTATGGCTTGTATAATCGTCTAACGTTAGCCACCACAGGTGCATTAGCCAGTAACCACGTATATGGAATATGTGATTCCTTAAACAACTGTGTTTTATCAAGCAATCACATCCTTTGATATCGTAGCATTACCGTTCATAGCCTTAGTGCTCTCTCTGCAAGAAATCAGTGTCGTCCTTGTCCCCTCCCTGAAAAGAAAGAAATGCACATAGTTTGGATGCTTAGATAGACGTATTTATAAAAAACATATTCAAGATACGGTAGTACATTAGACAGCCGATAACATCCACTAGTGGGTAGTTCGAGGAAGAATCAATGTTACTGCAAGTAAGTTTTTAATGGTGATGTGGGCAATCTGAGTGCTTCGATGAGCGAAATATTTATCATAGAGAACGTTAGTTTTGAACATCCGTATTTACTTATTTTGTGCAATGACAAGTAATGTTGCTATGTTTGAACGTCAGTATTTACTATTTTGTGCAATGACAAGTAATGTTGATATGTTGAACGTCACTATTTTGTGCAATGACAACATATGTTGAACATCATTATTTACATATTTTGTGCAATGGCAAGCACTGTTAATGCGTTTAAACGTCACAATTTACTCATTTTCTGCAATGGCTGGTCATGCTGAGGGAAACAGTAATCAGATTGTACCAAATGCACTTGTATGCCAGTGTGAATTGTCTGAATGCTGCGAAAGATGAAATACGCGACATATTAAAATTCAGGTCTGATTTTAATACATGTGTGCATTGCTGTGTGAGGCTTGAGTAAATCGATCAGCGGGCTTGCACAGAGGCTGTCCATCAGAGTGACGGCGGCATCAATACAGCTTTGTCGCCCAGTCAGCCATGGGTGCAGGCTCTTTAGTCAGGCGGCCAGGCTCAAACTTTCCACCGGCTTGGACAAACACTTGAATCAAGAGGCAAATTGCTTTTCCGTGCAAGAGGATAGAAATGCAGCATGTTAAAATGTAACCTGAAATGCTGATATCAGTAAAAGAATGAGAAAAAGCTTTCTAAACAAGAGTTGTATAGTCATTTGATTCACTCTGTTATTAAAGCACCATGAAATACAGGTGGAAGTAAAAGTTGTTTGGGTAAAAAAAAAAATAAATATATAAAGGATAAAATAGGGAAAAGTATGGTTTCCGAAAAATCTATCTATCTGTCTATCTATTCTCATGCACCTGCATCTCGTTAGGGTTGGTATTACAGTAGTGTCACGCAGCGACTTTTTTACTTCCATGCTCACTTCCCTGTCCTTATAATTGCTTTCAAGGAACCAGCAATCTTTCATCCCTGTTGTACCCTTTCAAGCACTTCACCCTTTAAACTTCTATCCTTACTCATCACACTACCTAAGTACTTAAACGCACTCACATTTTCCATTTCCTCTTCATCCAACCTCACTGTACATTCTGCGGCTTCATTTCTCTCGAGGTCCATAACTTTACTCTTCCCTATATTCACCTTTAGATTCCGTTTCTTGCCCACACTCCCAGACTCACTCATCAAGCCTTGCAGTTACCCTTTGTCTTCATTTAACAATACAGCATCATCTGCAAACAACAGTACAAGGAGTTTCCAAACACAACCCACTCTTATTAGGGTCGCTCCAACATCCACTGCCCCACCTTGTACCTCTTTTATAACCCTGTCCGTATACCTACTAAAAAACCATGGGAGCATGACACATCCCTATTTTAATCCAGCATTCAAACAGAAATATTCACTCGAGTTCACTATCCACACGCATTGCAATCTTAGCCCAGTCATATTTACTCTTCATGGCATTCAACAGCTTCCTATTCATTTCATATATTTTTAATACTTTCCACATTCCTTGTCTATCCACCCAGTCATATGCTTTCTCTAAATCCATGAAGGCCGCATACAACTTCTTTCCCCTGTCTAGAAACTTTTCCACTATAGACCTAAGAATGAATATCTGATCTACTCAACCTCCTCCCTTCCTAAAACCTCTTTGTTCTTCTCCAACTAATTCCTCTGTTATCAAACTAGAAATAAACACCGTTTCCGATATATATATATATATATATATATATATATATATATATATATATATATATATATATATATATATATATATATATATATATATACGCTAGACAGCCAATATGAATGACAGATATTACTGAACACTTATAAAACTACTCGGAGAAATTAGGCTCAAAATGTAAAAATTATTTGAGAGATTAAAAGTGATGGTTTGAGAAGTATATCTGGGTAAATTGGAGCAGCAAAGCCCAGTATACTCAAATGAGCAATCAAGCTGAGAGAGAGAGCTTGATGAAATAGGTGCCGGGCAGAAGAGAAAGTGGCGTCGGTCTAAAGAAAATTAGGGCCTAAATCTTGAGCATTACGTGGAGAGAGGAACCACAACAGTATCCAGTCTTTCTTGAGCCGCCGGGCAAAATTTTAGGCCTGCACACCACTTTGAGCCATTCTTTTCATCAAATGGCAGTTTCAGTTGGGAATTAGGGTGGTGCAAGCAAGGCGAAGGCAGGCGAATGAACCCTCGTTTGGGGGCATCGAGTTGATACTATGAACTACGAGAAGGAAAGAAAGAGAAGAAGGATGAGATGAAGAATAAGGAAAATAATAAGATGGTACAGGAGACACCAAAGTGGGAAGAGCAGCAGGAAAAAAAGATCGAGCAAGGAGGTCCGCCAGTAAACGAAGCAAATAAATATAACATGAAGAGAAAAATCCAGAAACTCAGCAACAAAGAACCGAGTAAAAAACAATGGAAGGGTCAGTGAGGGTGGAGTAAAAAAGAATAAACGGAATACATACGGAAGCCGAACAGCAATAGACCTGTTCATCTGTTTTCGGTTTTCTCTAATTGAGCCAGGTTATGTTTATGATATCCGGCGTGTGATAGAAAGAGAATAATTGTTCGAGGCAGAAAGACGAGGCTTTGGTGAATGAGGGGGAGGAGAAACCAAAGGGGAAATAAGAAACAAGAACTGAAGAGGGAGTAATCAGTGGAGACGAAACTGAAAGGAAAAATTCTAAATAGAAGGAAATGTGGGAGTGGAAGTCTAGGGTGGAAAAATCGAGTAGCGAGATAGACAAGAGAATCCGAGGAAAGGTATATGTGAGGGAAGAGAAGCCTACATAATAGAAAAGAGATAAAAGAATAAGAACTATGGTGAGGAGGAATTAAGGTTGGACTAAAAAGAGGAAGAAAATACTGAAATCGTCTGAAAACAAAATAAAAAGAAAAGAAAAACAAAATGCGCTAAAAGAAACCGTGGGTGGCTTAGCTAAGAAGGAAGGAACTGTGGAAAGTGAGAAGCCGAGAAAATGTTAAGTAAGCGAGGAAGAGGAAGATACCAAGATGTGGGAAACCTCCTTCCCAATCGATAGGGGATCGAAGTAGGCGATACCAAAGAAGGAGAGAATGAAGAAACAGACGGTGTGATAGGAAGGGCTGTAGAAGAAGAAAATTTTGAAGAAGGGATGGAACATTTAAGGAGGGAATGAGATAATATGAGAGGACCAAAGTAGAGATGAATGAAGAAGGAGGTAGAACTGTGAAATTAAGGAGGAATGGGGAAAATTTGGCTAAGGGATGAGGATGGAGTACCTGACTGAGAAATTAAGAAGATAATAGGGAGACAAGGGTTGACAAATGAGAAACAAGGGTGTTGTATGAGATATTAATAAAGGATTGAGAAGCTGAGGTGAAAGTGAGGAAGGGGAGACCAAGAAAGGAAAGAATGAGGGGGAAGGGGCTGAGGAATTTTGGAATGAAATGCCAAGAAAAGACAAGTACATGCCTTTCGTGTGCTGGTCTCGTTACTTTACAGCGCTCCGTTTGCTGACAAGGAAGGAGAACGTTGGTAGTCATGTTTGCGCTTGCTGCACCTCTCCTAGATACTAGTAATGATGGTGATAATTGTAATGATGATGACGATGATTATATATATATATATATATATATATATATATATATATATATATATATATATATATATATATATATATATATATATATATTTCCCCCCTCGAAATAGTGCCACTGCGAAAACATGTACCCCCTGAAGTTAAACAAGGTATTGTTAGTCCAGTGTGTTTACCATATAATTTCGAATGGTTGATCTTAAGCTCAATTGCGGCGTCCGGCCGACACGAAGATGTAATAGATTGGTACTATTCAGAACCAGATTATCTGACGTTGCCCAATGTAAAATTTAAATTTTTCCATTTGCCACTCGTAAGGTTAATTATAAGATACCAATATTTTGCTATTTTCGGGTATTTAATTTTTGCTGAAAATTTGCTTATCAAAATGGTAAAGCACGCAGCAAGAAGTTACTTAAAATTCCTACCTCAAATCCCCCAACACCACCACTGGTGTTCTTGTAAGGTTAAGTAACAAAGAGGTGCCAACGCGGCGGCCAGAAAGAGTAGGGAAGCAGTTGTCAATGAACGTAATTTTGGCTCAGGTGAGTAATTATAAAGCCAGGCAGCAGATGAGGCGAGAGGAAAGGGGAATGAAAGGAGGGGGGGGGGAGAAACAGAGGAATGGGAGATGTGATTAAAGGTGGGGGAAAGTTAAGTTTAATGTGTGGGAGATTGAAGAGGGGAGGGAGTGGGAGTGAAGGAAAATGGGGAGGATTTAGAAACATGTGAATGGGTGCTGAGTGGGAGTATAGAAAAGATTTGTCGGGAGAGAGTGGTGCATTTTCGATGAACAGTCAAGAGGAAAGGGGACTGTGAAGGAGAAGAAGGGGGAAGAAGGCTTTTAAGGAAAGCAGAAAAGGAAGGATGTGTGTGAATGAAGTACAGGGAGGGAGAGCGGTGTGTGATCAAATAAAGACAGGCTAGATGTAGGGGGAATGGGGAGAAGTGGGAGTGTAAGGAAGGAGAGATGGTTGTGAATGAAGTAGCGGGAAATGCGGAGGGAAGGGTGACAGAGTGAAGAGAAGAGGGTGGAGCAGGAGAAAAAGGGGAGTGTGGGCGGAAGTGGAAAGGAGGGGCTTGTCTGAGACATAAAGAAGAGAGAGAGGAGAGGAATGTTTGGGATAGAGGATATCTAAGGATGGATGAGGAGGGATGCGGGCGTTTGGAGGATGGGTGCCTGAAACAGTGAGAGGGGATGGAGGTGGGAGGGACCGTTTCAGGGATGGTCTGTGGGAAGGAGGTTCTAGCCGCATGCTAGGAAAACTGAAATATAATACTTGCTTCCAATTTTTGTCACACTTTTCATGTGGCTTGAGAGAGAGAGAGAGAGAGAGAGAGAGAGAGAGAGAGAGAGAGAGAGAGAGAGAGAGAGATCATTGATTATATGAGTGAAAAATGAGACTGGAAGACCAAGCTAGACAGGCAAGCATAGGACGAGTTACAGAAGGAGCAATGAGCCGTAGACAAAATATATATATATATATATATATATATATATATATATATATATATATATATATATATATATGTATATATATATATTATGCACATATAAGGAGGCAATTTGATAAAGACTAAACGACTTACAGCACACGAATACAGATGAATCATGTACGGTAACAAACTGTGGCTGAATTGTGAGCTACAGTGAAAACGAAAACTAAAATCATAAAGACACTGAGAGATAAGGATGCAAAATATTTGGGGAAGAAGACAAAAGAAAAAGAAGAAGAAGAAGAAGAAAGAAAAGTTAATCAGACGTACGGAAAAACAAAAAGGTCGGAACCGATTTCGCAGAGGTAAATGGATTGGAAGAGATGTAAAGATACAAGAATAAAGACGGAGGAAGAGACAGAGAAATAAAGAAATGTAGCTAGATAGACACACACACACACACACACACACACACACACACACACACACACACACACACACACACACACACAAGAGAAACACAGTCAGATCTATTAGCCAGACCAATAAGTTCTTAGTGAAGTCTAGCGTGTATTCTCTCTATAATGATGTTACACCACCAGCTGCTGGATATGTGATAGATGAAAAAAGAAGTGGCATAATCATTAAAAATAACATGCAGATTAGCTATGCAAAAAAATAAAGGCTGTGCACAGACTATGTTGTGTCAAAATAAAACTATAATTATATATTAGCCTCAAAACATTACAGCCAGATAGATCACTGAGGAGACACACACACACACACACACACACACACACACACACACACACACACACACACACACACACATACACGCACACACACACACACACACACACACACACACACACACACACACACACACACACACAAACTGTTTATCTACACCTGCGTCCCCTCCTCTCCACCCTAAACACAGCCGACTTTTCCAGCAGGGTTCACCTTGAGCTGAGTTCCACTACACCCAGCCAGTCTCCCTGCAGCGTGTCCTTCGACGAACTTGTAACCGTCGCATGCCTAACTACACAACTTCCCAGCCTGCACCTTTCAAGTTCTCAACAAAGCACCCTCTTTAACCTCACTTCTCTTTCCTGTTCACGGCACACCTGCACACGCTCTCAGGGTATTTCATGTAGCTTACACAAGCAGTCCTGTTCTGCATCTTCTGGAGAAACACGTACAGGTACGAACAAAAGAACCAGAGAAACTGTCTTACCCAGGAAAACAAGAACAGGATCATTTCTGACTAACGAGTTACTGGGTAAAGTGAAGCAGTGCTGTCTGGTACGGGGTATGTGAGGGGAGGGTACAGAACACCACTTTCCTTTCCCATTCCAACCCACTGTAGCTCATCAGCCAGAAATGGCCCAGTTTTTGTATGCCAGACGAAGACTGTGTCTCTGATTTTCTTGTCCGCATCTGTACCTGCAGAGTTTTTATCCTCTCTCTCTCTCTCTCTCTCTCTCTCTTTATATATATATATATATATATATATATATATATATACAGTATATATATATATAAAATGCAAGAAAGAAGGAACCAAAGGCCGGAGCCCGCAAACCGTTTTGTCCAACATAAAACAAAAACAATACAAAAGAGAGCCAAAATCAAGATCCGTTCATTTCGAGATACCTGCACATACTGCGTTTGAAAAACTGGAGATCATAGGAAGTAGGAAATAAAATAGAGCCAAAATCAAGATCCGTTCATTTCGAGATGCCTGGACACACTGCGTTTGAAAAACTGGAGATCATAGGAAGTTGGAAATACAGACAGAGGGGGACAGTTCCAGAGTTGACCTTTTGCATAAATGACGGACTGGGAGTAACGGTTAACTCTTGCATTAGAAAGTTGGACAGAAAACGGATTAGAGTTTGTTGCTAGACGGGTGCGTAGCACCCGTCGTAGAGGTGGAAAGATGCAAGCAGAAAGTTCAGAGGAGCTGTGACCATGGAAGTAGCGATAGAAAAAAATAAAAATGCAACAGTGCGGTGTGGAGACAGGTTGAAGGGAGCCAGGAAGAAGAGGAGAGTTGATGAGACGAAAAGCCTTTGACTCCACCCTAGTGAGAAGAGCTGTATGTGGGGAGCCTTCCCACACATGAGAGTTGTACTCTAAACAGGGGTGAATAAAACCCGTGTATGAAGTCAACAACTGTGCACGGGTAAAGCAGGTACGGAGTCGGCTTAGCACACCTAATCTCTTGGAAGTAGATTTTACAAGAGATGCAATATGATCTTGCCAAGATAAGTCCCGAGTGAATGAAACCCCAAGCATGTTCAAAGATGATGTAGGATTGAGCTGGATTTTATTAAACATTACTGGGTACTCCTGTGGAAGATTGTGTCAGGTTGATAGGTGTAAGAACTGAGTTTTTGATGCATTAAAAACAACAAGATTATTTTTACCCCCGTCAGAGATATGAGCCACGCTAGACATTAGGTGTGCCATAGCCTCATCCCTTGTTTGTTGAAGTAACTACTGAGATGGGCGTTGCAGGAACCGAATGGAAAGGTGAAGGGTGGAATCATCAGCATATGAGTGGATAGGGTTAGTTGTACAGCTTAGAAGGTCATTGATGAATAAAGGGAAGAGAGCTGGTGATAGGACAGAACCCTGAGGAACACCAATGTTGATAGATCTAAAAGAATGATGGCCGGCTAGAACAGCAGCTATAGAACGACCAGAAAGGAAGCTATAGATGAAGGCACAGAAAGAGGGATAGAAACCATAAGAGAGTAGTTTGGAAATTAAAGATTTATCCAGACTCGATCAAAAGCCTGTGAGATGTCAAGTGCAATGGCAAAGCTTTCACCAAAGTCCCGAGAGGAGGATGACCAGGAGTCTGAGAAGTAGGTGAGAAGATTGCCAGTGGAACGCCCCTGACGGAACCCATACTGACGATCAGAAAGAAGGTTATGATTGGAAAGATGCTTTAAAATTTTTCTGTTAAGAATTGACTTGAAAACTTTTGAGACACAGGATGTTAAAGCAATTGGACGATAATTAGAGGGTTGGGAATGGTCACCCTTCTTTGGGACTGGCTGAATGAGAGCAAACTTCCAGCAAGAAGGAACGGTACTAGTTGACAGACAAAGGCAAAAGAGTTTGCCTAGGCAGGGTGTAAGCACTGAAGCACAGTTCATGAGGACAACAAGGAGGACTCCATCAAGCCCATATGCCTTGTTATTATTGAAGCCAGTGATGACAGAAAATACATCAGCTGAAGAAATTTTAATGTCAGCCATGAGGAAGTCAGAGGGGGGAAGTGATGGGGGAACAGCACTGGAATTGTCTGAGGTGGAATTGGAGGAGAAAGTCTGGGCAATGAGATCTGCTTTATCAGTAGAAGAAATAGCTACAGAGCCATCAGAATAGGAAAGAGGAGGGAAGCATGTTGAGGTAAAGTTGTTAGAAAGGTTTTTGGCAAGGTGCCAGAAGGAGCGGGAAGAATTCGAGTTGGAGAGTTGAGAGCATTTAGTATGGATGAAATCATTTTTAGCAGAGCGAAGAACAGCCTTAGCACGATTCCGGGCAGAAACATAAACAAGATGTGATTCAGGGGTGGGTTGGCTCCTGTACCTTTTATAAGCCCTCTCCTTGTTGCAGACAGCATTAGAACAAGCGTGATTAGACCAAGGCTTTCTTGCATTACTCAGAGGATATGAGAAGGGAATGTATGCTTCCAATCCCGAGTGAATGCGCAAGGCACACTCAGATGTCTCCCGGCCATGGAAGCAATAATCATTCCATGGAAAATCAAAGAAGTACTGCCTGAGGGCCTCCCAATCTGAAGGCTCCAAAGTGCCACAGACGACGTTTCTATGGAGGGTCCACAAGCTGTACTGGAGTGATAGGACAGGTTAAGGTAATAAGGTTGTGATCGGAGGAGCCCAACGGAGAAAAAAGATTACCAGTGTAAGCAGAAGGATTAGTTGTAAGGAAGAGGTCAAGTATGTCAGAGCTCTCTCCAAGGCAGTCAGGGATATGGGTAGGGTGTTGTAGAAGCTGCTCTAGGTCATTAAGGATAGAAAAGATGTAGGCTTGTTCACCAGGTGGATCAGTGAAAGGAGAACAGAGCCAAAGGTGGTGGTAAACATTGAAATCTCCTAGAATGAAGATTTCAGAGAAAGGATAAATGGACAGAATGTGTTCCATCATAGAAGGAAGATTGTCAAAGAATTTTTGATAGTCAGTAGAATTAGGATATAAGTAAACAGCGCAGATATATTTAGTCAGAAAATGACAAGATAGCCGAAGCCAGAGTATAGAGAATTCAGAAGAATCAAGTTCAGGAACCTGTGAGCAAGATAGGTCATTGAGTACATATACACAACAGCCACCTTTGGCTTTGAAATGAGTATAGAGAAAGTAGGAGGAAACAGAAAAGGGATTGCTGTCAGTTGCCTCAGACAGCTGAATCTCTGTCAAGAAGAGAAGGTGAGGTTTAGAGGATGAAAGTTGGTGTTCGACAGAGAGAAAGTTAGTGGAAAGGCCGCAAATGTTGCAGGAATGAAGAAGTGAGTTAGACAGTGGTCCAGGCATGTCTCAGAGTCGTCACCAGGAGAGGGGTGGATGGTGGGGGATTTTATGGTCCTCCCCCCCTGGGGACACCGAGGCATGATTTGTTAACGCCATTTTTCGATTTCTCTTTTAATTTTGAAAAGGTAATGTAGTGTGCACTGTGCATGTAGTTTGGTGTTGACAGTTAGAGAAACGTGTATTGGAGAGCATGCTGGCCTACTCTCTGTGTTACTGAAACACTGAAAAAGTTCAGCAAAGGGGGATGGTCAGGAACCAGGGTTGCCAGGTCGTGCCATAAATGGCAATTTTTGCCATAAATCTCATGTTTCCTGAAAAACTGCCATCTTTTTATGGCATAAAATAATTGATGCCATAAAATGCCATAATTTGTAGCCGGTTTGCCATTTTGTGCCAGAAATTGCCAGAGATATCCAAATATTTATCTTGGGAGAATTAAAAGTTAAAATTAAAACTTAAAAACTCTCCACTGCCATTATTTACGTTTTTTAGATAATATAGGTAAGTAGGCTTACTCGCCACTGAGACGGAGCAGCGACTTTTGGTGGAGCGTGTGACACGTCTGACTGTACTGTAGATGTGAGGCTCAGCATATGTTATCATGTCCAGCTGCTTGCCCGCTCACTCAGTGACGGTGCCTCAGCCTCTCTCTGACTGAGCAGTCAGACACAAGAATTCGTCAGACTCAGTCACCATCTCTCGCTTACTTGAGACTCTGAGCTACAGTAAAACATGTGAAATGTATGGTTAACTTTCAGTTCTACTTTCATTTTTGTAAGTTTCAAAAAGACTGCCATTTTATTTTATTTTCTTGAATAAAGTATATCAAATATATATATATATATATATATATATATATATATATTATATATATATATATATATATATATATATATATATATATATATATATATATATATATTATATAATCCCTCCAATATCCAGACGTCCATTTTCCGGACATCCCCAATAACCGGACATTTTCATCCCAGGATCCAATATTCCCAAAATGGGCCAAAAACCACAAAAAATTCGAAAAAATCCAACTTTTTCCCGCCCGTAATTTGAAGTTGGCACGCGCGGCGCGGCTGAGCTGTGTTTTGGTGCGTTGTTCTGCCGACGTCTGCTAGAGCGCCCCTACATCCTCCCCGCTTACCACCCATCTCTTGTTGTGTGTGCACGATCGTTGTCATGGCCGCCCACGTTCTCGCTTTTGTGGTGGTGCCTTACCTGCTGCAGGCTCTCCTGCTGCCCTCGTGCCTCTCCTTCGTGTGTGTGATGATGGCCCCGCCACCTGAGAAGAGGAAGAGAGTGGTTTTGACTCTGGAGAAGTAGAGGGAGACATTGGACAAGGTGGATGAGGGATGGTCTACCTCACGTATCCTTCGTGAATTCAACCTGGCCTGGTCTACTTTGATATCGAGAGATCCCGCGACAAACTCATGCAGTACACGGCTGACTTCTCGTCGAAAAGCAAACGCAGTGTGGAGAGGAAGGTGATGTTTGCTCCCAAGTATGCAGAAGTTGACCGCTCTACGTTGATTTAGTATCGACAGCAATGTGCTGCTGGTGTGATGGTGCGTGGTACGGAGCTGAAGGCTGCTGCTGAGAAGTTCGCAAGGCTTCACAACGCCCTAGACTTCCAGGTATCTGAAGATTGGCTCTTTGCGTTCAAGTTACGACATTGCCTTACCAACCGTAAGTCTCATGGAGAAGCTTTGGACGCCAACAAGGATGGAGTTGACGAGTTTCGGCACAAGGTGAAGGGCTTGATCGACAGGGAGGGCCTAACTCTCAGTCAAGTCAACAACACTGACGAAACTGGCTTATTCTATCGCTCTTTGCCTACGAACACTCTAGCCGAGGAGACGGAGAAGCATGTACCTGGCCACAAGCTCTGCAAGCAACGGCTATCTGCTTTGTGTTGTGCCAATGCTAATGGCATGCACCGGCTCTAGCCCGTTATTGTTGGCCGTGCAAAGCAGCCTCGGTGTCTTCGTGGGGTGATGGATGTCCTTCCTGTCGTCTGGTACCATTCCTTGAAGGCATGGTTCACAGCCCAGATCTTCAAAGACTGGTTCCACTGCCATTTCGTCAAGGAGGTCATCCATTACCAGACGGAGAAACTGGGAATCCCACACGACCAGGTAAAGGCCCTCCTTCTCCTTGACAATGCACCTGCCCACCCGTGCGACAAGGAGTTGGTGGCTGAGAATGGGCTCATTAGGTGCATGTTTCTGCCACCTAATGCTACTGCTCTCATCCAACCAATGGACCAAGGAGTGATCATGGCAATGAAGAGGCTGTACCGGCAGAAGTTCCTGGACGAGGTGATGGTTGTCTTCAAGGACAAGGACGAGCGCAGGGAGGGACGGGACACATGAGGCCAGTGGACTTTGGAAAACATTCGCCATTACAACATCAAGTCTGCCATCTACAATTGGGCCAGTGCATGGAAGGAAATTCCTGTCAAGACTAGAAAATGGTAGGTCTCGTCTGCTTCTCGGAACGGATGTGGAGCACGATTTCCTAGGTTTTGACGTGTATGACTTCCATGCACGTCTACGTGCACATGGCAGTGATGTTGATGTGAACAAAGTGCGTGAGTGGTTGGATGACGACGAGGGTGATCCTGGGTATCAGACAATGTCTGATATCGAGATCACATCCTCAGTTGTGGGTGTCAGTACCCAGCTTGAAGATTCTGACAAGGACGAGGACGATGATGCAGCCTCCTCTCAGCGTGACACTACTCCAGCTATCCCCAAGCTGAGCGCACTCCGGGAACACCTAGAGTTCATTCTGGACTACCTGGAGCACCCGGACGTAACAGGGAGATGGGGCCCTTGGGACTTGTGGAGGAAGTGCGCAGTTTCAGGCAGCATATCATTAATCGTCAAAATCGTCATTCCTTGCATCAATCAACAATTGACAGCTTTTCCAGGCCCGTGACCCCCGCTATGTCCAGCCCTGGCTCCACTCCATTGCCTCCCCAAGACAGGCCCTCATGCCCGAGCCACAGCCCAGCACATCAGGCATGGTGGAGTCACCACTCGACGTGAGATTGCACCTCTCTTCAGAGTCATCTGGAGTGGGTACGCCATCACCATGACCCAGCGACGCACCCCTAGGTCACCTGCATGTGCTACTTTCAGACTCTGACAGTGATTAGATGTCAAGAACTTCTCCACTAGACCACACGGGAATTTACAGTGTTGTGCAGTGAAAAAAATAGTGCATAGTGTTAAGGAATTAGAGTTCTGAGTGAAAAGACAAAAATTTAATGGACTGTAAATGTAACGTAAATTAACTTGAGTGTGTTTTGTTTAGAAAATGGTTTTAAGAGTGGAAAGACTTAAAGTGCAGAGTGCAACACTTATTTCATTAAGGTACAATGGAGCACAAGTAAGACAAGAGTGCGCAGTGTTAAGAGAATGGAATTCTGAGTGCAAATGACTAAGTTCTGTGCAAGACTTCATGAACAGTGTACTGCAAGTGCTTCAGGAACTCCTTCTTACTGTCAGAGTCTGAGAGGAGGCGAGTTATTCATCGAGATGGCCAGGGACTTGCTGTAAGTACCCAGAATGTTTCATATTGTACTGTACTGTTTTTTCCATACTTTCCTCTAACACCTCATTTCACTCTTTTATGTCCCTTATTGGTGTGAATAGTGTCTTAGGTGCTATGCATGTGCAGTAGGGAGGTGTTTTTCTGAGTTAGGGTAGATTAGGGTCCATAACTACCAGTCCAGGAGCCAGGGACTTGTTTTAAGTACCCAGAATGTTTAATATTGTATAAACCTACCTCAAAAACCTCATTTTATGGTTCTTTTGCATTTATTTCAGTCTTTTATGTCACTTATTGGTGTGATTTGGGTCTTAAGTAGGTGCTACACATGTCCAGAGGGAGTTGTATAGGTGTATTTCTGAGTTAGGGTCCATAAGTACAAGTCCAGATGGCTGGGGCCCAATATCTGGATGGGATCACTATCCGGACATGCCGTTGGCTCTATTACATTGGATATTGGAGGGACTACTGTATATATATGAGAGTGGAGCCTCTGTGGTACAGTGGTAGGGTGTGCATTTCCACGCTGGTGAGCGCGGGTTCGTCTCACTCCAGAGTTGTAAAAACTTTGGGAAGCGTTCACCAAGCCACTTGCTACTTTTGCGGACACAAGGGGTGCTGTGGTTGAACCAGTGTCGCATACTAGTATGCTTGCACCCAATCGGCTTAAGGCGGGCCGATTACACTTGGTTCACAGACTACACACACATCCAAAGCCACTACAACACTACAATCACACTCACAAGCATTTCTCACACTACATACAGTCTCTACCAGACAGCATAAGCCACTGGGTAGAGATACATCGTCTGTATCATCCCTGCTTCGGTAGGGATAGGCCGGTCCTGCAGTGGACCACGACGGCTGATGATGATGATGATAATGATGATGATGATGATATATGAGAGGGCAAAAGAAGGAGTGTGTATTGTTGTGAGCAACAGATGGAAGGAGAATATAAGAAAGTATGGACCAGTTGGCTCAAGTATTTTGTGGGTAAGATTGAAAGTTCGACTACAAATGTGGACGCTTGTCTGCATGGATGTGCCATGACAAGATCATGAAAGTAGAGTGAGAGAAGAGTTCTGGACAAATGTGGAAGCGTGCATGGAAAAGTCTGAAAGGAATGAGATAATGTTTTTGGTTAGAGATGTGAATGGGAAAGTAGGGAATGTGAAGGTGGATGGAGTAGTTGGTGAGTGGGGTGTGCCTGCAGAGATGGATGAGAATGGCTGTGCTTTAGTGGACATTTGTGCCGGATGGGGGTTGGTGATGGCCAATACCCTCTTCAAGCACAAAATGATCCATAAGTATACAGGTACGTGGCGAATGATGAGAAAGGTGGGTGGTGAACTGAATGAACAGAAGGCAATGATTGATTATGTGTGCATGGATGACAGGATGAATGGGTGTGTAATGGATGCAAGAGTATATAGAGGTTGGGGAAGTGGACTTTCTGACCACCACCAAGTGGTGGTCAGAATCAAGGTCCAAATGAAATGGAGAAATAAAAGAAGGGAAGGACAAGAGGAAGTAGTGCATACAAGCAGTGTGGAAAGGTTACAAGAGGATGGAAAAAAGGCAGAATATAAGAGGGAAGTGGATGAACAATTGGGTAAAAATGGATTGGAGCAGATGTGGGACGTGGAAGGTGTGTGCAAGATATTCATAAAAGAAATCTGTGCAGCGTGTGAGGTTGTGTGTAGGGTGAAATGAAGACGAAAGAGGTCGCAGGGAACAACATGGTGCAATGAAGAAGTGAGACAGGCTGTGGCACGAAAGAAGAAAACATATAATGAGTTGATAAGAAACAGGAGCGTGGAAGAAGTTGAGAGACAGAAAAGAGAGTTACATGTTGAGAGGAAAAGAGGTGAAAAGATAAGTAACACAGAGTAAGAAGAGAGTGGATGAGGAATTTGGAAGTAGCTTGAGCATAAAGTGGAGGGAATGCAAGAGAGTTAGACAGGGTTCAAGAGAAGTTAGTTTGGGAGTGAAAAATAAAAATGGTAGATTACTTGTGGAGAAGGGAGAAAAGGTGAGCGGATGGAGAGAACACTATAAGGAATAGTTGAACATATAGAATGCAAGTGTAAGTGACGGGAATGGCTGGGAGACGAAGGGATGTGAGAAGAAAGGAAGAAATCAGTAGGATGAAAGTTGTGGAAGCAATGAAGAAAGTTAAAATGGGGAAAGCCCCAGGAACTGATGGAGTGTGTGATGAAATGCTGAAGCATGGGGGAGAGATAGTAGTAGAATGGATGTGGAAGTTGTGCAGATTAGCCTGGGAGGAAAGGAGAGTCTCAGAGGATTGGAAGTCAGGTATAATTATTCCCCTGTACAAGTGAAATGGGGAAAAAGAAGTATGTGGCAATCATAGGAGCATTTGTCTTCTTAGTGTAATAGGATAAGTATATGGTAGGATATTTATTGACAGAGTTAGTGAAATAACAGAGGAATTAGTTGTAGAAGAACAGGGAGGTTTTTTAGGAAGGGAAGAGGTTGTGTAGATCAGATACTCATTCTTAGATCTTTAGTGGAAAAGTTTCTAGAGAAGGGAAAGAAGTTGTATGCGGCCTTCATGGATTTGGAGAAAGTATATGACAGTGTGGATAAGCAAGGATTGTGGAAAGTATTAAGAATATATGGAGTAGATGGGAAGTTGTTGAATGCCGTGAAGAGTATGTATGAGGGTCGGTGAATAAAACCCACACTTGTAGACGAAGAATATAATTACCAAACAGTTTCGGTGGACACTGCCACCATCTTCAGTGGTCAAGATAGTGAGAGGGAATGACATATTGACTATACAAGGGTTCCTTTTTATGCGTGTGTGTGTGTGTGGAAGGGGGGGTAAAGGTGAGGTGGGGTGGGGTAGATTGTAAGCGGGGCTTAACCCCAGGGGGGACATTACCGGGCAGGTCAGGTGTAATTCCTATCTGTGTCTTAGCAGGAAGGGACATTTCCACTAGGGACCTCATTATAGGATCTAGCTTGTACATACCTTCACTAAGGTTGAAATTCTCGTATTTCTGGATACACATGGCTTCAATAATCTTTCGTTTCCGAAAGTTATGACTTCTATACAATAGATGGCTACCTTGCCAGTCAATTCTGTGGTTGGCTTCACAAACATGGTTAAATATTGCATTATTTAAATTACATGTTCTTATGGCATACTTGTGTTCCTTAATCCGTGTTTCCAAACTACGACCTGTTTCTCCTATGTAAACTAGTTCACAATCTTTGCAAGGAATTTTATATATGCCTGCTTCTGAATATGTTGTACATTTGTTCTTTACTAACATTGCTCTGATGGTGGAGGTATACCTAAATGCTATATTTACCTCACTACTGTAACCTATTAACTTTAACATATTCAGGTCTGCAACATAAGGGTCTACAAGTGTGGGTTTTATTCACCGTCTTTGATTATCACGCAAGAGTGATTCATCCAGCCATGTATGAGGGTGCTAAGGCTGCGGTGCGTGTGGATGGTGAACTGAGTGAATTTTTCTATTTGAAGGTTGGATTGAAATAGGGATGTGTTATGTCTCCATGGTTGTTCAGTCTGTATAAGGATGGGGTTATAAAAGAGATACAAGGTACAGTAGGGCAGTGGATGTTGGAGTGGCCCAAGTGAGAGAGGACAGAGTTTGGAAACTCCCTGTACTGTTGTTTGCAGATGGTACCGTGTTGTTAAGTGACGACGAAGGGGAGCTGCAAGGCATGGTGCATGTGTTTGGGAGAGTGTGTATGAAACGGAATCTAAAGGTGAAATTAGGGAAGAGTAAAGTTATGGCCTTCGAGAGAAGTGATGTCAATGTATGTACAGTAAGTTTGGATGAGGAGGAAATGGAAAATGTGAGTGCATTTAAGTACTTGGGCAGTGTGATGAGTAAGGATCGAAGTTTAGAGGATGACATGCTTGAAAGGGTACAACAGGGAAGAAAGTTTGCTGGTTCTTTGAAAGCAGCGATAAGAAACAGGGAAATGAGCATGGAAGTGACACAGTTACTTCATGACAGTATTGTGATGCCAGCTCTAACGTATGGAAGTGAAGCTTTGACCTTGTTGGGGAGACAGAAGTCAAGAGTGAGCCAATGGAAATGAGTTATTTGCAAGGAGCATGTAGAGTCACATGGAGAGACAGACTGACAAATGAGGAAGTGAAGGAGCGTTGTGGTGTGGATGTGGATGTAATTGGAAGCATTAGGAGAAACAAACTGAGGTGGTTTGGCCATGTGGAGAGGATGAAGAGTGAGAGACTGACGAGGAAAGTGTATGTGAGTGAGGTGGGGGGGGGTAGAGGGAGGGGGAAGCCGAGGATGAGATGGAGAGATGGAATGGAGATGTATATGAGAAAGGGGTGTGAGCTGGAAGCAGGACTGTGAAATGGCGGGGGACATGGCGACATGGATGGGTTTTGTTTGTGGCCACCCTTTACGGGATTAAGGAGTCTGGCAATACATATACATATATATATATATATATATATATATATATATATATATATTATATATATATATATTATATATATATATATATATATATATATATATATATATATGTCTATCAATCTAAATAGATAGATAGATAGATAGATAGATAGATAAATAGATAGATAGATATAGATATAGATATAGATGTATATCATCACTTCGCTTGATCATTTTCTCACGTCGTCTGTCGTAAATACATTTCACTTTCTCATTCCTACTAGTTCTTCCTCTGAAGTTCTCTTCCACACCCACTTCCTCCTTTAGCTTCTCTTTCTCTCTCTCCGTATCACTGTCCATTCCACTTTTCTCTTCGAGCTCCCTCCCCCCACCCCTCTCAACTCGCATTTTGCAGCATCTTCCCTATTTTCCCTTTAACACTGTAAGCGTAGACATACGGCAAAGCCTACCCTAGAACTCGGTAAAGAGACAAATAGATAAACACTTCCATACAAAGAGAGAGAGAGAGAGAGAGAGAGAGAAAATAAAGAAATGAATTCCCCGAGCTAGGCAACTAAGGCCATATAGCCCCGCTGGGTTACAGGAGGGCGCTACCCCTCCAGGCAACGGTAGCCTGGGCGAGGCTCGAACTTGCGACCTCCCGATCACAAACTCAGCGCGCTACCACTGTGCTACCGCGCCCCCAGAGAGAGAGAGAGAGAGAGAGAGAGAGAGAGAGAGAGCGTGAAGAGAAAAGAACAGCTGCGTATTTTTTTTTTTTTTCTTTATAGGAGGTGGGTAATTTGGGTTCGAAAATTCCATGAAATTCATCACACAGTCTCTCTCTCTCTCTCTCTCTCTCTCTCACACACACACACACACACACACACACACACACACACACACACACACACACACACACACACATCCACACACACACACACACACACACACATCGACAAAAATTTCATCTCCTCGCCTTGCTAAATACGGCCGCCAAACTAACCTCGGGTAAATCAACATCCACAATCATGTTCACAACTCCCACTTCCAAAATCATCGAGAAGCAGCCTATAACTCTTGCGCTGCTGCAACAATATCACCTAACATCTCTGTCATCCTTATCACCAGTTGACAACTCTGCCTTAAACACCGTCGCACAACATCTCCAGCACCATAGAGCAATAACTCCAAGACCATCCCATAATAACTCCAACACCAATGCATAATAACCCCAACAACATGGTATAATAAGCCCAACACTATCACATAATAACTCCAGTACCATGGTATAATAACTCCAACACCATCGTATAATAACTCCAACACCAATATTAACAAGTCAGTCACCATCAGTTAAACCACCACCACTTAACAACTCCACCACAACCACCTAACACCAACAACAGTATTTAAGAACACCACAACCACTTACCATCACCACCACCACCACCACTACCATTTCCACTTAACACCATCACAACCACCTAACAACTCCATTACCACCACCTAACACACGCAGTATTACTTAATAACTTCATCACCACTTACCAACTCCATTACCTGCAGTTAACAACACCACCACCACCAAACAACTGTATCACCACCATTTAACAACACCATCACCTCCACTTAACAACTTCGTCACATCCTCTTAACAGCTCCACCATCACTTAATAACTCCACAAACACTTAAGAACTCCATCACCATCACTTAACAGCTCCAACACCACCTCTTAACAATCCCAACAGCAACACTTAGCAGCTCAAGCATCATCACTTAACAACGCCACCACAACCACCTAGCGACTCAAACAACACCAATTAGCATCTCCAACACCAAGACTAGACAACTCCATCACCAACACTTAACAACTCCACCCCCATCACTTAACGACTTAGCAACTCCAACACCAACACTTAGCAAGTCCAACACCAACAATTAACAACTCCAACACCATCACTTAATAAAGCAACATTAATCAGTTAACCTCTCCCACTTCCAGCATTACTTAACAGTTCCAGCATCATCACTCAACAATTCGTTCCTCCAGCATCATTACACAGCAACTCTTAACATCATCATTTAACAAACATCACTTAACACATCATTTAAGCCTTATCACTTAACACCTTCCACTCCCTAATACTTTCATCACTAAACCCTTTTAGTATGATGACATGAGGCTGGAGAGGGACGCCTTTGTGCAGTGGCCCCAACTTAGTAAGATGGCTTCGCTACCTAGTTATGCATATGTTCCTCAGTTCCCTCCGTATCTACTAAAATGTGGATAGTAGACTGCAGGCGTGGATAGCTTCAGCCTGCAGTCTGCTGGGTTTTTGCTCAGATACACTTGTGGTTACAACAGTAACAACATCATCATCATCTTCGGACAATAACAAGTATTACTACTACTGTTATTACTATTAATATAACTAGTATTTGTAGTAGTAGTAGTAGTATACTACTGCTGTTGCTACAACGATGTCGTATAATTTTAATTTATTCATGGTACATCCAGACTTTTTATTGTGAGGGGGGGGGAGATGATGAGCAATGAAGAGGTTAATGACGGTTATGTCTAACGACTCCTAAACTTAAATTAATTGTTTGGCAGTTCCAGGAACATAACGTGCACTTGGTTAAAGGGTTTACAAAGATAAAAACCATAACCCAAGCCCCAATCACCATTAATAGTACAACCACTACCACCTCAACAACCACAAAACCGGGCACCCAAAACAGAAAACAACAAACACACGTGCGGCAAAAAGAATCCAGAGTAAAAAAATGCATTATTTAATATTTATGTCCCCGACTTAAAATAAATAAATAAATAAATACCTTCCACTTGTGCAGTTCCATCCCCTTTAACCCATCTCTGCTGCTGGGGTAAGCCACGATATTCATTGCTTTTTTGGATCCACAAGTTCCCGGCTTAACTGTCTTTTTTCTCCCCCCTTGTTTTGTCGCTATTTCTAGGATCTGTAGATATTTTATTTTCGATCCAAAGTATTTTTTTTTCCTTGGGGGGGGCGGGAGAGGAGGGAGTTTCTCTTGCCTGAAACTACAGAGAGAGAGACAGACAGACAGACAGACAGACAGACAGACTGGGTGTGTGGGGAAACAAACGGCGAAGAAGCTGTGCCAAGGCACAGCAATCCCGTCCCCGGCAGCCATTTTAGTGCCAACATATAAACACAAGTGAATATCTAGTCAAAGATGTCACATATCAAATCTGAAGTAAATCAGGTGAAAATTGACTATTTTATGCTCGTGTGAAATTTTAGTCCCGACTCCCCTATCGCTAACTGAGGGGGGGGGGAGTGACCCCTCTGGTGTAATGAGGCATGTTATAGGATGCAGATTTGAAAGATGCACCTTTAGGCTTTGGTTTAATGTCGTTATGACGAATCTAAAAGGAGTTATGGCGCAAAGCAATTATTATCATTTTTAAAATTTTTTGGGCCTACAGCCTGGGCCTTTGCCCAATTTGGCCCAAAATCTAATAAGGTGATCAGATGGTTATAGCCCATCATCCTTGCAATTTTAGTCAAAATCGCACCAGTAGTTTACACGTGAAGTTGTCAACGGACAGACAGACAAACAGACAGAAAACCCGAGGGAAAACAGTACCCGTCCCCCAGCCCCTCTGGGACAGGGACGGGTATAACGGAAAATACGAAGGAGATGAATAGACTGGCAGTAGAAAATAAAAATTTAATTGACAAAGGAAGACCACCAAATCATGAGGAACACAGACAAGTAAGGGATAATATCCAAAAAGGAAAAATTCATCAAGATGCGAACAAATAGAGGTGTATGGTATGTAGGAGGACTACTGGGCCTTGAAAGCAGGCTGTGAAGCCTATGCCCAGAGTCGGTCACATAAAAAAATAAATAAATAAATAAATAAATAAAGATGAGATGGAAAATAAAAAGAAAAAAATATAGCATCCAGGAAAAGAAGGAAAACAAAGATAAAAAATATGTAAAAAAAAATTAAAAGGATTCGGAAAACCATGATCTCTAACCATCCTCAACAGGTGCCAACGAACTTTTCACCTTGCCCATAAATACTGTGGAAAATTATGAACATCATTGTCACTTGAATAGGCCTAAAAGAACACCCGAAGTCAGCCTTGGTGGTCAAGTACCAGATTTTGGGTCTGCCAGAAAGAACGCTAATTCAATCCCAAGCTGCGGTAGGGAACAGCATGAGGATCTAAATTTCGTTACGAGTCTAAATATATCCCCGAAAAAAACCATCGAGATGTTATAAGAGTTTCCATTCCAATACCAAATACCAGTGCCGACAGAACCCCACTTTCCATTCAGTTGGATGGTTAATATTAGTGTTTATATTATGACACGGAAAGCTGGTAGACGCCATGTGATGCTCGTGGGAAGACTGCTACTCGCTGGTAAGGACTGAAATCTGTGCCTGGGCACGGAAAATCTGAAAAAGATATCACCTGGTGCTACAGAACTTTTTCTTAACAAATACAGAAAAATAGATGAAAACTAATATTAAGGGAAAAGAAAATGGAGACAGGAAAAAATATCATAAGTGACCATCCCTCATTTGCAAAAAGACCAGAACCCTTCACCATTTTTAAAAACGTGGCATTTAAACATCCTTCCTATTTTTTTTTTTTTTTTACTTTTCAACTAAACAAACCAGAAGCTCGCCATTAAGTTCCGATCACCGACCGGGTGCAACACTTTAGCAGGAGAGCGAAAGGTAGGGGCAGTAAAGGGGGTTCCAACATACGTTACCACGAAGACAAACATAATCTTAAATCCACACGCTTATGCAAAAGAAGGACAATTTTAATGAGAGCAGGAGAGGGACGGGCATTGTCGCGGCAGTAATTTGTAAGCAGTAAAGGAAGGATCGTGGAAAACAGAGGAGGAGGAGAGAAGGAAGAAGGCAAGAAGTACAAATGAAAGGAAACAACAACAGCTGTGTCGGTCCTTTCGTGACTGTTTGCTGTAGGGAAGGTTATAACTAGCAAAATTACTCTACGAGTTATAGACAAGGGTAAAAAAGCAGGAAGGCTACCCCCCCCCCTCCAACCCGCCCCTCAGTCGAAGCTGGCAGGAAATAGTGGGAAGGACCACCATAAGGCATAGGAAATTTTTCAAGGAATTTCATATGAGAGAAGGAAAAGAAATTATCTACACTATCTACTTGAAAAGGAAAGTAACATTAAGTCATCCATATGTATCGATGTTGTTTTGCGGTTGTGTACTCCAAGCTCTGAACTGTTAAGAAAAAGAAGAAAAATTTTTATATTACAGAAACATATTACTCGACAGGGAACATACTTAGCTGGGGGTTAGATGAGAAAACCTTATCTAAGCGATCTTTTACTGTTGATACAGTATCACAGTTTGCTACATTGGAGGGCAATTTGTTATATGAATTTAAAAATCTGTTGAAAATGGAGTTCTTAACTGCATCTGGCTTGAATAGTTTCCCATTTATTTTATGACCATTAACTCTATTTTACCCATTTATTGTGAAGTAGTTAGTGACCCATATTATGTTGGCAACAAAAATTTGGAGCATTTTTTCAAGTCAGACGGAGGAGCATGCTACTGTGGCAGTATTGCAGGTCTGTTCGAAGCCTTGGGAAGGATTCATGATCTTGACGAATGGCGACATTTTATGACTACAGCAAATTAGGTCTGTAGGCTGTCCTCCTCCACAGTGGGAACATGTTACCCATTATACCACTTGTTTTAGCTCCTGAAATGAAGGAAGTGTACAAATCGATGCAAAAAACCCACGTTGTGACTGAAAACGACGAATTCCGTGGAAAAATCGGAGGCGATTTGAAAGTAGTAGCCATGTCGCTTGGGCTACAAGGAGGTTTCAGGAAATACTCTTGCTTCCTGTGTTTATGGGACAGTCGTAATGTGAAGCAACACTACGTCCAGGGTAAGTGGCCTCCTCGAATTTCCTACGAAACCGGTGTACACAACGTACGGAATGAACCACTCGTCCAAACAGAAGATATACTTCCGCCTCGCCACATCAAGTTAGGCTTGATGAAAAACTTCGTCAAAGCCTTGGATAAGAGAAGTGTAGGCTTCGGGCACCTGAAAAAATCTTCCCTAAGATAAGAGCAGCCAAATCGAAGAAAGGCATTTTCGTTGGCCCACAAATTCGTAGCCAGATGTAAGACAGTCAGTTTGATGCAACCCCCCATGGTAGTTAAACTTAGAGCTTGGAGGTCTCTTATGAAAATTTGTGCTCGTTTTCTGCGCAGCCATCGCAATGAAGATTACGTGGAAATCGCTGAAGAGCTCCTGGTGGCGTAGGCTACCATGAACTTGGATGCAACATATCGCTTAAATCCATTTTCTTTACCCATATCTCGTTTGGTTTCCAACAAACTTGGGTGATGTTAGTGACGAACAGGGTGAACGTTTTCACCAAGATATTGCTGTAATGGAACAAATATTCCAAGGTATGATTGGTGTTGGTATGATGGCGGACTATTGTTGGATGCTGACACGGGAACCCGATGTAGAGCACAAAAAGAAATAATAAAGTAACATACTATGAGTACCTGTAATCACAGAAAAATTTACATACAGCGGTGTAGTAATACACTAGATTTTGTTTCTGCACGTTACTTTTACATCCTAGTTAATAGTTCTCGACTTAAAAAGTATTCCCGGCATAACCAGACGATTGGAGCATATTGATTTTTGACGAGTGGAAAAGAAATCAAGGCTAAATTTCAGAAAAATATGTGCGTGATAGGGAAAAAGTAAAAACATATTTGTACTCAGCACCGTCAGTTTACCCCAAATCATCCATTCTCATTTCTGAACAAGAAAGTTGAAATTTGTCGAGTAGTGTTGCCATCCGCACCATTCATACATATTTATTATATATTTTCTGCTAACTCCTGCCTGAAAGAATTCTATTTCGTTCGTACTGCCTTCCTCTTCTGAAGCCATAACCTTCTGATATTGTCCATTCTTAGAACCATTGCTTTTTCTTCACACATTCATTTATTGGTATGATTAATAAAGAGTTGTCTAGAGCATTTGGGCTTCTCTCTCTCTCTCTCTCTCTCTCTCTCTCTCTCTCTCTCTCTCTCTCTCTCTCTCTCCTGTATATCCTTCCTTACGGTAATCTTCAGTCTGTCCGCATAACATTTTACTTGTCTGCCTACTTCCTCACTTTCCTGCATACCTTCCAACTCCACACAATCTCTCTCACCCAGCATCCAAACTCACAATATTTTACTTACCTGCCTTCCTCCTCATTTACCTGCCAACCATCAAACTCCATAATAACTGACCCAACTTCCAAGCCCACATTCAGTTCCCTTTACGTTATCAGCTCATCAATACCAACGTATCCAATAAGGTTCCACACCCACACTGACTGGTCTGTATCAACCCATAAACACCCACACTGACTCTCTACTTTATCCTTTGTCATCTGGTGCATTGACAACAAGTAAGCCTTTTTCCTTTTTCACACACACACACACACACACACACACACACACACACACACACACACACACACACACACACACACTCATGTAGGATTGTATAAAGTTTTCTTTCTTTCAATTGTTTCTATTCAAACCACCCTTCTAAATCATCCACCCACATCCACGCCATTAAACCATTCCCATTTACTCAACCAGCAAACTTGTTTCCACTTCATTACACTTCATCAGCTCGTCTACACACACACATGTATATTCATCTGCTATCTTTACTATGTTCATTCATTCATTCAATCATCCTCCCCACACAGGCTTTTTTTTTTTTTTTTTTTAACAAGAACGAAACCAAGGCAAGAAGTCCTCAGGAAAGAAATAAAAAATACAAGATAATAGAGAGCCAAATTAAAGATCCGTTTATTTCGAGCTGCCTGGACATACTGCGTTTAAAGGTCTGCAAGTCATAGGAAGTAGGAAATTCAGAGGAAGACAATGCCAGAGTTGACTTGTTGCATACATGAAGGACTGGGAGTAACAGTTAACTCTTGAATAAGAGTAATTCAGTTAAGAGCAATCGGCTGAATATCAAGGCCACAGGGCAAAATCAAATGTTCGATCCTTTGAGCAATTGATGGATCTTAGTACTGTACACTCTGATTGCTCCTTCTTGTTACAGTTTGGGTTAATGTATTTGTAGTAAATTGATACTTGGTCCACTTCGCAAAAACTAACGGTAAAAGCTTCTTACATTAAACCACTGGTGGTAGGTAATGACGACAATCATCCACTCACTTGATGCAGTGTTATTTGCTTCCTTTACGTCTATCATTCTGTTTCTGTCTGCTCTCATCTCATCGTATATGCCTTTTACTTCCGGTCACATTTTGTTACTCTTTTTTCCACCTCAAGAGTCACTGAGTGAAAGCCTAATGGTTTCCTGTGCCCATGAAGTAATATATAGCGCTGACTGGTAACTTAATACCAGATAACTGGCTGATGGGGCGCCTACATATTCTTTGGCCACAAACTCCCAACATTTGCCAATTCTAGCCTGATAAAATAGTTGAATAAATTAAAAGCCTGTCAACTAAACTACTTTCTTTAATGTTCGTCAAGTATCACCGTAGTCACAAATAAAATATTATTAACATATTTACTCATTACAGTGAGAAAAAGACGCTCATTATGATAAGTAAAAGGAAATCACCTAAGTAAGATACAAAAACCCACACTGGCAGACGAAAAAAAAAGATGTATTTCCAAACAGTTTCGGCGACAGCTGTCGCCCTATTCAGTGGATCTACAGACCAAGAGTGGTACATACCAATACTGAGAAGCTGCTTATAAGCAGGGTAACCACGCCTTTTTTCTTTTTCCAACCACACCTGATGTGACTTAACCTGACTCTCCCTCAACTCTGTCCTCGACCTGAGTGAGGGTTTACAAAGGGCGGAAAGGACCTGACCACTAATCCTCTCATCACTGGATCTGATTTATACATTCCTTCACTGTGGTTATAATTATTATATCTCTCAATACATACAGCTTCCACTAACCTACGTTTCTTATAATTACTAGATTTGTAAAAATTTTTGTTAGAATTCAAGTCGATTTTATGGTCGTTATCTGAAGAGTGAATGTACACTGCGTTATTTATGTTGCCTATCTTACAAACATTCTTGTGTTCCTTAATGCGAGTATCCAAATCCCTTCCAGTTTAAGGGGAGCGCGGTAGATCAGTGGTAGGGTGTCGGGCTCGTTGTCGTGAGGTTGCGAGTTCGCGCCCCGCCCGGTGGCTGCTGTGCTGCAAGGGGTAGCGTTCTTCTGCAACCCTAGCAGGGCTATATGATGTGATGAGATCTAGCTCGGGGATTAATCCCTTCCAGTTCCACCAATATAAACCAAATCACAGTCTCTACATGGAATTTTGTATACCCCTGCAGTTTCGTTACTAATAGGTTTATTCTTTACTTACATTGATCTTAAGGTGGAAGTATGTCTAAATGCAATGTTTACATCCAGGCTTCCCCATGCTAAGATTTGACACATACGAAACTGTGATGTATGGCTTATTTTGTTGACTTTGTGATGTTGGTCTATAGTAGGTACAAAAAAGGCTTTCCTGGCTTTAATATACGTTTGCCTTATAAACCAATTGGGATATTTTAGATCTAAAAGTATTTTCCATATCTTAGCGTTTTCCGTATCCAGATGTTGGGGACTACTAAGTCTGAGTGCCCTAAGGAACATAACTGACATTTTAGTGGAACTGTGGTGATATGAATAATAATGTATGTGCAAATTGCACTGGGTTGATTTCCTGTATGCAGAAAAGCTGAGTGTCCCATGTTAATCCCTGTGCGCAAATACATCTAAAAATGGAAGGGAACCATTATTTTTTCATTCAAGTTTAAATTTAATTGAGGGAAACAATGCATTTAATTTTGGAAGAAAATCGTCAAAATTAGCGTGTATGTCTGGCCAAAAGGAAAACACATAATCAGCATACCTACACCAAGTTAGTTTTTGAGGAGATATGGTGGTAAGAAGGTTGGATTCGAAATATTCCATGTACAGGTAACTAAGAATGGGAGAGAGGGGTGAGCCCATACCCATATCAAACTTTTGCATGAAAAACTGAGCAATCAATCAATCAATCATTTCCTGTGGCACCCCACGGGATGCATAGGGTCTCAGTGAACTCTCTCCACCAATATTTGTCTCTTGCCATCTCCTTCAGTTCCCACCAACACTCCTCTCCTGCTTCTTTTTTCATTGTCCTCAACCAGGTTTCCCTCGGCCTACCTCCACCTCTTCTTCCTCTAGCAATCCACTCTGGCACATCCTGTATTAAAGAACCTTCTTTTCTGTATATGTGCCCCAGCCACTTCCAGCGTGACAGTCTCACATATTCATCAACTGGTTCCACTCTCGTAATATCCCTTACTCTTTCATTTGTAACTCTGTCTTGCCACTTTACCCCAAGAATCCTTCTCAGTATTTTATTCTCAAATCTTAATACTTTCTGATCTGTTGCAATTGTACTGTACCATGACTCATGCCCGTAAATTAAAATGGGTCTAACCATGGACTTGTAAATTTTCACTTTAGTATGTACCGAAAGCATATTATTATTCCAAACAAACATTCCAACAGCTCGCCAAGCCTGTCTAATCCTCTTCTCAATTTCATTGTTTAATGATCCATTAGATGATAAAATCGTTCCCAGATATTTAAAGTTTTCTACATTCTTCACCACATTATTCCCAATTACACAATCGATTTGGTTCTCCACGTTCATATTAATAATTTCAGTCTTTCCACAATTTATTACCAATCCCACTTTTTCTCCTTCCTCCACCAGACAATCGAGCACCCTCTGCATCTCGTAAATACGTCCGCAAATCAGTACAATATCATCACCATGGTCCAAACCCATCAGCTTCTTATTTTCTTTCCAGTTAATTCCTGCACCTGTTCTCCTTACAACCTTTTTCATAACATAATCCATAACCAAAACAAACAACAATGGCGAAAGAACTCCTCCTTGAATCACTCCTGACCTAACTTGAAATGGATCACTCAAAGAACCACCCACCATTACCTTACAAAAAGTACCTTCATGCAGGCTTCTAATAATATTTACAAACTTTTCTGGTATACCATAGAATCTCATAATTTTCAACATAGCTCCATGTGAAACACTATCAAACGCCTTTTCAAAATCCACAAAACACATGTTAAGTGGCATTTTCATCTCATTAGCTTGTTGCATTAGATGCCTTACAATAAAAATCTGATCATTACAACCTCGACCCTTTCTAAATCCCGCTTGTTCTTCTCTTAAAATATTATCAATTACTGGCTCTATTCTGTTCAACAAGATTTTGGAAAAGACTTTTGCAACTACAGGTGTCAAAGTTATCCCCCTCCAATTGCCACACACACTTAAATCTCCCTTTTTTGGTATTTTTATAATCACTCAATTTTTCCACTCTTCTGGAATTCCACCATTATCCCAAGCCACATTAAAAAGTTTCAAAAGTGCATTCATCAACTCGTCATTTTCCACCTTAAGCATTTCAGGGAATATTCCATCCTCTCCTGGAGCCTTAAAATTCTTTAACTCCTTTATAGATTTTGCTACCTCTTCCAAAGTTATATCCCCTGTTTCTATCTGCAAATCTCTCTCGGCTGGCAAAATGTCCTCTTCAGCTGGGATTGGTCTATTTAGGACAGATTCAAAGTGCTCTTTCTATCTTCCTTTTATATCCAAATCTTTAGTCATCAAATTACCATTTCTATCTCGTACAGGTATTTCCTTCCTTCTCTTTTCAGTCCCAGTTAACTCCTTTATGGCCTGATATGCTGCTCTTGTGCTCTGACCGTCATTTTTACTTAATTTAATTTCTGTCTCTGTCGCCTTTTCATCATATAGTCTCCTCTTATCACGTCTAACGAGTCTTTTTACTTCAGAATGTAAACTCCAATACTTTGCTCTAAGTACTTCAACTACCTGGCCATCAACATGTTGTTCTTCACTTCTTAACTTAACCTCTTTCCTTTTCTGAATTACATTCCATGTTTCATCTGACATCCACTTTTTCCTTCTCGCTTTTCCCTTTTTCTTAATAGTAACCTTAGCACTCTCATGCAAAACCTCTTTTACCTCTCTCCACATTTGATTAATATCATTGTCTGCAGATTCCATCAAAGTCTGCAGGACTAGAAACTTGTTTCTGCATTCGCACCGAAACTTTTCCCTCGTGCTCTCATCACTTCTCAGCTCATCAAAATCATAATTATTACCTCCTGTACAATTACCATTAACGTTTCTCTTAAGTTTTATTTTAATCTTTGACACAACAAATTGATGATCACTACCTATATCTGCCCCTCTCCTTACGCAAACATCATGCAAATAACTCCTATGCCTTCTGCTAATTGCAATGTGGTCAATCTGGTTACAATATTTACCACATGGTGAAATCCAAGTAGTCTTATGTATTTTTCTATGCTCAAAGATAGTTCCACCAATTATAAGGTCATTTGCCAAACAAAAGATTGCAAGTGGCACCCCATTTTCGTTTCTTATACCAACACCCTCCTTACCCATACAATCTTCAAAGCCATCCCTACTACTGCCAACAATCGCATTAAAATCACCAATGCAAACTAACACATCATGTCTTGCCACTCTATTCACTACATCCTGCAGCTTCTCATAAAAGTCATCCTTCATTTCATCAGCAGCCTCATTTGTCGGAGCGTACCCTACAACCATACTGATATTACCATGGTCAGATTTTAAGCGAGCATAAAGCAAGCGCTCATTAATTGGTTCAAACTCACATAGTGCCTTGCAAGCATCTCTACTCAGCAGTAAGCCTACTCCTTGGTAATGATTTCCATCACTCCTACCAGAAACCAACATAGTAATACCATCTTCCAAATTCATTTTATCAACTCCAAGCACCCTCCTTTCTGTAAGAGCACAAATATCCATCTTGAATTCCTTGAACACTGAACTGAGCACCAAAAGAAAATGCATTACACTGCACACACAGCCTAATAAGTTGGAGAAAGACATCATGTGGCATGCCGAGATCAGTGTTACAATTAGGTAATTTTTCTTCCAAGAAACTAATTACATCTTCAATAGGAACTTTGGCAAAAAACGAAACATTAGCATACCGTCTCATTACCGGGACGAATATTTTTCTTGGCTCAAACACCAGTTAATCACTCAGACTCATACTCCTTCATTACATTTCATTATGTGAAAAACTTACATTCATATATCAATATACAGAAGTAATAAAAAGCTGTTTGCACGCAAAATATTAGTAAAGAACAATTTAAGATCGTCTGTACCAACGTCATGCATCACATGTTAGGCTTTTTCATCGCCTGCGATTTTGGCCGGCGGTTTCGTCTTCTCATGTTTCTGGTTTTGAAAATTATCCTTTTTTTGTTTTTTCGCAAGTTACATTCGTTGCATTCACGTCAGTATTTGTCAGATGATGCATTAATCTGGTTGAAAAGTACGTGATAGGCGTTTCAAAATAAACATGCAACGAGACTTGTAATATTATATGATGAATGTTATCACAACACGTTGTTTTATGTATTTTAGTAACTGTTCTGCAATATTTTCTCAGTAAATCTGTCTAGAAACTTGGTATAATAACTAATGAGTTACATTATTGCAGAATTTATGTACTGTTCACTAATAATTATCATGGGAGGGATTTTAGAAAGTATGCGACTGTGCGAGCCAGGAAGAGGTGACCAACTTCAACTGAGTTATCAGGTGCGCATTGACAACTTTTAGGAGTTTGTGGCCAAAGAAATTCTTCCCCTGTTAACCGGTAGGAGAGACGCAAATGTGGTGGCGTCCATCCAGGAACCAAACCTCAACACTTTTTTCTAGTTGGGTGCCGTCAACTGCAGGGGGACATCGTTTTGGTATATGGGACGGCCCTGCATGGAAGGCTGCTTGACTGCCGTTGATGGATCTACTTGGCCAAACAGATCGGAGTTGATTGTTTTGGCAGGAACATCCATCATACATGCCTGACCAGAACATTTATACAGGTCCATATAATTATGAAAATTAAGAGACTGGTCAGTACATCTCATAGACAGGACAACAAAATGGACAAACTTTATAGAAGCATCCACACTATGATGCGGAGAAAGGGACAAGATATTTTTCGTGCTAACGTTGCCCCTGCAGTTTAGTACGGGACACCAAATGCTAAAGCTTCTCTGTTTTTAGCCTGTGTTTTAAAGCTTCTGTGTTTGTGTGTGTGTGTGTGTGTGTGTGTGTGTGTGTGTGTGTGTGTGTGTGTGTGTGTGTGTGTGTGTGTGTGTGTGTGTGTTTATGTGAGGAAGAAGGAACCAAAGGCAACGAGCCCGCAAAACTGTTCCTTCCAAGAGAAAAGCAAAATACAAGAGAGAGCCAAATTCAAGATCCATTCATTTCGAGACGCCTGAACACACTGCGTTTGAGAGACTGGAGATCATAGGAAGCAGGAAATACAGACAGAGGGAGACAGTTCCAGAGTTGACCTGTTGCATAAATGAAGGGCTGGGAGTAACGGTTAACTCTTGCGCATTAGAAAGTTGGACAGAAAAGGGGTGAGAGTTGAGCTGCTAGACGGGTGCTACGCGCCCGTCGTAGAGGTGGAGGAATGCATGCAGACAGTTCAGAGGAACAGTGACCATTGAAGTAGCGATAGAAAAGAGATAAAGAAGCAATAGTGCGGCGAAGAGACAGAGATTGAAGGAAGACAGTAAGACGAGGAGAGTTAATGAGACGAAAAGCCTTTGACTCCACCCTATTGAGAAGAGCTGTATGTTGGGAGCTTCCCCACACATGAGAGTTGTACTCCACACAGGGGCGGATAAAACCCCTATATTGAGTCAACAATTGTGCAGGGGTAAAGAAAGAACGGAGTCGGCTTAGCACACCTAATCTCTTGGAAGCAGATTTTACAAGAGATGTAATATGATCTTTCCAAGATAAGTCCCGAGTAAATGAAACCCCAAGCATGTTCAAGGATGATGCAGGAATAAACTGAATATTATTGAATATTAGTGGGTATACCTGTGGAAGATTTTGTCGGGTTGATAGGTGTAAAAACTGAATCTTTGATGCATTAAAAACAACCAGATTATTTTTACCCCAGTCAGAGATACGAGCCAAGTCAGACATTAGGTGTGCCATAGCCTCATCCCCTGTTTGTTGAAGTAACTGCTGAGATGGACGTTGTGGGAATCGAATGGAAAGGTGAAGGGTGGTGTGTGTGTGTGTGTGTGTGTGTGTGTGTGTGTGTGTGTGTGTGTGTGTGTGTGTGTGTGTGTGTGTGTGTGTGTGTGTGTGTGTGTGTGTGTGTGTGTGTACGAGCAAGAACGTGTAAGAACTTTGGAGCGCTCGTGCTACTTTCTATTGATTTAGTTACATGCTTAGAGGAAAGTTACCCGTATCTTGAATTAGAGGACAGAAAGAAATAAAAATGAGCATCAAAATATACCTTCACATAACAATAGACCAAGAAAGTATCACTAATCATTTTATATATATTTATGTTTCAGGCAACGGAGGAGAGAATAGGGTGTTGTAAGAGGAGTGGGGGTTGGGGGGAGAGGGATGGAATGTAGGACATCGGGGAGGGAGTGTACGGGAAAGGCGTGAGGGTGTGGAGGAGCGTGGTGTCTGTGGGGAAGAAACGTGTGGTGGGGGAGTAGTGGGAGGGTGATCTGACATTACAAAATTAATTACCGTACAAGCTTGGTCCAGTTTTCACTTTTTATTTTCCGTGGCCGAATTTTGCGTTGCAGCGTTCCCGGCATTTTTGTAGCACAACGATACTCCAAAGTCCACTTTCTTGATGTTTCCTGACATCCCAGTATTTTAAAATACCCTAATTTTGTGTAATTACCCTGTATTCCGTATTACCCCCACTATTCCGTAGCGTTCACTTCTAGGCATAGATTAGCCGTTCCCAACGTCCCAGCAGTCTCCCAGCGTGTCTCACTTCACTTGTCACCATTTCTGCGCTAATAGCCACCAGACAGTGAGAGTACATATATATATTAGTGCTGTTTCACTCATGGCTGTTGTAAAAGTATTAGCGAGGTTATTTTTACGACAGGCTACGTCAGTGGGTCTTTTGGAATATTAGTAAATCTGTTTTATGAATAATTATATCAGCAATTTGTTCCTTGCCTCAGCCTAGGATCGATATCATGTCCTTTCGGACACCAATTTCGCTGACACTCATCATCACTACCTCCCTAATATTCCGCAACGGTTTCAGTATCCTGCAAGGTCTTGATGTTCCGTAGTACCTCCAGTATTCTGCAAGATCCTGATATTCCGTACTACCTCCAGTACTCTGCAAAATTCTGATATACTGTAGTGTCCATCTAAAACAAACTAACGCAGAGGGCAAGCTGCCACCTCGTACGGGATTTAGGCCTCTACTATAGCTGTAAACAGATAGATAGACTTCCAGTATTCTACAGGATCCCGATATTACGTAGTACCTCCGATATTCTGTAGCATCTCAGTACTGTGCAGTACGCGATGCTCTATAGCATCACGATGTTACACAGCACCCTAGTACTCCATAGTTCTCCTCTTATATTCCGTAGCACCTGATACTCTGTAATACCCCCAGTGTACCTCCATTAATTTGCAGTACAACGATAAACGCTATCCTGTCCCAATATACCTCCATAATTCGTAATACTTTGTTATTCTGTAAAGTCTTCAATATTCTCGTATTCATTCGTAGCGCGCCGATATTCATCAATAACTCCAATATCCTGTAGTACCCATGGTATTCCGCGGTATCCCAGTGTTCTTCAATATCTCAACATTCCATAGTAGTCTTAAATTCCACCAATCCTGATACTGTCACTTCCCTGTTATTCGTAATGTTTTAATGTATCATACACCTTATTGCACTCTGATATTTTTTACTGTAATTTAACATATTGTCTGTCTCTTTTTAGGAACTAAAAAACAGAGGAGGGGGTCCCTAGTCCCCTCACCCCGCCCCTTTTAGTCGCCTTTTACGACATGCAGGGAATACGGTGGCAGTATTCTTCTTAACACAACTTGGCCGCAGAGTAGTAGTACCACCCCATAGTGCGGCCAGATTGTGTCCCCCCAGCCACAAGGGGAGTGTGTCGTCCTGTCTCGGCTACCTCCCTTTCCTTGGGGGAAGCAGCCTAGGTATATAGTTAGATAGAATTTAACATATCGTTTATAAAGGCTCCAATATGCTTGCATGCGTCGGACTTCGTTACCACACGGCGGCTCTTCACGCTACTCCCCTGGCAGTCTCCCTATACAATCCCGTATCCCTGATGATAAGCACTCCCATATTCCTTGGTACCCCGATATTGTACAATGTCCCCAGGATACCTTCTTCCATCTGATATTCCAAGGTATCATCGATATTACTTAGTACACTGATGCTCCATAGTTTCCCCTGATATTCGGTAGTACTCCGACATTTCGTAGTACTTCTGTAATCCGAAGTACCCCTAATATTCAGTAGTACAACGATATTCACCAGTGGTCCAAATAATCCTCAGTGCTCCCAGTACTTGGGGGTACCCTTGTTTTTCGTAAGAGCCAGCGGAAGGTTAGGATGTAGCAAGCTGGCAGGAATCAGTGGGGAGGGAGGAACGGCAAGGGTGTAATGTACCTGATCCAGGGTGCGGTCACCATTGTACAAGAGATGAGAGGTGAGGCGGAGGGTGGGGGAGAATAAGGGAGGAAGAACGGCGAGAAGGTGATTTGGTCAGTAAGATACAGTGCGTAAAACAAAATCGTGTTAGAGATACTTGTATTGTGTATAGGTTACTTATTGTTGTCATTAGTGTTTGGGCTGTGTATTTTATTGTCTTATTTGTATTCCTCTGGGATGCAAGGAGAAATGTATTTTCTCTTGTATGTATTTGGGAAAGGATTTCTAAATTAAGCAAAAGTAAGATTATGGTGTAGTATAGGTTCTCTCAATTTTTTCAGACTGCAAGGGAACCATGAATGTTCCATGTTCGTGTCTGTCGAATTCAGTTATGCTGTCGTAGTTCACGGCAACACTGGTCTCGAGTTTCTCCCACATGCAGCCTCTGTCATCCGGGAAAGTTTAGTTTAACAAAGAGGCAAGAATGTTGAGCATCTGTGTTTTAATTGTAGGGATATCTTCAAATGATAACAAAATGGAGAACATTATTTTGTACCCACTTTGATTTGAACGGTCATGCTTTATAGGTCATTTGGGTTTGGACTGGTGAGTAATGTAGCCTTGGTTTTATCTTTGTTGGGATTAGGTGATAGATAATTTACTCAGGAAAGCTTTGGAATCAACACAGGCTTGTGAGAGCTCCTTTTCTCAGAGATATTCTACAGTATATTTATGTTGTCGATGACCATGTCAGATTTAAGTGACTAGTCCAAAATCTTTTTTTTTTTTTTTTTTTTTTTATGTTTTATAATATTTCCTTGACTGTTAACATCGCCTGGTTTCAATCTGCTCTACCCGTGTGAAGTGCTCTATGCTCGTCTCTGTTTTCCAGTTCTTTTTTTTATAATTGTTCAGTCTGATCGCCTCTCCCTGAACAAGCTGTTCATGTTGGGTTAAAATACCACTTGGTACCACTACTTAGGTTGCGTCATCGGCGTAGTAGATGTCGAGCGCCTGATGGCTGACTGGTGGGTGAATGTCCCGTGTGCATGTAATAAATAAGGTTTGACTGAGGGAAAGAGGACGGATCTGGGTGAGGAGGACGGGGTTATGAGACTGGAGGTCTATGACAAGGAGGAAGCGACTAGGAAACGAGTGGAAGAAGAGAGGAGAGTTGGTCTGTGAGAGGGAAAAAGAAGGAAAGATAGGAGGGAGGTGGATTTTGAGAATTTAGATTAACTGTGATTAAAGGAAAAAGGAACCAAAGAGGAGTGACGGTAGCATAAGATGACATACCGTTATCTGGGTAGTTGAGTCTGGATGGTTAGAAAGAAAGGTTATAGAGGTAACCTATATTTGGTTGGCTGAAACTTCCTTTTACAACTAATTTGCAATGGGTCTGTGTCACAAGACGACATTACTTCGCCTCCATACCAGTTCCATACTATTCATTCGTGAATTGTCTCATATTTTAGGGTTAATCACTTGTTAGAGTTCACTATTCATCATGGTGAGATAACAATTTTTAACCAAGTCAGAGTGAACGGGGTGGAGGAGGTGGTAGACTGAGTGAGAGAGGAAAACTAGGACTAGACTGTTAGGTCTGGGGCAAGGAAAGTGATTGTAAAGAAGAAGGATAAGGAAAGGCAATGCATGGATTCTATTTCATCTTACAATCAGCGGCTCTCACGGTTCATGGGTAGCACTCAGAAATACTAATTCATTCAGAGAGAGAGAGAGAGAGAATTTAGTGGTTCGAAGGGAGGGATTAGGACAGTACTTGGATGAAAGCTGTTAATTAGGAAGAGATTTAGAAGGAAATGTATGGATTGAGGAAAAAAGTACGAGTAAAAAACTTTGATCATGATTAATTTTCTAACCTGTCTTGTCTTTCTCATCTCTTCGACTACCTGCCAATTACTGATCGGTAACATTACGTCTGTTTGCTAATTTGCCCATAAATACCTGTTTCAAGTGGTAGACGGGATGTAGTGCTGCGTTCAAGTAACTCTGTACTGAGTGACAAGCTAATTAGTTTCATATCTCCCAGAATACTATTTTTTTGTACTAACGCTGGGTGGTAGCAATAAAACCTAAAGGCCACCTGATGGCCACTCACAGACAGGCGACTGACGACTCTTGTCTTAAATGTTTACACTAAGCAGCTTGACTCTGAGTATGGACGTTCTTAATGGGGAAATGAAGGACTTCATGATACAGAGAATAAATACGGGGTTGTCTTTATATAATGCTACGTTTCCACTCCACCGGGTGATATCTCGTGTGTTGCGGGAACGACTCAGTCTGCATTACTAGTGTGTATCCTGCTTCATTTATTCACTTCCTACTCCAATTGTCTCACACATGCCCACACCAGCAGATTCGGCCGTCGCAGCAACAGGTAAGATACCACCAGATGAGTTTCTAGTTGAGTGATATTTAAGGACAACCCTGTATATTTCTACATTTACCCTATTTGTTTACCACAGTATCTACTTTCAATCAGCTGTTAATCTACCGACATCTACTTATTTATCTGTCTGAATATTCATCTATCTCTCTATCTCTTTAACTGTCTATCTATTTGTGTCTCTGTCTTTTTTTTTTTTAATATCTATGTGTTTTTGGTTATTAATAGCCAGTCTTAGTCTACCTAAGTTTATTTATCTATCCAATTCGTGGATTGGAGGAACTAAAAAAAGTGCACAGGAAAAACTGAGAAAGTTAATAGTTGTAATACTGCAAACGGGATTGAGAAGTACACGTAACTTGAGGACATGTTACGTTTTAGGTCAGTCAGCTTTCTGTCTCCTTCCTCTCCTCTACCCCCATCATCACCATTCATCTTTCCTGCGCCTCACTTTTTAATCCCCTTCCTTTTGCTTTTGCTTCCTAGTGCCCTTCCATCCTTGATCTCTAGTTTTCTACCACCATTTCCCCAGTCCCTCCATCATCATTCATCATCCCTGTCCCATATACTTTTTACTAACCGTTTCCATTTCCTCTCGCTTTCTCCTGGAGTTATATTCTTATCGTCCAAGCCTTTTCTTTCACCTTAATCTCCCGATCGTCTCCCCTGCTCTTCATCATTTTGTGTTCATCTCATTTCTCTTACCTATCCTTTTTCTTTGGTATCCTTTGTCATTCTCTTTTCCACCATTTTACTTTCCTGTTTTGCTTCCTTCCCCTCTCGAATGTCTTCGTGACATGTATTTTCTGAATTCTCGTTTCTAATTCTCTTTCTCTGCCTATCAGTTCCGCTGTACTTTCTTTTTCATTACTTTTTCCATCCTTCAAACCTCCTCAGCCACTTCTTCCTCAACCCCTCATCTTTTCTGAGTTCTCGTCGTTGCCATCTCAATCTTTTCTTCTACTCTGTTTCCATTCTCCTTATTATCCTTTCATCCTCCTGTTCTACCTTCACTTCCTCAACCCATCCATTGCTGTTCTGTTTTCTACTCCTCTTCCTTTTATCCTTTTACTTAGCCCATTTTCTGTATCCTTTCACCTTTCCTTTCACGGCTTCCTTCTCATTCCTGCTTCCTGGTTAGTTAGTCTTCTGCTTTCCTCTTCTGTCCCATTCTCCAGGTTTACTTTGTCCCTATTGCTTTTCGAACTTCGTCATTTCTCATTCCTTTCGTCATTTTTTAATTCCTCCCCTCATCCCTTTTCATTTCATGCCCATTCTAGTCTTCCGTTTGCATTATTTTGGTACCTCCATCAAAAACACCATCCTCTTTCTAATCGACATTGTAGTCATTATCATCATCATCATCATCATCATTATAATCGGCATCATCATCATTTCGAATGTCCCAAGGTATTCACAGAGTAAGAACATGAAGAGCAGCGTTTTTTAACCTGGGGTGCTGAAATCAATTTTAGGGGGTGGTCGAAAATGCTGCATTATTATTTTTTTTTTTCTTGTTGGTTTTGCTTACTGTTGGTATCCTTGATGTTTTATTTTTGGAGAATGTATAAAATAAATTGTCATGCAGTATTTCACTTCACTTTACTTTATCCTTGTAATAGTGTACCAACTGTAGTGGTGTGGTAACTGTACTCCAAGTAACCAGAAGTAAGGAGGTTCTGGACTGGGAGACCTTATTACAGTGGGTGCTGAGATCGGAAAAGGTTAAGAAACGCTGATCTTGAGGAAGGGGTCACTGTTTTCATTTAGGACAACAATCTATACTGAAGTATATCCGACGTCTTGTGCCGTAGGATTAATGAAACTGCTTATATCATACAGGCTGGGTGCACTAGTTACACGGATACAATGACCCGGTTCACAGTCTCCCATTCTCAGTTTTTACCACACACATTCAATGCATCCCGCTTCATTTATACGTACTTCAAGTGACTTTTTTTTTTTTTTCCTACGACCAGACTATAGTGTTAACTTTGTAGAAACCATATACGGTATAGTGACAGAACACTTTCCAATCATTCCTTAATAATCTGAGTTCTGTCTTTAAGATAAATACAATCGTCTGAACAGAATAATAATATAATTAATGCATCATCCCATTGACAAGATTAACTTTACACTCGCCATATCTTCCATTTTTCTATTTTTATCTCCATTCACTTTCCACTCCGTCCTAGTTTTTTACTCCCTTTCTTCTCTTTTTGTAATCTCCCCCTGTTGTTTTCATTCTTCTTTCTTCTTCTTGGTTCATCCTATTTTCTTTCTTCTTCCATCCGTCTTAGTCTCTCATTACACCTCTCGTTTGCTCTTCCACCTCCATGGCCATTTAGGTCCCTCCCGTCCTTGTTACAGTGCTCTCTTCCATTCATTCCTCCATTTTCTTCTTTCTTGTTCTATTTCTTCTTCGTTCTCCCCTATGTCATTCTATCTCATTGCCAGTCATATATCTCTGCGTCCTGGTCTTGGTATTCTTGCCCTCCCCTTCCTTACATTCTCCTTTTCTCGTTTTTCCGTGGCATTCTATCCTTCCAATATTTTCATTTCCATCCCAAATTCCCGGCTCGTTCTCCTGTGCTATTCTATCATCATCATTTATCTGCCTCTCTTTTCTGGTCTCTGAATACTCTCCCTCCCTTTCCCCTCCTCTTCCTGTTTCCATTCTTCCCTCTCTCTGCCCTTTCTCCCTTCCTATTTCCCTACGTCAGTTCTTGATTCGTTCCTCGTCTGCTTTTGTTTATCTTGCTCCTGTACCCCTCGTTCGCTAGTAATTCATGCATTCCTTTTGTTTTGGCTTATCCTTTCCCCTACATCTCCCCTTCCTGCGTCTTTGCCCAAACTAAAGGAAAATGTGGCAAAGAGGATGGAAGGAAAAGACACAGACGAGAAAACAGAATTGAAGCAAGACAGCAAGAAGCAAAAATTTAATTAAGGAGAAACCACAGAATAATATAGGTGAACAGAGGAGAGAGAGAGAGAGAGAGAGAGAGAGAGAGAGAGAGAGAGAGAAGGGGGGGGACAAATGAGGACAAAAGTGGAAGATAAATTGCGGAGTTGTAAAAAAGCAGAGAAAGCATAAGAATACAGAGACCAATGGAAAGGAGAATTGCAAGTGGAGAGAGTACGGTCGGGAGAAATCAGGCAGAAAAAGGAGAAAGGGAAATAAAGACTGAGGTACGAATTGTCAGAATGGATGAAAGAATAAGGAAAATATAAGGTATAAAAGAAAAGGTGAGAAAGCAATGAGACAGAGAAGAACAAAGAATTACAGACAGACAGGGTAGACATGATAAGGAACAAACAGACAGGGTAGAGATCATAAGAAACAGGTAGGAGAAAGGAGCAGGGTAAGGAAAATAAATCTAGGAGTAGAGGAGGTGATCAGTGAACGTGGAAAAGAGGACTAAGGGAGATATGGTTGTACTGTGAAAGGGAAATCGACAGCGAAATAAAGAGTGGCGAATAGTAAAAGAGAGATGAGAGCCTGAGAAAAATACAGGGAAGAACATTTACACGACGGAGGTTTGAGTGAATAGAATTAGGTGTGAAGGATGGGTAAGGGAGGAAGGCATTTAGGATGAGAGGGTACGCCTGAATGGAAGGAGAGAACTCTGGTGGTGGTGGTGAAATTAGTGTCAGGATAACTACTAAGGTAGTGGATTCAGTCGTAGCGAGGTGGGGCTGAAGGGAAGTGCGACGGAAGTTGAGAGGATTTCTGATGCAGAGTACATAGTTATATTGGGCTCTGTGGTATCCTGTATGAGGATGCTGCTGCTCTAAAGACAGTTTTTGTTGCGTTAAAATCCGACCGCGATGTAAAAGACACGGAGGATGCTATGAGGATGTAGATGTTGCATGAATTTATAAACTAACTAGCAGGGGTACCCGGCGTTGCCCAGGCCAAAAATGCGAACACTCTAATCCAGTTTATTCTTGTTCAATCTTTCTTTCTACTCCAGAAAGGCCAAGTACCTCTTATGCTTCTGAAGGGTAATTAGAAGAGGTCCAGAAACTTTCCATTTTAGCTTTAGCAGACTAACGCACAGCATTTGTGCGCACTTGTTTGCTATTACCGGTGGCCTCAAATGACCTCGGAGGTCAACCTCACATAGCCTATGTCCGAAATAGAGGTCATGTGAATTTCCATGCCAAACACTGGGGTGCTGGGTCCAGTCGTTTTAGCGTGTAATACCGTTGACCTCAAATGACCTACCAGTGACCTCAAATGACCTCGGAGGTAAACACCACATAGCCTATGTCCGAACTGGAGGTTAGGTGAGTCTCCGTGCTAAAAATTAGGCTGCAGGGGTACCCGGCATTGCCAGGGCCAATGAAGGCGAACACTGTATCGGTGACCACAAATGACCCAAATCTGAATATTGACCCCCCTAAAACCATCCTTAAGTCCCTTGATTCAGAATATATATGGGTCTTGGGGTCTCTGGCCCTTGATTTGAGCGTGACTGAAGGACAAACAAACACTGTGGCTCTTTTATATATACAGATGTAAGGGCAAGATATTGGAATGCTGATTGTATATAAATGCTCAAAAGAGAAAGATAAAGATATGCAGTAGAATGATGATTGTAAAAGGACAGAGATGCTGAAGGAAGAGAGAATGTAGAGTGAGAAGTAAAAGTATATAAGAGAAGGATCGTGAGCAAAGATGTAACTAAATGAAATTTGTGAGGGTTATGCAAGATGTTATAAATGCAACAGCCATTATCCAAACACATCCGTACCTTATTCACTTCCATTTCTCTCTTTTACGTATCAGATTCTTCACAGTGAGGCAGTGAAAGTCTTAAATAACCACATTCTGTGTTCAACAACTTTTCCTCTGTAAATATGAGCAGTAATTTAAGTGATCCAAATAGCCTTAGAGGAAAACCTAGATGCTGGTGACAAAAGCGCATTTCTGTTAACTGTTTTTATGAAGTGATATACCACTTCACCCCAAGAAGTGTGTCTTCAGCTAGAGAGAGAGAGAGAGGTATATAGTCAGATAGATAGATAGATATATTCCCTCTCTTTTTTCCCATCTTGTTAATTCTGATTCGTTTTATATCTTATATCCCTTTTTGACATTCTTGTTATATGTCGAAGTAAATAATTCATCGTCAGAGAGAGAGAGAGAGAGAGAGAAAGAGAGAGATTGATTGATTGATAGATAGATAGATGAAGATATAGATATATAGATATAGATAGATAGATAGATACATACATACATACATACATACATACACAGATAGATAGATAGATAGATAGATATTTCTCGCCTCTCTTCACTTAAATTTTTGCCTACTTCCATTTCTTCATCTTTCCCTTCTCCAATCTTCCTCTCCGTATTTTCCTTTTCATTAACCTCTGCTTTTCATTTACCTGCTATCACACACAATTTTTCGTACCCTTTACCTTAAATCCTTTCAGTAAGATGGTTTTTTTGGCTTTTCATCTTTCCTTCTATCTCTAAAAGACTTATTCAACTCTAATAAGACTTCCCGGACGAAGGGGTTTTATATAGCCTTTATTAACGGCTGCATTAATTAGGTGCTCCCCAGCCCTGAAAAAAAGCACGTGCTGGCAGCGAAGATGAAACAAGAAATGACGTAAAAGGGATGAAACTGGTAGCCCTTGTAATAATCATATATCACTTTTATCATATTCTAGTTAACCTTACACATTTACCTTTATATGCAGGGTAAACCAATCCAAACATCGAACCTAGCCAAACCTGGACTAATCTAAATCTTGTATAAGGTGTGTATAACATTCAGCTACGTTTTTCTTATAGTAAATCAATAATTCGAATACCCAAACATAACATAACATATGTTAACCTGGCCAAACCTAAACGTTGTGCGAGTCGTGTACCGAACTGATCTTTTCTTGTGGCTAACCCGAGACTATTGCTATTTTTTTCTGCAAGGTACTCACTGCACCCAGTCAAAGTATTAGCCACTCCTTACAGGTAGTGATGCCCTGAACCATATAATGGGATTAGGAAAAATGGCCTGAAAATCCAGGAGTGAGTCATGGATCACGGTATTTTGCTGGACAACAGAGAGAGAGAGAGAGAGAGAGAGTTCAAATGTAAATTCTAATTCTTTATTTTCACCGAGCAGTGGTTATTAATACAAATACATGAGCTGAACAGTATGTAAGTACAGTACATGAAGAAAATGAATAAAAATCATTAAAAATTTAGACTAATTTAGAGCAAGATAATAGGTATATCAGGTCATAAAACTTAATTCTTTACCATAAGAAAACATAGCAGCCTAGGTCTGCATAATGGTAAGCTACTGACATTGGTTATTAAAGTGGGCAGTTCAATCCGGAGCTTACGGTTCAGTGAAGCGAGTGACCTGGCACCAGTGTCAGTGTGGATATTTGGTACATATAGGCTATATTGTTGTCTGGTTACATTTCTAGTCACATTATGCACAGCAGCAAATGACATAGACCATTCACGGTACACACCAAACAGTATCTTATACATAGTGCAGTACGTATCAAATACAGGTTTTTCTTTAATAATTAGCCATCTTAACTCTTTCTGGACTGGAGAAACTTGATCGTATTTCCTCATTCCACCTACAGCAACTTCAGCTGCCAAGTTCAATAGTTTCTGGGCACTGTGTATAAGAATTCAGTTCGTTGTACCCCATATTCTAATACAGTAATTAATCACGCTTAACACAAGAGACTGAATTATGATTATACGAGTTTGTTTCTGGAAATTGTCACTTAAACGATTTATATTCATCAGTGTCCCCATAACTTTTTCATTGAACTCATTAACATGTACATCAAAGTTCATATAGTTATCTATATAAAAGCCTAAATATTTAATATGACTACTAGGAGTCATAATATTGCCATCAAATTGTACAGTTGTATTGGCTGGTATAAGCGATAATAGTTGCCGATTTCCAATAAAAATACACTGAGTTTTATTTGGGTCAAGCATGAGACTATTGCTAAGAAAGTATTGATAAACTTTTTAAAGTTTCTTCAGTCTTAGTGATAAGATCCACCGGATTATTTATAGTACCTTTATGAAGGAACTGTGTATCATCAGCATATTGGACGACTAATACCCAGTCATCTAAATATCAAAACAGGACCTAGAATGGAACCTTGTTGGGCCCCATAATTTACTTTACTTTGTAGATACATAATTTCATCGAACAGGCTGAGTTCTGTTACTAATGTAGCTATTAATCCAAAACCAACTGATTTTTACCTGGGCACATTTGTCTATGAGGATGTCATGGCTGACACTGTCAAAAGCTTTAGAAAGGTCCCACAAGGTTAACAGCAATATTTTCTTATGGTCCATATTGTCATATTTTTCATCAGTTATAACAGTAAGCAGTTTTGATCGAAAACCATGCTAACTGCTAGATAACAGTCTGTTTGTTTCTAAGAAGTTTAATAGCTGATTAGTAATTACCTTTTCTAACATTCTAGATACTGTTGGTAATAGTGAGACGGGCCTGTAATTACTAACTATATCACCAGTTTTCAAAAGGGGGACAACCAACGCGTGTTTCATTTTCGTGGGTAATATACCAGTTGTGACAGAGGTGTTAATGATACAGGTTAAGTAAAACGTGATGACAAAGTGCATCTTTGCTGAAGCGAAGTGATATGCCATCGTAGCCATATGAGGTAGTTTCCTTGAGACTCTTAACATTTAGGATTATCGTATTGGTGTCCACTGACTGAGGTCTAAAGCATTCATTTTCTGTAAAGCTTGATAGAGGCGTGACAAACTGATTGTTATCAAGGTTTTGTTGTGTTCTGTCATATGTATAATTACTAACATTTTCGAAAGATGTATTAATATCTTCTGCTTTCTCGTTTTGATTTTAAAAATTTTTAATTGGATTTTTTTTTTCCAAGGAACAATATCCCTGATGACCTTCCAAGTAGCAGCAGTATCACCTTTACAATTGTTAAACTGACTATGTTCAGCCTTTGATTGACTAATAAGGACTTACACATTTTTCTTTCTGGTCTTATACTACTGTTGCAATTCGGTATTATATATAACGGTATCTAGCCGTGCTTAGATGTTCTTTCTCTTCATAATAGTTTGGCGTATTTCATCATTTTCACGACGGAGCGAAAGGTCTAGTAATATTTTTCGTAATATGAATATTGGTGCACAGGTGTTGAGGCACTAAGTTAAAGTGTTAGTAATTGTGCTTGCACATTTACATCATCAATAAAAAGATTCTGATTTAAAGTACCACGCTGCTGAAACAAACGGGGACAAAGGGCATCACTACTATAGTTGCCAATATGACGAAAGGTTCTGGTAACAGGTGCGCGTTCAGGTTTGCTTATATTCACCTTGACAGCAATTAGGTCATGATCTGCAGTGATATCATGTACTACGTCATGTGAGATTATGATGCCAGGTTCATTAGTTATAATTACACTGAGTAGAGTGGCTGAAGTAGGTGTGACCCTAGTTGGTTTATCAATTATTTGGGTTAATCTATTGTTGTTGATCATATAGCTAAGCTTACTTCCATCTGAGAGGTCATCATTAAAATCGCCAAAATAAAAATGATTTTCTCCAGTATGAAAATTAATCTAAAAACCTCCTGAATATGATCAAAGGATATAACAGCCGCTTTAGGGTGTCGGTATATACAACCAGTAATAATAGAAGGCACTCTTCAGTAAGTCAGATACTGTATCCTCAATTAGAGGTTGTCTTGGATTATTTGCTTCAGCTAAATTGGAATTTAAAATATCTTTAACATAAATACAGACACCAGCACAACGACCACTGTCACGTCCAAATATCTTATAGTTAGGAATATCAACAAATTCATTTGGGGTGACCGGAAGAAGTCAGGTTTCGCTCACACATTGAACATCAACTATTCTTTCATACATCAATAGCTGACCTTCATTAATATTTAATAGTAATGAGTGAACATCAGTAAGTTCAATAATGAAAAAAATCCTTTTTAGTTACTGAGGGAGTCCCACCGGCAGCATCTTTTTTGCCAAACCCTTATGTGGTGCAATAACTACACAGTCGGCTCTTATGGCCCAGTGCCTGACAATTAGCACATACAAGTTTATAGTCATATCTACAGAACGACTGTCTGTGACAGAATTCTCCACAGTTAAAAATAACCAGCTCTCCTAGGGCTGTGTTGTATTATGCACATAGCTAGAGTGATTACTTATAACAAGGTTATTTCTGGTACTATATCTTACCACATATGTTCCTTGACAATTATTTGCTTCATATGACTGGTTGTGTACATCATGATGTTATTCTGCGCAAAAATGGCCTGTGTCCGTCCCTCTCGTCTGTCTCCCCAGGGCCGCAGAGAGAGAGAGAGAGAGAGAGCACGATGGGAAGGGAGGAAGAAAGTCTAGAACAGTGGTTCCCAACCTTTTTGGTCCTGTGGCTCCCCGAGAAAATTATGAGAAGCTCCATGGCCCCTATATAACTCAGATCGTATATTTATATATTTTTAATATTTGATATTGTGCAGAAAACGGTAATTACCCCAATATACTTAAGGCTAAACTAGCACAGTAAGGTATATTTCATACTTGATTTCTGTCAGGTTTTACCCAGACCAAGTACCTTATAATATCTTATATTACCAATAAGGCCCATGGCCCCCCAGTCAATGTCCCATGGCCCCCTTGGGGGCCATGGCTCCCAGGTTGGGAACCGCTGGTCTAGAAGCTCCGGTGAGGAATTAGAATAAATGAGAATCAACCGAGATGTTAATGAGCAAGAAATGAAAATAACGTTTTTAGTGCAGGTTTCGAAACATTACAAAGGCAGAGACGATAAGAAACAGTTACAAAAAGGGGTATACCTAACAATGAGGGGAAGGAAAATGGTTTCGGGAATGGCTTGATGAAAAGATAAAGTTGGGGGAATATTTTAATTTTGGGAAAGACTTGCGAATTAGATGATTAAATAAACGCGGAAGGCGGGTTAATGTGCAAAAGAGGGCATACCGGTACCTGGAAAAAAAAAAAGATGGACTATGTGGGTAAAGCATAATGAAGGAATTATAACTGAAGGGAAAGTGAATGAGGGAGAAAAGAGAAACGCGAGGAAAATAAGAATATGAGGCACGAAAGCACGTAAGGAAAGGCAGTGGATAGACGGACTGACAGACAGACAGAAAAGAAGACAAAAGAGAAAGAGAGGCATTGGGTGGAAAATCAGAATGAGCTGCGAGTGGGAGTAGATCGACGAGGAGAGGCAGGAAAGATAATTCAGAGTGTGTTGAGTGGGATGAAAAGTTGTGAAAGACCATGGATTAACAAGAATAAACTATATGTATGTGGACGGGGAGGATAAAAGAGGGATCAGACAATAAAGGAAAAAGAGGGGAAAAAGGGAAAGAAGAATGATGAAAAATTACTGAGAGAGAGAGAGAGAGAGAGAGAGAGAGAGAGAGAGAGAGAGAGAGAAATTAAAGGTAATAAGAAAAATGAACTAGTGGTAAATGACAGAAGAAACGTTAAAAAAAAGAGAATTGAAACAAGCGATAACTGCAAGGAACAGAAAGGTATAGGGGAAAAACAGTGCGCCCTGGAGAGAGAAATAAAAACAATGAAATGCAAAGAACACAGGGAAAGAACACACAAGAAAGAAAGAATAAACTAGGGAAGGATATGGTGGGTACAAAGAGTTGTCTGGGAAGCATTGCAAATACTGAACAAGAGACAAAAAAAAAAAATGAAGAAGAAAACACAAAGAACTGAGGAAAAAAATATTTGATATGAATGGTTGCCGACGAAAGAGAACTGAAAGATAAAACATCATAAGTAAAATCCAGCTGATATAAAACGAGTGGAGGGGAGAGTTGTCATAAAGAAAACATAATTACATCGTAAAAGAGAACATGGAAAGAAGGGAAGGGAAGGGGAACAAAGAAAAAATCCTGCCATCACCCAGAATAATGAAGCTTGTAAAACTCTGTGTTTCACGCCTGGTAATAAGGTTTCTGGGGTGAAACGTGTTCCTGTGAGATATGAGAGAGAGAGAGAGAGAGAGAGGAAGGGTGTGATGTGGAGGGTGAGGAGAGAGGGGGTTGCTGGGAGGATATGATGTGAGGTGAGATGTAGGGAGAAGAGGTTAGGGTAGGAAGTGATAGGTAATAAGAGATGAGATGAGAATGTGATAAGAGAAAATTTTATGTGCAGAGGGAGATGTGATGAAGGGAGAGGTGGAAAGAGAAGGCTGGAAGTGTGATATCCTCCGTCATCATCATCATCATCAGCATCATCATCATCATCATCATCATCATCATCATCATCATCATCATCATTCTTCGGGCTTTCTGAATCCTGTATGATAAATATTCCTGCAAAACAAAATAATTATCTTACATTTATCGTTGTCTCCCCCTCCACTTCACCCTCCGCCAATGTCCCATACCTTTCTCCTGCTCCTGCACCTTCCACCTCTGTTAAATTTCCTCAGCCTTTGAATTTCCTCTGTCACTAAAAACTATTTTTCCATATATAACATTTATTCCTTCCTTCCTTCAACGTAATCCCTCTTCTCTCTCTCTCTCTCTCTCTCTCTCTCTCTCTCTCTCTCTCTCTCTCTCTCTCTCTCTCTCTCTCAACTAGGCCAGCAGAAAAGTGCAGCGCAGTTTTGTGTTGGTCGGGACGGATCTGCAGCGACTTCTGGTAATGGAAATATATCTCCGAGGACTTGGCATGCAATTTTACACCAGGAGGTGGAAGACAAGCAGTCTTCAGGGGGCGTGCATGAAGATAAAGTCATTGTCCTATTTGCTTGTCCTTTTTGTTACCTCATTGTGTGTCTCCTGTCTGTCTTGGCTGCCTCTGGAAGAAATCTTGGTTTACCTCATTTCGAACACAAAATATTAGTGATCATCTTGCACTGCTGTTTATGTCGCTATGGGTGTGTGGTTTCCGATACTTACTAATGAATGCAGGTAACTGATGAATTTCCAGTAGAAGATTTTCGTTCATACTTTGCACTTAAATGGGATGTTGCCTGCAGAGATTGGAGTTCGATCCCTGGCTAGGGCAGGTATTAGTCTGATTATCTGAATATCTTCAAGACAGTCTTAACTCATTTTCCACAAGACCCGCAAACATGTAAAGACACCACTCTCTTAATACCATCACACCAACCATAATTGAGATAAGTGATATGTGATGGTGTTTGGCACGTAGGAAGGCTGCTGGGCATCAGGAAACGGACTTCGAAGTATATGCCCAGAGGACATATAGGAAAAATAGCAATAAAATACTCTTTTAAGATTATCTACATGTTTGGTCTGCTAGCCAGAGTGATAGGATGACTTCCGAAAACAGGTAAATGTTTGAAAAGGTCCACAAATAGATCAAGAGCTTCAATCTTTGCTCCCGCTCCTTTTAGTCACCCTTTGCTATAAACTAGATTTTGTTCTTTTTTCCATATTTCAAGGGAGTGAGTTGCCTTGTATCAGAAATGAACAATGCTTCCATGTCGGTGGTAATAATGTACAGTGAATACAGCTCCAGTTGCTTCCGGGACCATTCGAATGGATTTATTTTATTTTATTTTCTTAAAATAATAATGGCAGTTTTGATTTTTTTTTTCACCTCGGGTGCTTACATGCCCCTCCCGATGCAGCAGAGCTGTAGAGTATGAACACAACTAAATAAGAAATTAAATATCACACAAAGAAACTTGGCAAATAGGAACTAACTTAACACATTCAGGTTCCCATGACTGGCCCTCTCCTCAAAAATTGAGAGATTAGCTGAAGCCAAATACTATGAAGAACGCGGCCACAAGAGGGTATAGGGAAATGTGCACAGTACGAGTAACGGTGCAGGGAAGCCCGATGATCCAATGGATGGAAGACTAATCATGCCCTTCAGATAACACCAGATTAAATAGTTTGCAGGAGTGACCGGCACAAAACTGATTGTCATAATTATCTTGCACTTAGCAATTCTTTCAAATAGAACAGTCAAAGCTGGTTCCAGAATAAGCCCACTGAGGTATTACCTTTTACATTTAAATGCTGGGACCATTCATGAAGAGAATATTAAAGACTATATATTTCACCGAACGATATTTGAACTTCAAGGCACCTGAAATGGCTAGGAAAAAAGGAGGAAGAAAAAAAAAACGAAATACCTCTCCGACGATACACAGGAATATAATGATACTGAATGGGAGGTAGGATAGGGAAGACGGACAATTGAAGAAAGGAATGGAAAAGGTGAAAAGAAGTAAGAGGCCAAGAAATACGATTTAACAGGAGAGGGAAACATCAAGAAAAATACAAAGCAGAACTAATGGAATAAAGGTAGAAAAGAGATTGAAGGCAGGAAAGACAGAAGGTGTCAGAAAGGAAAGTAGGAAAAAAAGATACAGAGAATAGAGGGAGGAAAGAGGTGTCGATAAGAATAGCAATGATATGTATATATAATTAATAGTATAACTTTAATTCCATTTGCATTAGTATCTCCAGATATATCTTTTTCTCTTAATATGAGATGTCAAATACCACCTTAATTGATGAACCACCAACACAATTTGCCATTAAGAATTCATAGGCATGAACACTATTGTAGTTAAGCATGAGGTAATTGTAGGGCCAAAAATGTTGCATGATGAACCCTTATCCGCTGGGGGTTTCCCACCGTCGCAAGCTCCTCCTTACAGGGAATTTCTTTGATTTTGGAATAAATACCCTTACTTCAAACCCTAATATCTGCCAAACTATTATAGCTTGAGAAAAAAATAAAAATACATACGACTCACCATATCTTCCTCTTTCAAATGAAGGTACCCCGAGGTCTCCAGGTGGTCTCGTCGATGAGTAAGGATAAGCTAAAGATGACTGGTTTTACACACTTAGGCAGGCTGGTTCCAAGTGCGTGCCACTGGCTGTGACCTTGGACTTGCTGGCCAGCACTGGCAGCATTGACCAGTGTGGTGACTGTAACACTGCCCAGGCGTCCTTCGATGGAATGTGGAAATTTCCACTTGATCCTAAACTTTTCCTTGCCAACTGTCATAAGGATGAGTCATCACCCTGTCCATGTGGCTCCTTAAAGGGTTTTCCTCCCGTTTCATAGTGCCACCATGCCCCGATGATGTGTGAAAATAAAAAAAGCTCTTTGTTTTTCTGCACTCACTTTTTGCGTGAATTATAATAATTTCCCTCTACAACGACACTTATAAGTGCACTTGACATCACGATTACGGGTAATTGCACTTTGACATGTAAATGCTGTGTCTGTTTCACGTATTATGGCTAAGTATGAGGTAATTACGTGTATTATAATTCAAACTGACTTATACTAATCAGGAGCATCATGAAAATCTTACAAATGTTATGCACATCTTACATTATATGTACTTCGCCTCACAATATGCTTATGTTCACATAGTCAGCACTATTTTCCTGAGTATCGTGGGAAAAAAATAGTTATAGCCAACGAGGTAATTATCTTTCTGGCCTGTTCACAAGTGGTTTTCTTTCATGTTATTAGCATATAACTCTTACCTAAAAAAAAAAACATCTGAATCACTCTGTCAATTTAAAATTGCTAGAAACCATTAAAAAAGCTGTAATGACTCTCACTAAATCAAACTTTCTTCAAAATCAAGCATCAAAACTACATAACAACCCTAATGACAATTGATATTTGGTCGACTCTCAATTCTTTCAATAATAATTTTAACAAGTCATCATCTATTCCCCCACTAAAATCTTCAGAAGGCAACGTTACAAATGACCCGCATGGGAAAGCGAATATCTTTGCCAGCACTTTTGCCAGAAATTCTACCATACAGGAAGTCAGCCAGAACGCCCCAGTGCTAGAACTTGACTCTCCTGAAATTGTTCCACTTAAAATACAGACAAGATATGTAAAATCCATCCTAGACAATTTACCAACCAACAAAGCTCCAGGCCCAGATGGAATTCCTCCAACAGTTTTGAAAAATTGGTCCCCAGAACTTGCCTCTCTTCTGGATAAATTATTCAGACTATGCATACGTACTTCTTCATTCCCTAATTCATGGAAAGAAGCCAATATCCACCCAGTTCCAAAGAAAGGAAGTTCCTCTGACCTCTCGGATTACAGACCAATAGCTGTCACATCTCTTTGCAAAGTATATGAAATTGTAATTAATAAGCACATAATTAAACATCTTGAATCCAACAACTTAATTAGTGATAGACAATATGGTTTTCGCCACGAAAGATCCACCATTGACATACTCAGTCTCCTGACTCATACCATCCACCAATCAATCAACCAACATAGAGAAACTCATGCAGTAGTTCTCGATATTTCTAAAGCTTTAGACAGAGTGTGGCACCGTTCCCTGCTGTCCAAACTCCCTTGCTATGGACTAATACCTTTTGTTCCTTTGATTTCCTCATATCTCAGCAACAGAAAAATAAGAGTAAAAGTAGATGATGTATATTCCAATTTCCACTCAGTTAACGCTGGCATGCCACAGGATCAGTTCTGGTGCCAATCCTATTTCTTGTTCATACAGTATTAATGATCTCTTATCTGTCACCCACAATCCCATCCATTCATATGCAGATGACTCAACACTTCACAGTTCATTCACACTCAAACACCCATTTACAAAGTATAATATCTCTAACGCTCAGCTCAGTACAGCCATCTTCATAAATCAAGACATGTATGATCGATGAATGGGGACAAAACAACCTTGTCTCATTTAATGCTATCAAAAGCAAATATATTCAATTTACTAATAGACAAATATTTCCCGAATCATATATTACTTTCAATGCTACTAATATTCCCATCTCCAAAAGTATTGAAATTCTTGGTGTCTCACTTAACAATGCCCCCAGCTGGACATCTCATGTCAAATCACTTGCTAAAACCGCCTCAAAGAAACTTCTTCACTGACGAGCAGTTAGCAATAATTTATAAGAGTCATATGTGCTCTCAGCTTGAATATTGCTCACCTTTGTGGAGTGGATGTGGAGAGGTTGCATTAAAACAACAAGACAAAATTCAGAACAAAGCTGTTGGAATTATTAATAACCCTGCTATTATCAATAAACTACCTCCCCTACAAGTAAGAAGGAATGTTGCCTCCCTTGCATTATTTTACAGATATTTTTATGGCATATTCTCAGACGAAGTTGCTTCCATTGTGCCACCTCTCCATGCCTTCATGGGCATCTGATAGTGCTCATGACTGGAATGTCACACAGCCATATTATAGAACTTCTGCCTATCAGAATTCTTTTATTCTCTGAACTGCATCTCTCTGGAACTCGCTTCCCCGGAGTTGTTTCCCCCAAACTTCAACCTACAGCTGTTCAAGTCCAACTGTTGCAGATATTGTATGAATGGAGGACACCAGTAATCTGATGTATGGATTATTTTTTTTATTCATTTGTTTTTCCTTCCTCTGTTCTGTTATTAAAAAAAAAAAAACTGTAACAGGAATTTCCAGTAATTTTTTCCACCAATAACCAGTAAACAGTAACACATTGCATTGCACTTGTAACTTATTCTAAAACACTTATAGCATAGCACTTACTAGAAATCACTTAAAATATCTAGCATTTCACTTATAAAAAAACACACTTGTGCATACCTGTATACTATTTTCACTTTCCCACACACCTGCTCAGTAACCACACTCGGAGTGATACTTCGCAAAAGCATTTAGGGCATAGGGGGACCTTGTACTCTGCACATTGGTAGGCTGTCTCTTTTCGTGCTGGGGGACGTGTTTAGTCGTGTGACAGATGTGGCACCGTCTGTATGCCTGACGACCTGCTGTGGTACGACCAGTCTCTACCAGCCTGTGCCCTGTGCAGTTGAATACTCTTCAAGGTGTTTGAATGCAAGCTCTCTCAAACTCTTGTAGAGAGAGAGGTTTCATGAGGAGTTCCTCGAACAGTATGAAACTGTTCAGAATGGTGATATCAAGAAGGTGTAAAAACGCCTTCTTGTACCACCTGCAGGACATATGTAGGCAATCAACTTCACCAATTTTCATGTCCAATTTATCAACAAGCCGCATGTTGGTATGATAATCGTTGACAGCATCTTGCTTCAACACAGGTTTCCTGGTCCTGTAGTCTGTTTTTCCCGTTTCTTCAAGTACACCCTTATGTACTGTTGACAACATGTTAACCCGTCTCTTGTCATGCCACAGAAGGGCTAACATGTTGCCACATATCTTGATAAGAAGGACTTCTTTCTCAGTATTTGCTGGGAATACAGGGAAATTCTTTCTGTTTGCCCAAACAGTTCCACAGGACCCAGTACCATGATAAAGCAAATACTTGGTAGACGCTGGGGCCATGTAATAATTATTGGTATATAGAATGTGGTGCCTGTTGAAATACTTTCCATCAACACTTTCATGACCGATGGTCACTAGGTATATCAACATCTGTTGCAAAGTAAACTATCACATTGAGCACATATCCAGTTTTGCAGTTGCAAAGGACAAAGAATTTCAACCCAAACCGTGACGTTTGGACATCACATACTGAATTAATACCAACCTGCCCTTGAATAACACCAGTGGCTCATGAATTACCACTTTCTGAAATGGACGAAAACCCCCGGAAAATGACTCCTTCACCATTGTTAGAATGGGTCTAATTTTCCACAACCAGTCGCTCAGTGCAGGCCCAAAATTTCTATTGAAATGGAAGAACGTTAGGATGGCCAGGTGCCTGTCACAGGCCATATACTTACTGGAGACACGTGTGCCTAAGAGTTCATCTACTGACCAATAGTCATGGAGCATATTTTTTCTTACATGCGCCATCAGCATTGTAAGGGCTAGCCACACAAACAATTTCCCCCCTTCCACTTGCCTGTCCGTCATATGCGTGCTTTTGCTGGCAGCCACGTCCAGCCACCTCACACATATAGCCTGGTGAAGTTTATTTCTTCCACCAGGTATTGCATAACTGCAGTCGTGAATATCGCCCTGAAAATACTGCTAATATTCCAGGGCTTGGGAGGAAGCTCATCCTTTTTTTTTTTTTTTTAGATAATGAATGGAGGAAGGAAAAATCTATCTATCTATCTATTGCCAGACGCCTCAATCCCTTTTGGGGTGGCCACAAACAAATCGCCTCCACGTCGCCCTATCCCCCACCATTTCACTGCCCTGCTCCCAACTCACATCCCCCTCTCTCATATACCTCTCCACCCCATCCCTCTATCTCATCCTCGGCCTCCCCCTCCCTCTTCCCCCCTCCACCTCACTCACATACACTCTCTCCGTCAGTCTCTCACCCTCCATCCTCTCCACATGGCCAAACCACCTCAGTGTGTTCCTCATAACGCTTCCTATCACATCCACATCCACACCACAACGCTCCTTTATATCCTCATTCGTCAGCCTGTCTCTCCATGTGACTCCACAGGCTCCTCTTAAATAACTCATATCCACTGCTCTCACTCTTCACTTGTGTCCCTCCGACAACGTCCAAGTTTCACTTCCATACGTTAGAGTTGGTATCACTATACTGTCATGTAGTAACTTTTTCACTTCCATGCTCACTTCCCTGTTTCTTATCACTGCTTTCAGAGAACCAGCAACCTTTCTTCCCTGCTGTACCCCTTCTAGCACTTCACCCTCCAAACCTCCATCCTTACTCATCACACTACCCAAGTACTTAAACGTACTCACATTTTTCAATTCCTCACCATCCAACCTCGCTGTACATTCACTGACTTCAACTCTCTCAAAGACCATCACTTTACTCTTCCCTACATTCACCTTTAGATTCCGTTTCTTACACACTCTCCCAAACTCATCCACCAAGGCTTCCAGCTCCCCTTCGTCTTCACTCAACAACACAGTATCATCTGCAAACAACAGTACAGGGAGTTTCCAAACACTATCCTCTCTCACCAGGGCCACTCCAACATCCACTACCCTACCTTGTACCTCTTTTATTACCCCATCCATGTAAAGATTGAACAACCATGGAGATATGACACATCCCTGTTTCAACCCAACTTTCAAAGAGAAAAATTCACTTAGTTCACCATCCACACGCACTGCATCCTTTGCACCATCGTACATACTCTTCACAGCATTCAACAACTTCCCATCTACTCCATATATTCTTAATACTTTCCACAATCCTTGTCTATCCACCCTGTCATATGCTTTCTCCAAATCCATGAAAGCCGCTTACAACTTCTTTCCCTTCTCTAGAAACTTTTCCACTAAAGATCTAAGAATGAATATCTGATCTACACAACCTCTTCCCTTCCTAAAGCCTCCCTGTTCTTCTCCTACTAATTCCTCTGTTCTTTCTCTAACTCTGTCAATAAGTATCCTACCATACACTTTTCCTATTATACTAAGAAGACAAATGCCCCTATGATTACCACACACTTCTTTTTCCCCTTTTCCTTTGTACAAGAGAATAATTATACCTGACTTCCAATCCTCCGGGACTCTACCTTCCTCCCAGGCCAATCTGCACATCTTCCACATCCATTCTACTACTATCTCTCCCCCATGCTTCAGCATTTCACCACACTCTCCATAAATTCCTGAGGCTTTCCCCAGTTTAACTTTCTTCATTGCTTCCACAACTTCTATCCTACTGATTTCTTCCTGTCTTCTCACCTCCCTCCTTCTCCCAGCCATTCCCCAGCCACTTATACTAGCATTACTTCCGTCCTGTATGTTCAACAATTCCTTAAAGTGTTCTCTCCATCTGCTCACTTTTTCTCCTTTCTCCACTAGTAATCTACCATTTTTATCTTTCACTCCCTTGCTAACCTCACTTCCACCCTGTTTTACTCTTTTCACCTCCTTCAGAACATTTTCTTACAGTCCATCCACTTTACACTCATATTCCTTCCAAATTCCTCATCCACTCTCTTCTTACTCTCTCTTACTAATCTTTTCACCTCTCTCTTTCTTTCTGCATATAACTCTCTCCTCCGCCTCTCAACTGCCTCCAACCCCCTATTCTCATCCATTCATTGTATGCTTCCTTTTTTTGTGCCACAGCCTGTCTCACTCTTCAGTCCACCACGCTGTTCCTTGCACCCCCCCTCCGTCTTCTCTTCTTCCCACACGCCGCATCACATGTTGCACATATTTCTTCTGTAAATATCGTGCACACACCTTCCACGTCCCCCATCTCCTGCAATTCATATTTGCCCAATCGTTCCTCCACTTCTCTCCTATACTCTGCCTTTTTCTCATCCTCTTGTAACTTTTCCACTCTCCTTGCAACTACTCCTTCCTCTCGTCTTTCCCTTCTTCTATTCCTCCATCTTACTTGGATCCTAATTCTGGCCACCACCAAGCAGTGGTCAGAAAGTCCACTCCCCCAACCTCTATAAGCTCTTTCATCCATTACACATCTTCGAATCATTTCATCCACACACACATAATCAATCATTGCCTTCCTTTCATTCAGTTCACCACCCACCCTTCTCATCACTCGCCATGTATACCTGTTGATCATTACATGCCTGAGGGTATTGGCTATCACCAACCCCCTCCCAGCACAAATGTCAAAAGGAAAAAAAAAAGTCCATGTACCTAAATGCATCCTCCATTCATAAAATATTTATAACAAATGGATGTAAATAAAAGTGGATTAAATTTTTGTGGGAAACAACTCCAAGGAAGTGAATTCCAGAGAGTAGTAGTTCTGGGGATAAATGAATTTTGATAAGCAGAGGTTCTACATTGCGGGGGAGAGAGTGTGAGTTCATGGGCGCTCCCAGCTGCCCAAGTATTTCGGGAGAAAATGTGAAGGGGAGGCACAATTGAAGCCCGTTCGCCAGAGCACTTACGGTAAAAATATCGATAAAATAATGCTAAAGAAGCAACATCTCTATGTACTGATAATGGAGGAAGGTCCTGTGCAATGGCAGGATTATTGATCAATCTAATGGCTTTATTTTGAATTTTGTCCAACCGCCTCAATGCAACCGCTCCACATCCACTCCACAGTGGTGAATAGTATTCGATCTGAGAACGCACAAGACTTTTGTATATTGTGGCCATCGGCTCATCAGTGAAGAACTCACGAACTCTGTACATAAGTTACAATTTTTGGGAAGCATTTTTAGCAAGTGATTTTACATAAGCTGTCCAGCTTAGGCTGGGGTTTAGAGTAACACCTAGGATATCAACTGTAGTGGATATGGGAATATCGACATCTTTTAAAATTATGTGAGAGTCTGAGGGATTCTTTCTGTTGGAGAAATTAATGTATTTAGTTTTCCGAGCATTAAATGAGACCAGATTTGTTTGGCCCCATTGATTAATTTTAGAAAGGTCCTGGTTCAGAGAAATTGCTGTGATTATTTGGGAATTTATAATATCAAATTGTGTAAAGGAGGTACTAAATGTGAAAGAACTATGAAGGAACTAGTCATCACCATAAGAGTGTATTGGATTGTGAGTGACAGATATGAGGTCATATGTATGAATAAGAAAGAGGGTAGGCGCCAAAACTGATCCCTGATGTACGTCAGCATTTATAGAATGAAACTGAGAATAAATTCCATCTACCATGACCCGTATTTTTCTATTATGAAGGTAAGCAGAAATTAGAGGAACCAGTGATGCAAGGCCATCGTGTGACATCTTTGACAATAAGGCCCGGTGCCATACTCTGTCAAATGCTTTTGATATATCTAGTGCTACTGTTGTGTTTCATCGAGTTGGTCTATTATTTTGTTAATCTGATGGGTAAGAATGCAAAGAATGTCTACAGGTGAACGTTCTTTTCTAAATCCATACTGCCGATCATTGATTAATTTTTTTATTTCTAGATGCTTGATTATGTGTTTGTTAGTGTCTCAAAAACTTTACCGAGAATGGAAGTTATTGCAATTGGTCTATAGTTTGATGGATCAGAAGTTGCCCCCTTTTAGGAACAGGATGGATATTTGCTTCTTTCCAAGAGTCTGGAAAACTTGAGGTACGTATGCATAAACGGAAAAGTTTTGCCAGTACAGAAGCCTACACTGAGGAGCAATTTTTATGTACTATTGAAGTAATTTCATCTGGACCAGTTGCTTTGTCTGCTGAGAGATTCTGTAATAGAGCCTGTACATATCTGGTGTGAATCATGAAAGGAGGTATTTGAGGGGAATCAAAATCAAGTACAGGAATATTGTGATTTTCTTTATTTAGGGTTGAGTTTGTTGAAAAAATGTCAACAAGGAGTTTGGCTTTTCCACGTGGGTCACTTACTAGTTTTCCATTGGGAGACTGTACAGGTGGAATGGAAGAGGTGGTAGTGAAGTTAGGTTTGAATGAATAAAGGGTTGACCCGAATATTTTGTTATCATTTGGGTTGTTTAGTAGTTTGTTAGCCTGTCTATGTAGAAAGTTTGATTTAGAAAGATTGATAATAGTTTTGGCATGGTTTCTGATATTTCTATAGTAGTTAAAGGCTTCTTTGCTTTTGGTCCTTGTATAAATGTTATAGGCTATTGTTTTATGTTCTGTTACTCTAGCACAATTATTGTAGTCAAACCATTTAGGAGAATTACATCTTTTTCCGTAACTATGATGGAGAATGAATGTTTCCATGCCGACTTTAATGAAATCTTGTATGTGGCCTAATGTGTATTTTTGCATCTTGGGAGATAAAGGAGGTCCAAGGAACATCCATGAAAAAATTATGGAGTCCCTTCCAGTCTGCCTTGTCGTAGTGCCATTTAGTCACCACGACAGGTTCAGAGCAGGAGGGTGTGGTAGGTGTTAAATTGGTGACTTGAATCAGACAATGATCAGAAGATCTGAGGGGGGACTTCACTTCGACATTATAATTATCTGAATTGGTTGTTAGAAACAAGTCCAATAGGTGAGGATTTTGATTGGGGTTGTCTGGTACACGGGTGGGTTGACTGACTAACTGGGTAAGATTAAATGAGTCTGCAAATAGCTCACATTCAAGACCAGAATCATCAGTTCTGGCTGAATAAGTGAGCCATTCAACATTATGGACATTAAAATCATCCAGAATAGTAATTTCTGATGCAGTATTAATGTTGAGGACACTTAGTTGTGAAGACAGAGAGTCAAATAAACTCGGCTCTGGAGGGTTATTAGGGCAACGATAAACACAACAGAAATACTTAACTTTACCCAAAGAATTCAATTTGTATATGGACTAGTCGAAATAAGGATAATTAAAATTAGTAATCTCCTCCACGGCAATTTCTGATTTAGCAAGGCAACATACGCCTGCTGTGGGTCTGAAATTTTGAATCAAGACATAACCAGGAAAATTAAATCTAGCTAAATCAGAGGTGGAGCTTACTTGTGTCACTGTCAAAGATAGCAGATCAGGGGATTCAAACTGGAGGAAATTTTGAACAGAGTTGATGCTGGAGTGAAGTCCCCTAATATTGCAAAAGAAAATTTACTGCACTGGCGAGCAGATTTAAGGCGCCACAACACTGGAGGTGGCACAGTCACTTGGTGACAACCGGGAGGGCCCTGCGCAGACGACCCAGCCCTGCCGGTGATGGTCACCCGAGAAACCACAACACTAATTCCCAGTATAGTAGCAGCCATGGTTCTTTATATGAGGGGGGAAATCAGGGATATGTTGTGGAATGTGTACGATATGTAATGACAAGATCGGTGTTTTATGGAGAGAGGATAGCTGGTTTAAGGCAATGAGATATAATGTGGTTGTGTGTGTTGTGTAAAGAGGGCAGCATGATGCCCTTTGATGTCTGAGGCAGAATGATGTGTAACCAGCTACCAAGGCCTAGGAGAGAAAATGGAATCCAGGCTATTCCCTGAGTCTCCCATTACCCTGCTTGTAGTACTTCTGTGGGCGGCGCTGCCTACCCCTACTTCTCATAAACGCCTGCTCCTGAACACCTGCTCCTTGCTCATCAAACACCGCACAGAGGGCTCAAATCCTCCTCCATCCTCCTAGACAATAGTATCCACTCAACCCACACCTGGTAAAGTGGGCTGTTTGCCATGTGCAGGACGTTTTTTCATAGTGCATGCACACCCACGTGCACGCCCATGTGCACTCCCATGGGCAAGGGGAGTGGGGGAAGGAGAGGAAGAGTGTGGGAGGTGGGGGAGTAAGGAAGTGATGACTCACCTGACGTGGGCCTTCTCTCGGGAGACACTTGCTGCTGAGTAACACCACGTGGGGCCTGTGTGGAAAATTCCACTCCTGAAGGGCCCGGTTGTAGTGATTCCACCCTTGAAGTACTCGGCTGAGGTGAAGATGGATGTTCAAGGGCGAGACGATGGCGAGCAGGTGGTGAGTATGATGGTGAGATGGCCTGTTGGCTTTTGATTTGCAGATGACTGCCAACTCCATGCTTACCTACTTGGTGTGCTGCATGATCTACATCCTCCTCCTCAGTGAACTCGTCACTGTCGAAGGCCCTGCCCTCCTCCTGCAGGAGTTTGAGAGCCTTTTCAGGCATCTGAGAGCAGGGAGGGGTCGGAGGGGGAGAGAGGTCGCTTTCTTCATGGTAACTCCTTCTCTCCTCCGAGGACATGCTCTCGCTAAATGTCCGTGAGGACACGGTGTCATCCAAAGCACGACCGATGACACTGTCACTGAGCCCTTTCCCTAGTACAAAGGGCAGAACTTTCGCGGGGGTCAGTGGTGCAATCGGTCCTGCACGAAGTGGGATGGAATCGGATGACGATGATGATGAAGACATGGCTCCTCACTCTACCAGTGCCATGTACAGACTGAGCCGTACATCTGTGGGGTACCTGGGGGGCCTACCTACCCCATCGGTCCCATAGAAAATGGTCGTGAGTTCAAAGGGTGTTGGGAAGGTGCTTGCTGCATATCCTGCAAGCCGGCTGCTCTCTGCACCCAGAATCATGACGGCCATACACATCAGCCAGTGCATAGGGGTTAAGTACAGTACATGTTTTATTTTTCTGTCAGTTACTATAATTTGCATGGCTATAGTTGCAAGAAAAATTGAGCAAATTTCATTTTGTTATATATATATATATATATATATATATATATATATATATATATATATATATATATATATATATATATATATATATATATATTCATTGCATGCGAAGCAGTAGAAGGGATACTCAACTTTCTGGTATCTGTTTGTGAGTGGGTGGGTTTCTAGGAGTAGGGAGGATAACAATCATCACCTTCCGTTAGCCCTTCTCCACCCATAATCCTACCCCACTCAGTTACCAGATAGGCTTCTAGGTTCAAGCTTTGTTAACCCCACTTACTCAATTACCAGATAGATAAGTGTCTGGTTCAAGCTTTTTTAACACTTGTCTGAGTCAGTGGTTCGATTTGGTGGGTCAGCATATAATGTGGAATGTTCCGTAGGTGTACTGTACCTAAATAAGGTATATTTTGTCAGTACACCTAAATTTGGGTGATAATCTTTGCATTTTCCAGACTCACGAGCAACACATCTTCGACTAAACCTAGGGTGTGCTACCAACGATACCCCCCCTCCTCTTCGAGTCATATATCTTTCCCACCCACCTTTACTTACCTGTGTCCAAAGACAGTTCCGTTGCCAACCTTTCCGTTTCCTCATTCACGCCTCGCACAGTTCCACTGTATCTACCTCCCCACAACCTCCAACAGCGATACACTCCCACCCTCTCCAATTGCCTTATTCCCCAATCAAACAACCTTTCTCACCCATCTCCATTACTGATTTCCATCATTACCATCTTTTTTCCACTTCCATAATTCTACTACTGCATATATTGTGGAGACTTATTGCTTCCTCTAGATCTTTGCTCTTACTCTTCTCCCATTCCCACCCGATCTTTTTCACACCTAGCTGCCATTTCCACCTATCTCACAGTCTCTCCTTCCTTCATTTTCCACTCATTTCCTTACATCATTCTTATCGTTTCTCCATTCTACCCCTCCTTCCAGTCCACCCTACTTCCACCCCCATCCTCATGCCATTCCCATCATCTTCTACTGCCAGCGTCCAACCATTCCCACCTGTCACTTTTTCTCACCCTTCCCCTCAATCCCTTGCTATCCTTGTCGTCCTTCTTCCATTCTCCTTCTCCCCTGTTCCATTAGTCCCCTCCCATTACCACCCTTTCATCATCTCCCAGTCTTGCTTTTCTGTCCCACTGTTACTGTTCCTTCAGTCCAGCTCCTTCCTTTCCCACTCTTCCCAAATACGCATCCTTTCCCACCGCCATATTCCCCACCCATTTACAATATCCATCTTTTCCGTATTCCCAGTTCCTCCCATTTCCACTCCCACCCATGCCGACACTTCGGCATTTGGGAAAAGAAGCTCTATAATCTCATGTATTCGGTTATCGAGCAGGGAACGGATCCGACATAACTGTCTCCCGGAAAAACATTGCACTTGAGGTCCCCTCCAGCACCCTTTCCCTTACCTGCCATTACAGTACAACTAAACATTATTTTATCTTCCATATCATATGATATTATACAAGTATGCAGGTTCATACGACAGCGTGCGTCTCCGTTAGGTCGAATGTTTTTGTGAACCGCAGTGCTGGCACATATTCTTACAAACTCTCTTAAATAGGAAAAATAATAAATAAATACACTCCAGGTGAAGATTACAATGTTCAGTCCGACAGGGAAATACACGCACATTCCCTCTTAGTTGCATATACATTGGGCAGATACATAAGCAACAGGTTCTGGAGGAATAGAACCAGCGATGAAACAAACGTTTTTAATATAACCAAACTTCTTGATGTCTCATTATGTCATCAAGAGCACGGGATGAGGATGCGTAGGTTGTGGCTTCTATGCTACTTTCTGTAATGTGTATCCTTTACCGAACACTTGAAGAGTGGGTTCCTCAGGAAGAAGTTTGTATCCGATGTTCCATAACAACACTATGGACAACTCTCTCATCAAGAGTTTCACATACTCCAACAAGCGTCACAGAAGCTGTTTATGAAGCTACTTAACCTACACTTGTTCACTGCTACCACTGCTGATGACGCACTGAAATGTCGAAACTTACGTTGAAAATAAATCTGGTTCTACTCTTCCTCCTGAAACTGAGGTTCCCCACACACACAGCTCTTCTCAACAGTGTGGAGTCAAAATATTTTTTTCTCATTAACTTTCCTCCTCTTGCTGGCTCCCTTCAACCTCTGTTTCTTCGCCACACTGTTGCATCTTTATCTATTTTCTATCGCTGCTTCAATAGTCACTGCTCCTCTGAACTGTCTGCTTGCATCCCTCCACCATTACGAAGGGCACGTAGCACCTGTCTAGCAGAAAACACTCTTCCCTTTTCTGTCCAACTCTCTAATGCAAGAGTTAACCGCTACTCCCAGTCCTTCATTTATGGAACAGATCAACTCCGGAACTGTCCCCCTCTGTCTGTTTTTCCTACTGACTAGGATCTCCAATCTTTCAAATGCAATGTCTAAGCATCTCGAAATGAATGGAACATGAATTTGGCTCTCTCTCTCATATATATATATATATATATATATATATATATATATATATATATATATATATATATATATATATATATATATATATATATATATATATCATCATCATCATCATCAGCCGTTGAGGTCCACTGCAGGACCGGCCTATCCTTACCGAAGCAGGAACGATACAGCCAATGTATCTCTACCTAGTGACTTAGGCTTTCTGGTAGAGACTGTATGTAGGGTGAGAAGTGCTTGTGAGTGTGATTGTAGTGTTGTAGTGGCTTTGGATGTGTGTGTAGTCTGTGAAACAAGTGTAATCGGCCCGCCTTAAGCCGATTGGGTGCAAGCATACTAGTATGCGACACTGGTTCAACCACAGCACCCCTTGTGTCCGCCAAAGTAGCAAGTGGCTTGATGAACGCTTCCCAAAGTTTTTACAACTCTGGCGGGAGGCGAACCCCCGCTCACCAGCATGCGAAACGCACACTCTACCACAGAGAATCTCTCTCTCTCTCTCTCTCTCTCTCTCTCTCTCTCTCTCTCTCTCTCTCTCTCTCTCTCTCTCTCTCTATTCTTGGAGGGAGCAATTTGCAGGCCCCAGGCCTTTGGCTCCTTGTTCCTTGCATAAAAATAAAAATAAAAAACTTTCACTATCAGAAAAAAATGTAGGTGACAATGAGAAATGGAGTGCCCAGTATTTTAGTATTTGTAACAGTGTTCTTTATCCTAGAACGCTGACGTGTTCTGCACTGTCTAGTAACACAAACGCCAGGTATATTATAATCGAAATTGTGGAAAGAATAGTTCTTTTCAAAATATTATATTAAAGTTAAAAAATACTTCATAACTTCAACTCATGTACTAACATTTTCCCATCAAAAAAAAAATGAAAGAAAACAAAAGGAAGGCACTGAAGGACGTACTTGAAAAAAAAGTGGTAGAAAGAACGACAATGTCAGCGGGGGGGGGGGAAATCCTAGGAAAAACTACTGAAGATACTACATTCCCATTTGGTTCACATACGGTCGGTTCTAGTGAGCCTTGCCTGGGGATGGCACAACCTCCCAACAACCTCGGGAAGTGTACGGGGAGAGACTTTTTTTTTTTTTTTTTTTTTTTAGAAAGGCAAAAACTTTGTTTTGTTTTTTTAAATAAACATTTATTTTTTTCGTTATCTGTTCCCTTTGTAACTGAACTGTATGTGTTATTTATTAGTGAGATACGAGTTCTGGGCAAAATCCAAGCCCACAGTGGCATGAGGACTCAAAGTGCGATTTCACTAACTTTTGGATGACTGACACATGGATCACCAGAACACAGTCAGAGATTTTTCTTCATAAAGGTCTCGGACAGCAGATTCATATTTTAGGTTTAAAAAATTCGTCCCGAACATCAACGAAAATGGCAGCAAAATCAAGAGTATCAGGGAAAGGATTCCTCACCAATTTCCCGTCTTCCTCTTTGAATTTTGGGAAGTATCTTTTGAGCTCACTTTCCAGTGATTTCCGTTGTTGAATTATTTCACTTTTGAGCGATAGGTCAAGTTGGTGGTCTCTTCAATCGCGTCAAGAACAGTTGAAAGATTCTTAAACATGACAACATTATCTGCACTCACTTTCCATGCCAGTTCTTGAGTATAACAAGAAAAAATGCACTCATATAATCCATGAGGTGAGATACATTTCTTTCTATGCCTTGGAGCTTAAGATTCAGCCTGTTTAGCTGCTCAAAAATGTCGGCCACGTATGCTAGACGTGACTCCCACAATGCGTGGTTAAAGAGACTTAATAGATCATCTTTCCCTTTCATTTTCAGAAAAAAGTTTAATTAATCTCGAAACTCAAAAACTCCGTTCACAACATTGCCATTGGAGAACCATCGCACTTTGGACTAAACGAGGAGGGATTCTTGCTCTGAATACAGGTCTTCAGAGCTTCTGCAATAGGCGTGAGTTCAAATCTCCTGTTTTCATAAAGCTGACATATTTTCCCATTGCCTCCAGGATCTTGCAAAGGGCATCAGGGAAGGTTTTTGACGCCAGTGCAAAACGATGGATTATACAGTGAACCACTTTCTCATTCGAAGCTACTTCCTTGTCATGCCTGTGTAGCCCCGATTTTGATCCCAGCATCGCCGGAGCCCCATCAATACAGACTCCACAACAATCTTCCCAGGCTATTACGTTAGTTGTGAAGAAACAAGTCAACATTTCCATCACATCAAAAGATTTTGTGGTAGTTTCAAGCTGTGCACAGAACAGATATTCATCTTTGATATAATGCATGAATACATGCCTAACAAACGCGAGTAGCGGTGCACAAGAACTCACATCTATTGACACATCCAACTGTTCTATGAACATACCAGTTGGAGACAGTTTAATCTGTATCACTTATTCCATGGTATCAGCTGACATTTAATCAATTCTCCGTTTCACTCTGTCGTTTGACACAGAAGTCTGTTGAATCTTATATACAATTGACTTTCCAAGAACCCACTTGACTATCTTTACAGCACACGGCTTAATTAAAATTTTAACAATCGTGTGGGCCGATTTCTTCCTTGCTATTTCAAGGGAAACCTCATATGATGCCTCTTCTATACTTAAGTTGTGTTGTTGGAAAGCACCACTCCCATCCAGTCTCTTTTTCCCAAACTCTGTTCTTGGTGCGTGAAGAAACTGGGGTCTTTCTTCGTATACTGAAGGTGGATTGTCGTCAGATGTTGCTTCATCTTACCAGACTCACAGAATCATTCCCCAGCACTTTATAACACAGCACACACTGCGAATTCTCGACGCCATCAGCTAGTATTAATGTAAATTCGTAGTTAATGTATACAAACGGACGAATTATAACGTTTAAAATTATGTGGCCACTTGCACCAGAGTGAATTAATTTACTACATTTATTTATAATCAATGTTGAAAATTAATCACCGGAGTCAAAAAACTTTCGCCAAACTTGCATGATTTACTTTTAAATGCACCCAAGTGAATTACATTTTATGCAGTATGAAGTCACTGGTTTTCAGTATTTGATTTTTTTTACAAACAATACATTAGTAATTTGTTCGTTATCTTTTGTTTCTAATAAGTAGGATAAGTTTCATTAGAGAAACTTTCGAGGTTATAATGTAGATTACCATTAGCGCAACTGATGCAAAATTCGTCTAGCATCGTAGTAATTACCGGTATTAAATTCTCCGAATTCTCCGCATGTGGTAGCCGCATTCCATCATTGCCTTTACTTATGCAAAGATTATGTAAGATCAGGTTTACAGTGTAAGAAAACAATGTGAAATATCGTGAGAAACTGCTAAACGCGGCATTACACTTTGAATAATCATATTAATTACTGTATCATTTTCACAGTCACAAATTTTGACAGTAAATAGTAAGTGTTGATGAAAAAAAGACAGAAAAGTGTCAAACGCAGGAAAAGAAACATAGATACCACATATGAATACGTAATCATCGCAGAACATTGATAATTATAAGAAAGTAGCAAAAACCAAACACCATTTTAAATTTGTAGTTGACTCTGCCCTGCTTTAAATTTTCCCATTGTCATAAATTTAGAGTCAGAGTTCCTAACTCTGCACTGAAATTGGGTTTGGTGAAAGTCGTTTGATTTAACTTTATTGTAACATGGCCATTTCATTTTACCATTGATTTTGATTCAGATCGTTTGGTGAAAGTGAATAAGTTGTTTTTGTGAAATATTTTACCTCGGTGCTGTATTTTATTGGTGCAAGTGCCCAGTAATAATAAAAAGAAATCAATGAATACATTTTAAAATGAAATGAGATTACAATAACAACATGTGAGAGTAATATAAAAGGTAGAGGTGTGATAGAGAGACCACTAGTGAGCTCGGAAGACAATGTAGAGGAATACATAAACTATGAAACCACAATTAACTTTATCTCAGTATATCTATAAGTAGACAGATAGCTATAGAAACTATATATATATATATATATATATATATATATATATATATATATATATATATATATATATATATATATATATATATAAGTCAATTTCATAATACTAATGACAGTTAAATATCTTGCAAGTAACACTAGAACACTGTACAGAAGACAGTAGAGACTTCTCATAAACTTACATTTGCGGTTGCCAACTGGGGTTGTGAATGAGAGGGAGGTTACAACAGAGAGCGAGGGAGACACACTTGCACCCTCTACACAGTCCTTAGTCTGTTGGAAGAAACCCTTCTATAGAAGCGAATAGGACTTTATACAGTAAATGGTTTGCTCAACAACAAGTTCACTCCTGCATAATGCATACGAAATGTTGCCATTTCGCCATATATATTTTTTTCCTGATCACTCCTTGATCCAGCAGTGTCGAAATGTAACAAGAATACGTTGGAGCGAGAGGGAACAAGGCGATAAGCTTAAACAGGTGGCTCGCCATGGCCCACATAAAATCTTGCTGTGGCTCCTATGGCTCCCAGTTTGAGAACCAGTGTTCTAGAATCTATGGCATTTCCACAAAGGCTATAATATGGATACAAAACTACACATATTCATGGGTGCAAAGCTTGCCAAAATTGGCTGAAAAATTACACATGATTTGCAAAAATTTGTAAAGCCTGAGGTTCAACTCTTGCGTGTTCACCCAAAACTATGGAAGCAAAGCGTCCATACACTATTCAAGAACTTCATTATCCAAACCATCCTACCGTTCGAAGGCGTTTCCTCTCTTTCCAACAAAAACAAATGGTATGCAGAGAAAAAAAATCGCAATGTTTTACAATCACACGCTAACCTCCTCGCATGCCTTTAATTGGTATATATGGGATAAAAATGTTCAGATTACACGAAGTTCACATTACCTGGCTGAGAACAACCCTCGGGTAAACTGAGGTCACTGTATGTAATATGTATGTATTATATAGATTTAGGTAGGTAGGCAGAAAGATATAGATGTACCATGTACAGTCGCCAAACTTTCCACCTGGGTCACCTAGCTGCGAAAGATGAGTGACGGGTGCTGGCAACAGTGTATCTGTTTGTTCGTGTGTACATGCTCGACGAAAGTTCGGATCATCAACTCTCTTCGTCCGTAGTGAACGTGAACCTCCGTCAGAGTCAGTTGTTCATCCCATAGATGGCTGGGTACGGAGTTGGGTGGGGAGAAAAATGTTTCAAGAGTAAGGCGGCTCTCCCATCGGCTCAGCCAATTCCATGAAACTGGTCGCACGGAAAATTGCTGTGTGTCACCGGTCGCGCTGTCCAAGGCCAAATAAATATGACTATGTTAATTTTATAATAAGGTAACATATATAATCTTATAAATACATACTATTATATATAATACAATAATATATAGTATACTATACTATTTGGCCTTGGTCCGTGCAACATGTGGCAGGCAACAATTCCATGCGATCGATTCCCTGCAACTGGTCGAGCCGGTGGGAGAGTTGCTTACGGGGGAAGCTTGGCATAGTGAAGCCCAGGGCAGGCGCCGAACGTTATTCATACCGCCAGTGATAATAATTGCCGAACTAGTTTTTGAGAGCAATTAGCTTTCTACCAAATATTTGCATTCTTAAAAATAAACATTTTATTTTCTGTGTTCTTTTACATTGTTACCATAGCATGTTAATGCACTATATACTGGAATCGCTCCAAGCCTTTCTCTCTCTCTCTCTCTCTCTCTCTCTCCTTATGTCAGTAATTCCATTTGATAGGGTTATCACTTGATACCATTATCATTATAGGATGAAGAGGAATGCATTTTCCTAACATCTACATCCAATTACAAGTAAGATTACCTGCCATATTCACATCATGAATGACACTGACCAATAAACATTAGGATGATGTTCAGACACTGTTAACTGTTGCTTATTTCTTCGTTGGTAGGACTTCAGGTAGATGTTTTTATGTGCTCTGTGGTGCACCACGATGAGGTAGGAGGTTAAAATACTGTCACCTTAACAGGCAAAGAGTTTGCGCATACTGTTGTCGAATGTGGCTATTATATCAACTATGATAATGACTTACCGTATCATATTTCATATGACTATGGTCATTAGAGCACACCTTCATAATCCATTCATCTAACGAATGACTGAACTACACATTACAAGGAAAACTGATTGTGAGCGGTGCAACTTATGTGTGAGATCACACATTTACAGGACCATCGATTATTCACCAAACAACATTATCTCACATTATAGCAAGATGAAGGCACTATCTCTCCATCACAGTATGCAAAAGTTTCCGTTCATTTTAAGCACAATTTCTATTGATTCATGAACTGTTGGGACATTTGTATCACCATTGCCCCTTATATTACTTATGTGATTGGTAAATACAACATAACGAACATGAAATTATCATTACAGGCTGGAACACTTTATTTATTTATTTTTTATTTTATTTTTTTTTTTTTTTATCTCACGAACCTAGGCGATTTAGCGCCCCTCACTGAGGCCCGGGGTGTGAGGATATGTGATGTTGGTTGCTGAGTGGCTGCTACTAAGACCTCGGTCATAAGATAAAGGCTTGGTGTTTAATAGGAAATAATCTCTCCTGCCGGGGGTGGCGGAAGCGTTAACTACCACGTCACCCACAGTACTGTTCCACATATATAATATATATCAACTCTTAAAACAATTGCCGTGTTTGCACTGCAAGCACAGTGATCCACGTAATGATTAAGTGATGAGATGCTTAGGTTTTCTATTGTTGACGAGAGGACTTATGACCAGCTGACTCGAGGCATTATTCTGCTTCAACGAACGAGTTTCAGCCTCCGACATCCACAGTTCCTATCTCTCCTATTTAGTTTATATTAATATCCGCCACGTGAGTAATCCTGTAACGATAAATGACCCAACTTATCCAATCATGTCTCGGATCAAGAACGAAATTTCAATAGGCTTATTCGAGACCGGCCCAGGACTGGCGAAATGCAGAACGAACAGTCAATCTTTCTACTGTAAGGGCCGGTCACACGACGGTTCTTCCCCACTGTACTCAGTAGACAATTTATATCATGTAATAATGAAAAAGAATACGTTTATAAATATGTTATACATGAAGAGATGTGGTCTTTTAGATTATTTTACTTATTGTTTTCAATTCTTGCATTATCCAGTACTTTCAAGAAGTTGCATTGAAATTCTGTTGGCTAAATTTTATCGACTGAATATTGGAATGAACTCTGACTGAGGTTCATCACAGAAGACGAGAGTTGATGATTCGAACTTTCGTCGAGCATGTACACACGAACACACAGATACACTGTTGCCAGCACCCGTTACCCACCTCTTGTGGCTAGGTGGCCCAAGTGGAAAGTTTGGCGACTGTATATACACATATTTGCAAATTATATATATATATATATATATATATATATATATATATATATATATACTGTACACACATATATTTTTATATATGTATTTATGTATGTCTGTCTATCTATCTACCTATCTATCTGTCTGTCTATCTCTATTTATCTATCTATATAAATCTCTCTCTCTATATATATAAATATATCACCATCATCATCAGCCGTTTTGAGTATCCACTGCAGGACTGGCCTATCCCGACCGAAGTCGGGACGATACAGCCAATGTATCACTAACAAGTGGCTTAGGCTGTCTGGTAGAGATTGTATGTAGGGTGAGAGGTGCTTGTAAGTGTAACTGTAGTGTTAAAGTGGCTTTGGATGTGTCTGTAGTCTGTGAACCAAGTGTAATCGGCCCGCGCAAGCCGACTGGGTGCAAGCATACTTTATAGTAAGCGACACTGGTTCAACCTCAGCACCCCTTGTGTCCGCCAATGCAGTACATGGCCGGGTGAACACTCCCAAAGTTTATTACCGTGGCGGGGCGCGAACCCTGGTCCACCGGTGTACGAAACGCACATTCTACCACTGTACCACAGAGGTTCTCTCTCTCTCTCTCTCTCTCTCTCTCTCTCTCTCTCTCTCTCTCTACTGAACTCGTTAGTGGTAGGTGAGGGCACTCACCATCCACTCACTCGATGTAGTGTTGCTCTCGGGTGTCTGCCCTTTCCTCTCCTCCATCCTACTTTCTGTCCACCCTCTTCTGTCTTTCTTCCCTTCATTCTTTCGTCATCCTTCTGCCTTTGGGTGACATTACACTCCCTCTTCTGTCTTTCTTTCCTTCATTCTTTCCTCTTCCTTCTCCCTGTGGGTGACTCTACACTGAGTGACACGCCAATTGGTTTCCTATACACCAGGAAACCATTTACTATGCTGGGTGGTAACCATATAACCAAATTTTGGCACCTAGTGGTTTAGTGGGTAAGTATGGCTCTCCAATCGGATTGGGCAGGTGAAGGTTTATATCCAAGGGATGGTTGGGGTTTATTTGCTCACGTAATGCCACTCATGGATGAGTGAGGCTGGTCACTCTCATCTTAAATGTCAGGACCAACTTGCCTAGCCCCGGGCTCCTTCGTTCCTCATGGGGCAGCGTAGGATTAGATGATGGATGGATGGATTGTTATATATACTCGTGTATATATATATATATATATATATATATATATATATATATATATATATATATATATATATATATATATATATATATATATATATATATAACAGGGTCGTCGTTATTACTAAAGGGGGAATATTAAGTCATGAGTATTTTGTTTGCTGAAGTGTATATTGTGATTTTTGGTGTAAACTCTTGAGACACCAGATTTTAGCCGAACTGGATTATATTTACTGGTGCCGCATCTAACCCAAAGTTTGAGCCTAATAAGCAATATTATTGTTGTGATAATAGTCTTTTTTGTTATTTGAAAAAAAGTGTTTGCTCTAGACCTACTTCATTGAAGGCTTTAATCTACAGTAGTAATACCTCTATTTTTTTTTAAATCTTTTTTTAGGGGTTTACCTTTTGCGTTATTAAGCACATAATTACTGAAATTGTCAACTCCAGTGATAAAAAACACAAGCAAAACCAAGATTTTGCTTCTTGGCCAACCAAGTGAAAGATTACTTGGAAGTAAGTTACCTCCTTATGGAGATGTATTAGTGCGACTATTCTACCTGATTGGAACAGAGACACGAACACTGAGGGATCCAGCATGTGTTCTATCTGAGGAACAAGGGGCATTCTGAGAGAGAGCTCGGATTCCTGCATCTGAGCCACGGAATCGTATCCCCAAAATCGAACGTTTCTATAAAGAGTTGAGAAAGTTAGAGAAGAGTAAAAGCCGGAATACAGGAAAAGAAGAGAAGAAGAGGAAAAACTTCGAAGAAAAGTTGAAAGATTTCTTTGACGCTGCACACACGAATGCCTTCGACCTCATCCAAAATTGGGATGATAAGGAGTTTCTTGTGGCTCAGAGGGAGAGAGGGAGGCGAGGCTCTATGGTGGGTATTGATGTCAAACTCCACCGGAAAGAACGAAGAGAGAGAGAGAGAGAGAGAGAGAGAGAGAGAGAGAGAGAGAGAGAGAGAGAGAACAGATTGAACAGGAGAGGAGAGAGCGTGAGGAATGTCACTGAGCATTAAGAGAGGCAATAGTGGAGCTGGAGGAAAGCCCAACTAGTGATGAAGACGAAACAGGTGACGATTATACAGGCAGAGCAGGTCCTTCCTTTTCGGGTGCAGCTCCTCCTCTGAAGCGCCAACGAGCACGAAAAGCAGTTGTCACTTCCCTACAAAGAGGGGGACCTAGGTAACCCAATGGCATATCACCATTGCGTCATAATAGTATAATTCTGAACATAATGCAGCACCAATTAAAATTATCTAATATGCATAAAGATTTGCATACACCATTTTCTAATCAATTGGAAAGAAGTCCTGCAGCAGCTGAAGTGATTTTTTTCATGTTGAAAATTAAGGATCACCCTAAATATATATATATATATACTTGTATATAGATAGATAGATAGATAGGTATACAAGATCATATATACTGTATATCAATATCCATATTTACTATCTACTGTATATCTATGTCTACATATCTATCGATTTATCTTTCTATGTCTACATATCTATCGATCTATCTGTCAATCTATCAGTCAATCTGTCTATCAATCTATATGCGTGTATGTATATCACACAAAGATTCAGTTAACAGAGAAAACTATAGAAGATTATAAACCACTGTGCGGTTTTTGTGATTACGAAAACGCTACGAAAACGCCATTGACTCACTGGAGAACATAGCAGTTATAAATTCATTGCGAGAAAAAGAAGTAAATGAGAACATTGTAAAACTGCTCGGAAACATAATAACAGAGGGAACTGCTAGAGTAAAATTATATAAGGATTCGGAAAATATTAAGGTTGAGAAGGGCTAGCGTCTGGGAGATACAATTTCACAAAATTATTTACAGCTTACCCAAAAAGTATAATCGGAAAGCTAGACTGGGAGAACAAAGGAATAAACATAGATGGAGAAAACATAACTAATTGGTTTAAGATGTGCAGTTAACATTGTCGTAATTTAGAAATGAAGTGGTTAAATATAGTTTTCTGCAATTACTTCACCATTTGTGGTTATCCTTTGGTTAAATAAAACTGTATGAAGGAATAGCAGTCTAGTTATATTCATATTAGTTATTCGCTCAGCAGCTTCGTGAATTACTCTGTCCATCTAAATGAAATCAGTGTTCAGTCTACCCATATATTAATTGTATTTTTTTATTGTTATTATTATTTTCATGTTGCAAGACGTTATGAAAATTTCCAAGAAGCTAGTAAAATTATTTTCTTACCCTTCACATTTTATAAGGAAATATGTATCAGTAATAATTTCACAGGGACACATGTCAAGAGTAAAAGCAGTGGAAATGAGTTATTTAAGAGGAGCCAGTGGACTTGGAATCACATGGAGAGACAGACTGACAAATAAGGATATAAAGGAGCGTTGTGGTGTGGATGTGGATGTGATAGGAAGCATTAGGAGGAACACACTGAGGTAGTTTGGCCACGTGGAGAGGATGGAGGGTGAGAGACTGACGAAGAGAGTGTATATATATATATATATATATATATATATATATATATATATATATATATATATATATATATATATATATTATGTGAAGAAGAAGGAACGAAAGGCAATGAGCCTGCAATACTGTTCCCTTCAAGAGAAAAACAAAATACAAGAGAGAGCCAAATTCAAGATCCATTCATTTTGAGATGCCTGGACACACTGCGTTTGAAAGACTGGAGATCATAGGAAGCAGGAAATACAGACAGAGGGAGACAGTTCCAGAGTTGACCTGTTGCATAAATGAAGGACTGGGAGTAACGGTTGACTCTTGCATTAGAGACTTGGACAGAATAGGGGTGAGAGTTTGCTGCTAGACGGGTGCTACGCGCCCGTCGTAGAAGTGGAGGAATGCATGCAGACAGTTCAGAGGAGCAGTGACCATTGAAGTAGCGATAGAAAAGAGATAGAGATGCAACACTGTGGCGAAGAGACAGAGGTTGAAGGGAGTCAGTAAGAGGGGGAGATTTAATGAGACGAAAAGCCTTTGACTCCACCCTATTGAGAAGAGCTGTATGTGGGGAGCCCCCCCATACATGAGAGTTGTACTCCACACAGGGGCGGATAAAACCCCTGTATAGAGTCAACAATTGTGCAGGGGTAAAGAAGGAACGGAGTCGGCTTAGCACACCCAATCTTTTGGAAGCAGATTTTATAAGAGATGTAATATGATCTTTCCAAGACAAGTCCCAAGCAAATGAAACCCCAAGCATGTTCAACGATGATGCAGGATTAAGTTGAGTATTATTAAACATAAGTGGGTATACCTGTGGAAGATTCTGTCGGATTGATAAGTGCAAAAACTGAGTCTTTGATACATTAAAAACAACCAGATTATTTTTACCCCAGTGAGAGATACGAGCCAAGTCAGACATTAGGTGTGCCATAGCCTCATCCCTTGCCTGTTGAAATAACTGCTGAGATGGACTTAATGGGAATCGAATGGAAAGGTGAAGAGTGGAGTCATCAGCGTATATATATATATATATATATATATATATATATATATATATATATATATATATATATATATACCGGGTGTAACGCGACGTATGACAAAAACTTACACCAATGATCTATCATGTAATTTTGAGTATATTTTGTTCTATAAACATATGCCTCTGCGACCCCAGTGTCATGAATCAATTCGCGACATTTCCTTTTTGTGAGAAGCCACGAACTATTAGTGGAAAACTCACTGTGTATCGCTCAGTTAACCGTTTCTCTCTCCATTCCGGGGTATACTTTTCAAATAATTCGTCACCGTTTTCAAAAAGTGACCGATTTAATGCACGTCACTAAGTGCGCTACTGAGCGATACAATTATTTCTTTATCGTTTGCCTCTGCTTCATTCAACCGTTAGCCACGCCTTCTTCCGGTGGCCTGTGCGTACTGCTTATGCATTATTTGAATTCAGTTTAGTGTTTGCTGTGACGGAGACAGGACCTGTGCAGCAGTGCGAGAGGTCAGCTAGTACCCAAACTCCACTTACAGTTTCTCCAAGCTCCCACCTTTAGTTCTCCAGCTTTGGGTGATACACCGCATTCATTGACTAGTATTTCCTTTGTGTATTTTGTAGTCTTAAGAGTTTAGTTAAGGTGTTTTCCTAGGCGTAAGTATTTAGCTTCTGTGTGAGTGAGCGAGTGCGTCTCATTTAATTTGATTTGAAATGTAATGTTAAATTTGTTTTTGTAATTAATAAATTTAACAGTTCTATTTCTTGAGCTTAATGTAGAGTAAAAATCTTGTTTCATTTCTCCATAATTAAGCTTATTTTCCATATAGCTCCTAGCTTGCATAAACGTTTGCTTTCATAACTGGTACTTAGACCAGTCTTGTTGTATTAACTTAAAATCCGTTGTGCCAGGAGTTAATGCATCAGCAAGAACCTGATGTTATTATTATTAGTATTAGTTATTTATTGTCAGGGGTGATGTAACTTTCTCCAGAGGCTAACAGTACAGTAATTCAGCAATTGTGAGTAATTAGTCTCTGCTGTGTACTGTTGAGAAAGTTTATAAATTCTCGTTCTTAGAGAATCGTGCACAAGCCAGCGTAAAGTAATCGTTGCTTGATGTAGCAAGACAATCATTGTCTCTGCGCTTCAATATTATTGAATATAAATATCAATTTAAATAATATTTAACCATTTATATCAAAATTACCCTGATATTTATAAAAAACCCCGTGACAATTGGCGACCTCATTCCAGGATATTAACTCCTAGCTCTAAAGCTATTCACGAGATAGTGCTCACTCATTCATATGTAGGTATTTATCATTAAAGTTTATAGGCACAAGCTTACTGGTGTTTACCCTTAATTTAGCAAGTGAATTTTGCTTTATTAATCAATAGAATACTTAACTCGTTTATTTTTGGTAACGCCAGACGATTTTATTCGCTCCTGGGAAGTCGGCGTACCCATTGTGTTTATTATTGAGTCTTCCCAGTCATTTACATTTTTGATTTATTCTTTGCCAGTTAACTGGATAAGACTGGTCACCACTAGCTTGTGTCTGTACTCTTTACTTTTGTTTATTAGTATTCGTCGCTAAGCAGTCAGTGCTCAATTTCGGGTTGTTTAATAAATTAGCGCCATGGCTACCGCTGTATTTGTACAGGAAGCCAAAGATATGGGTCTCACAGACCCAGAGAAAATACAGAGTTACGTTCTCTCAAGGTTCAATTACGAGCAAGAACGTGAGAAAGATGCTCGTGAAGAGCGTAGGATTCAGCGCGAATACGAGCGAGAACAGCGTGAGGAACGTGAAAGAGAGCGTGCATATGAACAAGAGCAGCGTGAGAAAGAGCGCGAATACGAGCAGAAACAACGCGAGCTCGAGTTAGAAAAAGAGCGAGAACAGCGCGAATACGAGCGTGAACAACGAGACAAAGAACGAGAACATGAACTTGAAGTGCTGAAGCTCAAGCGAGATTCCTTGGCTTCAGACACGTCTGCTGCAGTTGATCCAAGCTCCACGAGCTTTCTCCCTGCACATGTCCTGGCGACCCCACGCATCAAGCTTCCTTCATACAAGGAAAGCGAGCGAATCGAGCCGTACATAGCTCGTTTTGAGGACATGGCAGACATGTATCAACTGGATGAGGCAGCTAAGCGGCTTCAGTTTCTTAGTTTATTTGAGGGCCCCGCCCTCGATATTCTCCACAGAATTCGTGGAGACAATCTCACATATGAGATGATGAAAGCTGCACTCATTAAGGCGTATGGTCTCACAGTAGACGACGCCAAAGTTCAGTTCATGCGAGCTCGTCTCCAAGACAAGGAGACAGCTGTTCAGTTCCTTGATCGTCTCACAGCTTACTTAAATGAGTGGATGGAGAAAGATGAAACTCCTTCCACGCGCGAGGGGATAATTGACCTTATGCTGCGTACACAGCTAGAGAGGTCGTGGCCTGCTGAGCTCATAGCACAGCTTAAGATCTGCCAGGTGAAAGATGCCAGCCAAATGGCAGAGAAGGCTGACGCATTCTTTACTGCATACGGGTATCAAGCTCATAAGCAAAACACCTGGAGCAGAAAAGATACTGCCAAGTCTGGGAAGCCGTCTCAGACTGAATCCCAGCACCAAGGCCGTTCTCAGAATAATGGCCAAGGTCCAAAACCGCAGTGGAAGGACCAGGGGCAAAACACTCAGAAACCTGAGTGGAAGCGGTACAACAAGCACCCCAACCAGCAGCAGTTTCCCAAGCATCAGCAGCAATACAAGGACAAGCCACGTAACCCTCAGTCAGGTCAATTAGTGTATCGGAGGCAGGAGGCAAATGCAGCCTTCATTCCTCAGCAGCAGCACGGTGGTCACGTCCCTACCAGTGTGGGTACTTCCCCACAGTTCACTAGTCCCACAGTGACAGTGAACCCCCCTCCACAGATGGCCAATGTTCCATCTTCTCAAGTATATAACCCTCAAGGCACAATGTTTGCCACATCAATTCAGCAGCCTCATGAGTGGCTAGCTGCTTCCTCCAAAGGCCCTCCCACAGGTGACAGTACCTTCCTGGTACAGCCAGGGTTTGTGGGAGGCATTCCTGTGAAGGTCCTGAGAGACAATGGTTCCTCAGGTTGCTCTGTTAAGCAGAGTTTAGTTCGGCCTGAGCAGTATACAGGTCGACAGATCCATGCAAAGCTTATTGATGGATCAGTGAGATTGTTCCCTGAGGCTTGTATCCAGGTGGCATCTCCATTTTATACTGGTATGACACTTGCAGTTGTCATGCCAGAGCCTCTATTTGACTTGATAGTAGGCAATATTCAAGGAGCCAAGGATAGTTGCTCCGATGACGCTACTCAGACTTCGGCTGCTGCGGTAACACGAGCCATGACTGAAGCTCCAGACTGTGTCACCCCAGTGATCATTGAATCGCCGCAAGATCTGATGTGTAGTCAACTTGTTGTGCAAGAACAACAATCTGACCCGACACTTGCTGCCGTGCGGAACAAACAAAAGGGTCGAGTGATAAAGTATTCACGGGGAGGTCGAGCCAAGTTCCTTCGTAAACAAGGACGGCTCTACCGTGAGTCACGAACACCCGAGGGCGAGGTTCGACTGCAGTTTGTCGTTCCCGCCAAGTACCGCCTAGCAGTGTTACAATGGGGTCATTGTTCAGTCTCAGGAGGTCACATGGGCAAAAGGAAGACCCAGGGCCGTATCGATGCTGACTTTTTCTGGCCAGGGATGGGACGGGACATAGATAGTTTTGTCCGTTCTTGCAGTGTGTGCCAAAGTATCACCACTAATCAGGGACATGCCCTTCCTGTGCCATTTGTAACTACACCTGTAATCTCTGAGTCAGTTGAGAGACAGGGTAGTGGTGAAGTGGGTGCAGACCTGACGTCTCGCCCATTGGCCCCACAGGACACATTATGTCCAGGGCCTGTACATACATATTATGTACCGTAAGTTAAGGGGGAAGTTGAGAGGCGACTTGAGGCTATGGAAGACCCAAGTTTGCATAAGGATTCTCAGCTTCCCGGTACTAATAGAAGTACTGTAGGTTAAGGGGGAAGTTCGAGAGAGAACTCCGCAGTGGCGACTTGAGGCTATGGAAGACCCAAGTTTGCATAAGGATTCTCAGCTTCCCGGTACTAATAGAAGTACTGTAGGTTAGAACTCCGCAGTGGCGACTTGAGGCTATGGAAGACCCAAGTTTGCATAAGGATTCTCAGCTTCCCGGTACTAATAGAAGTACTGTAGGTTAAGGGGGAAGTTCGAGAGAGAACTCCGCAGTGGCGACTTGAGGCTATGGAAGACCCAAGTTTGCATAAGGATTCTCAGCTTCCCGGTACTAATAGAAGTACTGTAGGTTAAGGGGGAAGTTCGAGAGAGAACTCCGCAGAGGCGACTTGAGGCTATGGAAGACCCAAGTTTGCACAAGGATTCTCAGCTTTCCGGTACTAATATAAGTATTGTATTGTAGGTTAAGGGGGAAGTGAGAACTCCGCAGAGGCGACTTGAGGCAATGGAAGACCCAAGTTTGCACAAGGATTCTCAGCTTCCCGATATTAATATAAGTACTGTAGGTTAAGGCACAGGTTGAGGACCCGTGTGCGGTTCGAGGCTATGGAAGACCCGAGTTTGCACAGGGATTCTCAACTTGCCGACCATAATCGTGTGCTATAATTAATGGCGACCTCAGTGTACTTTTCATAGCATGTACTGACTGCTAGCCAGAGAGAGTAATTGTAACATAATAAGAATTTTGTCTCATTGACACTTTTGATGCTCCACCTTAATTGGTTTTGCAGGTTCAGCAATGGGTGTAGCAGTTTTGCTGTGCGGCCAGCTGATCGTCTGCCGCACTCTGCCGCCACTTATCCTCTGCATTCGAAGTCGCCATCTAATTTACTGTGTCATTTTAAACGTAGGTACAGTTACACTACAACTGTCACACACCACCGTGTATTACATACACCACGCTACACAACAATTAGTTGTCAGTGTAAATGTAGCGAATTTTCGCTCAGTTTGACCTGAGTACAGGATTTTCACCGTCGTCACGGAGTTTTCCCTCAAGCTTGCTTCTATTAACGTAAATACGAGGTTTTTTCGCTCACTGACGACTGCGACTTTCTCCTGTAGCAGGATAGCACACACACCACAGTGTGAATCTTGTGTGACTGAGTTAGGATTTATATGTATGTATATTGAAATCTTTCTTCTGAAGGAAGAAAGATTTAATTTTCATGGGCGTAATGTCATGAATCAATTCGCGACATTTCCTTTTTGTGAGAAGCCACGAACTATTAGTGGAAAACTCACTGTGTATCGCTCAGTTAACCGTTTCTCTCTCCATTCCGGGGTATACTTTTCAAATAATTCGTCACCGTTTTCAAAAGTGACCGATTTAATGCACGTCACTAAGTGCGCTACTGAGCGATACAATTATTTCTTTATCGTTTGCCTCTGCTTCATTCAACCGTTAGCCACGCCTTCTTCCGGTGGCCTGTGCGTACTGCTTATGCATTATTTGAATTCAGTTTAGTGTTTGCTGTGACGGAGACAGGACCTGTGCAGCAGTGCGAGAGGTCAGCTAGTACCCAAACTCCACTTACAGTTTCTCCAAGCTCCCACCTTTAGTTCTCCAGCTTTGGGTGATACACCGCATTCATTGACTAGTATTTCCTTTGTGTATTTTGTAGTCTTAAGAGTTTAGTTAAGGTGTTTTTCCTAGGCGTAAGTATTTAGCTTCTGTGTGAGTGAGCGAGTGCGTCTCATTTAATTTGATTTGAAATGTAATGTTAAATTTGTTTTTGTAATTAATAAATTTAACAGTTCTATTTCTTGAGCTTAATGTAGAGTAAAATCTTGTTTCATTTCTCCATAATTAAGCTTATTTTCCATATAGCTCCTAGCTTGCATAAACGTTTGCTTTCATAACTGGTACTTAGACCAGTCTTGTTGTATTAACTTAAAATCCGTTGTGCCAGGAGTTAATGCATCAGCAAGAACCTGATGTTATTATTATTAGTATTAGTTATTTATTGTCAGGGGTGATGTAACTTTCTCCAGAGGCTAACAGTACAGTAATTCAGCAATTGTGAGTAATTAGTCTCTGCTGTGTACTGTTGAGAAAGTTTATAAATTCTCGTTCTTAGAGAATCGTGCACAAGCCAGCGTAAAGTAATCGTTGCTTGATGTAGCAAGACAATCATTGTCTCTGCGCTTCAATATTATTGAATATAAATATCAATTTAAATAATATTTAACCATTTATATCAAAATTACAGAGATAATATAAAAACCCCGTGACACCCAGTTCAGTACCCAACATTCGGCTGTTTTGTGTAAAAGCTTTGTCTCTTGCATGTGCCATTGGGTGAGAGCTTCGCAGGGCGACGGGAGACGAGTATTATTAACTTACACTTCACTATACATGAAAATCCCATATCCTATCAGTACACACGAGTTTTAAGAAATAACTTTACGTAGTCTATTGATTCTTTAACATCAAGTCATGCATTCATGTAATTCTTTTGCACAAATCGACTGTAATTAAGGATTAAATTCGAATATTATGACTTGCAAGGGAGTAGGGAGGGAGGGAGGACAGGCTGGTGTCTTGTTGCCAGTTATGTAATATTTGGTTTGTAGGATGTTGCTACCAGCATTATCATAACACCCACAGCTGATTCAGTGAAAAAGCGTTATTCTAAAGGGAGATTAGCCTCACTTTAAGTCAGGAAGAATATTATTTATCACAATTTTTCTGCTGCAAGTAAACGTGGCGCCCTTGGGTATCTCCACCTGTGTTCGTCTCTGCAGACTGGCATTACCATCGCAGAATCCGTAAAACAAAATACACGATATCTGCATATTCTTCATTGCTGTACGTACGTAGCATGCTGTTTCATGAACATGTGAAGCTGAACCCGGTGAACAACAGAATGCAAAGAACAGTAATTGAAGTGTACCCCACAAATGTTCCCGTTCAAATGACAGTGGGCGCAGGGTTGCCAAGTCCTTATCAATCTCGCTAGTTTAGTCCTGAAAACTTGCTAGAATGTCGCTAGATAATAAACACTGCAAAACAGCGCTAGAAAATACGATAAAATCTTTAGAATATCACCTAAAAATGGCAAAAGTATCCAGAATGTAGCTAGATATCATGTTGCCAGATGTTAGTGCTGCAAGTAGAAGAAAAAAAATAGGTCTAGCCGCATAGCGTTACATTGGCAATCCTGTATCACTGTTCTCGCGTCAAAATCATATGAAAATAATGGTGCCACGTTTACTTGCAGCAGAAAAATTGTAACAAATAATAATATTACTAATGATTTAAAGTGATGCTAGTCACTCAGTAAAGTAATGTTCTTTCACTAAATGAGCTGTGGGTGTTATGATAATGTTGGTAGCAACATCCTACAAACCAAAGATTACAAATTGGCAACAACACACCAGCCTGTCCTCCCTCCCTCCCTGCTCCCTTGCAAGCCATCAAATTTGAATTTAATCCTTAATTTCAGTCGATCTGTGCAAAAGAATTGCATGAATGCATGACTTGATGTTAAAGAATCAATAGACTACGTAAAGTTACTTCTTAAAACTCGTGTGTACTGATAGGATATGGGATTTTCATGTATAGTGAAGTGTAAGTTAATAATACTCGTCTCCCGTCGCCCTGCAGAAAGCTCTCACCCAATGGCACATGCAGAGACAAAGCTTTTACACAAAACAGCCGAATGCTGGGTACTGAACTGGGGTCGCAGAGAGCATATGTTTATAGAACAAAATATACTCAAAATTACATGATAGATCATTGGTGTAAGTTTTTGTCATACGTCGCGTTACACCCTGTATATATATATATATATATATATATATATATATATATATATATATATATATATATATATATATATTCCATGATTCTACTGGTTCAGAATTTCACAGATGTACTTATAAATCCTAGGCTCTGTAGCTGATCGTACGATCACTCCCATGCTCAAACGTCTCAAGACAAAGACACAGACCCAAGGCCGCTGTCTTAGTGCGTTATACTTTTTGTGTGTCACTTCTAGAACATGACACGGTCATGCTCGGAACCAAGATGGTGGGGCAAATATGTGTGGTGTGTTTGGTGAGTATGAAAAGATTAAATATGATAGGATATATAATACTGGGGATGGTGACGATGATGATGATGGTGATGATGATGATGATGGGCCTGTCTGAATATGAAAGAGTTGTCCGAAGAACAGGTCTGAATGTGACTGGGTAAGGTTAGAAATGAAACAAATGAATAAGTGTTGTTAGACTGAATATGAAACGGTGCGTGAGGGTGTCCATCACCCACTCACTTGATACTGAGGTACCTGCAACAAACTCAGCACGGAGTGACAAGCCCAAAAACTACCACGTTGCATCGGACCCTTATACCAATAATTGGACGCCTGGTGGTCTAGACTGTTACGGTCTTCTGCCAGGATATGACCCATTGCTGTATGCGCACAGGGATGGCTGGAGTTTTCTCACATAATGCCATTCAGGAGCCGGTGACAGGTCATCACCCTCGTCTTTTATGTGTCGACTAAGTAGGCTTACTCGAGCCCATAAGGTACTGAGGCAATACAAGATTAGAATTAAATGAATGGTTGAAAATCATGAGTAAATATACTTATAGTAGTAGCTGCAGCCCCAGATTCATCTGAAATATGAACCCTGCTGACTCCAGGCTTAGTTACTCTTTTGCAGTTCACCTTTCTGCTTTTAGAGATAAGGCAATAGTTGACAGTTGACGGACATTAGTATATCCGAGCAGCTCCACTGTCCGCTCATACCAGTGTCACCACATGAAGTCACTCCTCTCCAGGACAAAACTTGATTGTAAAAGAGTGTAACATAAATACTGTATGAAGGGGTTAAGGATTATGAATAAACCTGAATTAATAAAATAATTCATTATGATCTAGACTAGGCTTACCTGGACATGAAATCCGTGACTATGGTATGGTATGTCCCAGTGAAGCAAAATTATTAAAGCAAAAAAAAAAAATTGAATATAAGGATCATCCCTAATAAGCCGAACGGCAACGAGTGATGATGTATGCCCACGTAGAGACAGATGTGAAGTCCATGAACAGTACTGGAAGACATTGTAAGGGTGTGCAAGAGAGATGCTGGCTTGAGAGAAGGAATTGCCAGAAGGAACGAAATTTTGACCGGCAGGGGTGAGAGGTGACAGGGTAGAAACGAGGTTGAGTAGACGAGAGCAAATAGAATAAAGAGAAGACGAGCCAGTGGAAATGAAAATAGTACAGGTGGCGAGGAAAATCGAAATTAAGATATGGAAAGGGGAATGGAAACAATGAGAGAAAGAGGATAGGAGCTTTGAGGCGTTATGGTTGAAACCAAGAGAATGAACTCTGGAACTGGGCTTTTGACAGTATGAATGAACAAAGAAGTAATTGAATGTGTTTACACTGTAGAGAGGTAGTTAAAATATCTTTTACACTATACGGATAAATATGCTGATGGACATTTATACAGACGTGGATAAAAGTTCACTAGGTGAGGGACAGACGGGGAATAAACAAAGGAAAAGACATCCCTCCCCTTCCCCCCCCCCCAATAAGTATCCCTCTCACAGCTTCCCTTTACTCGTATATTTGCCCCATCCAAAGAGGCGGACAAATATAGTTAGTCCCTGATTCTTTTACTCCTTCCACCACTCGTACTCTGTAATGAGTTGCTGTAGTTACTTGAAGAATTTGCTGTAATTTATTGAAGAACGGGGTCTAGACCTTATAAGAGGACGGTTAGGAAGGTGGAATTATTCTCAGTGGTAGGCCTCCCGAAAAGTCAGGCTTCAGGCAGGTTGGGACTCCCATGGGGGGTGGGGGTGGGTCCCAGGTTTCAACCCAGAATTGTAAGGTATGGCCCTTATTTTTTTTTCCATTAAGGAACACATTTTTTTTTTTTTTTCACAATGGTGGAGTTTCACTCCCGCCAGGTTTTAGGCATGATGGGCCCTGCGAGGCAGCCTCCTCTAGGTGGGAGGGGAGGGAGGGAGGGTTCTGATGGTGTCGACGAAAACCGGCCAAAGTTTATAACCGAAATGCGTGAAATTTTGCATACTGATAAATGTTCATCCTGGCCAAGTTTTGAGAAGGGTGGTACCACCGAGGGTTACCCCTCACGGGGAGGGGGGGGAATCCCCGGAGGCCCTGGCAAATCCATTATGCACGGCCATGATTTTTAACCTAGGAACATGGCATTTTGCATATTTGTAGGTGCTTACCCGATCCACGTTTTAGGCAGGGCGGTCACCCCCTCCCTCACTAAAGAGGTAGACAATGACATTTTTTTAAAATCTTAGAATATGACATTTTACTCAATGGTTTATCTATACTGGGGCTACGTTTTATGGATGGTGAGACCCCCAAAGGCCACCTCCCACGAGGAAGGGTCCCCAGGGGTCAAGTCCAGTGCCTTTATGGGTTGTTGTTGTTTTCCACTTAAGAAGACGAAATTTCACTTACTGGTAGATATTTATACCTCGACCAAGTTTTAGACAGGATGGGACCTCCGATGGCCACCCCCTTCCGGGAGGGACTGCCATCAGGAAGGGTACAAAGCTACAGCTTTTACGTAGGGACATGAAATTATTCACAGTAGTAGACTTTACCTGGACTAGAGTTTACTACGGGTGGGATCCCCAGGGTTTTCCCCTTCCTGCTCCCAAGAAAATGTTTGTTTCTTTCTCCTTACAACAATGTCTTCAGTAATTATATTCCATAGGCCTATTTAAAATATCGAAATAGTGGCCAGGAAAGACGTTTATTTAAGGAGAGAAAGAGAGAGAGAGAGAGAGAGAGAGAGAGAGAGAGAGAGAGAGACGGAGGGTGTAGGGATCCATGAAATAAGGACGATTGCAGCAGCCCGGTTTGCCTGTATCAGGGAGTTCCTTTTCAGTTCAAAATTATGACTAAATTACAAACACATAGACAAGGATACCAAAGAAGAAGATTCTCTCTCGCCAGCTAAACCTTCCAGTCGGTTTTCAAAGGAAAAAGTAACAATCAAAGCAGGTGAATTGTTTGGGCAAGAACACCCAGCAGTCATACTATAGAACTGATCCTTTGAACAAGCAGTATGAAATTATGGGTTTGTCAGTTTTATAGGAAAGGATGAAAGAACCCTAATAGCCGGTACTGCCGCACTGAATTCTGGAAGAAAATAGTAACAATTCTGTTCCTGGTGCTTTTCTGTTCGGATGGAACCCTGTGCGTAATCCTTCCTAGCCATAAACCTAGCTATACTTTTTTTTTTTTTTTTTTAAACCTACCAATGAACTATGATCAAATATATCACTAGACAGCCTTTTCAGCTCACCAGCCTTTTTACGAGTTCTTTCCCGTCTTACCAATGATAGGGAAAAAAATTCTTTTCGAATATCCTTGTTGGAAGAAGACGGAGAGATAGAAAAGAGAGAAAGATGGAAGGAAGAGTGGAAATAAATGCAAGGGAGAAGGGAAGAAAAGGTAATGGGAAGCAGGGGAGACTGGGGGTGGGAAAGAAAGTGGATAGTGGGAAGAGGATGTGGTGGGGAGGAGGAAAAATGTGGAAGGAGAGAGAAAATAAATGGAAGGAGGGAGAGAAGTGAGGGTAACTGGAATTAGGGGAGATGGAAAAAAAAGAAAGGAAACAGAAAAGAATGGATAGTGAGAAGAGGGTGAGATGGGGGAGGAGGAGAAAGAAGAGGCAAAAGAAGGGGGGAACGACAAGATAAGGCTGAGATGTGAGGAGAATGGAGAGGGAGCAGCAAGATAGGGGAGAGCAGGGGAAGAGTTGAGAAGGAACAGCAGGAGTGAAAGAAGAGCTAGGTAAATGGAATGAATGAATGATTGTGGGAGGTGAAGGGTGGGGTATAAGGAGTGGAATATGGGAGGAAGAAACACTATGATAACAGAAGGATCGGATAAGACAAGATGTAAGATGCGGGTGACAGAAGAGAGAAAAAGAAATAGGATGGAAAAGCGAATAAAAGGAGAGAGAGAGAGAGAGAGAGAGAGAGAGAGAGAGATTCTTCAGCAATCTTCTGAGTGCTCGATTTCGTGCTGTTTCTCCGTCCGTTTGCTCGTGTATCTCTCGTCCTTTTGTCTCTCCGAAAAATATCTCTCCATTCAGCGCTCGAGACATCCGTTTCTGACCTACATTTCATGTTGTGCTGAGGTATAATCTGAGCCCAAGATAAAGTGTACATCTTTTTTCTTATCACAGTTCAGTTGATCAGAGCAAATACTTGTCTTGTATTTTTCATCTTTAACTAGATCGGGTCTTTCTTTTCTTACATCATTCTTTGTCTTCTTTTTCTCTGTTCTTCTCCCCTCACAAAATACATTGGTCTCCGAAGTGATACGCCGGGATAATATAAAATAACTTTATTGCCTCGAGAAATACATACGTTGTATTCCTTAATTAATCACTATCGTTATTAATGCTCGGATTATTGGTAACTTCCTTCTGATATCTACAATAGACTAGCTTACCCATTCCATTACTTCTAGTCAAGTAACGATTCATGATTTTTTGTTTATTTTGGTGCTGGGGTTCATAGTTTAGTCGCTTTTTGGAGTATTAAATTTTTTTTCCTAAGTCAAGATAACCTACTTTATTCTGACTTTAGACAGCAGCTCCCCCCCCCCCCCGCCACACTCAAAAGTACCAGGTCTAGCGCCGCTTAATTTATACACACACACACACACACACACACCTATATATATATATATATATATATATATATATATATATATATATATATATATATATATACTGTATATACTATTCACTATTATTTATATACTTACTCAATCCCATACTTCTACATTTCTGTTTGCTATATCTATTTGCTTTCTTGTATTTGTTCTTTCTGTAACAATTCAACTTCCATTTTCTTTCGTTGTTTGCATAGGTGTCTCTTTTTGTTTACTGTTTCTCGTCGTCTTCCTTGATTTCGTCAGTTTCTCTTCCCTTTTCTCTTGTTCTTCCTTCTAGTGCTATTCTGACTTCCATCCGTGTTCTTCTTCCAGTTGTTATTTTGTTTTCCGTTCAAGCATTTTCTAATGTTATTACATTTTATAACCATGCTTATCCTCTCACTCTTATTCTTTTTTCCATTGATATTTCCTGTTTCGTTCGTACTACACTGCCCATTGTTATTCCGTGTTCCATCAGAGTTTTTCTTCGGTTTTCCGTCCCTCACTCCTTCACGCCAGCTGAGTGCTGGAGTATCTATAGCAAGGGTTAGGGAACTTTTTAGGGTAATACCCAAAAAATTGAGTAAAATGAAACTACCCCGAGACTTCAAAGTAAACAGAAGCAACTGGTGCCAGGCACTACAAACCTCGCCCGACAGCAGTTATTCTATTTTCAACCGTTTTCAAGTTATAGCCCTCTGAGAATCCTTGATCTTGCGTTTGACCCCTCAAGGACGCTCAAGGTCAAATGTCATGGTGGCAAATGAAAGCCCACGTGAGACTTGTTATATCTTAAGAGTAAAAATACCTGTCTTCAACAATGATCGAGTTACAGTCCCCTGAATATCCGTGACCTTGAGTTTGACCTTTCAAGGTCATTAAAGTCAAAGGTCATGGTACCGATTAAAAATCCATTTGCGACTTCCTATATGTTGATAATCATCATCATCTAATCCCGTGTTGCCCCATCATGAGAGTAGGAGCCAGGGGCTAGGCAAGTTGGTCCAGACATTTAAGATAAGAGAGACCAGCCTCACTCATCCCTGAGTGGCATTACGTGAGTAATAAACACCAACCACTCCTTCGATATAAGCCTGCACAGGCTCAATCCAATTGGAGCGCCTTAATTGCCCAATAAACCATCAAACGCCATAATTTGGTAATTTGGCTACCACCCAGCATAGTAAATGGTTTCCTGGTGCAGGGGAAACCATTTTGTTTGTCATTCAGTGTAGAGTCACCCATAGGCAGAAGGAAGAAGTAAAGATGAAGGAAAAAAAAGTCAGAGGAGGGAGTGTAGAGCCACCCTTAGACATAGCCTAAGGAAGAGGAAGGAATGAAGGAAAGAATGATAGAAGAGGACGCTAGTACAGAAGGAAGGAAGAGAGGAAAGGGCATACATCCGACAGCAGCACTACATCGAGTGAATGGATGGCGATCACCCCCACCTACCACTATATGTTGATAATGGTACCGGTAAATACCCCTTTATCTTTAACCAGTTTTGAGTTATAGTCTCCTGAATATCCGTGACCTTGAGTTTGACCTTTAAATGTCGCTTAAGGTCAAAGGTCATGGTACCAATTAAAAGCCGACATGGGACTTCATATATGTTGAAAACAGTAATTATCTATCTGCAACCAGTTTCAAGTTACAGCCCTCTGAATAACCGGGACCTCTAGGTTGACCTTTTAGGATTACTCAAGGTCAAAGGTCATCGTGCAATATGAAAGTCCAAATGGGAGTTCCTGTATGCTGATAATAGTAAATATCCCTATCTTCAACCGGTTTCAAGGTACTGTATAGCCCTCAGAATATGCGTTACCTTCATTTTGATCTTTTAGGGTCATTCGATTACCACCAAAATTTAATAATTTTCTTTTGGAACCAGTGCCCACATATCGTGAAAGTTTCACGTTTCATGTAATTTCATTCAGCCGTTTATCCTAAATATTGCTAACAAACAAACAAAGAACAAACTCGGCCAAAAACCTATACCTCACTGGACTCCGTCCAGGCGAGGTAAAAAAAAAAAAAAAATAGCCATATCTGTATACACATCTATCAATAGTATGGCGGCTTAGCAACAAATATCATGATACATGATGCATGGTTTTTCATCTTGTTTACTAAACCATAATTTTTGTGAGAAGGCAGTAATATACCCAACGCATTATACCGCACGCATTATCTCTCATACCGGACGCATTACCCCCAAAACTTTCTTTTATCCCATTTCGGATAATTTACCCCTTTTCCCTGACCCCTCATTTATAGCATCATAACCCAGAACAATCCACATCCCTGTCATCGCTGGGTATATTTTCAGGAAGAGTTTTGTGGCCCCAGCCAGACGAGGCGCTATGATGGTGACGAACAGCAAGAGACGGAGAGGAACAGGTGTGTGTGTGTGTGGGGGGGGGGTTGCTGCGTCGGAATATAACTCGTACTGTATTGAGATTTCCTGGCCCTTATCCCCCCTTCTCTCTCTCTCTCTCTCTCTCTCTCTCTCTCTCTCTCTCTCTCTCTCTCTCTCTCTCTCTCTCTCTTTCTCTCTCTCTCTCTCCACACTTCGGAGTTGCTCACTTCTTCACCTTTTTTTGTGTGAGTTTTTCCTTTCCCTCCTCTTTTTCACCCCCTTTTCTCTCTCCTGTCACCCCTTTCTTTTACCCTGTCCTTCCCTTTTCTCCCTCTTGCTTTCTTTTTCAGCTCCATTGCCTACCTCTCACCCCCTTTTCTGTTTTTACCTCTACCTCCCCTCTCACTGCTTTCAAGCCCCCACCCTCCCATTGCACATTCTTGTACCCTCCAATTACTTCCGCCAATGAAGTTGGAGGAGGTTATGCATTCACCTACGTTCGTCTGGCTGTTTGTCCAGACGATATCTCTAGAAGTTCTCAATTAATTAAATGAAATTTGGTGGAAAGGTGGGCCATGGACCAAGAAAGACTTGATTAAATATTGGAGCGGATCCAGGTCCGGATCGGGATCCTATGTATAATATCTCCAAAAGTGCTCAATGAATTTCATAAAACTTTGTGAAAGAATGGGCCATGGGTCAGGTAACAATTGATTAAATTTGAGGGTGGATCCGGTTCCTTTGTATTCCACGCAACATCTCCACGGAAATGGATCCGGATCCTTTTTAATGGCAATGGCATTGGGGGAAGTACGCGCTGTCTAAGTGCTTTCAAGTTATGTGCTTTATTTTAAGTTAGGGAATGCGCATTAATTTCACCATAATTCTTAACTGATTATAAATGTGCGTTGTAAGTGTTTTTCTCTATACTTTTTTAGGGCTGTTGTGTAACGTACTGTACTTTTTGGACTTGTAAAGAATACTGTAGCTACTTTTTAGATTTGTAGTAAGCAACACATTTTTTAGTCCTTCGCAGAATATATTACTTTGTTCAGACTATCTGAATAAACGCAATTCCTCGGCTTCTAGAAAATTTTGTATTTGTTAAATTTATGTAGGGAAAAAAGTACATAGCGAGATTAAACATAACACAGATGAAAAGGAAACGTACACACACAGTAACAGAAAAGTTGCGTTAGTGTCTTTTCCATAAATTAACATATACTGCTGAACCCCTGAGGCTCAGAACTGCATATCGGATTTGAATGTCTGTGAGTTGCGAGGTTTCTTTCCTCTTTTGATGTTCTGATGACCTTCGATGAATCGTAATATATATTTGAAGATTCTATGAATTATTAGAGCCATCGAAAGTTCTGATGGATGGTTTAATATGTTGGCGAGAGTCTGGATTATTTTTTACGAGCTTAGTTGAGAAACTAGGAAGAAATTTAATAAATTGTTGTTGATGGATAAATTTGTTCATGACGTTCAGCACTGAAGATATTTTTCGGGTAACGGTTATTTCATTATATGAACTTACTGTATTGTACTGATGGTAGGTGAGGACGCCTATCATCCACTCACTTGATGTAGTAATGCGTCCATCTTCATGTCTCATTCTTTTTTGTGTCTGTCCTCCTCTCTTCCTGGTTCTTCCATCTTCTGCCACTGTTTTTTACGCTTCTATACACCTCAGGTGCCTCTACACAACCCTTATGGGGTCCTGTACACCAGACAACCATTTACAACGCTGGATGGTAACCATATAACCAATTACCGGGGCGGCGGGGAGTCTGCTATTGTGCCCCTGTTAACTGGATGGAGAGAAGCAAATGCTGCGTCCACCATCGAACCAAACCTCTCCACCAATCCCAGCGCTTTGCTGTGTCAAGTTGCTGTCAGCAGCATGAGAACATCGGTCCACTACATGGGACGGCTCAGCAGGAGCGGTTGCTTGTTACGGTTGATGAGTCTGTTCGATCACTCATAGTGGGCTAGCACAACAGCAACTGTACTGTATGAATGATTTATAATTTTCCGCTGACCTAAGTTTACTTTCAAAAAGCTTTATATGGGCGCCTGAAGAATGTCCAATGATTTTCTTTATGAACGTGCTTCAACTTTGGAAGAATAATAATTAACTGTCCCTGAGGTAAATGTCAAGCTGTGTATGTTGACCAACAAGAATGCACACACACACACACACACACACACACACACACACACACACACACACACAATACATATGTATTACGCGCAAGCACACAAGCTATTGTCACAAAAATATAATCAATACATGTATAATACGAACAAGCAAATAAACATTATGTTACAAAAAATATAATGACATACACACGCACTCTCTCTCTCTCTCTCTCTCTCTCTCTCTCTCTCTCTCTCTCTCTCTCTCTCTCTCTCACACACACACACACACACACACACACACACACACACACACACACACACACGTGCACGAGCGCGCAACGCTCCTCCCCACAACTCTGGTGCCTGTTAGTATTCGTATGTGAAAATCCTTGTCTTTCTTACCACTGAGGACGAAGATGAAATGAGGTAAGGTGGAACTGGGGTGAGGGAGGGAGGGGTTACAATGATGTATGGTATAGGAGGGTGACTGATAATAAGAGAAGGGTAGAGGAATTGTGTTGGGAGGTTCGAGTGGAGGGGAGTGATTGAGAAAATGGAAGAGGGAAGGTGAGAAGAGGATTTGTGGTTAGTGGAGGACTCAAAGTGAGGAATGAGGGGCTTAGAGAGGAATAATTATCAGATAGGTAAGAGAGGTGATAGTAACATCATGAGGGAGTGAGAAAGGAAAAAAGCAAAAGGTTAAAGGGAAAATGGGAGATGGAGGATAGGGGGAAGACGTAAGAGAAGGGCTGACATGAGGAAGTGGAACGGAGAAGAGAGATTTTGATGATGAGGTGGGGGGGGGGAGGAAAGGAAAAGAAGGAACAGAAGGTTAAAAGGGAAGGAGAGAGGAAAGGATGGAAGATATGTGAATGAGAGGAAAAGAATAATTGCATAAACGAGTATAAGGTGGGAAGAATATAGGAGAGAGGCATGGGAGTAGGGGAAGAGAAAGAAGAAAATTTAAGACTGGAAGAGAGAGAGGAAAGGAGATGTAGGAGAAAGGAAGAAAGGAGAGAAAAGATGGTGTGGGAAAAGAAGAGGTATAAAGAAGGAAGGAGATAAGGTAAAGGATGGGGAGGGGAATGAGAATGGAAACAGGGAACAGAAAATTATGAGAAGAATTGGGGAGAGTTGGAAAAGATGGGAAGTCAGGAGAGGAAGGCGTAGGAAAAGATGAGATATAACGAGGAAGAGAGATAAGGAAGAGGATGTGGGGTGAGAAGGACACGTCCATGAATGCCAATGACTCGCACACCATCTTAGACACCCAGATTTTTCCACCTTTCCTTTCTTTTTTCACACATCCTCTCCCCCTTCCACTCAGAGCGAGATAGAGCTGGTACGTGAGCAGTCTGGTTGGCAAGAGGGGTGGATTTTTTTTTTTTTTTAATGGTACGATAGGTCTTTTCTGTTTTCTTTTGTTGGCGATGTACTTAACTTTGGAAGGTTTTTTGCTGCTTAGTGTTAGAGAATGTAGTTGTCTTTGCTTTGCTTTCGCTCCAGTTAGACATTCTGCCTCCCTCTAACCTCCCTGTCTTTATTTCTGTCACTGTCTATCGCTGTTTTTTTTTTTTTTCTGTAGGAATGTGTGCCTTTCCTGTCTCTTTAGTAATTCCACTCTATCCTTGTAATCCTGCTTCCCTAGTTTCATCAGCACCATTATCTTTTATTCTCCGCTCTTAACGCTTCTCCCGCTCTCGTCAGTCCTTAACTATTTCCCTTCTCTATATACTAACGTTATCATTCCCCCCCCCCTCTCTCTCTCTCTCTGCTTACTCCAGTTTCTCTATCATTTTCACTCTTTCATTCCTCCCTCCCCACATTCCCTTTTTTTTTTTTTTTCACCCTGGTCTTCTCCATCTATCCGCCCTCCCCTCACTTCAGCACTCTTCCCTACTTTCGCCTTATCCTTTCCCTTCTGTCTCTACTATCCTTATTCCTTACGTGCCTTGCAAATGCTCTTCCCCAACATTTCTTTCCTCTCTTCCTCAGTTCCTTCGCTCTTCCCCTCTTTATCCACACTTCATTCCTACTTCCTTCTCAATTTGTTTACTACCTTTACGATCCTTCCTGATTCTCCTTCCTCTTCCCTCGTTTCTCTTTTCCACATTCCTCTCTTCCTTCTTCCATTTCTTCCTCTCCCCCACCACTTTCATCCACACTTCCTTCCTTCCTATCATCCACACCTATTTCTCAGCCACTTTAATTCTTCTTATTTTTCCTCCGAAACCTTTCTTCTCTTTTCTCCATGTATCACTGTCTCCATACTTCCCTCTTAAGTCTTTCCCCTCTTTTCTTCTTCCTTGATTTTTTTCCTTCCTCTCCACTATCCCACCTTCTCTCTCGCCCCTCTCTCCCTTTTATCCCTTTCGATTTCTCTACCCCTCCAAGTACCCATGTTATCACCCTCCCAAAAGCTATAGCCTACAATACAATACAGAGGCAGTCGTAGACTAGCCATATTAACCATTTATTTTATATGCTCTGCTCAGAATATTTTAGCGTCACTGAAGATAACTTATCGCGGGGTTATTACAAGGCAGAGGTGAAGCGCAGGTGTGGAAAACCGATGAATGGTGCTTGGCGTAATGGGAAGGATGGAGGGGCTATTCTAATTGCTATATCATGAATGCATTGAAAAATGGAAGGATTTCTGGTTGTTGCCTTAGTTCACTTATGTTTAAAAAGGGTATAAACAGTGGGGGAATATTACCTTGAGGGAGAGTATCATGGAGTGACGCGCTGTGATAGTCTTGGCGGTGTTGTCGTCGCTGTTACCCGTGATGGACTGTGGAATTAAGCCTGAGGCCTGCTGATTATTGTTCAGCGATTAAACAAATGGGGCGTTGTTGGCGGAGGAGCAGATGTATACGGGGAAGGAGACGACTGATGTTTGCGATGGACTGAATGAAAATGAGTCAGGGAGGGACGTCTTTGACATAACAGAGAGAGAGAGAGAGAGAGAGAGAGAGAGAGAGAGAGAGAGAGAGAGAGAGAGAGAGAGAGAGAGAGAGAGAGAGGGAGAGAGAGAGAGAGAGAGGGGGAGAGAGAGAGAGAGAGAGAGAGATGTCGCTAGTACGGGGCGAACTAGAAGGTGAGGATCAACATCAGCTCATTATCTGCTGGGGAAATGGTAGCAGGGTCAGGTGTGGACCTTGTAGGGAGATAGAGAGGGTGAGTAGAGTGGGAGAGAGATGTTCAGGGATGTGGGAAAAAAGAAGAGAGTGAAGGAAAGACAGTATAATAGGGAGAACTGGGCCGGACTAAAACAGTTTAGTGATAAAAATATTACAGTCAACTGGATACGCAAGGTTTACTCTCACCCTGAACCTCGTTGACCCATTAAGAGGATTCCGGTGAATTTACTTACCAATATGAGGACAGAGGAAGACGGAAAGGGAAAGAGGCAAGGAGATATGCAAAAGGAAGTCAGAGACTGGGAAGCGAAGGAGAGAGAGAGAGAGAGAGAGAGAGAGAGGCGATATGAAGATAAGGAAGGGGAGAGAGATGTGTGTGTTGGGGGGGGGGGGTGTTCAATCTGAATAGGTAAAGAACAGTCACCCTGCAAACTAAGAGAAAGAGAAGTTTTATGGAAACCAACTCCCTACCCAATGAGACATAAGCAAATAATGCAAGTACAATAACGCTTCTACCATTCTGGCTAATTCCTCTAATACTGGCACAAGATTTGCCTGTGCCCACAACAGCGTCACCAGTTTCATTTCCAATACACAATGCAGTAGTACTGCCACGAACTCGATCCCCTACTATGATACTACCATAATTCTGATTTATTTCCATAATGCCGTATATTATAACCATATCAAATTTGCCACTTTCAATTTTCCACCCTCCGATTATTACCATAAAAATTATGTATAACTCCAGACATACGACTAACAAGGAAAGTAAAAACTAATGGTCTAGAATAAATTATATTCAAGAATTAGTGATTGGCTACCAGATCGCAAGCAACGGGTAGTGATAAACTGCGAATCTTCAGCCAGGCCAGAAATAAATAGTGGAGTTCACCAAACTCCATTTTTTGAATTCATTCGTGCAAGTAATTATATACATAATATAGAGAAAAGATTCGTTTCTAAGGCAGCTAAATTTGCAGGTGACGCTAAAATCGAGGGTAAAGCAACTATGAAAACAGAATGTTAATCTGACCAAAATAACCTGGGTATATAATAAACTGAAGTGAAAAATGGCAGATTAAGCTCAGTGAAGATTAATGTAATTACTTTTGTGATGAATCATGGGGGCATTTGTCTTTTTAGTGTAATAGGAAGAGTATATGGTAGGATACTTATTGATAGGGAAATAACAGAGGAATTTGTTGGAGAAGAACAGGGAGGTTTTAGGAAGGGAGGAAGCTGTGTAGATCAGGTATTTATTCTGATATCTTTGTTGGAAGTTTGTAGAAAGGGGACAGAAGTTGTATGTGGCCTTCATGGCTTTGGGGTAAGAATATGAAAGAGCGGATAAACAAGGAATGTGAAGAATATTAAGGAAATATGGAGTAAATACGAAGTTGCTGAATGCAGTGAAGAGTATGTATGAGGGTGCTAAGGCTGCAGTGCGTGTGGATAGTGAGCTGATTGAATTTTTCTCTCTGAATGTCGGACTGAAACAGGAATGTCATGTCTCCATAGCTCTTCAATCTGTATATGGATGGAGTTATAAAATAGGTAATCAGGGAAAGTTCCACATTACCCACCTCCCGAAGCATTGGTGTGAGACGGGTGAATGTGAAGCGGCAGCCAGACCTAATGTGTCTGGCAATTATGCGTGTGAAGGACGGGTAGGCGGGGGATTAGGGGCAGAGGGTTTGGTGACACGTGTAGGTCTGCAATGTATGACTTGGACGGTGTGTTCCGGTTAATTTAGTAAGGATAGATGACAATATGATGCCAGTATTTTATATAAAAAAAAATGGCGTGGATGTCTGTAGAGTTAGTTTTGTCAGGAAAGTCACGGAAGTTTGCTGGATGCGGACAGAGGTTTGAATGCTTTCATTACCTCTCAAGTTTAACATGAGACGTTGTGCCAGGAGATTTTCGTGACGATATAACATATATTTATATTTTGTGTTGACTCGAAAACAAAACTAAGATGTTACCTACCTACCTATCTATCTATCTATCTATCTATCTGTCTGTCTGTCGATAGATGTAAATTCTTATAAATTTGATTATTTACAACTCTGTCATCCCACTGTATACATCCGCCTGCAAACATTGTCGGTGTTATTCTGATAATTAATCATCTCAAACTTAGAGTCTAGGGTAGTGTGTAATAATAGAAAAAAAAATCTATATGAGCGATTAACAGGTTTTTCCTTTAGACAGAATGATATGGGAAGTCCTAGTTATAAGATCAGTCTTTGTAACTGTCATTCCTATCAAACATTACAAAACAAAGGCAATGACGAATACCTTTGACAGCAAACCTGTATTGATACTGTGACGTGAGCAACTCTCGAAACCCTCCCACTCCCGGCAATCCTCCCTCCCACTCGCAGTTACCAGACATGTGGGGTCTGGCTGCTGCCTCGTGACTATTCGTCGACCACCAATGCTCCCAACTGTGGGTAATGCGGAACTTTCCCTGACTGCACAGGGCTGGGCAGTGGGGGTTGGAGCTGCCCTAATGAAAGAGAGCAGCGTTTGGAAACTTCCTATTCTGTTGTTCGCAGATTATACTGTACTGTTAAGCGAAGACGAAGGGGAACCGGAAGGCTTGATGAATGAGTTTGGGAGTGTGTATAAGATAAGGAATCTAAAGCTGACTGTACGGAAGAGTAAAGTTACAGTCTTCAAGAGAAATGAAGTCACTGAATGTACAGTATGGTTGGATGATGAGGAAATGGAAACTGTGAGTGCGTTTAAATACCTTGGTAGTATGATGAAGGATGGAAGTTTGAAGGATCAAGTGCTTGAAGGAGTAAAAAAAAGGTTGCTGGTTCTTTGAGAACAGCGATAAGAAATAGGGAAGTGAGCATGGAAGTTAAAAAGTCGCTGCATGATAGTAGGCTACTGTGATGCCAACTCTAACGTATGGAAGCGAAGCTTGGACCTTGTTGGAAGGACACAGGTCAAGAGTGAGAGCAGTGGAAATGAGTTAATTGAGAGGAGCATGTGGAGTTGCATGGTGAGACAGACTGACAAATGAGGAAGTGAAGTGGCGTTGTGGTGTGGATGTGAATGTGATAGAAAGCATTAGGAGAAATACAATGAGGTGGTTTGGCCATGTGGAGAGGATGGACAGGGAGAGACTAACGAGGAGAGTGTATGTGAGTGAAGTGAAGAGGGAGGGGAAGGCCGAGGATGAGGTGAATGATGGAGTGGAGAAGTATTATGATAGAGGGAGGTGCGAAGGGTGATCAGAAAGTAATGACAGTTTGTGCTATAACATGAAAACCTTGAATGATGGGAGGTAGGGGAGCAAGGAGAGTGCAGAGTTGCCTGTCCTTACGAGTTTGAACTTGTCGCCGTATGCCTGACTTTTCTTGTTTTATTGTTGTGAGTGAATGCTTCACTCTTGTTTTTGCTCTCTGGCCAGAAACATGGATTACTCGAAAGAAGGCTGCAGGTTCTACATTTTTACGAGGTGGAAACTGGGAAAGAAAGCAACAGAGATTCGAGGGGAATTATCACAAGTTTATCCAGACACTACTCCTTCCCTGGAAACTGTTTCCCGCTGGATTCGTGCTTTCACAGCAGGAAAAACTGAATTGAAAGATGAACAACGCTCTGGACGCCCCCGGACATCCATGAACGAAGCAACAACTGTCCGTGCACGGTCCATCATTGACGAGGATCCAACTGTAACTCTTAGGTTCTTAGCCTTGGAGCTTGATATCAGTTATGGGAGTGCATATGACATCGTGCATGAACAATTACACCTGAGGAAGAAGTGTTGTCGATGGATACCCCATTTGTTGACTGATGAGCAAAAGGCTGAACGGGTGAGGATTTGTCGTGTCTGGCTTGCTGAATTTGAACCAAATGGCCCAAAACGGTTCTCAGATGTTGCTACTGGAGATGAGTGTTGGATTTCATTCTTCACAACCCGTGACAAGCAGTCAAACATGGTGTGGTTGGGCGATGAAGACCCTCGACCTCAGATTTTGAAGGAAGGATTTCGCAGCCGGAAGCGCCTTTTCACCATCTTTTTCAATTCTCAAGGACCAATATGCGTGGATGTGATGCCTGAAAAGTCCACTATCACAGCCCAATACTACACAGACCAGGTCCTTCCACAAGTCTTGGAACACAAGGCCAACACCGCACCAACCCGCCGTCGGTCTCGCCTTTTGCTGCACCACGACAATGCTGCACCCCACAAAGCTCGCCTCACTATGCAGTACCTGGAACAACAAGGTATAACTCTGCTCCCCCACCCACCCTACTCCCCTGACCTGGCTCTCTGTGACTTTTGGTTGTTTCCAAAAATTAAATCTGCCATCGCTGGGAAGCAATTTCATCGCATCCAAGACTTGGCATGGACCGTCAATTCAGAACTCCGATGTATACCGTCTTCAGAGTACCACGCTTGCTTCATGAAGTGGAGAAAGAGAATGGAACGCTGCATAGAGGTTGGAGGGGAGTACTTTGAAGGAATGTGAGTCATAGTTTGATAGTTCTTCATGCTAATAAAAGTTTATGGACTCACTGTCATTTCTTTCTAATCACCCCTCGTATCAGCTGAGGGGAGGGCAGTGAAAAGGCGGGTGACAGGTCGACATGGAGGCGATTTGTTTGTGGTCATCTCTTACGGGATTAAGGTGTCTGGTAATAAGCAGATGGAAAGATAGATAAATACATTAATATGAATACTGAATGGAGTTTTTTGCAAAAGACATGAAAACTCATGACAAAGCATAGCATAGAATAGCAAGGCACTCAAAATGCTCGGCTTCATAGCAAGGGATTTTGCTTAAAAAATACCCAGATCTCTTTAACCCTTACACGGCGGGCATGTTTCCCAATGTTTTGCGTCTCCAGCGGGGTTATTCGGGCTCCGACAGACTCTCAAAAAATATTTGCCAAAAATCAGTTATTAGTCCTAGAATATTAAAATTATATATGCATGTGGCACATACCTTCAGCTTTCTCCTGGGATGTTTGTTGAGCCTTCGTCGATTACCGTAGGACTTGTGGAGACCTCTGAAGTTGGGTAACGAAGTCTCCACTTTACACTTCCCAACAACCCGTAATATGATTACCACAGCCAGATATGGTTTTTTTTTTGGCTCAAACCTTCGCTTTTGGTGAGAAACGATGGAAAATCACCAAGAAAGTGCTCACCTATGCTTATAAGTGGTCGGGACAGGTAAGCCTCCATGTGTACCTGGTCTCATACTCTGTTGAGGTGCGGTGCAGGTGCAGCGTTTTCTACGGTAGGGATAACTATTCGAAACCACCCAGAATACACAAATATACATTTATTTTGTAAAAAATTACTTGTAGTACAAGAATATATTGGTTATCAAAAAAAAATATATATATAAACGATATAAGCATAGGTTCATTATCGGAACACCTGAAAATCACCGATTTCTTGCACAGTTGACTCACTGAGACTCTTGTTTCAACTTACATCCTATTTCTCAACTTACATTATACTTTTCTGCAATCATTGTACCATTTTCAACTTTCTACTGTATAATAGTTATCGCTTATTGACAGGCCATAGTATTATAATGAGTGTAATATTATCACATATTGACATGCCTTATTATTATAGTGAGCATGATATTCTCGCAAGCACACCTTCCTCTACCCACCTGGCAGTGGGTAGAGGATGCGTCACGTGTCTACGCACCTAAAATCATGCACGAAATATAAAAAATGTACAAACAACGGACCTTGTGATTGCAAAATGTACACCGTATGTCGTTGGGACTGAGCGTGAAAAAAATTTGCTATGTGCACCATACGTCGTGGGTACAGGGCGGGTTAAAAAACAGATTGAACAACAGTGGAGACATGACACATCTTTGTTTTATCCACCATTCAGAGAGAGAAATTCACTCTGTTAACCATCCACATTCACTGCAGCCTTAGCACCCTCATTCATACTCTTCACAGCATTCAACAGCATCCCATTTACTCCATATATTCTTAACACTTTCCACATTCCTTGTCTGTTCACTCTATCATATGCTTGCTCCAAATCCATGAAGACCACATACAACTTCTTTCCCTTTCTACAAATTTTTCCAATAAAAGACCTCAGGATTACTGTCTGATCTACACAACCTCATCCCTTCCCAGAACCTCCCTGTTCTTCTCCAAGTAGGTCGACTGTTATCTCCCTAACTCTGTCAATAAGTATCCTATCATGCACTTTTCCAATTACACTAGCTTGCCGCGTCCTGACCGATTTTCCAGCACTGACTTCTCTCAATCCCAACCAATTTTGATTTTTTTTTCTCAAACCTCCTCTTTTTGTGAGAAACTTTGGCAGTTCAGAGAAAAAGTGCTCACCTGAACTTAGAAGTGGTCTAAACAGGTGACCCTCTGCACACCTGGTACCAAGTGCTCTGGAGGCTTGCTGCTGCTGTCATGTTTTCTATGGTAGGGGTAAGTATTGGAAATCACTCCATAATAATTTGGTACAAATTTACATGTAGTACAAGAATGTATTGATTTTCACACAAAAATATAGGCAATATAAGCATTGTTCCCATTCATTGATCACATGAAAATCGCCAGATTCTTGCACATATGACTCACTGTGGCTTTTGTTTGAACTTACAATCTATTTTTCCACTTATATTATACTTTTCCACTAACATTATACCAGTTTCCACTTTATATAAGTGTTATCACATATTTACATGCCTTACTATTATAGTGAGCATCATATTATCGCATATTTACAGGCCTTACTATTATAGTGAGTATCATATTATCACAAGCACACACAGTATCAGTAATTTATTAAGGTGTGGTATTCTCTGAAACATGACTCAATGCAGAATCCTACGTTGCATTCTACACACTCGTATCTAGTGTCTTTTCTCTGAGTGGTTGCTCTCACTTTTGACTGGCTGCATAAATGGCAGTGGCACTGGAGTCTAGGACTGTTCGGCTGAGGGGGGATGGTGGTGGGGCAATGGCGTCCTGAGAGGCGTAGGGGAGTCTGGGCGGCAATGGCGTGGCGGGGGCGGTGATGGGGCCTGTCTTCTGCATGCTTTGCAATGATTTCACTAGACAGTGCCCCCACAAACCCCCCAAAGGCCTTAGAGATTCCCGTAGTCAAGGTGTGGAGGTAGTGGGCATTCAGGACTGTGATTTTGTGCACGTGGAAGAACAGCTTTTTGTACCACTTCATCGTGGTCCTGGCACATTCCGCACTGGAAATCATGGAGTCAGACTGGTCTGCTTGCCTCACTGTAGTCCAGTACTGACTCCGGTTTCCAAAAGTGGAGCCTCCTCTCACTGCAGTAATCCAAGGGGTCAATGCGGTGCATCAGGGTGCAGTGTCCCTTTGACAGGTGGAAAACTTCCCTGCTGTGGTTCCATGTGGTGGTGAGGATGTTGTTCGCCTTGAAGAAAAACACCTCATTCTTGTCAAGTTTCCTCCCAACCTTGACTATATGGTGACGGTTTTTCTTGACTGTGCCACAGACTCCGGTGTTGTGAAGGTGGAGGTACCGAGCGAGAAGGGGGCTAGTGTACCAGTTGTCCAGGGCACAAGACGTGACCACAATGAAGAAAGGTGCCCTACGTATACATACCAAAAATCACGCGCAAAATTTGAAAAATGTGCAAATGATGGACCTCGCAATTGCAGAATGTATGGATACATTATCAGGACTGAGGATGACAAAACGTTGCAACGTATCCATACGCTATCGGGACGCGGCAGGCTAAGAGGACAAATGTCCCTGTGATTACCACACACTTCCTTTTCCCCTTTTCCTTTGTACAGGGGGATAATTATCCCTGACTTCCAATTCTCCATGACTCTACCTTCCTCCCAGGCCAACCTGAACATCATCCATATTCACTCCACTACTATCCCCCTTGCTTCATCACACTTACTTCATCAATTTCTGGGGCTTTCCCATTTTTAACTTTCTTCATTGCTTCCACTTCTACAATTCTACTGATCTCATTCTCCCATTTCATCTCCCTCCTCCTCATAGCCATTTCCCAGCCACTTACACTTGCACTACATTCATTCTCTATGTTTAACAGTTCCTTAAAGCGTTCTCTCCGTCTACTCACTTTATCTCCCATGTCCACTAGCAGTTTGTTATTTTATCTCTCACTTCCCTACAACCATCTTTATTACCCTGTCTAACTCTCTTTACCTATTTGCAAAGCATTGTTTCTTATGTTCCATCCACTTTACACGCAACTACCTTCCAAATCCACTCTTTTCTTTCTCTCTCTTACTAATCTTTTCACCTTCCTCCTCTTCTTTACATACAGCTTTCTGTTCCTTTTCTCAGCTTCCTCCATGCCTCTGCTTTCCATCCATTCCCTATATGATTTCTTCTTTTGCGTCACAGCTTGTCGCGTCTTTTCATTCAACCGTGATGTTCCTCGCACCCTTTTTGACCTTCTCTTTACCCCACACATTACCTCACATAATGCAGAGATTTCTTCTGTGAATATCTTGCACACACCTTCCACCGTCCCCATCTACTCCAAATCATATTTACCCAGTTGTTCCCCCACTTCCGTCTTACATTGTGCCTTTTATCATCCCCTTGCATCCTCTCTACACTCTTTGTATGGACTACTTTCTCCTGGCTTTTACTCCTTATTTATACATCGTATTTGTACCTTGATTTTCGTTACCACAAAGTGGTGGTCAGAAAGTCCTCTCCCCCAGCCTCAGTATACTCTTGCATCCAATGTGCACCTTCTCATTCTCTCATCCAGACATACATAATTAGTTATTGCCGTCCACTCATTCAGTTCACCACTCACTCTTCTTATCACTCGCCATGCATAGGTGTGGATCATTTTGTGCCTAAAGAGGTTATTGGATATCACCAACCCCCTCCCCACACAAATGGCCTCTAGAGCACAACCATTCTCATCCACTTCTGAAGGCACACTCCACTCACCATCTACTCCATCCACCTTCTCATTCTCAACTTTTCCATTCATATTTCCAATCAAAAACACTCCCTCACTTCCCTCAAACTTTACAATGTATGATTCCACATTCGTCCAGAACTCTTCTTTCACTCCGCTCGCATGGACTTCCGTTGATGCATATACATGGTGAAAGCAATAACAACCTCTCCCTCAAAAAAAAAAAAAAAAAATATTGGATGGAAGTTATGAACAACAGAAGTCTCCCCATCGCCAAGTAGAATCCTCTGACGGTGGCAATGATAAACCAAAGCGACTTTACCATTCTGAAGGGATTTACGCCCGTAGTCTTGAAACTGAGGGTAGGGGTTACCGTTCCTGCTCCCCGCCCGAAGTGGAAGCTCACACCTTCAACCTAAGGGGCAATCTTGAAAGTGTGCGAGTACAACCTTTCGTGTGGATAGGAGCAGGAAACAGTTGGTATCACTGGTTAATTTGAATATTTAAATTCTTACCATCCACCCACTTGATGTAGTGTCGCTTTGAGTGTCTGCCCTTTCCTCTCTTCCTTCCTCTTCTGTCTTTCTTTCCTTTCCTCTTCCTTCTGCCTACAGGTCACTTTACACTCCCTCTTCTGTCTATCTTTCCTTCATTTTTTCCTCTTCCTTCTGCCAGTGACTGACTTTTCACTGAGTGACAAGCCAAATGGTTTCCTGTAGACCAGGAAACCATTTACTACGCTGAGTGGTAACCATATGACCAAATTATTGTGCCTGGTGGTTTAGTGAGTAATTAAGGTGCTCCAATTGGATTGAGCCATTGCAGGTTTGTATCCAAAGGGTGGTTGGGGTTTATTGCTCTCGTAATGCCACTCAGAGATGAGTGAGGGTGGTCACTCTCATTTTAAATGTCAAGACCAACTTACCAAGCTCTGGTTTCCTACATTTCTCATAGGGCAACATAGGATTGGATGATGGATGGATAGAAAATCTTAAGATAAAAAAAAAAAAAAGACAGTTTCTAATATTCAAATACAATATAATCTCTTAATGTTAGCAATTCTTAAGGTAGGCCTACCTCTTTATATATTAAAGACTGGCATTTGTTCTTGAACACTCAATGTAAGTGTATGCATACAGGCTTTTGGAAAACCTGTACCGTAGGGAAAATTCGATGTCAGACACAGACATAGCTTCAAAGTGGTTCATGTGGTAAGTAATAACCCTACGAATACGCCTTGCCTGGTCATAACGATTTTTACATTATTTCTGCCCCAAATACTTGTTTTTGCCATTTTTCCCATCAAGAACCCAGAAATCCAACCAGTCCAAGACACTGGGGAGGAGTTAATTTGAAAAATTTGAAAACCAGTCACGAGCACCGAAAATAATGGTCAAAGTCGTTCAGATCACACCTAAATACAGAAGAAAAATGTACTGGCAAGCCAAAACAAAATAGTGCGGACTTGTAAAGTTGACCGAACACAAACAGGAGACTTCCAAATTCACACGAATTTCGTCTGTTTAGGTAGTATTCGGCCATTCTTTACAGTAGGAATAATTTCATAAACTAATCAGACTATAAAAGTATCATGCATCATATCTGATAAACAGCTTGGTAGAAATATTGAAAAATATAATAGAAGTGGACACATGCCTCATCTTTGTTTTCGTCTAGTCGTAAATTAACCATCTCCGGAGAATCGGTGAAGTCTTTTAAAACAGTAATAATATTAAATGCTTATTTTTTTCTTTTTGATTCTTTATCATTGTACTTAAATTCTCATCACACACACCATACGGTCCTTCAAATTATACCTAGTTTTCTTTGCACAAGGCTATGGTAATATGACGAAGGGGCATGCGAGGGGGTGCTATGAGAGTCCCTGCGGATTCTGGTACTACTCTGTGGTAATCCTCTCCCGTTCGTCGGGGAACACTATCCGTTTTGTGCATTAAGATTACCAAAAGATACGGATAGGGCAAGGTGAACGCCTACCCACAGTTTAAGACTACGGCCGTTACTGTCCTTATCTCTCCATCGCAACAGCATTCCCTATGCACCTACATTTTACCCGTGTAGTCTGTATCTCCTTTTTTGTCTTCCTCTTTGCTAACGATTTTATGCAGCTTGAGACAAATTTCTCAAACTTTTAACGCAAGATATACCCAGCAAACATTGAAAGGCTGGGCCAGCAGTGGTTAAATAGTGGAATAAGAGAAAATGGCAACCATACATTGGTCCGATTCCTGGCCATAATATTCTGTTTATGTCGGACCAGTTGATGAAAAATCTGTCTTGGGCAGATATATAAATAAAACTTGTTTTCTGACACTGGGCTGAAATGATAACAATACACTGGAACGATTCCTGACCATGATATTGTGTATATCAGACCAATTGATGTGAAACTTGTGTTGGGCTGATATGTAAATATAACTTGTTTTCCGACACTGGGCTGAAACGGCTACCACACATTGGACCGATTCCTGGCCATGACATTCTGTTTATATCGAGCCATGTGATGTGAAACTTGTGTTGGGCCGATATACTGATATAACTGGTTTTCCGACACTGGGCTGAAATGGCGACCATCCATTGGACTGATTCCTGGCAGTTATGGTGTATATATATATATATATATATATATATATATATATATATATATATATATATATATATATATATATATATATATATATAATGGGCCCATTGGTGTAAAACATGTTTTGGATGGGTATATAAATATAACTTTTTTCAAGAACTGGGTCAAGAATAGTAATAAAATGTTGGCCCAATCTATGTATTGCTGATCAAGCCAATCAAGCAGCTAAGAATTGAGTGACTTAATTATACATCATCCATCACATCATTTTCGATGTACAGGATATTTGAAATATATTTTATAAAATATAAAATTTTTGACAGAGACGGGATATTTCCACAGGCAACTGTCATGTTGTAAAACAATAGGTCTTAATTTTGGTAATGTTTTTATGGAATTGAACTTGTTTTCAGCTTGCTAGATCATAATTGATAATATTAATTTTAAACGGGCACTGGTATACACACATATACAACTGGGTCTATAAAACGGCCAGAATTGCACTGTTGAACATAAAGGTCGTCCATGGCTCAGTGGTAGCTAGCACTCATCTGATGTGTTGGAGGCACGGGTTTGAGCCCCACACCAGACAGTCAATTTTATTTGTTTCTTTTCAGACATTTCATAACTTGGCAGCAAATCGGGACATAAGGCGATACTGAGTTGGTAACATAGTGTGTATTCATAGATGTATGTAACCTGGGTTATATATATATATATATATATATATATATATATATATATATATATATATATATATATATATATATATATATATATATATATATATATATATATATATATATATATATATATATATATATATATTTAATGAAGCACTTAAAGGCTGAAAGTTTACAATTTCATTCCTTCACAGGAAGAAAAAGTTAGTTTCAAGATGCACTAGCCCACCGCGTGCTGTTGTTGTACATATGCACCCAAACATTTTGTCACTGACTCCCATTGATATTTATAAATGTGCTGCACTTACAAGGTCCGTCATTTGCGCATTTTTCAAATTTTGCACGTGATTTTTGGTACGTATACACTGGACACCTTCCTCAACCCAAGGCCAGCCCCGAGGCCAGGAGGGGACAATGCCTTACCACGCGTGTCCTCCCCCCCCCCAGCACGCCACTGTCTCGGCAACTCACCTGTTACCAATGACCTGGCCAGTAAAGACATGTCGTGCCACAAAACGAAATTCAAGGCGAGAGTGATTCCCCAGTCAATGACAATGTGGAGGACAAAGTTTATGTGGCGTTAGAGGAAGAAACGTGTATCAGTGACGAGAAGGTAATGTCACCAAAAAGGGTGCAGTATGTTGTTTGGTGAGTGAAACAATGCTTATATCACCTATATTACTGTGTGAAAGCCAATATTCTCTTGTACTACATACAAATTCTACCAAATAAATAAATATCTACATATTCTGAATGGTTTGGAATAGTTACCCCTACCATAGAAAACGTCTCTGGAGCCTGGCTCAAGAGAACACAGTACCAGGTGAGGGTACTGTCACCTGTACCAGGCATTTCTAAAATCAGGTGAGCACTTTCTCTTTGAATTTTCGATGTTTCTCATAAAAGGCGGAGGTTTTAGCCAAAAAAAAACAAAAATCGAAAATCTGCCGGAATTGGGGGAGATCATTGGTGAAAAATCTTCCGTGACGTGGCGGGTTAATTTCGAGGTGTCTAGACACACTGACTTATAAATTGTTTCGATTACTTACACCCCAGTAAGCCATGATTAAGGCTTCCATCATTGGCTCATTACAAGTCCTGTATTGTAGCGATACATCCCGTGGTGAACATGGATAACTGATATAAGTCGGACCAACATCAAATGCCAGAGTTTACGTCATTGGTCCGATATATTAAAGGTCGGAGTTCCAGCACTGGAGCAATGCTGGCATATGCATTTTATGTTTGCTGGGATGTACCTTTAAAAAATACGTTCATAATTTCATTGTTTTTCTTAATGTAATAAATGCGTTTGATAGCAGCACAATGGCATGTTTCGTCATTGGGCTGAATGGGATGATGTGTCTTTTTCCTTTCACTGAAAACAATTTAGAAAATAATATACAGGTATATTGGTTCTTTCTAATACCTGGCGATTTTATCCACCTTAAGAGTGACTGTCCTTCCTCGAGGGCGGTTTCTCGTAGTTTGACATTCCTTCTGCAGACATTTCTGTGTTTTTTATTTATCCACCATTAACATTATGCACCATTCTCAATCTGCCTTTCCTAGCCATTTACTTTATCAGTTGGCTGTTTCCACTCCGTAGATTGGTCCACCGCTTAGCTGTAGTCACCACTTAGCTCCCTCCACCACTTGCCTTTCTTCACCACTTGGCTTACACCACCACTAGACTTTCTCCACTATTTAACATTCTCCACTGTTTAGCATCTCTATGACCTTATTCTTCTCTTTGGAGATCCCTTAGGTGTGTGTGTGTGTGTGTGTGTGTGTGATTACCTCATCCTTATGTTTTTCGCTTTGTATGTCTTCTCCTTCTAAATTCCACCTTATTTTTCGTTTATTTATTTTATTATTATTATTTTTTTTTTGCTTTTCTCTCCATTTATACGTACTCAGCTTTTACCTCATTATTTTTTTCCTCATTATTTTCTCTCCATCTCGTCTCCCAACTCTTCCTGTCCTCTTTGCTTTTTCTCTCCTTTCTCTTCCAACTTCATTTATTCTCTTTCCTCTCTCTATTCCATTTCTTTTCTGCTGTCTTTTCTTTCTTTTAACTTTTAGCAATATCTGGTTTTCACTTCATATTTTCGGTTCTTTTTCCTCCTTATTTACTTTTTTTATTTCTTTTTTTTCCCCTCTCGTATCTTGATCATTTCCCTCAGTTATTTTCCTTTCTTTTCCCTCTTTATTTCCAACCATTCCTTTTCCTTTCTTTCCTCTCCATTTTTCTTTATCTTTCGTTACTCTTCGTTCTCCTCTAATTCTCTTCTTTGCGTTACCTTTATTTCTTCCTTTAAAGCTATAGTCTATTATTCAAATCTTATATTTATCTTTCCTTTTCTTACTTCATCACTCTCTCTCTCTCTCTCTTCTCTCTCTCTCTCTCTCCTTATTTCGTTGTTTGTCCTTTAAATATAATTTCATTTAGCTCGTCGAGATATGCCTTGCATTTCTTGTGTCTTCGAATTTTCTTTACATCAATTACTTTTCACGCAACAGAAAATATACAACTGGTACCACACGCACACACACACACACACACATACACAAGGAGTCAAGGAAAACATACGTGCGCCGACAGTGCTCCATACCGAGCCAGCACGGCCAGTGGCATTACCTAAATTAGTATCTTTATATGAGTCAAGCTCTGTACCAGGTTAGACTAAATGATTTTTTATCATTAAAAAAAAAAAAAAGAAATACTAAGAAATTTTAAACAAGACTTGTTTAAACAGAAAAGAGAACTGAGTGGCGAAAGAATGCGCTCAGTCAGCTGAGATTTGTTTAGACTACAACTGCCCTGGGGAATGTAAGTACACCGTGCTTTTAGTATTGCAAAATGGACACATACTTTAGTAAAGCAAATTTGGAAAAGAAAAGGGATAAAGGTAGAAAGAGAGACGATGATTTCTACCGAGAACTGATTGAAGTGGAGACTCATAATAGACTGGTTGAACGTGTACACAAACTGGAGATGGCTTTCAGAAATGAAATTGATGAAATGAAGAAGCAGATGCACTTGCAAAATGAAGAAATTGAAAAACTAGGAAGGGAGGCCAACAAGAAAGACACAACCATCAGTGAACTAACAGTGGAACTGAGTACACTTAGGAAGAAAATGAGTGAAATGGCAAGTACAGTAGTCAATCACGAGAGTATTATGGAAGAGTTCAAAAATGATAGACAATTAGACAAGTAAGCAGTCTGATAGACCAGAGCAGTGATATTAAGGAGAAGATAACACAGGTGAATGAAGCTGTGCAAAGCTATAAAAATGATGTGGAAACCACGAATGCTGAAATGGTGAAAGTAAAAGAAGACTTAGAAACAAGCATAGAGGAAAGAAGCATTAAAAAGGAAGTGAAAAGAATAATCCAAAACAACCCAAAGTTAGTCAGAGATTCAGTAGATATCAACAAATCTATAGTAATCACTGGTAAAGAAGAGGAAGAAGTAAAAAACAAGATCACAAGAGACAAAAAGGAGATGGCAAATATAATGAGCTTATTGAAAGAAGTAACAGAGGAAATCTGTAGTAAAGATATAGAGGAACACAAAAGGTTAGGGAAATACGAAAAAAGCAAGACAAGACCTCTAAAGGTAACTTTCCAGAGTGTAAACACTGTGGAGGAGATACTAAAAAAATTCAAAGAATCCTATGGAAAAAGAGGAGTTCAAAAATGTATGGATAAAAAGATGCCTAACACAAGAGGAATTGGAACTACTGCAAGAGAGGAGAGAGGAAGCAAAAACAAAAAAAGAGGGAAGATCAGAAGAGGAGAAGAACACATTTTTTTTTTACAAAGTAATAGGATTGCAGGTACGAAAGTGGTACACAAACAGGAGGGAATAAAAAGGAGGAAGGTAGTAGAACCATGTCATGACAAGTATATAAACAATTTGAATGATTATGTCAGAGAAAATGAACCACATATAATATGCCTAACTGAAACAAAATTAACACCAAGGATATCCAATGACATACTAAACTTAGAGGAATACAATATATGGAGAAGAGACAGAAATTTAAAAAAAGGAGGAGGAATTATAATATTAACTAAGAAAAATCTAAAAGTCAATGAAATAAACCTAGATATAACATCACATGTAGAATTGATTGCAGTAGAGATCAACACATCTGAAGGGAAAGTAATTGTACCCAATTTGTACATGCCACCCAGATCAAACACATGGGAAAGAGACGAATATGAGGACCTGGCAGAGAGTACAATTCAGAGTTTAAGATCATTACTACATAAAATGGAAGAGAAATCGGAAAGAATTATACTAACTGGGGATTTTAATACAAATATAAATTGGAATACTCTAGATATAATTAGCCAAGAAAGCTGTTGGGACCAAAAACTCCTGGATCTCGTGCAAGAGTTTTTCCTAACGCAACATTTGAGGGAAACCACCAGAAAAAGAGGACTCGATGTACCTTCAATGCTAGATCTAATATTTACTAGGCAAGAAAATGATATTGACAGTTTAATATATCACCCTCCACTCGGCAAAAGGGATCATGCAGTACTAAATTACAACTTCAGGATAGCATGTGACATAGTTAACAGCAATGAAAGTTACAAAATGAGCCTAAACTATAGAAAGGGAAATTATCAAGACCTAAAGAAGTATTTCTTAGAAGTTGATTGGGAAAATGAGCTTAGAGGACAAGATTTAAATGCTGTATATAAAAAATTCTGTGAATTTTATGAAATAGGCGTCCAGAAGTACATCCCAAAGCACAAAGAAGCAGATAAGAAAATTCAGACATGGTTCAATACAGAATGTAAAAAATCAAAAGAAAGAAGAGATTTGTTGTGGAATAGATACAGAAGACACAATAGTGAAAGGGCGTATAATAATTACAAACAGGCAAGAAACGATTATACAAGAATAAGGAGGGAAGCCCAAAAAAAGTTTGAGGAGGATATTATAAATCAAAGTAGTGATCAACCGAAGGTATTTTACAGCTACATCAGAAGCAAAACCAAAGTAAAAGATATAATACAATCCATTACGGATGAGGGAATCACCTATACACAAGAGAAAGATATTTGTGAAGCGCTAAATAAGAGTTTCCAATTAGATTTTACAGAAGAAAAAAATTTTGAGAGGGACTATGTGGAACATGCATGTCCACACATACTACCAGATATACAAATATCAGAAAAAGTAATACAGGACGAGATAAGTAAATTAGATAGAGGAAAAGCAAGTGATCCTGATGAAATTTCATGTTAGGTACTATTAGAATGTGCAAAGGAGTTAAGTAAACCATTATTTTTAATTTTCAAGAAATCCTTGAGTCAAGGTAAACTACCTGATATTTGGAAAAAAGCAAATATTGTCCCCTTATTCAAGAAAGGAAATAGACAAAATCCACCCAACTACCGACCAGTATCACTGACCAGTGTTGTAAGCAAGGTATTAGAAAAGCTTATAAGAAAAGCTTGGGTAAATCATCTAGAAGAACACAGTATGATAACAGAAAGACAGTTTGGTTTCAGAAAAGGAAAATCATGTGTTACTAATCTGTTGAGCTACTATGACAGAGTAACAAACACAGTACAGGAAAGAGAAGGATGGGTGGACAGTATCTATTTAGATTTCAAGAAAGCACTTGACACAGTACCACACCAAAGACTTTTATGGAGACTGTACCATCAAGGAGGAATTTGAGGCAAACTGTTTTGTTGGATGCAAGATTTTCTCATAAAAAGAGAAATGAGAACAGTACTAAGGGGAAACTACTCATCATGGAAAGAAGTGTCTAGTGGAGTACCACAGGGTTCAGAACTGGCACCAATCATGTTTTTAGTGTATATAAATGGTATAAACAGTAACACTGGAAATGAAAGCTATCTGAATATGTTTGCAGATGATGCAAAAATACAAAGGAGAATTACTAACACAGACTCTTGTAAAGAGCTACAAGAAGAATTAAATAAACTTCATGAATGGAGTAATACATGGCAAATGGAATTCAATGTGGACAAATGTCATGTAATCAAGTTTGGTAAAAGTGAAAAAAGACCTGATTGGGATTATACGTTAGGAAATAAAACCCTATACACATCAGAAGGAGAGAAGGACCTAGGTGTAATTATCAATAACAGACTATCTCCGGCTGACCACATCAGCGAGAAGGTACGGAACATGTATACACTGCTTGCAAATATGAGAATAGCATTCACATACATAAATGAAGACATGCTAAGAAGGATAATAACATCATTCATTAGACCAACCCTGGAGTATGCATCAGTAGTCTGGAGTCCTCATCTCAAAAAACACATAGACAAGATTGAAAAAGTTCAAAGGTCCGCTACAAGATGGATACCAAGCTTAAGGGACCTAAGCTACGAAGAAAGACTAAATAAACTGAATCTACCAACACTACAGGAGAGAAGGAAAAGAGGTGACATGATAATGCTATATAAATGCATATCAGGGAAGGAGAAAATAGACATAAATGATTACTTAACATATGGGGAAGCATCAGCAAGAGGACACTGCAAAAAACTGTATAAGAAGAGAGGTGATAAAGACGTAAGGAAATTCAGTTTCCCAAACAGAGCAATTGATCAATGGAATACACTACCGAATGAAATACTGTGTGCCAAAACAATTCACAAATTTAAGGATATGTACGATAAATATGGTTTAAGACACGGGACAGTACGAGCTTGACTCATTCCTGTAAAGATACAATTAGGTAAGAACAATTAGGTAAGAACACACACGAGCGAGCGCGCAAGGTATTAACGACAAAAACGAAATGGAAAAAATCAAGTCCGATAAAAAAGGGTATTAATTTTTTTATACACCAATGACCAATTTCAGGATAAATAATTTTCCAGAATCCCTCACCCCCCCACCCCCCAAAAAAAATCCTTGCAAGAGCAGAAAACACAAGGTAGAAAAATATATATAAAGTTTTTTTTTTTTTCCCCTGTAGTGTGGCATCGAGTCGTTAAAGTGTACCATGAAGCCCATTATTTCCCGGCTCGTTCTTTTTTCTCATTCTTCTCCTCTCTTTACCTACATCTTGTGTTACGACGACGCATGCTGTTCTTGGAGAAATAGAATAGTCAACGAGCAGTAATGAGAGAGACAGAGAGAGAGAGAGAGAGTGGGGGGGAAGGAGGGAGCATACCATTTCATATTCAGCTTCTCCCTGCCTTCCTTCCTACAATTCTTGCATTTTGCATTTCATATTTCAGTTTATGTAAGTGCCTCATAACTCTTGGGTTCTTAAGTCCAGAGAAAATGAGACACGGAGGGAGGAAGAATGACGAGAAAAGCTCAATTTCAGAGAAGAAAAAGAGAAAAAGAAAGAGAAATCGGATGGACATAGATTATACTCCGAAAAAGACTAGCATGGGTTACAGAAACGTGAGAAAAAATACTATGAAATGGCAATAAAAACCTATAGAAATGGGGAAAAAAGGAAGAAGGTGTGATATATCTGAAAAACGAAAATGAACATCCAGAAACTGCAACACCCTCGTTCACCAACTGGTCAAAGGCCCGAATATTTGACTTTGCCCTGTGATCCATGACTTAGATTACTTGCAAGATCTAACTGCTTCATCTTGCCCTCCACTTACACTAGTTCACACTATTTCAGAACTGAGTTGACTCTGGACAGTGACCTTGACATTTGACCTTTGGCCTTCCCCTGTGACCTTGAACTCTAATCTCTCGGAATATCGAAATTCGTTATGATTGTTTAATCTGAAGCCATCTCCATGGTTTAGTCAACTTTGACATGTGATCTTGAACATTGATTAAATTTTCACTATTGTTCTAAAAATCAATAGGTCAGTCTCTTGGAGGATATCCGATTTATCCAAGTTTGGTCTAAAACACATCAAAAGTGGCATTTAACTATTTTCTTCACACACACACACACACACACACACACACACACACACACACACACACACACACACACACACACACACTCATGGGTTGAAATTTGACATTGCCCTGTGACCATAACCTTTTGACTGATTGTTCTCAAAACTGAATCCCCTCGTTCTTGCTTGACCCTTAACTCTTCTGCCAAAGCTGATTCAGATAAGATCCTAATTGAGCTGATCCTACTCTATGACCTTGGCCTTTAATCCTTCCGTGAGATCTTCATTTTTGGGTTATATAAATATTCTTGAAACTGAATCCTATTATTCTTTCCTGAACTTCAGTCCTCCCACAGATTTGGACTTAAATAGGATGAAATGTTGGATATGACCTGGGACCTTGACCTCTGACCTATTGTTCAGAAAAAACAATAAGTATATTTCATGCTTAATCCTGAACCATTCAATCGAAATTGGATAAAATGGGATAAAAACTATTTGAGTTCCTTTGCTCACACACACACACACACACACACACACACACACACACACACACACACAAGCACATAGATGGATGCATGCATCAGTCAAATCATAATACCCGCCCTCTCTTAGAGAGTGAGGGCGGGTGTTATGATTTCTTTGCATGGTACACTCTGGCAATTTCCAAGGCTATCAAGGTTTGATTTGCCATTATGGTTTGGGTTGGTTTTATGACTGGTGGCCATTCTGGACACCAACCATCCCCACTTATCTAGGACTGGGACCGACACTGAATTGGGCTGTCTTTCCATCTCCCCATGGGTGGGGAGGGGGGGGAGTACTTTTAATCAGACTGCTCCTCACAGGTCCTTCTAGTATGGTCCCATTTGGTCAAATCAGTACTTGAACCAGTACAACACCGTAATGTAGCATCCACCACCAAAGGGTCCCCATCCCTTTTAAGCCGTGGCTTACGTGGCTCTCAGGAGAGATGGTGGATGAGGTGGCCTGGCCTACATCCTCCTTGTCCTTCTCCTCATCCCTGCTCTCGAAAGGCCACCACCAACTTTTTCGGCTTGGGCACTAGCTCACAAGGGTCTTGGGATAGATGGTTGTTCAGGTAGCTTTGCCACTCTCCTCAGCAGCCTCCTCGTCCCTACCGCAGAAGAGCAGCCACCTTTTCTGGCTGCGGTGCTGATTGAAGAGGGTCTCCAGAGACATGGGAGGGTGGGGAAGAACAATCAGTATACTTATCTTGGCTGGCTTATGGCTCAGGCTATGGGTGTAATAATAGTTATAAAACGGTTTCCACAGTTGTATATACCATCTTCCAGATGGACGCACTGAGAAATTGGCCTATATTATACAGTCATAAATAATACGCATGTTTATAACTAGAAGATGGTTGTTCGTTCGTTGTCACGGTTTTGAAAGACGTTTTTCTTATGAGTTGACGAATTGTGACTGAGAGGCTTATAACCATATTTGTCAGTCATCCTGAACCACCCCTGGGTTATGATGTCTTGCAATTCTTTGTTATACTTTCACGGAAGGGGCAAGTTCTACAGGCTTTTACACTATTTCTTTTTAATACACATGGTAATGCATGGACACAAAGAAACAGAGAGAAATTAATACCAAATAATTTTTATGCACCCTCAACAAATGTCATATTTTACAGACCGACGAACAATTCGGTGACATGGTAAACGGAAAGGATGGAAGAAGTGGGCAAAGAAGAAGGGCAAGAGGTGAAGAGGATGTAAAGAATGAAAGCAATTAAGAGGGAAAAAAAGAAAAGGAAAATAACAGCAGCGTAAAGGAGGAGAATGGAAGAATAGAAAGGAAGAAGTAGGGGGAGGGGACATGAGGAGAAGGGAAAAAAGACGGAGCAAAAAATAAGCCGAAAGGGAGAAAACGGAAAGCAGGAAAGAAGAGGATGGAAATAGGCAGAAGTGTATTACGAATGCGGAAGAAGAAATACGAAATATAGCTGTACATAACCTACCCCCTGTTTAGTATATATAGTACCAGTATACATACCACCTTCTCCCAACATCCCAGTTTCACTCACTTTCTCAGAAATGTAAGACAAACACAGAACAGTCGTAAAAGTACACACTCTCTCTCTCTCTCTCTCTCTCTCTCTCTCTCTCTCTCTCTCTCTCTCTCCAATTGCTGACCCTTTGCCATAGTGGAGGGGCTTCAGGGTCGGTGGCTTGGTAATAATAACCTCTGGTTCGCGTTGTTTCCCTGTCGCCAGCCTGACTAATTTCGTCAAGACCTATTTTCAAGTTCTCCTGGATCTCTTTCTGCTTCTTCTAGTATAGTATCCTTGGTGTATAAATTGTGGATGTTTCCATGTTTGCCAAAATTTCTGCTGTGTGGAGGAAGAAAAGGTGCCATAGCTGGGATTGGGATGATGTTTGAGGTCACTTGTGGACCCTATGATGAGATCGAAACCCGTGAAACCTTGGAATGAAGGGGCTGTAATAGATGTGCTAAACTACATCCACAAGGGCATAACTATCTCAAGAAAACAGCCCGTTCGTTTCGGGGGGGAGGGGGGGGCTGTGTTTTCTGGGATAAGACTCATGGTGTATGACCAGACACCTGTTACTACAATTCAGAGTGGATGATTGCAATTTTATTTGCGCTTGTCCCAACAAACGGATTGGCTTATACTTGTGCCTCTGTTTTTATTCTGACAATGAAGGGTAGAAATGATATCTGGGAGTCAGCCTTCACTGTCATTGGTGGTTGTGAGCATTGCGCCACCAATAGTTCATGATGTTTTCTCGACAAATCCTACAGCAGTTCCTTCATTAGTCCCGGTGTCTGCTGATAGTAGGTGGCGGATACAGGAGCGTCTCATAGATATATGAGGTACCTTCTTAGACGGTGTGGACGATTGTACAGTCATAAGAAAAACTATCGTTACCCTTCGGAGCTATGCACTATGACACAACGACGAAGTGCTGTGGAATGACGGGACAGGAAAGTTTGTACCGCAAACCCCTCAATGTCGGTTATGTGAGACACAGATATTAGAATTTGTTCTAGAGGTAATAAAAGCTAATTTGATCGTTTGGCCTCCTTGCATAAAGACAGTACGTTTTATTATCCGGCACCAAATTCATTAAATAAAAGTATAACAGAATTGTGTAAAGTCGGCAACACACATGCAAACGGCAATGAGTACGTGCACCCATGCCAGATGTATGATAGTACTTCAGCCGATACAAGCCAAGTAAGTAAATTTCTATGTAAAAATTGATATGTATTGCATTCTACTCGTACATGTTGAGTAGAAGGAAAATAATAATACGTGCTCAGTCTCATTGCTTTATTATTTTGTATACCCACCCCCTGCTACCAAAACTGTCTCTAGACGTCTAAAGCATCCATCTGAAGCATTTAACCACCCATCTAAAGCAAACAAATGAACTCGTGCACCCCTGCTATGGTCAGACTCAAATATGAAGTCGGTTTGGGTGGGGCCAGAGAGAGGATTTCCCTCTCTAAAGCTCTGCCGCATCAACCCCAGTACCTGTCTCTCTCTCTGTCATATGTCAGCTATTTACTATTTGAAATTGTATATTAAATATTCTGTACTTATTAAATATATTAAATAAGGCTATGTAGTGCTATGAATGTGTCGCTTTTTAGGATAATAGCAATGATTTGTATAAATTCCACACCACGTGACACCGTCGCTTTCCGACGTTGCCAGAGGTCAAGGACACCCACCTCAGACTACAGGTGACCGGTCACTTTCTCCCTGATCCCCACCCACGATGGCAGCTACTCCGACTCGCTCTCGTGTGCTCCACAGTCGGGAGAAAGAACTTATTTACAATGTGAACAAGTATTTTCTAGAAGAAAGATCAGAGGGAGGACTTATGCCTACTGGAGAAACCTCTATAAAAAAAAAACGCGCCAAGACTTTTACCTCAGTGGTGGTGTGGAAAAAAGGTCGAAACAATATAGAAGAAAACACAACTTATAAATATATAAAAACTTTCTCAATCAACTGAGAGAGAGAGAGAGAGAGAGAAGGTTTGGCAGAGCTGTAGAGAGGGAAATTCCCACGCGGGCCCCACCCAAACGGACTTCATATTTGAGTCTGACCATAGACTATCATTAAAAAAAGTCGATGCCTATAGATTTAATACCCTTAAAAATAATTTATTTGTTGTATTCTATAGATAATAAGTGTTGATTAGTAGGAAAATAATAAACGTGCCGAGTTTCGTTTTTAATCCCCGGCAGGGCCCTCAGGGTAATGCAAACACGTCCTATATATTTCCTTGTCATATGGCTCATTCTTACTCATTATTCTAACTCTTGTAATGGGATTGTGATATGGCAACCCTCGATAGGGGAGGGGCGAACAGCAAGGACCTGCCCACACAGCCCACCTAACGCTCGTTTCGCTTCGAGCATCCCTAGGTGTAACGATAGTCTTTCTTATGACTGTATTCCCCACAGGTACAGTCGCCAAACTTTCCACCTGGGCCACCTAGCCGCGACGGGTGGGTAACGGGTGTTGGCAACAGTGTATATGTTTGTTCGTGTGTACATGCTCGACGAAAGTTCGGATCATCAACTCTCTTCGTCCATAGTGAACCTCTGTCAGAGTCAGAGTTCATCCCATAGATGGCTGGGTACGGAGTTAGGTGGTGAGAAAAATGTCTCAGGAGTAAGGCGGCTCTCCCATCGGCTCAGCCAGTTGCATGAAACTGGTCGCATGGAAAATTGTTAAAAGTGCCACAGGTCGCGCTGACCAAGGCCAAAGATATATGACTATATAAATTTTATAATAAAGTAATATAAATAATATTCTTATATAAATATAAACTTTTATTTATAATACAATAATATATATTATACTATACATATTTGGCCTTGGTCCGTGCAACCTGTGACATGCAACAATTCCATGCGACGGGTTTCCTGCAACTGGTCGAGCCGGTGGGAGAGCTGCTTAAGGGGGGAGCTTGGCATAGTGAAGACCAGGGCAGGTGCAGGACGTTGAGGGGAGGGGGCTACGTTATTCATACCGCCAGTGACAATAAATGCCGAACTAGTTTTTGAGATCCATTGGCAATCTACCAAATATTTACATTTTTAACAATACTAAACATGTTATTTTCTATGTTGTTTTTACATTGTTACAATAACATGTTAATGCACTAAATACTGGAATCACTCCAAGCCTTTCTCTCACACTCTCTTATTATATCAGTAATTCCATTTCATAGGGTTATCACTTGATACCATTATCAGTATAGGTTGAAGATGAATGCATTTACCTAACATCTACAACCAGTTACAAGTAAGATTGCCTGCCATATTCACATCATGAATGACACTGACCAATAAACATTAGGATGATGTTCAGACACTGTTAACGGTTGCTTATTTCCTCGTTGGTAGTACTTCAGGCAGATGTTTTCATGTGTTCTGTGGTGCAACACGAAGAGGTAGATTAAAATACTGTCACCTCAGCAGGCAGAGAATTTTTTTTTTTTTTTTTATGCATACTTTTGCCGAATGTGGTTATTATATCAGCTATGATAATGATTTACCGTACCATTTTTCATATGACTATGATCATTACAGCACATCTTTATAGTTCATTCGTCTAACGTATGACTGAATTACACATTGCAAGGAAAACTGATTGTGAGCGGTGCCGCTTATGTGTGCGGTCACACATTTACATGCTCATCGATTATTCACCGAACAACATTATCTCACATTATAGCAAGATGAAGACACCATCTCTTCACCACAGTATGCAAAAGCTTCCAGTCATTTTAAGCTCAATTTTATTGATTCATGAATTGTTTGGACATTTATATCACCATTGCCTGTGATATTACTCATGTGATTGGTAAATGCAACATAACGAACATGAAATTATCATTACAGGCTGGAACACTTTTTTCTTTTTTTCTTTTTTTTTTTATCCCGCGAACCTCGCTTTAGCCCCCGTCACCGAGGTCCTGAGTGCGAGGATATGTGATGTTGGTTGCTGACTGGCTGCTACCAAGACCTAGGTCATAAGACAAGGGCTTGGTGTTTAATAGGAGAAACCCATCTCTCCTGACGGGGGTGGAACCACGTCACACGGATCGCCTGGCGGAAGCGTTAACTACCACGTCACCCACAGTACTGTTTCAAATATTTAATATATATCAACTATTAAAACAATTGCCGTGTTTGCACTGCAAGCACAGAGATCCACGTAATGATTAAGTGATGAGATGCTTAGGTTTTCTATTGTTAACGAAAGGTTGACTCATGACTAGCTGACTCAAGGCAGTATTCTGCCTCAACGAACGAGTTTCAACCTCCGACATCTACAGCTCCTAACTCTCCTACTTAGTTTAAATTAATATCCTCCCAATGAGTAATCCTGTAACGATTAATGATCTAACTTGTCTAATCATGTCTCGGATCAAGAATGGTATTTCAATAGGTTTAATCGAAACCGGCCCAGGACTGGCTAAATGCAAAACGAACAGTCAGACACAGGTATCTACTTTTCAACCATAAGAGCCGGTCACACGACGGTTCTTCCCCCAAAAAATATGCAGTAGACATTTTTTAGCCATGGGTTTATCATGTAATAATGAAAAAGAATACTTTTTAAAATATATAATATATGTAAAGATGCGGCGTTTTGAATTAGTTTACTTATTGTTTTCAATACTTGCATTATCCAACACTTTCAAGAAGCTCCTTTGAAATTCTATCGCCTAAAAATTGTTGACTGATTACTGGGATGAACTTTGACTGAGGTTCACTAAGGAAAACGAGAGGTGATGATCCGAACTTTCATCAAGCATGTACACACGAACAAACAGATAGCCTACACTGTTGCCAGCACCCCTTACCCACCTCTCGTGGCGGGGTGGCCCAGGTGGAAAGTTTGGCGACTGTACATAGGGTACCACCGAATATACTTGACAAGGTGACAGAAAAATTACATCTCACCAGAAATACTGCCGCAGGGAGGGGAGATCATCTGCCCCAATTCCTGCAAAAAAACATTAATTTTACTGGTAATGAATATTCGAGCGTTACTGTTCGATCATCGTCTACTATAGGTCTAATCGCACTGCCTCCTGTGCTTATGTGCAGTGTGCCACAGAAAGTGAATAGGCATTGTTTCGGTAAATCAAAGAGTGGAATATTTAAAAGCAAATATCCATGAAAATCCACACGTAAAATGTAAGAAGCCTCGCAGAGGAAACCTGATTCGTTAATGCCTGATTAAAAAGAAAAAGAAAAAAAAAAAAGACATTTGTTGCGATATTATCGGTGTGAGTGAAATCCACAGAAAACAATATTATTAATTGAGCTCCAAGACAGCAACCACGTATTTTATTACAGAGGAAGGCAAAATGAACGAGACAGTGGTGTAGGATCTCTAATTAATACAAATCATGGAGAGAACATTGCTAAATTCAGCAGGGTGTCTGACAGACTAGCAGAGATTGTAATTAGACTATGAAAAAGACACAGACTGAATGTAATACAAGTATACAGTATATATGGATCGAATTCTCAAAACATAGTTGAAAAAACAGAAGTATTTTATGACGACATCTCACAGGTTATGGAAGAAGAAAAGACCAGATATAATATAGTCATATGAGACTCCCATGCAAAAGTTGGCAAATCGGAAAATATAGAATCATGTATTGCAAAATTCACAACAGGAGAGAGGGATGACGGAGGTGATATGTGGGCAAATTTTGCTGCAGTATATAACACAAGAATAATTAGCACATTTTTCCACAAAAGAACGGGGACGTAAATTTTTTACTTAAAACTATGAAAAGAGGAAAGAGTCAAGGAAACAATGGAACAGTTGCATATTTACTGTCTGATGAAGAGTAAAAGTTCAAAACAGGCTTGCCCAAGTATTTACCCATCGTATGAAGAAGTCAAAAGTGAGAGCAGTGGAAATGAGTTACTTGAGAGGAGCATGTGGAGTGACGTGGAGGGACAGGTTGACGAATGAAGAAGTGAAGGAACGTTGTGAGGTAGATGTGGATGTGGTTGAAAAGATTAGGAGAAATACACTGAGGTGGTTTGGACATGTGGAGAGAATGGAGAATGAAAGACTGACTAACAGGGTGTATGTAGGTGAGGTGGAGGGAGGGAGAGGGAGGGGTAGACCGAGGATGAGGTGGAGGGATGGAGTTGAGAGGTATGTGAGGGGGGGGGGTGAGTTGGGGGGAGGGGAGTCGAGTGGTGGGTGACAGAGTGACTTGGAGGCGTTTTGTCTGCGGCCACCCTTTGCGGGATTGGGGCGTCGGGCTATAGATAGATAGATAGATGAAGAAGTAACTTCCCAAAACATTTTGTAATAAAATATTTAGTTTGCTTTGTAAGAAAGATTACTCAAAAGACATTAGTAACAATAGATCTACAGTATTAGCTTATGATCAGTCATATGCAAAGTCTTCGCTAAATTCCTAATGAACAGAATAATAACAAATTAACGTGCTCAGTCAGGATTCCGAAGCCTGTATTCGACCACTGATCATCTAAACACAATGAATCAGCTAACAGGGAAATATACAGATTATAAAAAACCACTGTGCTTAGGTTGTTTCGATTATGAAATAGCTTGCGATCCAGTAGAGCACGTAGAAACTGTATATTCATTGCGGGAACATGAAGTAAACAAGAACACTGTAAAACTGCTCGAAAACATATACAAAGGAAGTACTTGTACAGTATAGTAACTTAAAGACTCAGGAAAAATTGAGACTGAGAAAGGCGTGCGTCAAAGATGCAGTTTCACCGAAATTATTTACAACATGCCCTGAAGGCATTTTCAGAGACCGAGAATAGAAGAACAAAGGAGTAAACCATTTAAGATTTATAAATGACACTGTCCTATTCTCAGAAACAGCACAGATTTTGCAAGATATGTTAATGACCTAAATAAAAAAAATCTCAACGTGGAGCTAAAGATAAACCACAGCACAACTAAAGTAACATTTAATCAAAATTAAACGAAGAGCGTCATCAAAATAAATGAGGAGATTCTTCAAGAAGTTGAGATGTACAGTTCCTTGAGGCAAATAATAAAATTCAACAATAACCATGAATACGAATACAAAGACGCATACAATTGGATGGACAGCTTTCGGTAAACACAGAGACATCATGAAAAGTAACTTGCCAGTATTAAAGAAACAAAAAGTATATAACGAATGTATGATCCCAGCTATGACGTACGGTTATGATATTTAGAAACTGACAAAATCAATGGAAAATATACTAATCAGTTCTCAAGGAGCAATAGAAAGGTCAGTGGTGGAAACACATTTGAGAGACAGAAAGAGATCACCTTGGGTAAGAGATAAGACTGTTACAAGAAAATAAAAATGGAGGTGGGCAGGTCAGGCAGCTAGAATAAGGGATAACAGATGGAGCAAGATGCTGACTGACAGGACCCCAAGAGATTGCAATCGTAGCAGAAATAGGCCAGAGCAGAAGGGGAGAGATGAGATACAGAATAGTGCAGGCAAAACGAGACTGAGATGGGGTCAGTCGTGGTATATATATATATATATATATGCTCGCAAAAATTCGTACACACACACACACACACACACACACACACACACACACACACACACACACACACACACAGTGGAATTATGACACCCACTGCGATTACAAACGTCCACTACAAACAACACAAACGAGAATTCGTAATGACCGCTGGTGGACGTCAGAGAGAGAGAGAGAGAGAGAGGACCTGAAGAAGCATGTTCGCCCTAGTTCACCCTGCCCGCATTTCACTGAGGCAGGTGTATATGTGATCGCTGGTGTTCATTCTCTCCGACAAGGAGAGTATGTTTTCACTCCTGTTTGTTTGTTAGTTTGCTTGTCTGTTAACAGGATTACTCTAAAACTAAAGGAGAGATTTGGACAAAATTTGTGGGTAGATAACCCATGTCTCACAGAACAATCGATTAACTTTTCGGACCGAAGTTTGTTTGTTTGTTCGCTGGATTATTCAAAAACTAAAAGAGAGATATCGACCAAATTGGCTGAGTAGATAGTCCATGTCCCAGGGAACAACCAATTAACTTTTGGGACCGATCCGGATCGTATTACAGATTCTGGATTCGAGAAACACTTTTTGCGAAACCCAAGTCAATGATGAGAAAACTTAGCCCATTATGAAGAGTTGTTTGGATATTAGGTTGCTCTTTGAGAGATGCGCTCCACTGAGTGTTCCTCTTGTTTATTGATTTATTTATGAGTCTGTGCATCGATGATCTCATAAACCAATGAACGATCGTCTTCAAACTTTGCACAGGTTTTGGGTATGTGGAACTGAGGAAGTTATTCGATTCTGGTGAAAAGCCACCAGGGAAATATGGTTACTCTTAATCACTAACAGGAAGTCATGTTTGGGGATTCTGTTGGCTCCATTACATTTGGCCATGTGTGACCATGAAAAGTCAGAGTCAAGGTCACACATATTTTGACTGCTTAAATCAACCAAATGGTGAGAGATGTGCACTGTGAGCTTTAACACTGGTGTGAGATGAAAGAGTGTTTGATAATAAGTCAGACTAAGTGGTAGAAATGAGAGCTGGCGTTGTGTGGATGGAGTAGGACTAGATTATAGGGTAAGAGTAAGGAATACGATTGATGATTTAGGCTTTCAGTAGAGACTGAAAATAAGCGTAGGTATGATAGGGTGAAAGTGAGTGTGAGTGCCAGCATTGAGAACATGGAAATCACCTCCTATCGATTGGTCTTGGGAGAGAATGTGTGTGTGTGTGTGTGTGTGTGTATGTGTTGAAAGTCCAAGCGAAGGCAGGTGTGAGAATCAGAATGAGAGACTGAGTGGCTGTGAGTGTGTCAGAATATCAAGGAGTAAGTTGGTGTCAAAGGGAGAGTGAATGGGTGTCTGAGTGAGAACGAGTGGGTGATATATTGTAGGGAGAGTGAATGGGTGCTCGGATGAGAGTGGGTGGGTCTTAGTGTAAGAGTGAGTGGTTGCTGGAGCGAGAGTGAGTGTGTTAAAGTAGGCGTTTGAATGCAAGTGAGTGGTTGTGTGAATGATACTGAGTGGGTGTCAGAGTGAGTGTGATTGGACGTGATAATGAGTCTGGCTTGATGTGAGAATGAGAATGTTAGAGTAGAAGTTTGTGTGAGAATGAGAGTGAAAGTGTGTGAGAAAGAGATCTAGTGGATGTGAACATAAGTGTGTCAGTGAGTGAGCGTGAAAGTGATTCGGTATGACTGTCTAGGTGTGACTGATAACGTCAAAATGAGTGGGTGTGAGAGTAGGTGTGAAAGTCAGCGAATGTGACACTGTATTATGATAGCGAGATGGCTGAGAGGGTGGATGTGAGTAGTAATGGATGTGATAGGAGGTGTGAAACTGGTTTAGAATAAAGAAGAATTAGTGAGAGAACTATGCATATGATGACGACTGGATATAGGGCCGAAAGTGGATATCGGTGTGTGTGTGTGTGTGTGTGTGTGTGTGTGTGTGTGTGTGTGTGTGTGTGTGTGTGTGTGTGTGTGTGTGTGTGTGTGTGTGTGTGTGTGTGTGTGTGTGTGTGTGTGTGTGTGAGAGAGAGAGAGAGAGAGAGAGAGATACTTTTAGTGCTCAGTTTGCAGCATCTTTCTACCTATTAATATAGCACATAATTTACTCTGTGTCCTGACTATTGAAAAGTTTGACGGGATGAGCAGGGAGGGAGATGGGAGGGTGCATGGGTGGGTAGGTAGATTGGTAGTTGGATAGGGTATTAGGTACGTATAGTGTTGGATGGGTACGATGGTACAGTATTCGATAAGTTGGTAGATGGGTAGGTCAGAAAATGGGATGAGTATTTTAGAATACCTGGTAGGGAGATTGTGGTACTGACAGGTGACTGGAAATAAACACTTTAAGATACTTCTAAGAACATCACATAATAATGAAAATTCCAGAACCCATCACCGCAGAAACCGCATAAATTCACAACAATTTTTTTCTCTTATGGTTTGGGTAATTTTACTGCAGTATGTTATTCTTAGTAAAAAATAGACAAAACTGTTTAGCTGAAGATGAATAAAAAAGTAGGAAAGTTAAGCTGTTGCTACCCTCCCTCTGACTAAGCGTATACCCCTCATCTCCCTGCACACATAACCAAGCGTATAACTGCCCTAATTCCCTCCCAGTCTTGTCTTTTAAAGGTGGGCATAAGGAGAACCCCTTGAGGACACATAACCTGGATCTTTCGGAATCTTTGCGCAGGTCGCATGGAAATAGCTGGATTTTTTTTTTCTTTTTCAGCGTTTTGAAACAAACTACTTAAGACACAGAAAACTACCTATCGAAAGGCACCAGGTCACTATAAGACACATAACTATGTGAAATTTCATGACTCTATAGTGAATGCTTTCTGAGTTCTGACCCGGATATCTACACCCTGACCCTCAGCTCTACGGACGAACACCTATTGATCCCAATGATAACAACATCTTCCTCCGACTTTGTCAGGTGGAGGGTAAAAAGCCTGAGTGTCAGTACTAGTACCGTTAAATCTTAGTGACTGGTACAGCTCTAGTATTTTTCCTCACTAAAGAGATATAGTTGTATGCTGCTGTGAGTGAGTCATTGAACCTTGAGAGTGTAAACATTATCCCATGCCCTGTTAAGAAACTTGAGAGTAAAAGAATATCTTCAGTTTAAAGACCTCGTCTACGTAAAGATTGAACTCTCACGCGGTAAAACTTAATGAAAATTACTTAATCGTTTCAAATGTATGCACGGTCCCGTGGAACTTAAGTTACACATTCAGTGGAGCTAAACTGATAACTTGTAGACTCTCCTACTCACGCCCTCAAAATCTTGGGCACTCACACTTTTGGTATCAAATATAGGGAGAGTTCTCACTGCATACAGTCACACCCAACATCCACAACATTAACCGAATCGGACCCCTTGTTTATATGTCTAATTGACATCTAATATTCCCTAGGGTATATAGTTAAAGTGCATTCCACTTTACACAGCGCAGCTAGCAACATGACAAAGGTCAAACTTTATTTCTATCATTTGTTTCAACAACGTTGTTAGAAATATGCGGTTTGCTTTCCCTTAAGGCTCTAAGGTTTAACGTCCTCAGCTCGAAGACATAATCGATACTTATTCTTGTTTTACCCAACAAAATTAATCAGCCTATGAGAATTTTTAATGTAATGGGATCAGCTTCAGTTAACCCGGTTAGTATCCGAAGTTTATCCTAAGCTGTATATACTACTCTCTTTAGCTATCATCTAGTCATTACTCATTGGAGTGAGAGTTAATAATACGGGGATTATATTCTTTGTGCACGCGAGCCCCCTTCCCTTTACACACACACACACACACACACACACACACACACACACACACACACACACACACACACACACACACACACACACACACACACACACACACACACACACACAAACACGCACGCACACACACACACACACACACACACACACACACACACACACACACACACACACACACACACACACAAACAAACAAACAAACAAACACACACACACACACACACACACACACACACACACACACACACACACACAAAGAAACCTACAAACATATAAAACTACACAGACGAACAATGCACATGGGAACTAACAAATACACACACACACACACACACACACACACACACACACACACACACACACACACACACACACACACACACACACACACACACACACACACACACACACACACACACACACATATAATCTGTAGGACAATGGACTTGCTTGCTGTGTGTGCCGGGATGTGTGGGTTGCGGGCCCGGCAGGCGAATGTAGCACCATGGTCACTGACTTCAGACACCAGGCTCAACTAGGACTGTGACGTCGTCCTAGTTGAGCACACACAGACTATCGGGAGGAAAGGAGGGCACAAGTTGGTGGATAATGGTTTGGTTATAGCAGGTGAATGAACCAATGGATTCGCAGCTCAGTAAGAGAACAGTTGTATTCTGTCCACTTTGACACGGCTGAACTGTAACAAAAGATTAACACTACAGGGTGGTACTAGACACTAAAAACCTGCTATGTCCAGGATGTAGGACAGTAGTAATGTCGTGCTCTGGTACTAAGTTTTTTTTTTTTTTCTACCCGAGGAAGAAGGAACCAAAGACCATGAGCCCGCAATAACAGTTCCCTCCAAGAGAAAAACAAAATACAATAGAGTGCCAAATTCAAGATCCGATCATTTAGAGATGCCTGGACACACTGCGATTGAAAAACTGGAGATCATAGGAAGCAGGAAATACAGACAGAGGGAGACAGTGCCAGAGTTGACCTGTTGCATAAGTGAAGGACTGGAAGTAACTGTTAACTCTTGCATTAGAGAGTTGGACAGAAAAGGGATGAGAGTTTGCTGCTAGACGGGTGCTATGCGCCTGTCGTAGAGGTGGAGGAATGCATGCAGACAGTTCAGAGGAGCAGTGACCATTAAAGTAGCGATAGAAAAGAGATAAAGATGCAACAGTGTGGCGAAGAGACAGAGTTTGAAGGGAGTCAGTAAGAGGAGGAGGGTTAATGAGACGAAAAGCCTTTGACTCCACCCTATTGAGAAGAGCTGTATGTGGGGAGCCTCCCCACACATGAGAGTCGTACTCCACACTGGGGTGGATAAAACCCTTGTATAGAGTCAACAATTGTGCAGGGGTAAAGAAAGAACGGTGTCGGCTTAGCACACCTAATCTCTTGGAAGCAGATTTTACAAGAGATGTATTATGATCTTTCCAAGATAAGTCCCAAGTAAATGAAACCCCAAGCATGTTCAAGGATGATGGAGGATTAAGCTGAATATTATTAAACATTAGTGGGTACACCTGTGGAAGATTTTGTTGGGTTAATAGGTGTAAGAACTGAGTCTTAGATGCATTAAAAACAACCAGATTATTTTTACCCCAGTCAGAGATACGAGCCAAGTCAGACATTAGGTGTGTCATAGCCTCATCCCTTGTTTGTTGAAGTAACTGCTGAGATGGGCGTTGCAGGAACCGAATGGAAAGGTGAAGGGTGGAGTCATCATCGTATGAGTGGATAGGGTTAGAATTACAGCTTAGAAGATCATTGATGAATAAAAGGAAGAGAGTTGGTGGTAGGACAGAGCCCTGAGGAACACTACTGTTGATAGATCTACAAGAACGATGGCCGTCTACAACAGCGACTAGAGAACAACCAGAAAGGAAGCTAGCGATGAAGGCACAGATAGAAGGATAGAAACCGTAAGAGGGCAGTTTGGAAATTAAAGATTTATGCCAGACTCGATCGAAAGCCTTAGAGATGTCAAGTGCAATGGCAAAGCTTTTGCCAAAGTCCCGAAAGGAGGATGACCAGGAGTCTGAAAGGTAGGTGAGATGATCGCAAGTGGATCGTCCCTGACTGAACCCATACTGATGATCAGAAAGAAAGTTGTGATAGGAAAGATGCCTTAAAAGTTTTCTGTTCAGAATTGACTCGAAAACTTTTGAAATAGAGGACGTTAAAGCAATTGGACGATAGTTGGAGGGTTGGGAGTGGTCACCCTTCTTTGGGACTCGCTGAATGAGAGCAAACTTCCAGAAAGAAGGAAAGGTACATGTTGACAGACAAAGAAGAAAGAGTTTGCCTAGGCAGGGTGTAAGCACAGAAGCACAGTTCTTGAGAACAACAGGAGGGACTCCATCAGGCCCATATGCCTTGTTAGTACTGAGGCCAGTGATGGCAGAAAATACATCAGCTGAAGAAATTTTAATGTCAGCCATGAGGAAGTCAGAGGGGGGGAAATGATGGAGGAACAGCACCGGAATCGTCTAAGCTGGAATTGGAGGAGAAAGTCTGTGCGAAGAGATCTGCTTTTTCAGTAGAAGAAATAGCTACAGAACCATCAGAGTAGAAAAGAGGAGGGAAGAATGATGAGGTAAAGTTATTAGAAAGGTTTTTGGCAAGGTACCAGAAGGAGCGGGAAGAATTCGAGTTGGAGAGTTGAGAGCATTTAGTACTGATGAAATTATTTTTAGCAGAGGGAAGAACAGACTTAACACGATTCCGGGCAGAAATATAAAGATGATGTGATTCAGGGGTGGGTTGGTTCCGGTACCTTTTGTAGGCCCTCTCCTTGTTGGGGACAGCATTAGTACAAGCGTGATTAAACCAAGGATTTCTTGCGTTACACAAAGGATACAAGAAAGGAATGTATGCTTCCATGCCCGAGAGAATAACCTCCATAATGTGCAAAGCACACTCAGATGGCTCCCAGCCATGGAAGCAATAATCATTCCAGGGAAAATCAAAGAAGTACTGCCCGAGGACCTACCAATCTGCGGCTCCAAAATACCACAGACGATGTTTCCCTGGAGGGTCCACAGGCCATACCGGAGTGATAGGATAGGTTAAGATGATAAGGTTGTGATCAGAGGAACCCAACGGAGAGAAAAGATTAACAGTGTAAGCAGTAGGATTAGTTGTAAGGAAGAGGTCAAGTATGTTGGAGCTCTCTCCAAGGCGGTCTGGGATATGGGTAGGGTGCTGTACAAGCTGCTCTAGGTCATTAAGGATAGAAAAGATGTAGACTTTTTCACCACGTGGATCAGTGAAAGGAGAGGAGAGCCAAAGGTGGTGGTGAACATTGAAATCTCCTAAAGTGGAGATTTCAGAGAAAGGAAAAACGGATAGAATGTGTTCCATCATAGAAGTAAGATAGTCGATGAATTTTTGATAGTCAGTAGAATTAGGGGATAAGTAAACAGCACAGATATATTTAGTCAGAGAATGACAGGAAAGCCGAAGCCAGAGTGTAGAGAATTCAGAAGAATCGAGTTCAGGAACACGAGAGGAAGATAAGTCGTTGCATATATATACACAACAGCCACCTTTGGCTTTGAAATGAATATAGAGAAAGTAGGAGGATACAGAACAGGGTTTGCTCTCAGTTGCCTCAGACAGCTAATCTCAGTTAGAAAGAGAAGGTTTAGAGGAGGAGAGGTGGTGCTCAACAGAGAGAAAGTTAGAGGAAAGGCCGCGAATGTTGCAGAAATGAAGAAGTGAGTCAGACAGTGGTTCCAGGCAGCTCAAGTCGTCACCAGGAGAGAGGCGGAAGGTGGGGGCATTTATGGTCCCCTCCCCTGGGGATATTACACCTAAGTTTCTTCCAAATTCCTCATCCACTCTTTTCTTCATCTTTCATAAGTGTTTTCATCCCTTCCTCTTTTCTGTGAGCCACTATCTTTTCCACCTTTCCGCATCCTCCATTTCTGCTTCCCGTCAGTAACTATATATATGCTTTCTTCAGTTCTATAGCTCGTTACACCTATTCTGTACACTTTGGTTATCCCTTCACCACCTAACATCTTCTCATCACCCATCACACTACCTCGTATATTGTACAGATTTCTTCTTCGAATATCTTACAGATGCCTTCCACCTCCTTCACCTGCTCCAAATCATATCTACCCAGTAGCTCCCCTACAGTTGTCTTGTATTCCGCCTTCTTTTCTTCCTCCTACAGTCTTTCTACTCTCTCTGCCAGAAATGTTTTTCCTGTCTGTCTCTACGTATTTTCACACATAGTATTTTTTTACCTCGATCTTAGACACAAGTGTGGAGTAATGAAACAGGCCACTCTCGCAATCTCTATACACTCTAGTGTCCAGTAAAGGTCTTCCCATTCGATCATCCACACACATAATCAATCATTGCCTTTCACTTATCCAATTCACCACCCATCTATCTTATTATTCACCATGCACACGTGTGGATCATTTTGTGCCTACCTCCTTTACTGTCTGTTGCTAAGCCTTGCCCTTCACAAATGTCCAAGACTACCATTCCCATCCACTTCACCTCTTCAGTGGGTACAGTACATCCCATTGATCAACCACGCCATCTACTCTAACACTTCTCGCTTTTTTAATTCAAATCACTCAAAACCCATCTTTCACTTCTCTCAGACTTCTGAATCCACGCTTTCATATTCGACTACAACTAATTTTTCACTGTAGCCGTTCGGTCCTATACTTAATCTTGCAAACAAACAAATGCCCATTATTGTACACTCGCTTTCATTCTTACACATACAAAGATGCAAATTATCCATACTCCTTTATACACTCCTCCACCTCTTGCATACAGCAATGCATATAGCTTCCTTTGTCCTCTGAGACAAGATGGAGTAAGGTGTAGCGGCCTGAGACTACCACAGGTGTACCCAGTTCAACCCTATGCCCTACCACGCACACTCTCCCTCCCTTCCTTCTGGAGGAGTAGACTGTAGCACCAGTCGAGCAGGGCAGTACTCCCGAGGTGGATGGAAAGCTGATGACAGGGAGTGCTGGAGCTCCCGTTTCATCAGCCCTCAGGACTAGTTCCTGACCATCCCCCTTTGCTGAACTTTTTCAGTGTCTCAGTTACACAGAGAGTAGGCCAGCATGCTCTCCAGTACAAATTTCTCTAACTATCTACACCAAACTACATACACAGTACACACTACACTTCCTATTCAAAATTTACCAAAATGGCGTCGTCTTATCAAGCCTCGGAGTCCCCAGGGGGGGGAACATAAATGCCCCCACCATCTGCCCGTCTCCCGGTGACGACTCAAGGTGCCTGGAACCACGGTCTGACTCTCTTCTTCTTCATTTCTGCAACATTCGCGGCCTTTCCTCTAACTTTCGGTCTGTTGAGCACCACCTCTCCTCCTCTAAACCTCACCTTCTTTTTCTAACGGAGACTCAGCTGTCTGAGGCAACTGACAGCAAACCCTTTTCTGTATCCTCCTACTTTCTCTATACTCATTTCAAAGCCAAAGGTGGCTGTTGTGTATATATACGCAACGACTTATCTTGCTCTCGTGTTCCTGAACTTGATTCTTCTGAATTCTCCACACTCTGGCTTCGGCTTTCCTGTCATTCTCTGACTAAATATATCTGTGCTGTTTACTTATCCCCTAATTCTACTGACTATAAAAAATTCTTCGACTATCTTACTTCTACGATGGAACACATTCTATCCATTTCTCCTTTCTCTGTAATCTCCATTCTTGGAGATTTCAATGTTCACCACCACCTTTGGCTCTCCTCTCCTTTCACGGATCCACCTGGTGAACAAGCCTACATCTTTTCTATCCTTAATGACCTAGAACAGCTTGTACAGCACCCTACCCGTATCCCTGACCGCCTTGGAGAGAGCTCCAACATACTTGACCTCTTCCTCACAACTAATCCTTCTGCTTACTCAGTTAATCTTTTCTCTCCGTTGGGCTCCTCCGATCACAACCTTATTACCTTAACCTGTCTTATCACTCCGGTACGGCCTGTGGACCCTCCAGTGAAACGTCGTCTGTGGCATTTTGGAGCCGCGGACTGGGAGGCCCTCAGGTAGTACTTCTTTGATTTTCCCTGGAATGATTATTGCTTCCATGGCCGTGAGCCATCTGAGTGTGCCTTGCGCATTACGGAGGTTATTCTCTCGGGCATGGAAGCATACATTCCTTTCTCATATCCTTTGACTAATGCAAGAAAGCCTTGGTTTAATCACGCTTGTTCTAATGCTGTCCGCAACAAGGAGAGGGCCTACAAAAGGTACCGGAGCCAACCCACCCCTGAATCACACCATCTTTACGTTTCTGCCCGGAATCGTGCTAAGTCTGTTCTTCGCTCTACTAAAAATAATTTCATCCATACTAAATGCTCTCAACTCTCCGACTCGAATTCTTCCCGCTTCTTCTGGCATCTTTCCAAAAATCTTTCTAACAACTTTACCTCATCATCCTTCCCTCCTCTTTTCTACTCTGATAGTTCTGTAGCTATTTCTTCTACTGATAAAGCAGATCTCTTCGCACAGACTTTCTCCTCCAATTCTACCTTAGACGATTCCGGTGCTGTTCCTCCATCACTTCCTCCCTCTGACTTCCTCGTGGCTGACATTAAAATTTCTTCAGTTGATGTACTTTCTGCCATCACTGGCCTCAGTACTAACAAGGCATATGGGCCTGATGGAGTCCCTCCTGTTGTTCTCAAGAACTGTGCTTCTGTGCTTACACCCTGCCTAGGCAAACTCTTTCGCCTTTGTCTGTCAACTTGTACCTTTCCTTCTTGCTGGAAGTTTGCTCTCATTCAGCCAGTCCCAAAGAAGGGTGACCACTCCCAACCCTCCAACTATCGTCCAATTGCTTTAACGTCCTGTATTTCAAAAGTTTTCGAGTCAATTCTTAATAGAAAAATTTTAAGGCATCTTTCCTATCACAACCTTCTTTCCGATCGTCAGTATGGATTCCGTCAGGGACGCTCCACTGGCGATCTTCTCACCTACCTTTCAGACTCCTGGTCATCCTCCTTTCGGGACTTTGGCGAAAGCTTTGCCATTGCACTTGACATCTCAAAGGCTTTCGATCGAGTCTGGCATAAATCTTTAATTTCCAAACTGCCCTCCTACGGTTTCTATCCTTCTATCTGTGCCTTCATCGCTAGCTTCCTTTCTGGTCGTTCTATAGCCGCTGTTGTAGACGGCCATCGTTCTTCTCCTAGATCTATCAACAGTGGTGTTCCTCAGGGCTCTGTCCTATCACCAACTCTCTTCCTTTTATTCATCAATGATCTTCTAAGCTGTACATCTAACCCTATCCACTCATACGCTGACGACTCCACCCTTCACCTTTCCATTCGGTTCCCGCAACGCCCATCTCAACAGTTACTTCAACAAGCAAGGGATGAGGCTGTGGCACACCTAATGTCTGATTTGGCTCGTATCTCTGACTGGGGTAAAAATAATATGGCTGTCTTTAATGCATCTAAGACTCAGTTCTTACACCTATCAACCCAGCAAAATCTTCCACAGGTATACCCACTAATGTTTAATAATATTCAGCTTAATCCTGCATCATCCTTGAACATGCTTGGGGTTTCATTTACTCGGGACTTATCTTGGAAATATCATATTACATCTCTTGTAAAATCTGCTTCCAAGAGATTGGGTGTGCTAAGCCGACTCCGCACTTTCTTCACCCCTGCACAATTGTTGACTCTATACAGGGGTTTTATCCGCCCCTGTGTGGAGTACAACTCTCATGTGTGGGGAGGCTCCCCACATACAGCTCTTCTCAATAGGGTGGAGGCAAAGGCTTTTCGTCTTATTAACTCTCCTCCTCTTACTGACTCCCTTCAACCTCTGTCTCTTCGCCGCACTGTTGCATCTTTATCTCTTTTCTATCGCTACTTTAATGGTCACTGCTCCTCTGAACTCTTTGCTTGCATTCCTTCACCTCTACGACGGGCGCGAAGCACCCGTCTGGCAGCAAACTCTCATCCTTTTTCTGTCCAACTCTCTAATGCAAGAGTTAACCGTTACTCCCAGTCTTTCATTTATGCAACAGGTCAGCTCTGGAACTGTCTCCCTCTGTCTGTATTTCCTGCTGCCTATGATCTCCAGTCTTTCAAACGCAGTGTGTCCAGGCATCTCAAAATGATCGGATCTTGAATTTGGCTCTATATTGTATTTTGTTTTTCTCTTGGAGGGAACTGTTACTGCGGGCTCATGGCCTTTGGTTCCTTCTTCCTCGCATAAAAAAAAAATAAAAAAAATAAAAATTTACTCCATTACATATATCCAGTCAATATTTCCACTCCCTCACACACTCACTTCTCAGTTTGGTCTCAGCCAGTCTGAATATTTCTACTCTTGCATCCTCAAGCACCTGTACTGTCTCACTTTCATTTACCTCATCATTATCATGTCTGACATTCCACGTTGCCATCCTTAGCTTGTCTCATGTCCAGTACTCGGTCGTGATCTATAGGTTAATCCGGATCAGAGGGTTTTTGTTTGCACTTTCAGCCTGCTCTTTTACAGGGCGGGGCCCTAGCTCTCCACCAATCCACTTTGTGAAGCTGAATTTACGAGAACACAGGTTTGGGAGGAGCCAAAGGAACAGGGAGGTTTTAGGATGTGAAGAGGTTGTGTAGATCAGATATTCATTCTTAGGTCTGTAGTGGAAAAGTTTCTAGAGAAGGGAAAGAAGTTGCATGCAGCCGTTGGATCTGGAGAAAACATATGAATGTGGAAAGTATTAAGAATATGTGGAGTAAATGAGTAGTTGCTGAATGCCGTGAAGAGTATGTATGAGAGGGCTAAGGCTGCAGTGCGTGTGGATAGTGAACTGAGTGAATTCTTCTATCTGAATGTTGCATTGAAACAGGAGTGTGTCATGTTCCCATTTTTGTTCAATCGGTATATGGATTGGGTTACAAAAGAGGTACAGGATAGGGCAGTGGATGTTGGAGCGACCGTAATGAGAGAGGGCAGTGTTTGGAAACTCCCTGTACTGCTGTTTGCAGATGATACTATATTGTTAAGTGAAGACGAAGGGGAACTGCAAGGCTTGGTGAATGAGTTTGGGATAGCGTGTAAGAAATGGAATCTAAAATTGAACGTACGGAAGAGTAAAGTAATGGTCTTCGAGGGAAATGAAGCAACAGGATGTACAGTGAGGCTGGATGAGGAGGAAATGGAAAATGTGAGTGCGTTTAAGTACTTGGATGATGTGATGAGTAAGGATGGAAGTTTAGAGGGAGTAGTGCTTGAGAGAGTACAACAGGGAAGAAAGGTTCCTTGAAAGCAGTGATAGGGTACAGGGAAGTCAGCTTGGAAGATAAAAGTCGCTGCATGACAGTATTGTGATACCTATCCTAACGTATGGAAGTGAAGCTTGGATCTTGTTGGAAGGACACAAGTCGAGAGTGAGAGCAGTGGAAATGAGTTACTTAGGAGGAACATGTGGAGTTGCGTGACGAGATAGACTGACAACTGAGGAAGTGAAGGAGCGTTGTGGTGTGGATGTGGATGTGGTAGAAAGCATTAGGAGAGAGACACTGAGGTGGTTTGGCCATGTGGAGAGGATGAAGAGCGAGAGACTAACGAGGAGAGTGTATCCTAGTGGGGTGGAGGGTGGGAGAGGGTGAGGGAGGCAGAGGATGAGATGGAAGGATGGAGTGGAGAGGTACATGAGAGACTAGGGCGTAAGCTGTGAGCAGGGAAGCGAAATGGCGTTGGACAGGGCGACATGGAGGCGATCTGTTTGTGGCCATCCCTTACGGAATTGAGGCTTCTGGCAATAGATAGATAGATAGACATAGGTCTGGGTATATGGTTACGACTCAGCGTATTAGTTGTTTCTCCGGCTAATAGGAAACCATTTCTCTTGTCACTCAGTGTATTCACATAAGGGTAACCCTGCGTCCAGTGAGCAGATGCAGTGCGCCTCCATCCATCACACAAGTAAATGTAATAGGCATAGTATGGTGCAGTGAGGAAATATAATTCTGAAGCCTTAATTATAGGCACAGCAAGGTGCAACGAGGAAACATTACAATTCTGAAGTCGAAATTATCGGGAAGGAAACTGTTGCCCCCCATAAGAGATAGTAGAAGCTCATTTGAGCTTTTTTTTCATTTCCTTGCGAAGGGTAGGAAATGTAATGTTATAACAGTCAGATGAAATATCTGGAATGTAAAGTGATAATTTGAAGTAGACTTTCCAGTATATGAACGCGAAACTTCTATTGAGAAAAATAATAAATGCAAGAAAATTCAAGCCTGAAACGGGGAAAATACAAAGAATGCCGACATATAAAATAGTCTCTTAGGGATAGAAATAAATCAGGAACTGAAGGTCTTGGGAACGGAATATTGATAAAAATAGTGTGGAGAAAAACATACACTTGATATATGAAGAAGTGGGTACGAAAGAAAAGTTACTGGAACGGAAAACAAAGAATGAAGACTATGAACATAAAGAATAACCAAGAAACAAAAGGGATCAATGAGGGGTAGGCAGGAGGAGAGGGTGGGGGGCAATATGTATGTGTCAGGATGGTATATGATGTGCGGTGATAACACTGGGCCCCTGGTTATGAAGGCAGGCCCGTCCATCCAGGCACCTTCATTGAGCCGCCACCCCATTATCTGGCACCACAATAAGGCACCTAATACTCTCTCTCTCTCTCTCTCTCTCTCTCTCTCTCTCTCTCTCTCTCTCTCTCTCTCTCTCTCTCTCTCTCTCTCTCTCTCTCTCTCTCTCTCTCTCTCACTCAGTCAGGACCCTCATTCTGTCCCCCTTACTCTTCTTTTCTTTTCCCTTGCTTTTAGCTCATTATCCATTACCTGTTTCCTATTTTCTCCTTCATCATTGGTGTTACTCTATTTTTGTTTCCATCTTGTTGTTTCTCTTAGTCATCTTTCCATGTGTACCAACCTCATCCTGTCCCTGTCTCATTCCATTTTTTTTCTCGTTCTTCATGACTATCACCCATTCAGCTTTGCCTGTAGTCTGACTGCCTTATTATTTTCTTCCCGCATTAGTGTTCCAGCGGTCATTCCCAGTCTAGCATACTCGTGAGCTTAGGAGGCTTTTTTGCACCAGTTCCTTTGCGTTTCATTTGGGTTATTTTATATTACTAATCTGGTGGTAACCGGTGGGGACCATCATCCTCTCATTTGATGTAATGCTGCCTACTTCGTTCCTCTTTCTCCTGCTATCTTTGTATCTGCGCTACCCTATTCGTACTTCTCCCTTTCTTTCCTGTCACTTTTTATTACTCTTCTGCTTCAGGTGGCTCTACAGTGAGTGATAAAAATAATGGTTTCCTCTAATTCAGGAAACCGTGGACAATGCTGGGTGATAACCATACAACCAAATTACGGGGTGAACTGGGTCTGCTATTGTGCCTCTGTTACCTGGATGCAAACGGAAATGTCTCATCCATCCAGGAACCAAACCTCCACTCTACAGCAATTCGCGCTCCACGTTGTGGTGAGGTGGTGTCAGCCGCAAGGGAACAATAATTCACTGCAAGATATAACTCTTCTTGCTTGCCTTTGCTTAATGGGTATACTCACCGAGACAGACTGGGGTTGATCATTAATAAATTCAATATGTTACTGACATCTTTGTATTACGACACAGACACGGTGTGCATAAATAACAAGCAAAACAAAATTGTCACTTGCTGAAACATTCTGGTTTGCAAAAGGTGCTGGGAAACCTCAATAGCCCTCAAGACTATTGCCTCCATTATCCCCTCATTTTCATCACACTTGTGTTCCTTATCCTGTTCCTAACTCCTTTCATTTTGTTTCCTATTCTTAGTGTACCCCTTTCGCTATCTCTTAGCCTACTTAACCTTCGCTTATTTTCCCTGTCTTACCAATGAATGTCAGGCTGCTTCAGTACCCTCTTCCTATCATTTTTGTTTGTTACCCATGCTCTTCCTCCTCATCCTGTCTCTATCATCTGTCTTCACTCTTTCACATTTCTTCATGTTTTCCCTCACTCCCACCACTCTCCCCCTGGATGCCCCCCTCTTTCTTCCCTGACCTCACGTAGTTGTAACCTTTAAGGCTGGATAAATGAAAGCTTGAGGTGAAAGACGAAGAAACAGAGGCGGGGGGAAGTTTGAGAGGGGGAGGAAGATCGTTTTCTTCATTAGAGTTGTCAACATATGGAATAAATTATCTAAGAATTTGGTAGACTGCAATACAGTAATAACATTTAAAACTCGCTTGAGAAAGTACCTAACTTTGAATCACCAGAAACATGCTCTCATGGCTGAGTTATACAAAGATCTTACTGACTTTCTTTTTTCCAGATTATGAAGAATGCAGTAGCAATGCAGCGTAATCAGATAATGTTCCGTTTCTTTTGCCGATTTAGTTAGTGCAGGTGACAGTGTTTCAACATGTTTTGTCTTTAAAAATGTCCATGGTTGTTTTTCTGTGCTGCATAGTGGTATTCTCACTTTTTCCTGCAGGATTCGGTTGGAGGGTTTGGCGGGCAGAAGGAAGGGTGGGAGGGGGGTTGACTTCTTGTATTCCTATCCTTATCTTCACCTCATAGAATTGGATTCCATACACTTAGGCTTCTCTGTAACCAACAGTTCCTAAAGGGCCATTACGTCTGCTGCTGTTTGCTTTCCTTTGTACCCTTTTGTGCTTTGTATAGGTCTGATATTCGATCCAGTGACTATAAATTTTCAGTCCCACACGCCACTCACCATTCCACCTCACCGGTGAATCGAACCAAAGATCTCTAAACAGAAGTCAGGCACCGTTACCATTACACCACTACGTAGTGTGGTGGTCCATTTCATACTCATCCTCAGACCCTTACTTAATTGTCTACCTGTCTATCTGTCAACACACACACACACACACACACACACACACACACACACACACACACACACACACACACACACACACAAGAGATCACATCCGACATACTATGTGCTATGCATACCAAAATATTTAAATTTTACGTCTTGGTAGGAAATGAGCAGTAGGAATATAATGTAAACCCCTCCTTAATGCCCGATCTACAAGAGAAGACATATTATCAAGCTGCTGCTGATACGATTGGTCCATTATTTTCGCAAGCGTCTGGAATCATGGAGAGTAAAGTAGCATACCCAGTTCTGACCAATACTGTGAAAGTGATATAAGCAAGAACATTGAACTCTTAGAGATATTATGTCAATAGTAGTTTAACAGTAAGGCAGATAATTAATTCAGGTCACTTGAAATTACTGGATGCTATTACAAAGGGCGTATTAATGAGCGTCCGGGAACCTTTATGTAGGATCAGGTAGCTATTATACTGACACCTGATCCCACAAATTGTTTCCAGCTGAGCAACATTTGGGATGGAATTCGGGATCATGCTATCACCAGGCTATGTGTTTGCCACCAGACGTTATTATTGTCAGTTTCTCTGCCATTCACTCATTATATTAATCTTCTCTCTCTTCCACCACCATTACAACTCTTCCTTCTCCTCTTCCACCGTTGCACGACCGCTACCACTGTTCCATCACCAGTACCATTGTTCCACCACTTCTACTGCTGTTCCATCCCCTCTATCGCTGTTCCACCACCGATATTACAGTTTCACCACCCACCACCATTCCATCGCATCAGCCTCTGTTCCTCCACCTTTACCATTGTTCCACCATCTCTGTCGTTGTTTCACCACCTCCACAGTAAGTCTGCCTGTGATTATCACTCCCAACTTCACTTTTCTTTCATAGTTACGCAGCCCTAATCCATTCCTCTACTACTGTTCCTTTACTTCATGTCAGTACCACTACTACCATCCTACCTTCTCACTCCACTTACAACTGTTGCACCACCCCATTCCATTTCACTACTGTATTTTCACCTTCTCGGGCCAACTCCACTTCCTATTTTCACCCCCTCCATCAACGTACTCCCGTCATTGCTAAGCCCCTCCTGCAGGTGGTCACCACCAAGCTATCTGTCACCTGGACACCTCAGTAATGTTGCATTGTGGGAATAGCTCAGGATACATCATACACCCTCCCCATAGCTCCTCCATCCCCTCCATCCCATCACCCCCTGTCCCCCTCGCATCCTCTCCCCACCTCCACCCTCCACCTTCCTCTTACCCACACGTCCCACTCCTTCACTCAGTGCACACATTTATATCTGCCTTCGGTCCGCTGTTCAAAGGTGGGTTGAAGGGTGGGTGGGTATCGTGTTTTTTCCTCAGCTCCCTAACAGTTCTGCCATTGTGTACTTGTATAGATGCATGTGATGAATAATGAATGTCGATACAAAATATTAATTTACCTTAAGTCAACAGCATACGCGAAATAATATGAATTTTGCCTGTTTAACTTTAGAGTCAACCCACTCAGTTTTCAGACTGTATTCATTTTCTTCTGTCTACCTGTCTGTCTGTATATTCATTTACATCTGCATATGTACAGTACCTATCTGCAGTGACTGAATATCCAGTAGCGGGCCAGCTAAGTGCAAAATCGTTCAGATGGCAGCCATTTGGCTGCTTATTGGGAACTAACGTTAGCCAAACGAAAATCCAATATGTCTGCCACCTTTCAAGATGGCCACCAAATTATGGTTACTGGATGCAATTATATTCGAAAAATCAAAACAAACTGTCCAGAATTAACCTCTGAAAGGTCAATTCCTATGAACTGAATAATGGAGATTCTGTTTTCGCAACATATGGTTTTGTTGCATTGGATTTATTCGTCGTTTTTGGAAGGATTCAGACTTTTTATGTCTCAGTTACCTAATATATTACTTGATGATTTGTTTTCATGGCAGGTAGGCCTCTGAATGCATCACTGCGTATTTATTGAACCTTAGAACTTGTACACACAGCTACAAAGTGCAGTGCAACTCAGGCCAAACCGATAGCATTTGCATCTTCCTTGGCATTCTGTTTTACATACGCATTTCGTCAGCTGTTGGCAACACTTTACAATAGGTTGGAGATTCGTCCAGCAATCCTTCCATCCCTCCCCATGCTTTGTCCATCCCCAGTCACTAGGATTCAAGTACTGTGGTCTACATACAGTTGCCTGACTTCATATGCATCCTGCCTGGAAGGCAGCACGTTTTGCATGTTGATGGAGGGCTTCTTGGGTTGGTGTAACAGAGTCATATGTCCGTTGTTTTCTTGGAAACATTTCCAGTCGTGTCTCATTAACTCCTACAGCAGTACTGGACCTGTCATGCATAGTGACTACATTCTTCTCTGAAGTCTGCATGTCAGTGTCATCAATGACCGGTGGATGTTGGCTAAGCTTCGAGAAGACGACTGTGGCTGATCATACACATTCCATATGTCCCAAGCATACTTCTTTCCTTTGCCTCGAAATGCTGACACTGCATCACAACCATTAAAAGCATGGAAGAATCGGATTCCCCTGTTTTTTTCTAGCCCAAGTACGGAGCAGATCTCATGAACGGGGATCCATTTCAGGCCTCGTCCTTGACCAAAGACAATCCACAGTTTTGCAATACCCAGCTCTTTCAGGGATGGAAAACACGATACTGCTATTACAATCACAACTCTGTCATTTGCTTTAATCATCAATACCTTGTTGCCATTTGTGACTGAATCTTTTGGATGCCCAAACATTCTTGTATCTGCCTTTTCATGTGTACAGGGAGATACATTGTTTAAACACATTACTTGATTGAACTGTACATTGTCCCCTTTAGTCACAACGACCTTATTTGTTGCTTGGACGCCAGCAATTTTGTCTGCTAGAAAATGAAAGAGCTCCGATTTATTGGTGTTTTGTCGCAGAAAGCTGTGCCAGTTATTGGGTGTTTTGATGAAGTCTGTTACCCTCCTTCTCATTCCCTGCCCTCATTTTGTACTTGCCTCAGCCTTCAGACGAGATGGAACGTAAACATCAAAAACTATATCTGAGCGCTTGCACTTTGTGACATAAGCCTTTACTTCAGGAATAACATCATGTATGGCATACTGACCGAAAGTTTTGGATGCTCGGGGTGCCAAGGCATTCACCAATGCTGAGCCATCGATGACAGTAGCATCTGCCGCTGGTTCAAGATCTGGCATCTTGACTTTGGATTCAAGAATCTCAGCCAGTTGACATTTCTTGGTTACATGATGCTGTTCATTGTCACTCCGAGAAGCAGGGAATGGGTTGCTTTCATGCTGAAAGAATTCTGTTAAGTCATACTCCCTTCATTAACATAAGATGAAAAGCTGAGAGAAAGTCCTCCTTCAGAGTCTTTTGAGCTGAGCTGCTTGAATGAGCTTCTCTTTTGAAAAAATTAACTTTGTTCTTCTTACTTGGCTGGTAAAATGTGCATTGAACCTCGGATTCAAGTGCTTTCACGAATGCATGACACTGACATGCTCCTTTCTCATAACGTATGGCTATTAATGCAGTGCTGTCAGGATTGGCAATGTCCTTTGTGTTAGGCGTAAAACGGTCATCCGAGTTCTTCTGAAAAGGATTACCAAACTCCTGTATAACAGTGGTTAGCTTTTCTGCTCCATCAACAAATACCTTTAAGCCTTTTGTGTCTGATCATGATATTCATTATGTTGAACTTCATTTTTGACATCTAATGATTTTTCATAATCCTGAACAAGTCGGATCACTTCAGGCCCAGCAACCATCCATCTCTTGTGTGCTGATGGATCTTCAGTAAGGCAAATGGCTCCTCCATGGCCCTTTACAACAGTATTTCCCTGGTCATAGGCCTGGTCTATTGCCATGGCTGAGAACAGTTGGTTTGATTTGTGGACACAAAAATTTCCTGCAGAGAACTCTTTCGTCACATCTGGGTGTTGCTTTTCAAGTGATAACATGTGTCTGAGGTGTATAGAAAGCCAACGAGCATAATTCCCATTGTTGTTGGCAAAACAATATGGTATCAGCTCTGTGAGGGCTTCACAGTAGAGACTAAAAGTTGCTTCTCTGAAAGACCGAATTAGCGTAAAGATGAACAATTCCCTTGTCAATTTAGGTAAGCATATCTAACTAACATGGGGCTAATTAGATATCATTAAGGACACTATATTACTTCACAGAAGCTGACACTGATCTCCATGCTGAGTTTCACAGCAGTGATGTCACCAGTGTGCCCTGGTAGTGCATGGCATTCATTCGTATACCATTACAGGTTGTTTTTCGGGTGGCTAACGTTATTTTTATATCAACTAACCCTTGATGAGTCCATGTGCGAAATTTGGTGTTTGTATCACAAAGTGAACGATTCCGCCAAAAGTTGCACTTAGCTGCCCCACGACAAAGCAAAATTCGTCAACAACAAAGCCATACATTCGAAACTTATATATATCACTATGTGTATAATATATGCGGTTAATATCATTCATATATATATATATATATATATATATATATATATACATATATATATATATATATATATATATATATATATATATATATATATATATCAATACCCTCCACCAAGCAAAAAGAACAAGGTTATCCACTTATATTGTTAAGAGTAGTGAATTTCAGTAACAAGAAAGTCTTCATATCCTAAGATAATTTTTTTTCCCTGGTAGACGAGACAGATTGAAGCATCATTTATGGATTTTGGCATCATGTATTCGGGGAAATCGGGTTATTTCACATTCGTTCCTCGTACCAGTTCGGTCCGCTTCTCTCAAATTCAGCATACTGATGCAGCCGAATCGGTAACTGGACATGAGTCACAAAAAATGCAGTCGGCGGGCATGTAAACATCCAACAGTAAGTGCGTCAACTTTAACACTTGCACCACGAGGATGTCATTTGCAAATTATAACTGTTGTCTCCAGACGATTATCTTCATTTTTTTTTTTTTTTTTAGAAAGATTCTGGGAGTGCAGGGGTTATTCCAGGAGATATCTGACCCATCCGGAGTAAACAATCTTCCGAATGCTGAATAAAACTGTCTGTTGGTGGCAGGATATCCTTGTGATGAAGGGGTTAAATTGTTTGGATAATTTCTGTGAATAATTAATGTGACGAAGGAGACATTTGGGTCGCATCTACACCACTTCCTCCCTGCTGGCAGGGAAATTCTCATGTAGAAAACAGCAGCCAAGACTTGGTAGCAGGACTCTTGTTTGACGTCTTAATGCGGCGGTATATGGGTGAGGTGGTGTGCAAAAGTATGGCTGTGCTGGCAGTGAAGATGTGGCTATAGTAGGGTGGTAGATGTGGTTATAGCGTGACTATAACTGGGTGGGGGTGGAGCGGTTGTAGTGTCGGTACAGGAGTGGTTGTGGTGGGGATGTATGCTTAGTTGTGATGGGTGATTTGTCCATGTAGGTGTGGTTGTTTTTTTTTGTTTTTTTATGTGCTCGACACTGGGCATAGGCTTCTCAGCCTGCTCCCAAGGCCCAGTAGTCCTCCTACATATCGTACACCTCTACATGTATAGGCGTAGTAAGGATGTAGGTGTGGGTATGATGGGTGTGTGGAAGTGTTTGTGTGGATGTGGTGGAGGTAGTGTGGTTGTGATGGGTGTGGTGGAGGTATAGGGGTGGTTGTGGTGGGGATGTAGGTGCAGTGCTTGTGGGGTTGTAAATGTGGATGTGTTGAGGGTGTAGGTGTGCTTGTGGTGGGAGTGTATAGTAGGTACTGTTGTAGTGGCTGGGGTAGGGATGTAGGTGCGGGTGAGGTGGAACTGTCGCTGTGGGAGTGGGAGGTTTTCAGGTGTGACTTTGTTGTGGTAAAGATGTAGATGATGTTGTGGTGGGAATGTACCTATGGTTCTTGAGAGAGTGTATATGTGGCTGTCGTGGGCGTGTTGGGGTGTAGGTGTGGATGTGTAGGCTGTTTGTGGTGTGTTGGTGTGGTTTTGGTGAGGGTATCGGTGTGGTTGTGTTGGGTGCTTAGGTGGTATTGTGATGGGGGTGTAGCTGTGGATGTGGTGATTGTGTAGGTATGGTTGTGGTGGAGGTGTGTTTGTGGTGGGATGTACAGTGAAAGACAAAAGTCATGTCCCCTTTTTCTCCGAAATTTAAGTAAAACATGTGAAACATTATGAGAGCTCTATCACTGCTAAATATTGGTAGCAGGCTAGCCTGGCTTTCCTCAAGCTTCGTATCTGTTGCTGATGAGATGGCAGTATAAACGAACCCATGAAATTTCGAAGCCTTAACATCCATTTGCGAGAACTGCTGCGTCCGAGAGGCGAAATGTGAACCACATTCGGTCAGGAGATGTCTGCCTGGCCGTAACATCTTACACCTTGCCACAAAACGTCAGGAAGACCTAGTATATACCGTGGAGAGGGCAAAGCAACATGCGTCAAAGTACAGAGAAGATGAGAGAAGACATGATACACCTTTTTTTTGTGAGGAATGAAACTCGAGCAGATGGTGCAAACATTCGGTATAAGCAGAACTGTATAAATGTGGATTAGGCGCATTCAAGAGGGAGGCACAACGGACAACGGTCGTTGTTCAGGTCGCCCTAGTGTTACCACACCAGTACAGGACCAGGAAATAATCAAAAGGATGGGAGGTGGCACCTGTAAGCTGTGCTTATTCCGTAAGAGACGAACTGAACCTAGAAAGATCACGAATAGTTGTTCGTTGACTTCGGTATTCTGGGTTGTGTGGTGGAACTCCACCCTGTGGGATTCATTTTTTCACTCATAACACAACCTTCGATTATCATAATACATTAACTCCATTACGAAATCGATGTTTGATAACACAGTGACAATCGCAGCTTATGATTACCGGCTTAATATAAGCAGTGGCAGAACCAAAAGTCGGACATGTCTTTAGCTAAATGAATCACAGTATTGTTAACTTGGCATTAAAAAAGAGAGCAGATGAGAAACTATTCATATAAATATCAAGTAAGGTTAGCAGTCGGAAAAACACAGCTATATATATTTATTTCGCTTAGTTATGAAAAACATGCTCGTATCCACAGGCTCGTTACCTGGAGTAAATGGCAGCTCAGTGCTACCAAGCGTAGGTATGACGCAAGGCAGAACGCATCAAAACTTAAGCCTTTCCACAGATGTTTTCAGCAAATTTCAGGACACGACAACGTGTCGTTGAGGTGAATGTGTAGGTGTGGCGGTGATTGATGTGTAGGTGTGGTTGTGGTGCTGTATAGATGTGACTGTGGTGAGTGTGTAGGTGTGGTTGTGGCGCGTGTGTATAGGTGTGGTTGTGGTCGGCGTGTAGGTGTGGTTGTGCTAGGCGTGCAGGTGTGGTGGTGGGTGTGTAGGTGTGGTTTGGTGAGTATGAAGACGTGGTTGTAGTGAGTGTATAGGTGAGGTTGTGGTGGGTGTGTAAGTGTGGTTGTGGTGGGTGTGTAGGTGTGATTGTAGTGGTGTTGTAGGTGTGGTTGTGATAGGTATGTAGGTGTGGTTGTGGTAAGTGTTGTTCCAGAGGGTGTGTAGGTGTGGTTGTGGTGGGTGTGTAAGTGTGGTTGTGGTGGGTGTGAAGGTGTGGTTGTGATGGGTGTGTAGGTGTGATCGTGGTGGTATGTTGATGTGGTTGTGTTGTATGAATGGTTGTGGTGGGCTTGTAGATATTGTGATAGGCGTAGTTGGGGGGCATGTGTAGATGGTGGTGCATGGAAGTTATGACACGTGTGGTGTTGATGAGGATGTGGATGTGATGATCATGTATTTATGGAGGGGGTGAGAGTGTAGTGTCGGTGTGGTGGGTATAGTAATCGTCGTTTTGTAGATGAGTAAGTGTGGTGTGACAGGTATGTTGGGGTGGTCGTGGTGCAGGTGCTGGCGGTGGGGTGTAAATGTTGTTGTGATGGGCGCGGTGTTGATGTAGTGACTAAGTGTGTATTTGTGGGTAGGATGGGAGTGCAGAAGTAGAAGTCGTGGGCGTGTATTTGTGGTTGGAGTGGAAAAGTAGGTTTCCTTTTGGTGGGTGTGGTGGAGTTGTAGGTATATCTGTATTTATGTTCGTTGTGGCAGGGGTGTACTGTAGGTGTGGTGTAGTAGAGAGACGGTTTGATGGTAACGATTGACGTGGAGTGATGTGGTATGGTGGATATTGTGGTGTGGAACTGGAAGTGTGGTAAAGGTATAAAAATTTAGGGGTTTAGTAATTTCGGTGACGTCAGACATGAAATATACTTATGTGTGGCGATGAAGATGAGAAGTAAAGCGGCGTAGTGCTGTGTAGGTGTATTCCGAAAGTGTGATGTGTTGACTGTGTGGTGTGGTGTGATAAGAGTGAGGGTAGAGCACAAAATGGTAATGATGTGATGTGGTGAGGGGATGCTGATGATGATTATGAATTAGGTATGACGGCAGTTGGGCGAGAACAGTGATCTGGTACAGTGAGTGTGTGGGTGGGGTGTGACTGACGAAATATCTCTGTGGGATGGTAAAAGTCTACAGTACAGTGGTATGGTGAGGACGTGTTTGTAGCATGCGTGGGAGAATAATAGCGGGATATGGTAAGGGTGTAGTGTGCAGTGGTGTGGTGAGGATGTGGGTTTAGTGTGAAGAGAGTAATAATGTGGTGAGGTGATGGTACGTGTGCAATGAGAGTGTGGGTTTAGTGTAAAGGTAATCTTTGTTTGTGTCTGATGTGGCGAAAATATGGGAGGTGTTAAATGAAAGTAGTAGCGAAGGGAATGGTCATGGGTGATTGGTGTAGTGAAGGTAAGGGTGCTGTAAGATGGTTTAGCAAAGGTAATGGTCGTGTGAGATTGGTGTAGCTAGGTTACGGGTGGTGTAAGATGAGTGTAGCGAAGTAAGTGTCGTGTGAGATTGGTGTAGCGAAGATAAGTGTCCTGTGAGATGGGTGCAGCAGCAAAGATAAGGATCGTACGAAATGGGTGTAGTCTGTGTGAGAGTCGTGTCAGATGGATGTAGCGAAGGCGAGAGTTGTGTAAGATAAGTGTCATGAAGGTGAGGTTTATTGAAGACCTGAAAACAGAAGCAAAGGGAATTTCACACTAATTAGAAATTTAAATACCTAAGAGTAACAGTAAACAGCAGTAGAAACCGTTTTATGGAATAAAGATGCAGTGTTGGTTAAGACAACAAAAATGATCAATAGGACTTTGTAAACTGCATTACAGCTAAAGGTGTTCATGAATTACAGTTGGCAAAACATTCTGGAATAGTATAGCATCACTGTCAGTATTTTATGGGATAAGTAATATGACTCCGTTAAGTCAACAAACAGGAAAGCTACAACATATCGATAATAAAGTATTCATACATAATAAGAGTCCTGGGTTATATTCATGAACCAGTCTTAAGAAGAGAAGTATGCACGTCCCCCATGAAAGTAAGGATAATGACAAAAAGACTAAAATACTATCAGTATCTGGCTGCAGGAAGAGGAAATGAACTGTCCACAAAAATAGAAGAGGAAATGAAGGTGAAAGAAGACAAATGGATAAAGGAGTCTGAGGCATACATGAGAGAAAGAGACGACGATAAACTGAAGGAACAAAAGAGAAGATAGAGGAAGAGATAAGGAAGTGGGGCACACAAAGGTGGTAAAAGGAAAAGATCAAGTTTCAGTATATGTGGGAAGTGAAGAACGGAGATTGTTGGACACGAAGATATATAGGACAAGAGTCACTATCTATATTATTCATATGTTGATCGATGAAATAAATTCCCAACAATAGGAATAGATTTAGGGATAAAATTACATGGTGTGATATGTGTGAAGCACAATGGAAATTTTTTTCTAATTATATGTTATGGGGTCCAAAGTACAGATATGAAAGAATAAGAAGTAATAAATTACAGATGCCATATGTGGAGAAGGAAGAGATGTTAATCAGAAAGGAACTATTTGAAAGTGAAGACAGAGAAGAAGTTGATGATTTAATTTTCATGTTTCAACAAAGCTAGAAAGATAACTAAAGGAAATACAAAGAACAGACTAAAAAAAAAAAAAAAAAAAAAAAAAACAGCCTAGGAGCACTGGAGTAATCAGGGAAGGCGCGTTTAATTGGCAAGACCACTCGAACAACTTAGATGAACTGGACTGAGCTATCGGAGTATTAATAAGGGACGCTGATGAGGAAAGAGGTAAAAAAAAAAATGTGTAAGTGTTAAGTGGAATGAGATCATGAGATATAGTGTAGTTTCATCATTTGTATGGGTCTTGAGATCGCTGAGTTTGTGAATGTAAGTACATTCCTTAAAGTTCCTTTGTTAACAGTAACCCTTCTCTTACATTCTGGTGAAATTTTATACTATGATAATTATTTTTTCACTCCAATTCTCCCAGTAATTTTTCCTACCTAATAATTATTCTTTCATACTGACATGTTTCTTGTTTCCTTATTTCCTTAATATTCCATAATACTTTCTTTTTCTTTCGGATGTTCCCTCTTGCCCTGTACCATCTTCTTTTCCCTCTGATTTCTCCTCCTTTCCTTTTCTTCTTTTCGGCTAATTTTACTCTTCCAATAGCTTCTCTTTTCTCGTTTTGCAGCATCTTTTCCTCCATAAATTTTAGCTGAAGCGGAGCTACCGTGCTGTAAATTGCAGGCAAAAGCGAAATAGATTAATCAAGAATGGGGATTTGAAGTGAGTAAACGATGAAAGATGCAAAAGTCATTCTTAACACAGATTCATAATCAACTCACCCTTGAACAAGAGAAATTTGTGTGTGGAGGGAAGTCAGTGAAAAATGTTGATTGAAGGTCTATTAAACTAAGAAAAATGCAGACACAAAGTTTTGCACCCTCAGATATACGATATGTGTGTGTGTGTGTGTGTGTATGTGTGTGTGTGTGTGTGTGTGTGTGTGTGTGTGTGTGTGTGTGTGGTACATCAGACTGTGATTGTAATAAGGATCAAAAAGTCATTGTTATCAAAGATCTTGTACCTGAACAGTGGCGTATGCATTGGCCATTCCTCCCTCCCTCCCTCCCTCCTTCATTATTGACTGTATCGTCCTCCCTCCTTTAGTGCTGACCTTTCCTTCCTCCTCTGCCAGTGCTCATTATTCCTTTCCCCCTCCTTAATTCCTAATTACTCCTTCCTCCCTCTTTCAGTATTGCGTGCTAGCAATGTCGAAAAATGTTTCCTTGTTTTCAACATTAACCTGAGAGCGAAGAACGATATCATTCGTTCTCCTCCTCAGTTTCCCATCGCAATCTCTCCCAATTCCTATCCACCCACTCCTTCCGTTATGACAGTATTTCTTTATTCCTCCACGATGTTTTATAACAGCCAGCCAGTTCGTGTCAGGAATAATAGATCCTGTAATCCTTTAAAAACATTCTGTATACGGTTATCGGAACGCATAGTTACCATCTGATATTCTGTCAATTCCCTTCATGGTTTTCCAAGCAAGAGACTGATATTATATCTGATCCTCTGTCGTTCTTTCAGGTAAGTCGCTGTCTGAGACTTCTTCTCGAACACAATGCTGTGTATGAGTAGGTAGTCCAACCCCTTATACTCTTAGCAAATTCAAGTCTCAGGCAAACATTTAGTTCTGATTACCACTGTCGTGAAGTGCCGTGAGAACAGCCCAAGCGCAGAAATAGCCTTTCCCTAAAGCCACAATCATTTTACACAATAAGCTCCAATTATTTTTTTTATTTTTTATTTTTTTTTTTTTGAGAAGTGAAAGAACGAAAAAAAGGGGGGAAACACGAGGGGGCAGAGGAGGAGTTAGTAATGGCGTTGCTAATGGTCGCTCGGGAGGCAAAATGCATGGTCTCTCTCTCCAGGCTTTTTCTCTCGCAAGTTAGATGGACGGGCGTGTATTATGCAGAGGCTCGGAAATTACGGGGAAGTCATTTTTGCAATGTTCGAGTCGTTATGGGAATTTCCTGGAATTTTGCACCTGTTGGTATGATGTGTTTGATATTATTTCTGATTTTGCTTGTTCCGCTTTTCAGATTAAATGGGCCATTTTCTAAAAAAAAATTGCGTATTCATCCTGTCTGTTATAACTACACCCGTCTCTTGATCGACCTATTGACCTATCAGTCCATATGTTGGCAGTTATCCATTTCTTAGTCCACTCCAGTATGGTCTAAACAACCCTTTCCCAGTCCTTCATTCAGTCCTCTGTACTGGCCCACGAACCTCCTTAAAACTATTTTTGCTTATTTTCAATCGAATACATTTTCCGGGAAATATGGCAGTACATTTTTTGCAAACTCCCATGTCTGCTGGAACTAAGCAGATATGAACACCTTCCTGTGATGACGTGTTATCATTCCTCATCTGTTACCGTTAGTCTTTTCTTTACTTTTTTTAATAACAACAAATCGTAATGTAAATGTTAAAAGTCACGTTATATTAAATTTTCGGAACCTTTTCGTCTATTTCACTTTGTTCATCTCTTTCACTTCCACCGGGTAATTCTGTTCATTTTAGGAAATACTTTCGAGCTCACTTGATTTCTCTAGGTTTCCCTCCTTCTCGCTTGCTCTCCCGTTTTTTCCTTCCATCCTGTCTCGATAACTCTCTTTTCATCTTAAAAATGGCATTCACTCATTCTCTCCGCCACTTTCCCTCTCACTCTCTCCCACTCACTGTCTCTTCCCAATTTCTCTCTCTCTCTCTCTCTCTCTCTCTCTCTCTCTCTCTCTCTCTCTCTCTCTCTCTCCTACTTCATTCATTCTCCACCTTCTCATCCTTAATTTTGTATCATAACCAGCCTCCCTCTGCCACATCTCTCCCAGATTTCTCTGTTTCGTTCCACTCCCGTTGCGTTACACGTGCCCTCCTCTTATCACTATTCCTTTCTTTTCTTTTTCCTCCTCAACCACATTCCTTTTTCTCTGCAACAAGGAAAATGGAGATGAACTAAATCTAATTCTTTTTTATGGATTAAAACTTGTTCCTGCGAGCCATTCTGACATGAGATGAAAGTTTCGTGAGATTTTCGACTTCCTTAAATCTGGTGGGACAGAGTGAGATTTGACTGTTAACTTTTGAATAATTAGTCTTTTTTTGGTATTTGAAAATTGTGACAAAATTAAGGGCTTATGGAATCAAGTATGGAAACATCTAAAGAGTCGGATTTTCAGCCTCATTTGAGTTTACGCTATTAAATTTTAATCTTTTGGACGTTACAAACAAATCTTGTATGCATGTGTTTAATTGGCACTAAAACATTGTGTGTTTATTCACACCCACACAATTCACAAGTACCCCCATTCACATATATCTATGTCTACTCTTCTTGCTCTCATTCACCCACACCTACTTTCTCTGACATACGTGCGCAAGCCCAGCCTATCTCTGTATTCTTCCAAACCTATCAGCACCCACACCCAATTTGCCTACCCCACCCTATGTTAAACCCCAGCATACCTATACTAATTTTTATCATGCTCATTCATTGAATATTTTCGTCCCCATTTCAGTTCTACCTGCACACACGTCTATCAACAATATTCTTTAATATCAGCAACCACACCTACTCCCAGGAACACGTATCACTCGCACTTGCTTATACTCACCTATACCTGTCTATGGTCACACTCTTCCAAAAAGTATCAGCATTTGTTCACCACTTTCCATATCACTCATACTGAACTACACTCATCCTCTATACTAACATTATTCCAGCCACATACACCTGTTAACACCACTTACAGAAGTGCCTGCATTTGTAAACACGTATCTCCATCTCAATTTATTCCACCTTTGCCTGGTTCCTGTGCTCACATTTGCCCACACTTATCAGCACCCACTTACAAATATCCTCCTTTTCACAACAATTCTCGTGCCCAACCTCTCCAAAAAATTCCGCACAATGAACAGTATCTGGCATCTGCAAGAAAAATAATAACTGGAAACCTTGACCATAACCTTTCAGATGACTAGCGACAGGACCGGCCAACATTACCAGACCGAAGAGACTCTTAATGCCTCTGGCAGTTTTGAGCCAACACACACACACACACACACACACACACACACACACACACACACACACACACACACACACACACAGATAGATAGATAAATAAAGATCAATAGAGAATTTATAGATAAAGATTTTTTTAGATAGTTTGATACAGAATATATATACATTTATAAACATATATCTACCTACCTTTATAGATATGTAGACAGATTGGTAGATAGAAAGAAAGACAGTATTACACTTAATCTACATCACTGTTCGTTCCATCATTATAAGCAAAGCTTTTTGTGTGTGTGTGTGTGTGTGTGAAATCGTCATCTCATTCACTGAATTCATGAAAAATGCAAAGATAAAGCATTTTTCATGAATTACGCAAATTTTCTGTGCATGTTTCATGTAACACAAAGACCTGAGACTTCGAGACTTATCCTATCAGTTACAAACAATGACACAGCAGGATTCATAGTACACTAAGAAAAAGTACCTAAGCTCTGTAATAAAATGGTCCATGACAAACATAGAATTTGCAATATTATAGCCTTAAGAATGTAATTAAATAGGATTAACAGTGCACACAATCAAGAGTAACCAAAATCAAGCTCTGCAATATAACTGCTTACCAGAAATTATACATATGCAGCACATGAAATATATAAACAAATCTTATGTTGCATAAAATTAAAATACCACAGATCATACAGTTCAGTTACCAAGTTCAAACTAAAATTAAGCAATAGATTACAAATCCTTCAAAAAACAAAATGCAGAAAACTCGGCGGAGAAACACTGTCAATTCCCCACAACTGGGCATACACACGCACGCATGCACACACACAAAAAAAAACAGACATGCAAACAAACAAACAAATACTTATACTCTGCGCTGATACGCACAAACACTCAGCACACAGACACAGGCATGTTAGGAATACATACACACAAACATACACATGCAAACATTCATAGAAACATATTTATTTGAAATAACCCTGCCTGCCAACTGAACCGAGTCCTATGCCATTGAAATTGTCATCATCATTCTACTAGACTTCTTTTTATAGCTCGCTCCACTTTTTCTAATGACTAGATTCCGACCACACTTGTTATGTGCTACGCTTCTAGGTTTTCAGTGTATCCTGACCTTGGAGTATTTATATAGCTAACACATTCTTGTAATACCCATAATCCCAAATGGAAGACGCAATTTTTAGACGACAAGCGAACTAAAATGCCCCCACACTAGTTGTCACGGTTTTTTTTAAGATTATATAATATTAAAGGATAATTTTCAAATATATATATTATTAAAGGATAATTATAAATAATACTGAGAGCAGGGACAATGAACTGTCTTGCTAAAAATCAAGCAATGATTACTTTATTCTGGCTTGCTTCGCCATTCTCTAAGAAGGAGAATTTATAAACTTTCTCAACACTACACAGCAGAGACTAATTCCTCACAATTGCTGTTTGTTAGTACTGATAGCCTCTGGAGAAAGTGACTTCACCCCTGACAATCAATAACTAATGCTATTAATGATAACAGATTCTTGCTGATGCATTAACTCCTAGATGGCACAATGGATTTTAAGCTTAATACAAAAAGACTGGCCTAAGTACCAGTTATGAATAGCAAAGCGTTTATGCAAGCTAGGAGCTGCAACTAGAATAAGCTTAATATGGATAATAAAACACGAGTTTACATTACATTAAGCTCGAGAAAAGGAACTGTTAAATTTATTGATTACAAAGAAATAAATTTATGCTACTTATCAAAATGAATTCAAAATAAGGAGATCGCACTCACTAGCTCACTCAAAAACTAACTCTTAAACCTAGGAAAAAACGAAAAGAAATACAGGTCAAAGAGTGGACTAAGTGGATGACTGGGTGTCGTTACTGGAAGGACTCTGCACTCGCTAAGTCTCTCGCCAATCACACTACTGTAGGTGGAAATTCAGGAACTGGACAACGGCGGCACTGCTACGGTCTGGGCCCAACCTGCTTTTGTGGCGCTCAAACCTTGACTGACTTCAAATCGTGGGAAAGAGGCGAGCATCCAACCGCATTACTAACGGCTAGAATGAGCGAAACACGCCCACAACAAATCTCTCAGCGGAAGCGCTAATGTCTCGCACAAAGACGATCACTTATGACAGTGAAAAATTCTGAAAACACTCCCGACCGGGTAAATACATAGCGATTAAACTGAACGATAAACACTGGGATTCCACTAGAGTTCGCGGTTTCCCACCAAATGATGTCACGAGCCGACTCGTGACACTAGTTATGGTTAGTCACTTCAGTTCTAGTGGTGTTACTTACAAATGCCCGGTAAACAATCTGCATGGTGCATAGACAAGCAGCATTGCCTCTGGAGAAGCTGTGTGGTAGTTTACAACAGACGGATTTAAGCATAAGTTTTTCCCCTGCCTATTACATGCAAAATGAGTGATTCATGAAAATTGCATTAACTGCTTCTTTCATGATTTCATTGCATGAAATTATGATTTTCTGAGAAGCAAAATACTGAGCAATTACACAGATTAAGCTTAATATATAACCCCCCCTCCTTCTCTCTGTCTCTGTCTCTCTCTCTGTCTGTCTGTCTGTCCGTCTGTCTGTCTGTCTGTCTGTCTCTCTCTCTCTCTCTCTCTCTCTCTCTCTCTCTCTCTCTCTCTCTCTCTGTAAATTTATGTTTATATATATGACTATATATATATATATCAGCAATCAAATTGCTGAGTGGAAATGACAGCCGTGTAAGGAATAGGAACACTAGCGTAGATATGACCCATGTTTTTTTTTTCTGGCCAGCATTTCGAAACGCAGGTTTCATCATCAAAGCCTGTACACAGGAAATAGCACCATTAAAACAAAAGAATAGAAATAATATTTAATATAGATAGATAGACAGATAGACAGATAGATAGATATAGATATTTATGCCTTTTGTAAAATGAAGAAGGGTGCAGAAACAAAACACTTGAAGAGTATGAAGATTAAAGTAAATATGACAATACCAGCCGTGCAGTAAAAATTTGTAAGAGATTAATATGTATACCTACTGTAGACTTGTCGATTAACAAATGAAGAATCCTGTAATGTGAAATATATTCTAAAAGCCACTGATATAAATACCTAATAAAGATCATTTTAAACCAGAATTACCAAACCTTCAAAACAAAGTAACTGATCAGTGATCTCAAGGGATCCAATCGAAGGCCTCTCAATGTAGGTAAAAAATAACTTCATAATTGTTAGTTTCTCTTCCCTTGAACTTCTGTCCATACTATATAGTTCCCTGATTCGTTGCCGACTAAATATGTGAACCAAGTCATTTCCAGAAAATAAGTTACTAATGCAAAAATCAATAGTCTCTTGTAGAAGAATGTTCGGAAATATTATACATCAAAACTTGCCATTCCACATTCACCTTCATTAATATCAGTGATTTCTTCGGCGAATGTAGAAGAATCTTTAACAGTGTATTCATTTACAGTGACTTGTGACAAAATCGGGACCAAATATTTTGCAATATATATCCGCTGTTATCAATACCTGATAAAAGTGGCTAAAGGGGGCGATTTTTATTATACGGGTTACCCAAGGTACATAAACAAAATAGCCCCCTTAGATCAGTTTTATCAACTATTGAAACCACTGGTTAATTATCTATCTATCTATCTATCTATTGCCAGACGCCTCAATCCCGTTTGGGGTGGCCACAAACAAATCGCCTCCAAGTCGCCCTGTCCCCCGCCATTTCACTGCCCTGCTCCCAACTCACACACCCCTCTCTCATATACCTCTCCACCCCATCCCTCCATCTCATCCTCGGCCTCCCCCTCCCTCTTCCCCCCTCCACCTCACTCACATACACCCTCTTCGTCAGTCTTTCACCCTCCATCCTCTCCACATGGCCAAACCACCTCAGTGTGTTCCTCATAACACTTCCTATCACATCCACATCAACACCACAACGCTCCTTTATATCAGCATTCGTCAGCCTGTCTCTCCATGTGACTCCACAGGCTCCTCTTAAATAACTAATTTCCACTGCTCTCACTCTTGACTTGTGTCCTTCCAACAACGTCCAAGCTTCACTTCCGTACGTTAGAGTTGGTATCACAATACTGTCATGTAGTAACTTTTTCACTTCCATGCTCACTTCCCTGTTTCTTATCACTGCTTTCAAAGAACCAGCAACCTTTCTCCCCTGCTGTACTCTTTCAAGCACTTCACCCTCCAAACCTCCATCCTTACTCATCATACTACCCAAGTACTTAGATGTACTCACATTTTCCAATTCCTCACCATCCAACCTCGCTGTACATTCACTGACTTCACCTCTCTCAAAGACCATCACTTTACTCTTCCCTACATTCACCTTTAGATTCCGTTTCTTACACACTCTCTCAAACTCATCCACCAAGCCTTGCAGCTCCCCTTCGTCTTCACTCAACAACACAGTATCATCTGCAAACAACAGTACAGGGAGTTTCCAAACACTATCCTCTCTCACCAGGGCCACTCCAACATCCACTACCCTACCTTGTACCTCTTTTATTACCCCATCTATGTACAGATTGAACAACCATGGAGACATGACACATCCCTGTTTCAAACCAACTTTCAAAGAGAAAAATTCACTTAGTTCACCATCCACACGTACTGCAGCCTTCGCACCATCGTACCTACTCTTCACAGCATTCAACAACTTCCCATCTATTCCATATATTCTTAACACTTTCCACAATCCTTGTCTATCCACCCTGTCATATGCTTTCTCCAAATCCATGAAAGCCGCATACAACTTCTTTCCCTTCTCTAGAAACTTTTCCACTAAAGATCTAAGAATGAATATCTGATCTACACAACCTCTTCCCTTCCTAAAGCCTCCCTGTTCTTCTCCAACTAATTTCTCTGTTCTTTCTCTAACTCTGTCAATAAGTATCCTACCATACACTTTTCCTATTATACTAAGAAGACAAATGCCCCTATGATTACCACACACTTCTTTTTCCCCTTTTCCTTTGTACAAGGGAATAATTATACCTGACTTCCAATCCTCCGGGACTCTACCTTCCTCCCAGGTCAATCTGCACATCTTCCACATCCATTCTACTACTATCTCTCCCCCATGCTTCAGCATTTCACCACACACTCCATCAATTCCTGGGGCTTTCCCCGATTTAACTTTCTTCATTGCTTCCACAACTTCTATCCTACTGATTTCTTCCTGTCTTCTCACCTCCCTCCTTCTCCCAGCCATTCCCCAGCCACTTATACTCGCATTACTTCCATCCTCTACGTTCAACAATTCCTTAAAGTGTTCTCTCCATCTGCTCACTTTTTCTCTCTTCTCCACTAGTAATCTACCATTTTTATCTTTCACTCCCCTGCTAACTTCACTTCCACCCTGTCTTACTCTTTTCACCTCTTTCCAGAACATTTTCTTACAGTCCCTCCACTTTACACTCAAATTCCTTCCAAATTCCTCATCCACTCTCTTCTTACTCTCTCTTACTAATCTTTTCACCTCTCTCTTTCTTTCTACATATAACTCTCTCTTCCGCCTCTCAACTTCTTCCACGCCCCTATTTCTCATCCATTCATTGTATGCTTTCTTCTTTTGTGCCACAGCCTGTTTCACCTCTTCAGTCCACCACGCTGTTCCTTGCACCCCCCTCCGTCTTCTCTTCCTTCCACACACCACATCACATGCTGCACATATTTCTTCTGTAAATATCCTACACACACCTTCCACGTCTCCCATCTGCTTCAATTCATAATTGCCCAATCGTTCCTCCACTTCTCTCTTATACTCTGCCTTTTTCTCATCCTCTTGTAACCTTTCCACTCTCCTTGCAACTACTCCTTCCTCTCGTCTTTCCCTTCTTCTATTCCTCCATCTTACTTGAATTTTAATTCTGGCCACCACCAAGTAGTGGTCAGAAAGTCCACTCCCCCAGCCTCTATAAACTCTTGCATCCATTACACATCTTCGCATCCTTTCATCCACACACACATAATCAATCATTACCTTCCTTTCATTCAGTTCACCACCGACCCTTCTCATCACTCGCCATGTATACCTGTGGATCATTTTATGCCTGAAGAGGGTATTGGCTATCACCAACCCCCTCCCAGCACAAAAGTCCACTAACGCACTCCCATTCTCATCTATCTCAGCAGGCACACCCCACTCACCAACTATTCCATCCACCTTCACATTCCCAACTTTACCATTCATATCACCAATCAAAAACACTCTCTCATTCCTTCCAAACTTTTCCATGCACACTTCCACATTTGTCCAGAACTCATCTCTCACTCTTCCAGCACGATCTTGCATTGGCGCATACACACAAACAATCGCCCACATTTGTATTCCAACTTTCAACTTTACCCACACAATCCTTGACCCAACTGATCCATACTGTCTTATGCTCCTCTTCCATCTTTTATTCACAACTATACATACTCCTTCCTTTTCCCTCTCATTCTCACCTACTCCTGCACATATAACCCATCCATACTCCCATTCTCTCACACTTTCTCCTCCCCATTTTGTTTCAGTTATTCCACATACATCCACTTTCGCACCCTCAAGCACCTGGACAATCTCTCTCTCTTTCACCTCATCATTCGCTCCTCTTACATTCCACGTAGCCATTACCAGGTCCTTTGTCCGGTCCTGGGTTGTCATCGTTTGGTCAGTCCTTGTCCGAGGCTTGTTGTTTGTTTTTTTAGTTAGTTGTTTTCCGGGGAGGGGCACTAACCCTCCGCCAACCCTTTTAGTCGCCTTTTACGACAAGCAGGGATACTGGGGGAGTATTCTTGAAAAACCCCCCTACCCCCAGGGGGGTAATTATAAACTGTCAAAATATTAGACTGGATCCTCTGACTCCAAACCTTCACTGTTCCACCCAAACTCCTTCCTCATCCAGCAACCGGTTATAATGCTCTCTCCAGGCGTCTTCAATATCCTCACTGTTCACCACTACCTTCCGCCCTTCTCCTGGTGATGACCCGAGTTGCCTGGAACCACTGTCTGACTCACTTCTTCATTTCTGCGACATTCGTGGCCTTTCGTCCAACTTTCACTCTGTTGAGCACCACCTCTCCTCCTCTAAACCTCACTTTCTTTTCCTAACTGAGACTCAGCTGTCTGAGGCAAATGACAGTAAACCCTTTTCTGTATTCTCCTACTTTCTCTATACTCATTTCAAAGCCAAAGGTGGTTGTTTTGTATATATACGCAACGACTAATCTTGCTCTCGTGTTCCTGAACTCGTATCTTCTGAATTCTCTACACTTTGGCTTCGGCTTTCCTGTCATTCTCTGACTAACTATATCTGTGCTGTTTACTTATCCCCTAATTCTACTGACTATCAAAAATTCTTCGACTATCTTACTTCTACGATGGAAAACATTCTATCCATTTCTCCTTTCTCTGAAATCTCCATTCAAGGAGATTTCAATATTCACCACCACCTTTGGCTCTCCTCTCCTTTCACTGATCCACCTGGTGAACAAGCCTACACCTTCTCTGTCCTTAACGACCTAGAGCAGCATGTACAGCACCCTACCCGTATCCCTGACTGCCTTGGAGAGAGCTCCAACCTACTTGACCTCTTCCCTACAACTAATCCTTCTGCTTACACTGTTAATCTTTTCTCTCTGTTGAGCTCCTCCAACCACAACCTTATCACCTTAACCTGTCCTATCACTCCAGTGCGGTCTGTGGACCCTCCAAAGAAACGTCACCTGTGGCACTTTGGAGTTGCAGATTAGGAGGCCCTCAGGCAGTACTTCTTTAATTTTCCCTGGAATTATTATTGCTTGCATGGCCGGAAGCCATCTGACTGTGCTTTGCGTGTTACGGAAGTTATTCTTTTGGGCATGGAAGCATACATTCCTTTCTCATATCCTTTGACTAATGCAAGAAAGCCTTGGTTTAATCACGCTTGTTCTAATGCTGTCCGCAACAAGGAGAGGGCTTATAAAAGGTACCAGAACCAACCCACCCCTGAAACACATCTTTTTTACGTTTCTCCCCGGAATCGTGCTAAGTCTGTTCTTCGCCCTGCTAAAAATAATTTCATCTGTACTAAATGCTCTCAAGTTTCCAACTCGAATTATTTCCGCGCCTTCTGGCACCTTTCCAAAAACCTTTCTAACAACTTTACCTCATCATCCTTCCCTCCTCTTTTCTACTTTCATGGTTCTGTAGCTATTTCTTCTACTGATAAAGCAGATCTCTTTGCTCAGACTTTCTCCTCCAATTCCACCTTAGATGATTCTGGTGCTGTTCCTCCACCACTTCCCCCCCTCTGACTTCCTCATGGCTGACATTAAAATTTCTTCAGCTGATGTATTTTCCGCCGTCATAGGCCTCAATACTAACAAGGCATATGGACCTGATGGAGTCCCTCCTGTTGTTCTCAAGAACTGTGCTTCTGTGCTTACACCCTGCCTAGCCAAACTCTTTCGTCTTTGTCTTTCAACTTGTACCTTTCCTTCTTACTGGAAGTTTGTTCTCATTCAGCCAGTCCCAAAGAAGGCTGATCATTCCAAACCCTCTATCTATCGTCCAATTTCTTTAACATCCTGTATCTCAAAAGTTTTCGAGTCAATTCTTAATAGAAAAATTTTAAAACATCTTTCCTATCACAACCTTCTTTCTGATCATCAGTATGGGTTCCGTCAGGGACACTCCAATGGTGATCTTCTCACCTACTTTTTAGACTTCTGGTCATCCTCCTTTCGGGACTTCAGCGAAAGCTTTGCCATTCCACTTGACATCTAAAAGGCTTTCGATCGAGTCTGGCATAAATCTTTAATTTCCAAACTGCTCTCTTACTCTCTTACGGTTTCTATCCTTCTATCTGTGCCTTCATCGCTAGCTTCCTTTCTGGTGGTTCTATAGCCACTGTTGTAGACAGCCATCGTTCTTCTAGATCTATCAACAGTGGTGTTCCTCAGGGCTCTGTCCTATCACCAACTCTCTTCCTTTTATTCATCAATGACCTTCTAAGCTGTACATCTAACCCTATCCACTCATACACTGATGACTCCACCATTCACCTTTCCATTCGTTTCCCGCAACGTCCATCTCAGCAGTTACTTCAACAAACTAGAGATGAGGCTATTGCACACCTAATGTCTGACCTGCTTCGTATCTCTGACTGGGGTAAAAATAATCTTGTTGTTTTTAATGCATCAAAGACTCAAGTCCTTACACCTATCTACTCGACAAATTCTTCCATAGGTGTACCCACTAATGTTTAATAATATTCAGCAATTCTGCATCACCCTTGAACATGCTTGGGGTTTCATTTACTCGGGACTTATCTTGGAAAGATCATATTGCATCTCTTGTAAAATTTACTTCCAAGAGATTAGGTGTGCTAAGCCGACTCCATTCCTTCTTTCCCCCTTCACAATTGTTGACCCTATACAGGGGTTTTATCCGCCCCTGTGTGGAGTACAATTCTCATGTGTGGGGAGGTTCCCCACATACAGCTCTTCTCAATAGGGTCGAGCAAAGGCTTTTCGTCTGACTCCCTTCAACCCCTGTCTCTTCACTGCACTGTTGCATCTTTATCTCTTTTCTATTGCTACTTCAATGGTCACTGCTCCTCTGAACTGCCTGCTTGCATTCCTCCACCTCTACAACGGGCGCGTAGCACCCGTCTAGCAGCAAACTCTCATCATCCCTTTTCTATCCAACTCTCTAATGCAAGATTAACCGTTATTCCCAGTCCTTCATTTATGCAACAGGTCAACTCTGGAACTGTCTCCCTCTGTCTGTATTTCCTGCTTCCTATGATCTCCAGTCTTTCAAACGCAGTGTGCCCAGGCATCTCGAAATGATCGGATATTAAGTTTGGCTCTCTCTTGTATTTTGTTTTTCTCTTGGAAGGAACAGTTATTGCGGGATCGTGGCCTTTGGTTCCTTCTTCCTCACATAAAAAAAAAAAGAATAAAAAAATCTCTCCTTCGCTTTCTTCATGCACTGCTCACCTACAGTATGACATCCGTGTTTTCCCTCTCCACCTAATATGCCGCTTTTAGTATCGTGTTCTTTTTTCTCAGCACTATTTAGGTTATCCAGCAAAAGTCTGAGACTCAGATTTTGCTCTGTATACCCTTTTCTATCCCTACACTTGGTAGCCAATATTTCTCTTTGTTACTACCCATCTTCTACTCCTGGAAAAGTCTTCCTTTCTCGTTAACTCCAGCCTCTACACCCTCATCCCACCACCATGTTACTCTAAGCCTTGGGAATAGATAGACAGATATATAGACAGATAGAAAAACCTTCGGGAAAATATTGATTAAGGTAGTTTTATCTGTCAAAATCATTTAAAATTTTCTACGGGCATATACTTCACTCACAACAGGTCTAGATTAAGGGATGTTAAAGACTAGCATGGCAGCATGAAGTACAGTAACCACCTCCCAGGCTGGTCAGTGACTGTGTTTTGAAGGAGCTACGCATTCTCCTCCTCATCGCTCTCCACACGCAGAGACTTCCCTTAGTTACACAATTCCTTTCAGGATTTCATGAAAATCTTTCCCCCTTCCCTTCTTTAGATCCCCTAACTGTCGTCAAGAGCCACCTAAAAATATCCTAAAATTCTGACAAAAGTATCCTAAATGTCCTCATAAAATCCCTTAAAGTGCGGTGTTACTGTTGCCTTGAGCGCGGCAGATTGGGGCTCCAGTGTCTCCTCCCATGTGATGACGGCTGAGAGGTAGGCTCCCGTGGCCACATATTCCACTTTCGTAAGCTGCCCCTCCACCAGCGCCTCGCGTGGGGGCTTCATCGACACGGAGGTGAGCAGGTCTGGTGAGCAGGAGAGAAAAGGGGGTTAGCTGAGAGAGTAATGGGGTGAATCTGGAGGGGGAGAGAGTTACTGTGAGCAAAGAAGGAGGAGGAGGGGAGAAAAGTTTGTGTAAGTAGAGGAGAAGAGACGGAAAATTAGTATGAGTAGAGGAAGTGGAGAGAAGGACTGTTAGTGTGAGTAGAGGAGATGGAGGAAAGGGCCATTAGTGAGGGTGCAGGTGGAGGGAGGGAAGAAAATCAGTGGGGGTGCAGAGGTAAGAAAACACTAAAGCAGGTGGAAGAATGGATTGGTGAAGAGTGTGAGACGTAGTGTGGATGTGGATGGAGCGAGTTAGAGATAGCGTGAGGGTGGAGGAGTGAGAATGAAAGCAGGTTTGTCAGGCGGGTTGAGGAATACTTGGCATAGGTGAAGGTTTGTGTGTGTGTGTGTGTGTGTGTGTGTGTGTGTGTGTGTGTGAGTGAGAGAGAGAGAGAGAGAGAGAGAGAGAGGGGGGGGGGAGGGAAGTTAAGAAAGAAGAATAGTAAAGCCTAGGGATGATGGAGGTAGCATAACGAAATTAGAAATAGGTGGGGCAGAGAGAAAGGAGAAAACGGTGGGAGAAGGGGAGAGAGGTGCGTTAAGTTGGAGAGATTAGGAGCACGACTTATTACATAAGAACAAATCACACAGATCTTACAGTCGCCGCAATGTGATCTGATCTGAATGTTAATCATTTCTTCCTTGAAAATGAGGACATCAGAAAAAGGTAGGAAACCAAAGATTCTGCATCGTTTGCCTTTCACATCTTCAGACTATAACCTGTACAAAGAAAAGTGGAGAAAGTTTTTCCACCAAAAATGAAGCAACAGAAAGAAATACCATTTTAATGGCAGAGTTATAGTAACAATTAGATTCAAGATCATGCATTCTTAAGACTCCATTTTTACGTAATAAAATGTTGTGCTATTTTTCATACCTAGAAAAGCATTAACAGTTGCAAAGGCCAGATTTAGACCAAGCATAGCGGACAAGTCAAGTGTAGCTCAAGGATCAAGTGATTTTAACCTTGACAGCAATCAAAGGTCAAGGTAACAGGGTAAGGCTAATATTCGATCTGGTATCTCAGAAAGCTTCATCCTATTCGGGCCAACCTTAATGAAAGGGTTGAGAACCAGGAAATTACAGAGATTAAGGACAATGCTTCAGATCTGAACCAGGCTTACAGGAAGGGCTGGCTGGAAGAAAAGGATGAAGTCAATGGATTTTGAGAACAGTTAGCAGAGGTCAAGGTCACATAGCAAAGCCAAATAATTATAGTACCTTAGACCAATATCAGAACGAGGAACTTAGACTCTCTGAGTACTGCTGTCTATCTATATACCTAGGCTGCTTCCCTTCAAAAAAGGGGGGGGGAGGGGTAGCCGAGTCAGGACGACACACTCCCAATTTACTCATCCACACACACACACACACACACACACTCGTATCTTAGCCCCAAGGGTAGAAGAGATAGATCCTCACCGTACCACACCGCACAAGCGTCAGCGGCGCAGTGCAATCAGCGTTATCAGCAGCTGGACCCGACAACAGACTTGGTTTGCCGCTGCTACATCATTATGAAATCATCCCCTTACCCGCACATGACCTGATCAGCTGATCAGACCAAATGCAGGAAAATATCTCCTCAGGGCCACATCACCATATAGCACTTAACAATTTCTCTCTAGTTATCCCTATCATGCACAACCATTCTTCCTTGCTCTACAGACATCCCTTTCCCATCTAACGCTCTCTTCACACTGTCCATTCATCCTACTCGTGGTCATCTCCTTAGCCTTAAACCCCTCACATCCGATCCAGTTATCTATTTCACCAGTCACTCTTCATCCATTCTTTCCGTATGCCCAAACCATCGTAACACTCTCTGCTCAGCTCCATTGACCATCTCCCGCATAACTCCATTTCTCCTTCTCATTTCGTCGTTTCTCATTGGATCCTTATGCATCACTCCACACACACTCCTCAGACACCTCATCTCCATGACATTCAAACTCTTCCTCTGTGCTACACCCATATTCCTTGTTTCAGCCCCATATAACGCAGTCGGTACCACTACACACTCATACAACATTCTTTTTACATTCATTCCAAGGGAACGACATCTAAACACTTTTTTCATTCCTCTCAGCACCTTTCCTATTTCATTCATCGTAAACTTCACCTCTATATCTGTTCTTCCATCCACAGCAACATATGAGTCTTAATACTTAAAACATTCAACCCCCTCAAGCAAATCACCTTTCAAAACTGTAGTCATCCTCCTACCATCTAACAACCTCGTACAGTTCATCACTTTTCTCTTATTTTCATTTACTCTCACTTTCCTCTTTTCACAAACCCTTCCAAACCCCATTCCCAACTGTCCCAATCTCTCCTCCGAATCAGCCACGAACGCAGTATCATCCGCAAACAGCAGATGAATCAGATTCCACTCTTTACCATCAGCATTAACCAGACTCAAATCTCAACCTAACACTCTCGTATTCACCTCCTTTACAACACCATCCCTATAAATATTAAACAAGGAGACATTACACATCCCCGCCGCAGCCTGACCCTGACGGGAATCCAATCATTCAAAGCATTTCCCACTCTTACACACGCTCTACTATTTATTTAAACCTTTTTCATTCCTATTAGCAACCTGTCACCCACGCCATGCAGTTTCAAAACAGTCCTCAAAGCCTCCCTATCAGTTCTATCATACGCTCTCCCTAAATCCATGAACGCCCAAAACACATTTTCACACACCTGTCTCACAGCAACTGATCCATACATCCCCTCCCTCTCCTAAAACCACACTGCTCATCACCAATCACTCCTTCTAACTCTCTTAATCATCACCCAATCATACACCTTACCTACAACACTCATTAGACTTTTCCCCCCTGAAACTAGTACATTTATACTTATCACCCTTACCTTTAGACAACGGAACCACACATGCACTTGCCCAGTCAGTCGGCACCATACCGCTCACAAAACACACATTCAGCAATCATACCGACCGCTCAACAACAGGCGCTCCACCACCTTTCAAATATTCCACAGCACACCCATACATACTGGCAGCTTTCCCTGCTTTCATCTTCTTTACTGCCTTCTGCACTTCCTCCATCGTGATGAAAGAATCATTCAACTCTCTCAACACACTTATTCCTTGCACCCTTCCATTTGCCATATTCTCAGCCTCCCTTTCCTCCTCTACATTCAACAATCTTTCAAGATACTCTGTCCATCTCAACCTTACTGCATCCATCTCAATTAACATCCTTCCATCCTCTGCTTTTACTCACTCTTCCTTCCCAGACTCTCCATCTCGCACCCTCTTCGCCTTCTTCGAAAGCATATTCTTATTCTGTTGAAAATTCTCAGTCAACCACCTACCCCACCTCTTATCTGCTGCGACTTTAGAATCATGCACAGCTCTTCCCACCCTATTCCTCTTTTCCTTATACCTCTCATATGTCCTCATCCTTCCTCTGCAGCCACACTTTATATGCACGTCTCTTCTCATTTACAGCCATACTTACTTCCTCGCACAACCATTCACTTCCCTCTCTTCCGCCAGCACTCACTCGTCTCAAACCACACACCTCATTTGCATACCCCATCACAGTACTACTAATTGCATTAAAAATTTGCTTTTCGTATATTTATGAACGTCTTTCTTATGTGAGAATAAATTTTTATGCATAAACTGATCAACGTCTGTTAAAAATTGTCGAATGTTTGGGAGAGTGGACAAGAGGGAAAGAAAAAAAAAAGTCGTGTGATCAAGAGGTGCAAAGGGAGCAAATCATGTCGTTTATAGTAAAGTGTATCGTTAATTACATACTTATTCGTTTGGCAACTGATTCTTTGTGATTTTATGTCATGTATACCTAGCTCTACAAAACGGCTGCAAGATAATAAGGACAATTATACTCCGAAACACTAAAGGGAAAATAAAATAGATTCCTCTTTGCAAATACCGTTCAAAAAGCGGTAAACGTGTTCCCCACTCGTGATGATGAATAAAAACAAGGACAAAGCAACCGCAGCACAAGGCATGGGCGGTCAGTAAAGACAGCACCATGAAACTCACTCAAATGTAAAAGAGGCATACCAACCAGAAGCTGACATGTGGCTATCAGACTGTATTTTAATGGCTAACTTGGCTGCACGGTATATGTTAGACGGTCAAACATGGAACATACTGCTCATTCATCGATGACATCGTTGAATATCAATCACATTACGTGTATATATATATATATATATATATATATATATATATATATATATATATATATATATATATATATATATATATATATATATAACCCATTGGATCCCAGGGGTGCTGGGTGAGGCATTGCACTGGGAGGGCACTAAGCGTACCGCCCTCCGCCTATCAGCTCATAGTCGCAAAGCTCATAGGTCCCTACCCGGGGGTTCTCTACTTTATAAAGACCTGAAAAATCCCAGTTCTGTCCAATACTCTGGACACTGGGCTCCAATGGGATATATATATATATATATATATATATATATATATATATATATATATGTATAGATAGAGAGATAGATAGATAGATAGATAGGTAGATAGATAGATAGATATAGAGAGAGAGAGATAGAGACTCTCCGCGCTGCTTGAGCTCTACCAGCCTCTCAATTTAGATCCTTAATGCTGAAGTCACACTTTATGACGTCGTTCCAAGTCCTCTCCGGTCTGCCTCTTACAACTTTACCCTCAACGTTAACACCTCTTTTGTCATTTTCCATCCTTTCCAAATGACCAAGCCATCTCAATATTCAAGTCCCATCCTTCCTCTCAACTCTTCATCCACAATCCTAACCTCCTGAGCCTGTCATTCAAGGCCACACTATACATCCATCTAATCACTCTCATCTCTGTAGGTTGCAGCCTACAAATATCCTCCTCCTTCATTGCCCAGGTCTCTCTACCGAGCAGTATTACACTTCCAAAATATGTTTGCTTACAAGAACTTCCTAATACAAAGGGAGAGTCGTCACAATGCAGGAGAGGCTACAACCACCTCAGCTTCTTCCAACCACTCCTTATCCTTGCTGCCCAGGTAGCTTCAGCGCATAACAGTTCCCACCAAAAGTAAAATTCCTACACACACTCAAGAGATTCTGTAGCACGTTTTATTCTTTCCCACCTCTCTGTTTCTGCATGATCTCATTTACATACCGTACACTCAAAATCAGTGTTATTTTGCAGCGTACCTTTAATACCACTACATCTCTTATGTCCCCACATACCACAGACGCTACACCAAATGAAGATACATCCCGCGCCCTTGGTAAACTGCACTTTTGCCACATCCCCTCTGCTTTGACAGTATTGCCACCTGCACAAGATAGCAATGTTAAGTGAAACAGCGAGATTTTCAACATTTTGGGAGACAGAAATATTTGTAGCATTGAAGGTACTATAGGAATATGGCAATATCTGTCTATTAGCCCGATTGTTGTTACGTACTTGATGTGATGGAAAACGTGTAGCTGCTACATACATCATATAAGCATTTTTTTTAATTGGTGCATTTCTAATGCTGTTTGGCTTCTCAGCTGGGCTATATCCATCACCAACTGTGCATTCTGCCACTGCCCATGCATCCTCAGTATTTTCCTATTACTAGTATGGAGATGCACAACTTCATTACTTCACCACGGTTGAATTAAGATAAATAATGAACTCATATATGTTTTTCCTGTACTTTTCCATGCACTCATTTTTTTTTTTTTTTTTTAATAAGACCAAAAAATTTTTCTGAGAGAAAAAAAAATCTATTTCTTTTGGACATTGGGGGTAGACCAGGATACCTAATGTAGCCGTTATCGAGTTAGTCAGTTGTATATATTTGGTCTTATTAGCATTAAATGAGACAAGGTTGTTTTGTCCCCATTCAGTGCTCCTAGATATTTCTTGATTTATGGAAGTGGACGGACTGCGCTGTGAGTTTGAGATATTAAACTTTGTGAATGGGTGTTTAAGTGTAAATGAGCTGTGAAGTGTTGAGTCATCTGCATATACAGTAGATGGATGTGATTATGAGTGACATATAAGAGATCATTAATATGAATTAAAAATAGGATTAGAGCCAGAACTGATCCTTGTGGCACACCACCGTTAACTTACTGGAAATTGGAATACACATCATCTACTTTTCACTCTAATCTGTCTGTCACTGCGATATGAGGAAATCAGAGGAACAAAAGACGTTAGTCCATAGCAAGGGAGTTTGGATGGCAGGGAACGATGCCACACTCTGTCAAAAGTTTTAGAAATATCAAAGGCCACTGCATGAGTTTCTCCATGTTAGTCAATCGATTGATGGCTGGTGTGAGTCATGAAATTGAGTTAATCAATGGTGGATCTTTTGTGGCAAAAACCATACCGTTTATCACTAATTAAGTTGTTGGGCTTAAGATGTTTACCTTTTTTCTTTTTTTTAATGTGTCCGACTCTGGACAAAGGCTTCAGAGCCTGCTCTCAATTTTAAACTGACTGAGGGATTCAGAAGATTTCGATTATAAGTAAGAGTTATATGCTAATAACTTTTGGGCCATTGCTCTGGCACAGTTGCTATCAAACCATTTTCGGGAGTCCGATCTTTTAGTGCACTGTTGATTTGATATGAACAGTTCCATACCAGCTTATAGTAAGTCATTACTGTGGGACTGGGTAGAACTGATGTCACTAGAGAAGAAAGAATGCCATGGAATATCAGCAAGATAATTTTTGAATGCATCCCTTTCTGCCCTATCAAAGTGCCTTTGAGTCATCCTGACAGGTTTAGAACGGGGAGATTTGTGGGAGCCGACTAAAGAGGCTTTGATGTATGGTCGGAGGATCCAAGTGGTGACAGTACTTCTTTCCTGTACTGATCTGGATTATTTGTCAGGAACCGAACCCAAGGGATCGGCATTACGGTCAGGATTATCTGGTATTCTTGTTGGTTGCTTTGCCAACTATGTGAGAATGACTGATTCTACAAACAGCTCGCATTTCTCCAGTATGGTCAGTCCTGGCAAGATGCAATAACCATCTTACATTATGTACATTAAAACAACCCAAAACAGCAATTTCAGTGCTAAAAGTGAGGTTGAGGTTAGCCAATTGTGTGGATATGGAGTCAAGTACACAGGGTTCTGAAGAAGCTTTGGGGGAGCAATACACAACACAGATATATTTGGCACTGTTTAGATAATTTAGTTTATAGTGTGACTAATGAAAATTAGATTAAATGAAGTTCAAAACAGTGTCAACTGCAAATTCAGATATGATATAACAGCAGATGCCACCTTTGTTACAGACGTTTGTGAGGTGACGGTAACCAAGAGAACAAAATGGGGATATCTGAGAAGAGGGAGAGATCTGGGATTCTGTAAGGGACAAGGGTAGAGGGGATACTGATTGAAGAAAAAAAGTGAACTGAATTCAGATTGGTGCTAAGGCCATGGATATTAGTGAAGTATAGGGCCGAACCTGTGCTACTCCACTGACGAGTATGAACTATGTTTGCAATAATCACTGTCAGCACAGTCACTTTATAACGACCGGGAGGACCCTGTACCGCAAGCCCTACCTTGCCGGTGGTTGCATTCCAAGATACCACCTCATATGCTGATGTTCATGCAGCGGCCATTGCCAGTGGGGAATGGAAGTAGGTGTGGTAGCTAATGTGTGTGTCTGTGCATATATATATACAGTATAGATATATATATATATATATATATATATATATATATATATATATATATATATATATATATATATATATATATATATATATATATATATATATATTGCATTATCACAAATTCCTTGACTGAGGCAATTTGGCCAGGTTTTGCCAGCAAACTTCTCTAGCTCATCACACCATCTTCTGTCTGGCCTTTTTTTTTTTTTCATTGCTATGGTTGCAATCATCCCTTATTTTTGTCACATGACCTGTCGACCACCATTTCTGTTCGTTTAGGACTTCTGTAATGTTTTTAGCATTTAGTCTGTTCTCTCACCGAACTTGACCTCTCAAAGATATTCCCAACCCTGACCTTTCGGCTGCTCTTTCGGATCATATTAGTTTATTTTCCACTGATTTTGTCAGTTTTCAGGTTTCGCAATCTTATGTCATAGCTGGGATTTTATCATTCGTAATATACTTATCGTTTTATACATAATGGCTGTCACGAGTTGGCGCGATTTTCTATTTAAATAAACTCGTGACATTAAACTTTGGTGGGAAACCGCGAATTCTAGTGGAATCCCAGTATGTATCACTCAGTCAACCGCCACGTATTCACCCGATCGGGAGTGTTTTCAGAACCATTTTTCATTGTTTCATAAGTGATCGTCTTTGTGCGCGACATTAGCACCTCCGCTGAGTGATTTGTTGTGGGCGTGTTTCGCTCATTCTAGCCGTTAGCAAGTGCGGCTCGACACTCGCCTCTCTCTCACGATTTGAACTCAGTCAGGATTTGAGTGCCGTGGAAGCAGGTTAGCAGCGTGTGTGGCAGCGTCCTTCCTCAGCCGACGCCCAGTTCCCACCGCCGCCATTGTCCAGTTCCTGAATTCCCACCTAGCGTGATTTGGCAAGAGGCTCAGCATGTGCAGTGTCCTTCCTCAGCAAAGACGCCCAGTCATTTGCTTAGTCCACTCTCTGACCAGTATTTTCTTTCGTTTTTCCTAGGTTTAAGAGTTTAGCTTTTGAGTGAGCGAGTGAGTGTTCTCCTTATCTTGAAATCATTTGAAACATGTAACGTAAATTTATTTCACTGGAATCAATAAATTTACAGTTCTTTTTCTTGAGCTTAATGTAATGTAAACTCGTGTTTTATTTCTCCATAGTAAGCTTATTCTAGTTGCAGCTCCTAGTTTGCATAAATGCTTTGCATTCATAACTGGTACTTAGGCCAGTCCCTTTGTATTAAGCTTAAAATCCTTTGTGCCATCTAGGAGTTAATGCACCAGCAAGAACCTGTTTATCTTAGCATTAGATATTGATTGTCAGGGGTGGAGTCACTTTCTCCAGAGGCTAACAGTACCAATAAACAGCACGTGTGAGTAATTAATCTCTGCTGTGTACTGTTGAGAAAGTTTATAAATTCTCGTCCTTAGAGAATCGGCGAAGTAAGCCGGCATAAAGTAATCATTGCTTGATTTGCACAAGTCAATTCTTTGTCCTGTTCTCAAGTATTATTGAATATTATTCTTTAATATTGCATACTCTCAAAAACCCCGTGACAATGGCAACTACTTTTGATGTCTCAATGTTTACCGAACGCTTTCCAGCCAATTGTAATGTGTCTTTTTGTTTCGTTTTCATGGCATTTCGTTACTTTTAGTATTTACCCCAAGTAATTGTACTCGTCAGCTTCTTCACAAATTGCTTTTGTTTATTTTGATGAAGGTTTTTGGTGTATTTGGCTAAAACATTAATTTTTACTCCTGTTCATCTTTAGCTCTGCTTTTAGACTTTCTCTGCTTTGGACATTAAACATTTGTTGTAATGTCTCTGCCGTTTCTATGATTAAGACAGTGTCATCAGCAAATCTTATATGATTTAAACTTTCTCCATTTATGTTTACTCCTTTTTTAATCCATTCTAGCCTTCTCAAATACTATCTAAGTTGAAAATAATTTTGGTGAAACTGCCTCTCCGTGATGTGCACCTTTCTCAATCTCATTGTTTCCTGAGACTTTATGTAAATTAAATGAAGTATTTTCTCTTCATATATGTCTTCAAGCAGTTTTAAAATGATTTTGTTTACTCCGTGTTCTCGCAATGAAAATCAAGTAATAATTGTTATTTGCTCCACTGACTCAAAAGCCTTTTCATGATCGACAAAACCTAAGCACAGTGATTTATTATATTTTGTAGTTTTCTCAGTTAGATCATTCATTCTGTTCAGATGATCAGTAGTCAAATACCCACTTCAAAATTCTGTCTGCTCACGAGGTTGGTTTTCTTCAAAGTTTGTTGTATTCTGTTGGTATGGGCTTTAATGAAGAGTGTTATTTGTACGGAATGATAATAAGCCAGTAGGTCGAGAGTTACTAAGGTCTTTTGAGTGGCATTTCATGCAAAGAAAAACAAGTATTGCAGTGCATCATATTTTGGGAATGTTCTTCTTTTTACATTGGGTAAACCAATAATACGCTTTTGTCGGCAATGTACAAGTGAGGCCATTTCTATTCAGAAGCACTGAAATGTCGCCTTACACCCTAAGGATGCCTAGAGTATATAGATGGCCATCTGCATACCGAGGTTCATGCCTTTACGACAAACTGTCAGGCCTGTGGCCCCCTTTTGAAGATGTTTGACATGCTGCACTTGGTGCGTGTCACGTGCCACGTGCAACACGTGAGTGCGATGAAACCTGTTAAAAACAAATCTTAAAGAATTGGGCTATCATATGGTGCAAACCACGCAGTGAGCGACCTTCTGGTTGCTAAGATATAAACCTCTCAAAAGTATTAAGGTTTGGCCGGGTAAAGTTGGGCCACTCAAATGTGAGAAAATGCCACTACTTAACGAGAGACTCGCCCATGTAGCAACTGGCCAATTCACTTTTGAATTTCTGCTCCTGCATCCAACAGTAAATCTGATACTGTTTTATCTTCTCCTGGGGCCTTTCATCTGATCATATTTTTAGGGAAAAGTTCATTTCATATAGTGTTATCTCTGCTACCTTACTTGTGTCATCTGAAAGGCTAGGTATTGATAATAGGCTACTGTCTTTGATGAATACAGTTCTTTGTAAATTCCTTCAACATTTTTCACCATCTTCTCTCTGTGCTTAATGACAGCCATTTTCGTCTTTATGTGATAAAAAATTTTACTTGTGCCATTTTGCTTCGATTTTTTTTTTTTTTTTTTTTTTTTTTTTTTTTTGGTGGGGGTTTCTTTGCTCTGATCCATCCTTGTCTTTCCTTTATCATCTCTCTCTGTCGATTGTTCATAATCTTATTTATTTTTGCTCTTTATGCTTCCATTTTATTTGTTTTTACTTTCATCTCTTTCTTTTCATGAGCACGACCGTCATTTTTAATACTTGTTGGCTTTCATTGTATTAGCTTTACCTATTACCTCCGCTGATTCCCTTAAGACTTTTGTTGGACAAACATTGAACTCACCAATGTCACACACAGCAAAACTTATTGTCTGAAATCTTTTCTTCACGAGTATTTCTTACTCAAGGTAGCTAGGTTTTGCCATACTTTTACTGGGCATATCTATTTATATTTAACCAGCTTCATTCTCCCAGATCTGAAATTGGATCTGGCTGTGCAACCTTCCATTTTATGATCGCTTCCAATATATGCTTTGTTAAAATAACTGTGACATAAGTGACCATGTTGTTCTTATATGCTATAATGAAGTCAGTTTCGTTCTTTGTTTCTCCATTTGAGCTTCTCCAGTTCCATTATCTCAGTGTTCTTTTGCGGAAGGATATATTCGTTAGTCTCATGTTATACATTTCAGAAAAATATTTATCATGATTCAATCATTCCTCTCTCCCACTTCGAATTATCCCAAACATGCTTCTCCATTTTTAGATTTCCCAACTTTTACATTGAAGTCTTCCATGAGTAGAGAATATCTGGTTTTCTCTACTTCTATAATTTGATGTGCATTGTCACTGAATGTTTTTATTCCTTCATCATAGCTTTCAGAAGTGGGTGCACCAGTGTTGCCAGATGGTGCAGAGGAAATTTCAGGAGAAAATTGCCAAAAAATTCAGTAGATATAGGTAAAAATTCGGTAGACACACACCAGTATATATATGCACCATATTGGTACTTAACATATACATTTCTGGAATCAATTTAATGAAATTAAGAAGCTTTTTATATATTTAATATCTTATTACAATAGTTGGTGTGTGTGTGTGTGTGTGTGTGTGTGTGTGTGTGGATATTCGCCCCGCACATGTAGGGGCACGGGCAAACAGAGAGCCCGTCAGGGAAAAGGCGGTATCAAGCTCACGATTCAGAGCAAAGCGGGAAGAGCAGGCTGAAGGACGAGGGGAAGCGGGAACAGCAGGCTGAAGGACGAGGGGAAGCGGGAACAGCAGGCTGAAGGACAAGCACGACGGGGCAGCAGGCGGAAGGAAGCAGAAGAGCTGCTGGGCAAAAAAAGCACCTAAAGTCTGCCCATTAGAGTCCGAGATGTCGGTGTACTTGGAGTCGCGATCTAAATCCTCGTACAACTCTAGCTCCCCCGAGTCCCTAAGGCGAGATGGAACGCCTAATGGGGAGTCTTGAAGGACCTGGCTAAGAGCTAGAGTTATGCTGCGTTCGAGCCTGGCGGCGAGGAGCTCACGAGTACACACAGCATTGTCGGACTCAGCAGAGATAGGCAGAACAAGGGCAGGTGAGGGGCTTGCAGGCGGCGGATCGGTGGCGGAAGTTGTGAGATCCACTCCCTCAGCGGCAGGTGGAGAAACGGGGAGGGAAGGGCCATCGACGTCGCGGTGGTCGGGCGAAACGGGGACGGCAGCCCCTTCCCCCTCGGCTGCAGACGGCAAGGAGTGGATCTCAGCAACGGTGGTGATGGTGTCAAGCTCCATGGCCGTGATCGGTGCCGGGTCGGTAGGGGGAGAGACAGACGAGCCAGTCGCCCTGTTGAGGGGCCCGTCCAGGCACAGCCGTTTGCGCGGTGTACAGCGGGGCCGAGGTGGAGGTGGCCGGGACTTGGGCTGCGCAGGAGGCCGCCGGGGACGACGATCTGGACGAGGGGCTGAATATGCGTCTCCGACAAAGCTCTGGGGGATGACAAGTCTTGGTAGCCCGTTCTCCTCAAAGATCTGAGGGAGAAGAACGTGCAACAGAGCCTTGTCACCCCCACAAAAAGCCTGTGCCGTAGCGACGCACATCGAGACCAGGAGATTATTCTCCCCAGAACACCCAGGATCACGAGACTGGTGTCTCTGGGCCGTGGGGCGCCGCCGTGCATGACCAGAGCCCTGCACAGCAGCACCTCCCGGCCCAGTGACATCCGTAGCCTCGGGACCCTTGGGTGACTGACGGAGCCGAAACTCCACAGCCTCACCCTCGCCAAGAGAGCGCCGAAAGTGTCGGGGGTTAGGTGCAACGATCCCGAGTCTGTGCACGAAAACATCAGCACCGGTGTCCCGGCGCTTGATGAAGCCGTACCCAGACTTCACGTTGAACCACACTACCGCACCTGTGATCTTCGTGACTCCCGGCGGCTTAGAACTACTGCTGGATGCCCCCCTCAACGGGTCGTGGGCGGTGGCAGTAGAACGCTGGTCGGGCATAGCTGGGAAAGTCTAGGGGTTCCGCTAGCCAAGTTTCACTAAGACGGCAGTGATCCTCCTACGGCTGCTAGACCGGAACTGAATAGTTGGTGAAATATTACAAAACAATATAATTTTCTTCACAAACTAAAAATTACAAAATCATTCTTTTATATGCAAATCAGCAGGACCCCCGTGTTCCCTACGAAAATGAATATAATGAATATTGAGTAGCTTTTTAACGACCGTGAATGACAGTAATTCTGACATCTAGTTGTTTTTTTCAGCAAAAATGAACTGATAAAGTAAGTCAGTATAGGTCATTGTTTACTTTAAAATATCCCCCAAACACATTATGATCTAATAAAACTTCTCACCTTTCAATTATGGCGAGGCACAACTGGGAACTCGTAAGATTTGCTGCACTAATGTCTATCTCCCTGCACCTCATCTCGTCCTCAGCGCAACTGCCAACTGCTGTGCCGAATTTCTGACTGATTAGGAAAAGCAGGGCTGCCAAATATTGTTATGTCAAGGCACTAGATTTACAAATAAAAAGCAATAGAAAAGCGCTGGATTCGATATTGGCAGAATTACTAACTAGTTAACCTTACAAACTTAACATCCAAGTAAATCAACAAAATATTTTGAGCCTTTAGGCCATTATATTAGGTCTCGTGGATGTGTGTTCCTCATTGTCTGCAACTCATCCCCGAGCGTTCAGCCCTGTCGCCTTCCTGTACACACCAGTGTTTAATACGAATGGGTGGCAGTCGGCAGTGGTACACGTACAGAAAACGTCACAACACCGGGCATCCAGTCCTCCCTCACCCCTCCCCTGGGCCTCCCACCCCCCCTCTCTCTCTCTCTCTCTCTCTCTCTCTCTCTCTCTCTCTCTCTCTCTCTCTCTCTTATATTTAGCTTTTATGGATTTTCAACTGCCGGGAAGCAAAATTTCTGTAGATTTTCTGGAGAACCTTTCAAAATTCAGTATTTTAGAGCAATAATTCGGTATTTCTTGAGATCCATCAGAAATTCAGTATATCTCACGATATTTCGGTAGATCTGGCAACACTGGGGTGCACATACTTGTTTTACTTTCAGGGTGTATCTGTTACATAGTCTGACTGCAGTCAGTGCTCATCTGTCAGATACAATGTTAAATTTAATAAAGTTCTCTGCAATTTTAATTTTAATTAGAAATCCTACACCAGTAACTTTTATTTTGCCTTCTTTTCAGTAAGATAGGTGGTTGCTGTCGTGAAGTATCAAATTATCTTCCTCTCTGTGGATCTCGCTCAGGCAGGCTATGTCTCAACTAATGTTTTGCAATTCAGTCACAAAGGTATCATTCCCATACTCAGTAATCTTGTGTGTTGTTTAATGCATTGTAAGTGTAGATTTTCACGGGTTTTAGTTTGTCAGAGTATATTGTCCCAGTCTCTAATTTGCCGAGACAGTGCCAGCTCATCTTCAGTGGCACAGTGCTTGTAAGCACAGAAAGCAGTGCAATTGGACCCTTAAAAGATGATGATGCAACAGGGGGATTGTGGCAGATAATCTCACTTCCCTTCCACAATGTTTCTGATGAGTCGAACTTTTTTGTGTCGCCGTAATCTACTATATTCAGTGATTCCCGGATATCTAAGAGGCGTTCCCCTCTCGACCACCTGGAGGTAAGGGAATGGATGTGCATGTGTAATTTACCAGGCTGGTCAGAATCATATGGTTGTGATAATCGGCTTTTTTTACCCTCCTGGAAGAAAGCTGAGAGTTCATATAGTCCGATCTAAGGGCAAAGTCTTGACCTTCACACACGCACACACCCATCCCCATTGCTCAGGGGGGACAGTGATCATCCGTTTCGTCAATGAAACTTTTCACATCCCAAGCAAGGCGAGAACCCCCGTCTGTGTGTGTGTGTGTGTGTGTGTGTGTGTGTGTGTGTGTGTGTGTGTGTTGTATGCCATTCATGTATTAATAACTGTTGATAAACTTTCCATCGTTAACCCTATCATGGCCAGTGACAGAACTAGAGCAAAAAGCTTTACTATCTTTCCATTGCTGGAAAAAAATAAATAAATAAATAAGGGAGACATATAAATGTGGTTGCCAGGTAGGAATAAATGTTAAACTAGGAAGGGAACGTTAGGCATATGCAAGCTTTTTTTCTTTGTTTTTTTTACAGAAAATGAACAGGGAAAGGAAAAACAAAATTAATAAAAAAATAATCCATACACCAGATTACAGGTTTCCTCCGTTTATAAAAAAAAAATCTGTAACCGTTGGACTTGAACAGCTGTGGGTTGAAGTCTGGGGGGAAACACTCTGGAGAAGCCAATTCGAAAGAGATGTAGTTCGGGGAATAAAAGAATTCTAATAGACTGATGTTCTCCAGTGGTAGTGTGACAGTCCAGTCACGAATGCTACCAGATGTCCGTGAAGCGCGGGGGAAGGTGAGAAAGATGAAGGGAACTGAAAATAAAGAATGGATGGCGAAGATATAAATGATGAGAAAGGGAAAATGAGAGAGATAAGAAGCGGTTGAGGCAGCAGATAGGAAAACTGATAAGGAAAGAAAATCAATAGAAAAGAAGGTGTGGATAACATGAGGCTGTGAGCGATGCAAGGGAGAGGAAGGGCAGAACAGGAGGAAAGGGAAGTGAAGCAGGAATAACGTATGAGAAGAGGGGAGGAGAGAGTGAGGGAGCGTGTGAGAAATGAGAACAAGACCAATAAAGTCAGCCCCGAAGAAAGTGAGGAAAGGAGGTAAGTGAAGAGGAGAAGGAAAGAAAGGGAAGATGGAACAGCAACAATAGGGAGCATTCTTAGTGCAACACCCACGCCAACCAACTGGTTTAAGGGCCGAACATACTGAATGTTTGCCTTGTGACCTTGATATTCGACATTTTGTTTCCTGGATCAAGTTCCCTCATCCTTACCTAATCCTTAATCTTCCAGGAAGATTGTTCCTGATCGGATCAAGATGAGACGACATTATCCAGTGATCCTAAACTTTGACCCCTTTTTGTGTTGTTCACCTTTGATTGTTCACAAAACTGGGTCCCTTTATCCTTGCCAGTACTTATAGCCTTCCATAATATTTGCATAAAAAGGAGGAAATACTGTTGAAGCTGACCTTGTCTTGTGACCTTGTCTTTTGATCTATTGCTCCATTATTGTAAAACCCATTAGGTCCACCCTTCCATCAAGTTAGGTTTATGTTAGATCAAAACTGATGAAATTATTTTGCCCACACACAGATAAACGGTTTGACTTTTGACCTTACCCTTTGGCCTTTATCACTGACTAATAGGTTTGGTCCAAACCGGATAAAAAGTTTAGTCTTTTTATGAGAAGCATTCGCCTAATCCTGTAACCCTTACTTTTGACATATTGGCCTCAGCAACAATATATCAGACCCTTGGCTGCCAGGAAATCACTCCATCACATTGGTTAAAATTGTAAAAATATGGTTTGTTATTATATTCACATGTGCGCGCGTGCAAGTTAAGTATAACACATAGTCACGCTCACTTGTTCAGTGCAGGTGTAACAAGGAATAAAGGAGGCAGACGAAATGGGGAAAGGGAGAAGAAAACATACCAAAAGAGAAAGAAAGGAAGAAATGAAATACATGCGAGGAGAGTAGGAAAATGGAAAAGAGGAATTAAACGTGAAGGGACGGTAGCGACAGTAAAGGCATGCAGAAAAAAAGGGAGACCCATTTGTGGTATTGGTTCCCTAACCTTACTGAGGACGAAGACAATCTCGAAAACACTACGAAATATGCCCTACAAAGAACATCTAAAGAAACTAAATGTGTCTTCTTAAAAAAAATAAATAAATAAATAAAAAAAAAAGATGACACTGAACTAATGTAGACATATTTTTAACAGATTCAGCGGCATTAGATGTGAACATTTGTTTGCAAGACAGAATGAAACAAGTAATAATGGAATGTATCACAAAGGCTACAGATCCAACACTAATATTCGGGGGAAAACTTAATATTTGGGTAATGGAGCAATGCAATAAGCTATCAGCCACACTTAGTACTGCAAAAACTATTGATGCATTTCAGATTCGTCTAGACAATTATTTCGAGCCAACAGACCATAAATAATTAAGTGTTGTTTATATTCAGGTTGAAGAGTATACTGATGACAGTGAGACGATTATTTATTTATTTAACCGTTCTACGATTGACTGGTGTATATATATATATATATATATATATATATATATATATATATATATATAAAGATTAATAGATTAGATATTGCATGGTGCATAGGTTTTCTTCTTTTGCCAAACCTGTGAAAATGCTCACGCTTGTTTTTTTCTAACAAGCATGGTGTTTTTCTTATTTTCTTTTTCATGCCCGTTTTTGTCTGATGGTGTGATGAGTAGGGGAGAGCCGTCCTCTTTTCTATCCTTTTCCCATACACGATGGTTGAGTATTAGCCGAATTAGTTTTAGATTTTTTAATAGGCATAATTGTCATTGCCCAATAGGCCTCCTGTTACCTGCATTTCCTATGTAATCCTACATACTTCAGTTATGGGCATGAATATAGTCATGGCACAATATATAGCAGTTATAGGCATTATATAATCATAACACAATATGTAACACTAGCACAATATGTAACACTAGCACAATATGCAATGTCTGGTGCATCAGGAAGAGAATCACAAAGCATTCCCTGGCCCTAGACGACCAAGAATGTATGATGTATGTCAACACACAATTAGCTTATGTATCGGAAGCATGGTAGATGCTATTCACACACACATACGCACACACGTCAAGTAACCGACGCCAGACAGTAATATAATCAGGAATGCAGGAGCAGAAGAGTCAGGAATAGGAGATTGGTAGGAGGCAGAAGGAAATTGGGAGGCATTAGAGGAGATGAAGTAGAGAAGAAGTAGGAGACTGGGGAGAGTAGGATTAGCTGTCCCACTGACAATCCTGGTCATGTCACTTTGTCCATCACACGAACGATATAACACTGTTACAGCAAAACCCCTTAACCCCCGAGTGTCTCTACATCACGTCATTTAAGGTATAAGATAGAAAGAGGGGCCAGTGAGACAGAAAAGTTCTGCCTCGAAAATATACAATCTCTACGTTATCCAACGCCTCACGATTTTCATTGGCAGCAGCAGCAATCTACGATCCTCTATGATACTCGACATTGGTGGCAACGATTCTCTACAATGCCCACAATATCGACACTGGAGGCACCTACCTACCTTGCTACCTACCTACCTCCCTAAATACCTATCGACTATGGGGACAGCGGTAAAGAAGGAATATTACAGCGATAAAGAAGCAGCAGTTAAGCAGCGGTAAAGAAGTACTACAACACCACAGTTTACAACTCTACCATTTACAACTCTACAATTTGCAACTTTACAGTTTGCAACTCTGTGATCAACTACTACAAAGCAGTCTTCTACAAGTAACAACGCAATAAAATGATAAATTACAACAAAGTACCTACAAGTAACAAGCTCTACAAGTTAATCACAAGATAAAGAAGTTAAGAAGTGCCCGCCTGAACTGTGTGAATGGTGTTTTAAGGCTGCAGTTCGAGTCATCGCATCACCTGAGCTCCTGACCACCACCACCACTGCTACCATCACCATCCACCAACAACACCACCTTCATCACCAACATTATCACCATCGGCTACAACCATTCCCACCACAATTACTGTTAAGAAGCGAGACTTGGTAGTTAGGCAGTCTCATAGCTTCTTGACGTTTCTCGATGTTTATGGTAGCTGGTACAAGTCAGAGTTGCCAGTCTGCCAGCTGTTTGTGAGCGTAGTTATTTTTCTTAAGTAATGCACTAATTGTTTTGCTCTTTCTATAATGTTTTATTTATGTGCTTGCTTGTTAAATTATGTTATTCAAGTTTGTATGCAAAATAATTTACAGTGTTATGCAATGTAGGAAAACTATGGCATGTTTTGATGTCTCCTAGATGGTAACTGTTGTTGCTCGGGGCTGATTCAAGACGAGCATGTCCTAGAATGTTGGAGAAGTTGATCATTCTAGTACAATGCAAGCTTATATAAGGATGGATAAGAGACTAGAACAAGTTCAGTCGGTTTTGGTTCAGTTTGAGTGTAGTGCAGTGTCAGTGAAGATCGTATATTTTTCGGTACTTGCGAAAATAGTGGCAAATAGTGACGTGTTACTGAAGTTTGTATATCATTGGTACTTGAGAAAACAGTGAAGTGTTGCCAAGCATTAAGTGTAAGAACTGTGAAGTGTTGCCAGGCATTAAGTGTAATTGCAATTAGTAAAGTGTGTATAGCTACAGTGCTTGTGAGAATAGTGAAGTGAAGTTGGAATGCATTAAGTGTAACCATTTGGAAAATAAAGAACTTAAGAAGCCAGCGTTTATCTTCGCCTAAGCTGATCTTGTATGCTGTATACCTGAAGGCTGACCATAGGAAGAGCAACTCACTGGGCAACGTCCTTCGTATACTGGACTACTGCTGTTGAAGCCTGTGGCAGTGTGGGACAGGGACGTAACATGCCATTAGTGAATTAAATATTTATTCTTTTCAACGTTGCAATATTTCATTACCACTTTATCATTTATGAATATACTTAACATATGTTCATACATTTAAAATATTATACTAACTTTAACTCATTTATCAGTAGTAAAGTAATATCAGCATATTATACTAACAACAACTAACAATTATACATATATAGTATTTCATTTATATTTCCCAGTCATATACAGTAACTTTCATAGTTCAGTAGTTCTCCATATACAACTGTAGTGAAAGACAATAATTTTATACACTTAACACAGATGTATAGTACGTGTTTTATAATCTGAATTATAATTCAGTGAGCAATCAAGTGAACTGTAAAATGTGATTATTAATTAATGCTGTCTAGTGAGTAATATCATTATGCTTAACCCGTTGAGAGCGATAGGCCTCATTTGGAACTTATCAGAGTCGAAAGCAATAGGCCTCAAATGAGCGCGATTGTCAAAGGCGTACCAAAACCACGCCACAAGGAGTAGTTGGCTGAAATTTATATGGATAATAGGGGCAGGTGTCAACTCTTGATACCATCCACGCACTGCCCCACACTGCTCCATATATGCTCAGAATATGCGCGGGTGGACACCATGGACCGTGTACGTAAAATATCCTCATTTTCCTCCCGTGACGCCGCCAGTCCCACACCAGGCGCTAGGGGATCTGTACACACACACACACACACACACACACACACACACACACACACACACACACACACACACACACACACACACACACAGAGAGAGAGAGAGAGAGAGAGAAAGGGGATCTACACACACACACACACACACACACACACACACACACACACACACGAGAGAGAGAGAGAGAGAGAGAGAGAGAGATAAAGGACATTCTTCTGAGACAGTACGAGAGACAGAGAGAAAGAGTAAATATAGGAATGGCAGAAACAGCGTGGACCCTTGCCAATGAGGAGATAGGCGTGACAGCCGTCCCTCTTCTCTCTCTCATTGTCCATTCCCTCCCTGCTGTCTCGGAGGGAGAGAGAGAGAGAGAGAGAGAGAGAGAGAGAGAGAGAGAAAATAAATAAATAAATAAATGCAGGAATGGCACAATGAGCGTCCCTTAATCTCTTCGTCCCTTCAGATGAATGAATGACGTCCCTCTTGACTTTCATTCTTCATTCCCTCCATCCTCTCTCGGAGAGAGTGAGAGAGAGAGAGAGAGAGAGAGAGAGAGAGAAAGTTGATGATACAGTAATCACGTGATCCTTGCCCAAGGCCATGGTATATATATAGGCTGTTTTTCCTGGACATTTACCTTCCCAAACCACGCTCACCGCAGGTGGTGGGTTGCTCGCGCCACCACCTGTTCATCTTCTGGCCATTCTATCTCGCCACCACGTGACTTTATGTGGTCATATATATATATATATATATATATATATATATATATATATATATATATATATATATATATATATATATTGGCGGATGCGTGTTTCATTCAATTCTGTAAGACTTGAAATTTCTGCCAAATCGTCGTTTCCCAGCAGGTACCTACAGAAAAACCACCATGCTTAGTGTCAGAAGAAACTGCATTAGCATTACCTAATAACCAAACACAAGTAGAAGCATAACTCCAAAACCAGGAAAGAAGTAACTCTACAGAAGTAGAAACAGAACAACAAAATGCAGATGAAAATTAGTCTGACGTAAATATGGTGACAAATGGTCAGAGCCGCCAGACGCAGGCCCTAAGAATGTTAAAGCTTTCATACATACTTATGATAGTCTGGTAGATTCAGACAATCTAAACAAGAGAGAATACAGGACAGGAAACACATATGAATTACCTTTACAAGGAAATTCCACTAAAAATGGATGGACAAACAGATAATTGCAAGACAGTTAAAACAAGTGGGTGGGCGGGGGGTTAGTGTCCCTCCACTGAAAACAATTAACTAAAAATATGAAAAAGAAGCCTCAGACCAGGACTGACCAATAGATGACGACTTAGAACCAAACAAAGGACATGGTACGGTTTGTGACATGGAGTGCAAGGGGTGCAAATGATGAGGTGAAAGAGAGAGGGAGATTGTCCAGGTACTGGAGGGTACAAAAGTGGATCTATGTGGATTAACTGAAACTAAATGGAAGGGTGAGAGTGTGGGTGAATATATGGTGTATAGGTTATGTGCGGGAGTGGGTGAGAATGAGAGGGCAAAAGATGGAGTATGTATTGTTGTGTGCAAGAGATGGAAAGAGAATATAAAAGAGTATGGATCATTTGGCTCAAAGATTGTGTGGGTAAAATTGAAAGTTGGACTACAAATGTAGGCGACTTTGTGTGTGTGTGTGTGTGTGTGTGTGTGTGTGTGTGTGTGTGTGTGTGTGTGTGTGTGTGTGTGTGTGTGTGTGTGTGTGTGTGTGTGTGTGTGCCAACACAATATCATGTAAGCAGAGTGAAAGAAGAGTTCTGGACAAATGTTGCAGAGTGCATGGAAAGGTTTGAAAGGCATGACAGAGTGTTTTTGTTTGGAGTTCTGAATGGAAAAGTAGGGAATATGAAGGTGGATGAAGTACTTGGTGAGTGGGGTGTGCCTGCAGAAGTGGATGAGAATGGCAGTGCTCTAGTGAACATTTGAGCTGGGAGGGGGTTGGTGATAGCCAATACCCTCTTCAGGCACAAAATTATCCACAGGCATATGTGGCGAGTGATGAGAAGGGTTAGTAGTGAACTGAATGAACGGGAGGCAATGATTGATTATGTGCGTGTGGATGATAGGATGAGAAGGTGTGTAATGGATGCAAGAGCATAGGTTGGGGTGTGTGGACTTTATGACCAACATTTGGTGGTGGTGAGAATCAAGGTTCAAATGAAATAGGGGAATAGAAGCAGAGAAGGACAGGAGGAAGTAGTTCATACAAGGTGAGTGGAAAGGTTGCAAGAGGAGGAATAAAAAAAAAAAAAGGCAGCATATAAGAGAGAAGTGAAGGAGAGATTGGGTAAATATGGACTGGAGCAGATGAGGGACATGGAAGGTGCGTGCAAAAATATTAACAGAAGAAATCTGTGCAGCATATGAGGTGGCGTGTGGGATGGTGGGAAGACGAAAGGGGGTGCAAGGACAGCATATTGGAATGAAGAGGAGAGACAGGCTGTGGCACAAAAGAGGAAAGCATATAGTGAGTGGATGAGAAACAGGGGCGTGGAAGAAGTTGAGAGACGGAAGAGAGAGAGTTATATGTAGAGAAGAAGAGAGAGGTGAAAAGATTAGTAAAGAAAAGAGTAAGAAAAGAGTGGATGAGGAATTTGGAAGGAATTTGAGTGTAAAGTGGAGGGAATGTAAGAATATGTTCTAGAAAGAGATAAAAAGACTTAGACAGAGGGTCAAAGAAGTTAGCTGGGGAGTGAAAGATACATATGGTAGATTACTGGTGAAGGGAGAAAAAGTGAGCAGACGGAGGGAACACTTTAAAATTGCTGGACATAGAATGAAAGTAATGCGAGTATAAGTGGCTGGGGAATGGCTGGTAGATGGAGGGATGTGACAAGAGAGGAAGAAATCAGTAGGATGAAGCTTGTGGTAGCAATGAAGAAAGTTAAAATGGGGAAAGCCCCACGAATTGACAAAGTGTGTGGTGAAGTGCTAAAGCATGGGGGAGAGACAGTAGTAGAATGGATGTGGAAGATAAGTAGATTGGCCTGGGAGGAAGGTAGAGTCCCGGAGGATTGGAAGTCAGGTTTAATTATTCCCCTGTACAAAGGAAAAGGGGAAAAAGAAATGTGTGGTAATCAGAGGGGTATTTGTCTTCTTAGTGCAATGGGAAAAGTATATGGTAGGATACTTATTGACAGAGTTAGGGAAATAACAAAGGAATTAGTTGGAGAAGAACAGGGAGGTTTTAGGAAGGGAAGAGGTTGTGTAGATTACATATTCATTCTTAGGTCTTGTTTCTAGAGAAGGGAAATAAGTTATATGCAGCCGTCATGGATTTTGAGAAAATATATTACAGGGTGGATAGACAAGGATTGTAGAAAGTATTAAGAATATATGGAGTAAATGGGAAGGTGTTGAATACCGTGAGGAGTATGTATGAGGATACTAAGGCTGCAGTGCATGTGGATAGTGAACTGAGTGAATTATTCTATCTGAAGGTTGGATTGAAACAGGGATGTGTCATGTCTCCACGGTTGTTCAGTCTGTATATAGATAGGGTTATAGAAGTGATACAAGGTAGGGCAGTGGATGTTGGAGTAGCCTTAATGAGAGAGGGCAGTGTTTGGAAACTCCCTGTACTGTTGTCTGCAGATAATACTGTGTTGTTACGCGAACATGAAGGGGAGCTGCAAGGCTTGGTAGATGAGTTTGGGAGTGTGTAAGGAACGGAATCTAAAGGTAAATGTAGGGAAGAGTAAAGTTATGGTCTTCGAGAGAAATGAAGTCAGTGAATGTACAGTGAGGGTGGATGAGGAGGAAAATGAAAATGTGAGTGCATTTAAGTACTTGGGTAGTGTGATGAGTAAGGATGAAAGTTTAGAGGGTGAAGTGCTTGAAAGGGTACAACAAGGAAGAAAGGTTGCTGCTTTCTTGAAAGCAGTGATAAGAAACATGGAAGTGAGCACGGAAGTGGAAAAGTTACTGCATGATAGTAGTGTGACACCAGCTCTAACGAATGGAAGTGAAGCTTGGACCTTGCTGGAGGAACACAAGTCAAGAGTGAGAGCAGTGGAGATGAGTTATTTGAGAGGAGCATGTGGAGTCACATGGAGAGACAGACTGACAAATATGGATGTGAAGGGGAGTTGTAGTGTGGATGTGATAGGAAGCGTTAGAAGAAACACACTGATGTGGAGTCACATGGAGAGACAGACTGACAAATATGGAAGTGAAGGGGAGTTGTAGTGTGGATGTGATAGGAAGCGTTAGAAGAAACACACTGATGTGGAGTCACATGGAGAGACAGACTGACAAATATGGAAGTGAAGGGGAGTTGTAGTGTGGATGTGATAGGAAGCGTTAGACGAAACACACTGAGGTGATTAGGCCATGTGGAAAGGATAGGGAGCGAGAGACTGATGAGGAGAATGTACATGAGTAAGATTGAGGGAGGGATTGGGAGGGGGAAGCCAAGGATGAGATGGAGGGATTGAGTGGAGAGGTATATGAGAGAGGGGTGTGTATGCTGGGAGCAGGGTGGTGAAATGGCTGGGGACAGGGCAACATGGAGGCAATTTGTTTGTGGCCATCCCTTACGGGATTAAGGCTCTGGCAATAGATAGATAGGTATACCAATTCATTACTTTCTTCATAACAAAACTACAGAAATTCGGTACCAGTGTACGTTTATCCGGAGGACTAGTCTCACAAAATTTTCAAGTAATAATAAGGACAGAATATACAGAGTGTTTAACGAATGTGTACAACATTTTGTTAGAAGAAACATCATAGACAAGAAGGAAAAAATAGCTTTTTTTTTTTTTTCAACAAGAAAAACTCAGGAATATTGCCCAGTTGGCAATTTGCTTAAGTCAGCCAAGCTTTTCTGAGCTACTTTAACCCGCCCAGTGCCAACGACGTACATGTACATCGGTCCCTATATGCACAAAGAGTGCTATTGATGTACAGTTGTGAGCAGATGACTCGAGGCCACCTAGTCCACCAACATGTTGGTGTTTTATCTGGTAACAGTGGTAGCTGTGAACTTGACCGAGATTCAGTCGGCTGTTCGGACAAAACAAACCCAGAGATCAATTGACAATGTGCAGTCCTAACTTGTCTCCAATCAATATCATGCAAGTAAATGTATTATATTGATAATGATTAACGTGTCGTACACATGGTAGATATATTTATAACCATAGTATTACAACACTGGCATCCAAATAGTGCTGCGTTCATTCATGTGAGACACACGGGTATCCCGAGTGTGCTGCTCCATCACCACCTCGGTTTGTGACGTAGGCACCACGTGACGTCACGTATGGGGAGAGGCATGAGGGTGGAACTAGTTGACCCGTTCATGATGATAAATATTTATAGAGAGTAATCGTTCGACTTTATCACTCGAATATTAAAAAGCATTGGTCTTCTATGTCAAAACAAACCTATTACAACCTCTAATCTCATATAAATTAAATGCCGCAGCCTACCACTTGCCCCCTCACCCCCCTTCCATCACACGTCCCACCTCGTCCCACCCTTCCTCACCCACCACCCTCCATATAACTCCCACACCCCCCTCCCCTTGTTCCGCCTACTGTGGTGTGAACCTTAAACTGTCCCACCTGTTTTAGAGTCAGAGGTCAACAAAAGTGAGGTTAATTGTGAGGGACGACTGGCATAACGGTGTTTTTTGTGATAATAATGCTAGGTTGCAGGGAAGCCGATAACCCTACGGCATATCTCTTGAAAACTGGTAAAGGTTGTTTAGTTCACGACGATAGTCGAACAAAATAAATCACTACCGATACCTGTGTGTCTCACATGAATGAACGCACCACTATTTGGATGCCAGTGTTGTAATACTATGGTTATAAATATAACTACCATGTGTATGACACGTTAATCATTATCAGTATATTACGTTTACTTGCATGATGCTGATTGGAGACTAGTTAGAACTGCACATTGACAAATTGTCACTGGGTTTGTTTCGCCCGAACAGGTGACTGAATCTTGGTCAAGATCACAGCTACCACTGTTGCCAGATAAAACATCAACATCTTGGTGGACTAGGTGGCCTCGAGTCATCTGCTCGCAAATGTACATGTACTTTGGTAATTTGATATATTTGCCAAAATTCAAATATCCCAATTAGGCGCCAAAACATCGGCTGGGATATTCCCGCGCCTCTCTAGGCCTCTCTAGGCCTTCCTATATAATTTATATACCCAACAGGATTGTTTTTGGCTCCATTAGCATAGTTACCGATAAAGAAAATAAAGATCTTCCTCAAGTCAATGGGTGTCAGAGGCGGCCAATAAAGTCTATGGGCATTACTCCGAAGTTTTCAGCCGCCTGGTCGGGAAGAATCGACCTCAAAATCGACTTAAATGGCTTCTGTGAGTACTTTTATGGTTGTTCTCCATGTTTTCTCATCATTTCTAACTTACCTAGCAAAAATAAAGAAAAGGTCAAAAATTGGCTGACACCACGGCACCATGAGGGTTCAAAGTTTGCTGGCGTTCAGTGGGTTAAGAAAGAGTTCCTGAGAAAATTCTCTGGGGGCAGAATTTGTTTAGTTGGTAAAGCTCCATAATTACTGTACATAAAATTGTAGACCTGCTGAAACAAACAAATTCCAACTTAGATCTGGGTGATATAAATCCAGACGCGTCCACCATTAAAAGAACTGTTAGCCAGCAAAAAAAAATCAGAATGGGCCACAGATGATGGTAACATGTCATCAATACATGACACTGACATAACTGGATACATAGATGCTTTATGTAAATTGCCTGATAGAGTTTTAAAAATCTCAAAGATGATAAATGTAGTCCAGGAATGTGTTTACTAGATTATGTATATGAGTTGGAGTTGCAGTGCAATGATTCAGGTGTCACTGAAATATTACAAAGCAATAAAATAGAGATGAGAGTACCAGTGACTGCTGCAGTAATAAATAAATCTAGTCCAAGTAAAAACCAAAAAAACTGTCATCCAGATTACGGACAAACAAACTGTCTCAGAACTCAAGGCTTCGCACATGCACACCAAGCAACAGACAGGCTCAAAAGTTCGGGCGTAGCCCTAGTAGGCATCATGCCACAGAAAGACCAAAATATGTTAAATCACTTCGTAGGTCAAATTCAACAGATGAACCATATTTGTACTGTGCAAATCCAGGCCACATGAGACCTGAATGTTACATCAAAAATAAAGAGGACAGAGACAAAGCAAAAAGGTTTGAACCCTACTACAGGAAACACAAAACTGGTCAGATGACCTCAGAGTGTAAAATGGTGTAAAAATTGGTAATTGTTCACAGTTCGGGTGAAGACTATATCAGCACAAAAGACAACAATACATAAAACAAAATAAACAATCAAACAAGCCAAATACCGTACTCTGGCAAAATATCCTAATGTTGCATCTTATATTACTCTCATTTTACACTCTGGCTCATGAGCACTCGCTTCTTATCACTCATACATCAGAATCATATTTAACGTTTCTCACATCCTTAACTCCCCGTATGGTTGAAATGAATGTCTTTTAGGCTTTATTTTTAGCACCATGAAAGGACTATAATCAGATTAGGGGAATGTTTGAAAATTGAAGAGATTATGTGATGAAATCGGTATCTGTCTTATAATCCGTTATCTCTCCTAAGTTGAAGAAATTGTTCTACCAGTAAGAAATATTTAGTAAGTAAGGAAAAACTCAAGCTAAGCAATAAAACATCACCATTTCCACGTTAGCATAACACCCTTTCTTACACCTCAGCTCTCTCAACACTCCTTACTTTCTACGTCATTCTTCATAACATACTTCTGCATACCTGCACAGCTTTACGCATTCTTATACACTCACACACACACACACACACACACACACACACACACACACACACACACACATCTATCTATACATATAGTTAACACATAGATTTCGTTTTTTTCGTTTTGATTTTAAAGGCTCCAACATGCTTGCATGTGTCGGGCTTGGTCACCTAATGGCGAATCTTCATGCTGCTCTATCTCTGGCAGCCTCTCCGTTCAGTCCCTTAACCCTGAGGTCACACTTAATGGCCTCGTCCCAGGTCTTTTTTGGTCTACCTCTTTCAACCACACCCCTAATATTAACGATTCTCACTTTCTGCACCCAATCATCATCCCCCATCCTTTCCGCATGCCCAAACCACCACAGTTTACCTCTCCTCATCACGACACTAATACACTCCAGTCCCATCCTACCTTTCAACTCTTCCTTCATAAACCTAGGACCCCCAGGCCTTGCATTCAGGAACGCACTGCACATCCACCTAATTATTTTCATTTCTGTACCTTTGAGCCTGGGAATATGCCCTTCCATTACTGCCCAGGTCTCACTACCATACAGCATTACACTCCTAACAGATGCTGCATACAAAGATCCCTTAGCACGGAGGGAAAGCCCTCTCAATGTCAGGAGAGGCAACGGCTCCCTGAACTTTCTCCAACCACTCCTCACCCTAGCCAAAGAGCTAGCTCCAGCCCACCTCCAGCACATAACATGTCTCTCAAATAACAAAGCTCTTCCACACACTCAAGAGACTCACCAGCAAGTTCAATCCTTTCACGCCTGACAATCTGCACCTGCCCTCCCCAAACATCACACACATAAAATCAGCATTATCTCGCAGTCTAATACCACTATATCTCTTATGCACCCACTTATCACAAACACTTCACAAGATGGAATTACTTCCCATGCCTTTGCGGCAAACTGCACATGGCCACTCTCCCTCTTTTTTGACAGTACCATCACCAACCCTAGATATCATCACTTTTGTTTTATCTGCATTTACTCTTAAGCCCTTGTGCCCCATACCATATCTCCACTTCCTAAATCTTTCCTCCACCACCCTTTTGTTTTCTGTAATCAACATCAAATCATTGACATACAACATCTCCCACGGGAACATTTCTGAAGTCACGTGAGAGGGCTTCAAGTACCATGATAAACAACAAGGGACTCAAAAATGACCCCTGATGCACACCAACATTCACTGAAAACTCATTATTCAAATATCCACTCATCAGAGCGAGCATCCACATACATGGCCACAACCACCCCTAACCAGTCACTCCTAGATCCCAAGCTTTCTCATTGCCCACGTCACCACCTCCCTAGGAACTCTGTCAAAGGTCTTCTCCAAATCAACAGAAACAAAGTGCAGTTCCCTTTTCTTTCCTGTATATTTTTCCTGAAGCTGTCGAAGAACGAATAAGGTATCAGTGGTCCCCCTGCCTGGCATGAACCCAATCTGCATCTCATCAATATTCACTCTTTCACTAATCATACCTTCTAGAACTCTCTCTATTACCTTCATTATCTGATTTAAAAGCTTTATGCCTCTATAATTTCCTCTTTTCACGGCATCACCCTTTCCACTGTACACATTTACAATTACACTCTTCAGCCACATCATCTGGGACAACACGCACACATATAAAATCATATTTATCAGGTTAGTGACTAACCTCACTTTTATATCTCCTGAGGCCATTAACATTTCGGCAGTCAACCCAGACACACCTGGTGCCTTCCCCACCTGCATCCTGCCTATTGCCTCAGTCACAGTAGCAGCGTCAATCAAAGGCCAAGGGCCATACACTGGATCTGCTGGCTCCAAACCTTCCCTGTCACAGTCAAACTCCTCATCAACAACCGGCTATAATGATCTCTCCATGCATCTTTAATATCCCGACTGTTCACTACTACTGTCTGTCACTAGGACAAGGTCGGGTAAATTATTACCAAACACTGCATTCATTGCCTGACTTTAAAATGCATCATCTACCAGTTTTAACCCGTTCCCTTCTTTGAACACGATTTTTCCAGTCAATATTCGGATAATTTAAGTCCCCCCAAATAATGCAATCTTTATTTTGTATTACTGATTTTACTCGTATATCGCTGTACAATAATTTGTTGTTTTCCTTGTCTAACTTGGGAGGTCTGGAAAATAAACCTAAAAGAATGGGAATTAGTCTCTATGGAGCTGTTGACTTACAAAGAATAGCATATCTCAACATCCAATTTACTGATCTGCACTGCATATTTGGGGTTTTTAATATATATATATATATATATATATATATTCATTACCAGACGCCATGTATCCCAAACGGGGTGGCCAAGGCTTAGAGTTAATTATTTTACAGGGAGGGGCACTAATCCTCCACCAACCCCACTTGACACGTAGGGAGAACGTTATGCCAACAGCATCTGGCGTTCCCAGGCGGTCACCAATCCAAGTACTAACCAGACCCAACGTTGCTTAACTTCGCTGATCGGACGGGAAGCGGTGTACTCAACGTGGTTTGGCCGTTATATATATATATATATATATATATATATATATATACTTCGTATATATATATATATATATATATATTTGTACTCCGTCGCCGGTTTTCTGCAGTAGCGAAATTTTCAAGTATATCGTAGTTTCTTAGCGATTCCTCTCCAACAGGGTGCTTATCACGAGTGTTTAAGCAAGATTCTGTAATCATAATGCTGTGATGTCGGGATTTTCGATTATTCGTATCGCTTTAAAATGATACAGAAAAATGAGGAGATGGGTAGTAAGGAGAGTAATAGATGTAAAGAGGATCTATGTAATATTTAGAAAGTGAATGAGAGAAGAAAAGAGAAGGCAATTACTAACTAGTGGAAGAAAGGATACTAAAAGAGACCAAAATTAAAAATAACAAACTAAGTAGTAAAAGCCAAAGGATTCGAACATTAATGCTTATCGCCCATATCATTAGAAAAAAAAATCAGTAATCCTCTGGCAATTGGAGGCATATCATCGTAGCTTCTCCAAAATTGATAATAAGTCCTTTTATTTCACTGTTCACTAATACTAAGCTAAATAGCGTGCTAGCATTCAGAGGCCTGAAATCAGGGGTATCAAACTGGTGAAGGTCATTGAGCATAACAGGCCTGTGAATAATTTCTAATACATACTCTTTAAATTGCCGTTCCCTTTGCTAAGGATACAATAGAAATGGTGAATAATGGCAAGCTAAAGGAAAAGTTACTGCAAGATGGTATTTTTTCTTGCAAACTCCTCTGGTAATCGGAGGCCTATCATCGCAGCATCACCCAAATTATTGACAAACAAGCCATATATCCCGGAATACTGCCCACAAAGTTTGGATACATTTTCCCCACGTGATTTTGAGGTATTTTGGTAACAACTACACACACACACACACACACACACACACACACACACACACACACACACACACAAACACACACACTTAATCACAAGGGCCGTGCATACGTGTATTCTTAATGCAGAGAAACAATAACAGAACCAGTTAGGTAAGAGAGCTTCATAAGTTCATCCTTCCATCACTGCCACAGTCTCTCTCTCTCTCTCTCTCTCCAGCTTATTATATGCCCCACATATCTTTCCCATCTCTCTTTTTGTCGCTCGCAACAATTCACTTTCCTCACCCACATCTACCTCAGTATCACTACACCTTCAACTGTCACTACTGCTTCACCTTTGCCATTCACCTGTCTCACCACATACCCCTGCCTATTTTTAGCACAGCTACAACCTTCCTCTAACAAACAATTCTTTCAGTACAGAACACTCTGCACCAAATCTCATCCCGTCTTCACACCGAATTCCCATATTAGACATTCCATTTATTTTAACTTCATTCACCACACTTTTCTTCGTTTACACACATGGCATTTTCTGTGATACGTGACTTGCCTCTCCACACCTGCCAATCTCATCATGTACCTCCTGTCTCTGTTTCCCTTAATGAACCGATCTCACTATACTTTTCTCTCTACCTTATACATCTTTTACATCACACCTTCCCCTCTATCACATCTGCCTTCCTCGAGGTGTCTGGTTTCCTCGCTGTTTATCCTACCTCACCACATCTGTCTCCCGTCCATCATATCCCAAATTTATGACACATGAAGAAGTGGTCGATGAGTGGAATGATGTTACCTGGATCGCGAGATGGATCCCTCATTGGACGGGTGGTAACAATCTGATGACTAGAGTTCGTTAACAGAGTTTTAAATTAATGATTTTCTTCAAGACCTAACTACATTTCATTTATACATCCCTGCTATTACGTACACAGTAGTCGTAAATTAATTGACCCCAGCATGTTTCAGTATAAACTATAAACGTTGTTGTGTTACTGCCCAGGTGAAGGCAAATGAAGATACAAGAAGGTGATGATGTGTGAGAGATAGTTTGTTCCTCGATGTATGTACGTATGCATGTATGTACGAGTATGCATGCAGACAAATATACAGATAACTTCAGAGATTGAAATATGTCTCCCTCACATCTACCGAGGAGCACACACACACACACACACACACACACACAGATGCTCTTAGATATATAACCATTTTTAAAGATACTGAGGAAAAAGCGAAAATAAAAGCATCGCTATACAGCATTCTTACATCGCTTTCTTAGACACGCTGAACATTACCTCTCTCTCTCTCTCTCTCTCTCTCTCTCTCTCTCTCTCTCTCTCTCTCTCTCTCTCTCTCTCTCTCTCTCTCTCCAGTTTCTTATCAGCAATTTCTACCTTCCTTATCTATTTCAGTGTCTCCCCTCTGCAGCTCATCTTCCTCGTTCCCGTGTCTCTTTTATCATCTTCATCACTCATATCCCACCTCCCACAGCAGCTCGTCTCTCTCACTCTCCTCTCCTCTTTTATCCCCCACTGCTCGTCTTAAAACCCACCACATGTCCAATGCCTGGGACTTACACTCCTCCTCTTACAAATGCTTCCCTTACCTCAGCTTTCTCTGCATTACACTTCTGACCCAAATCTAAGTAGTCACAGACTGTGAATGAATCTGAGCTAAATAAATGTGTTCAAGCGATACCATATTATGGCAGTATATAAGTACTTCTTAACGATCCGATCAAAGTATAGTAAAAATATTCGCATTGGTTGTAGAATTATCGGCAATTGTTGTTAGTCAGACGAAAAAAATAAAAAATCTTCCGTTAGATGGTAATATATGGAACTAATTTCATTTGAATGTTGAAACAGTGATACAGCGATACCATGTTAACAAGTCGCTTGCAAAATTATCCATATAATATACACTGGCGTAAAATGCTGTCGGCTGCATGAATTAAAAAATGAGAAACACAGCTTCTTGAGTTTTTTCTCACCCAGTTCAAGGAAAATAATGCAACAACGCAAAATCTGATGCATTAAATGTTACTTTCCAATATCAGTTAGTGTAGAATAGGACTTTTATTCATCATTACCTATGAAAATTACCAATAGAACTGCTCAGTGCTGCAAATTTGTTCTTGCTTGTTTCTGTCTGCATTTTCAAAATGAAGTAGTGCGTGGGAAGTGCATTTGCTGTATTACAGTCTTTATTACTAAGTCACCGTAAAGATACTGGAATCATAACAAGCAGCCTCGAAGATACCAAAAAAAAACTGATGCTGTTTCCTTTCCTTTGTACTTTTCTGCAGCTTGTACAAACCTTCCTTCCTCCATGTATTGATTCCTCTTCCCCCACTCTTCCTTCCTCCTCTTCCCATATCCTCTTTCAGAAAAGTGCGAGCGTCGGCATAATTCAATTTTAACTTTTCCATCGTCCTCTCCGGCTTATCATAGTTCCTGCACACAGCTTAAATATTCTTTCGCCTGGGTGTTACTTCTTCCTGCTTCCTAATCCTTCTCCACCTCCCAGTTTCACCTCACTCTCCTTTTCCCTAACCTTCCTTCCTTTCCCTCACTTTCTGTCTGTCTGTTTGTCTGTCTGTTTCTCTCTCTCTCTCTCTCTCTCTCTCTCTCTCTCTCTCTCTCTCTCTCTCTCTCTCTCTCTCTCTCTGTTTTAAATCATCGTCCTCTCTTTATCTATCCACCAATTTATTATTATTTAAGCACACAAGCGACAACACTTATACAGTCTAACTCAGCTCTGAGGCCAGTGGGTGTGAGGTGGTGTAAATCAGGGCAGGAACTGATTAAATAAAGATAAATGAAAGGTGCGTGGAAAGGAAGGGAAGAGGAGTGAGGGTGGAGGGATGAACTTGGAGTAGCTGCAGGAAGGAAGTGGGAGGGCTGAGAAGCAGTATTAAGAGAGTAGCATAGGAGGACAGGAAAGTTGAAAAGTGGAAGACAGAGATGAATATGAAGCAGGGAGGAAGGATATTAAGGAGAAGGAAAATGGAAAGGGTGGCAATAGCGATGGAGTGGAAACAGGAAAGGTGTGGCAGTAAGTACAGGTAAAGTTGAAAGGGGAGGAAGTAGTAAAATCAATGGAGTAAAAAATACAGAGAAGCAAGAAGGAAATTAAGGAATGTCATATCGTAGGGAAAGAGAAGAATGGAAGGGAAATACGCCTAGGGAAGGGAAATAGCCTTGAGGAGGGATATATGCATAGGGAAGAGAACTATACAGGATATAAACTGATGAGTGAAGAAGTAGTACTTATTTTTGTTCATTGTTTATGATACACACAGAACCCGTCTAAGGATAAATGAGTAAAAGGCCGAACAGATCAAAATAACTCCGTCAACAGAGTAGCGATGGAAGAGAGAGGAGTAAATAATAAATGAAATGGAATGTAAGATGATAGGGATAATGAAAGAAAAGGAATAAAGAAAATGACGCAATTAGGTGCTAAAGTGAAGAAAGAAACGGAAAAGCGCAAGACGGGAGAGAGATAAACAGCAAAGAACATCAGCCAAGGAAAGGGACATAAGAAGATGAAAGTCAGAAAAGAAAAATAGTGAAGAAGATGAGCATTAGTAGAGTCAAGCGATGGAAGATATATAGGTAAGGGAGAAAAAAATATCAGTAAGCAAGACAGACAAAGTCAGGCAGAGGAAACAGAGACAGATACAGGAAGCAGATACTGGCAGGGGGAGGGGGGCATAAGCTGGCAGAGGAGGAAGAGGAGGCAGAGGCAGGCATGGGATACAGAGACACGTAGGGGAGGCAAAGACAGACAGTTTAGGCAGAGTCAGGCATGGGAGGTAGAGGCAAGCAGGGGTGACGAAGACAGGCAATGGAAACAAAGACAAGCATCGGAGGCAGGACGGAGAAAGAGCTGGCTGGAATACGAGAAGAATGCAGAAGTAGGCTACAAGGGGGGAGGCAGACAGGAGAAGCAGAGGTAGGAAGGAGAGGCACAAGTAGACAGAAGATGAAGAAGAGGCAGAGGCAAGAAAGGAAGGCACAAGCAGGAAGAGGCAGTCATTAGATGTACATACAAGGAGACAGATGAGACAGAGTCAGGCATGGGAGGAAGAGGGAGTCAAGAGAGGCAGAACTGGTAGTGGAAGTAAACATAGGCATGGGAGGCAAGACGGGGAAAGAGGCAGTAGGGATAGGAGAAGCGTCCAGAAGCAGGCATGCAAGGGAGAGACAGACAGGGGAGCTAGAAGCAATCATGGGAAGTAGAGGTAAGAAGGGAAGGTAAACGCAGGCAGGAGAAGCAGAGACAAGGAGGGATGGCAGAAGATGGAATTACAGGTGAATAATAATAGCAGTAGAAGTTGTAGTAGTAGTAGTAATAGTATTAGTAGTAGTAGTAGCAGTAGTAATAGTAGTGGTAGCAGTAGTAGTAGTAGCAGTAGTAGTAGTAGTAGTATCCTGGGGGGGAGTGAGAGGACGTGTGTCCCAGGCGTTCCTTGTTTTCGTCTCAAAATCATAACAATAATGATGGTGGGTTCTTAGAAATTTGTACCCACTACATCATAAGGTGGACATTGATTTATATGTGAAAGAAATTTGTAAACATCAGTTGCACAAAGCATGGAAAATGCGAAAAAGTTTTAAATTTATGGTGTGAGAGGGAGGAAGAGTGATGAGTGTGTGTGGAGGGACAGCTGAGAGTGAGGTGCTGCCCTGAGGTTACCAGAACTGGTATCAACACCATGCACTTCATCACCACCTGGCACCCACCACCACAAATGTGCTGCTCCCCACACCCACAGTATAAGTATCGTCACCCTCACTCACAATATAATTATCTCTCTGAAGCTTATTTTTCACAATTATCAACTTTGTCCACAAATAACAAAGAGACAAGGGAAGCCTGTCACACACCTCTTGCTCCCTCCATTATCATTGGAGCAATAACTCCATTTCCCTAACACATAAGTTGTTACCACATAGTGTATATCACAAGCACCATACACCCACTGATCATTTGCACATACACCAACCAGTCATACGATTTGTAAAAACAATATCAAGCTGTGAATGTGACAATAACTGCCACTAACAATACAACATTCACTAACACAACACCAGCATAGACAGGTGGTATAGAAGTGTGGCATACAGTAACATTAGGTAGGGAATCTTACACACACCCCAGATGACACAGTAATGTAAACATATCATACATACATACACACACTCACTGTTTGTTTTTCCATCCATTCATCCATCATCCAATCCTACGTTGCCCCATGAGAAGCGTAGGAGCCCGGGGCTAGGCAAGTTGGTCCTGACATTTAAGAATAGAGTGACCAGCCTCACTCATCCCTGAGTGGCATTACGTGAGCAATAACCCAACCACCCCATGGATATACACCTTCACCAGCTCAATCCGACTGGAGCGCCTCAATTACCCACTAAACCACCAGGAGCCATAATTTGGTTATGTGGTTACCACCCAGAGTAGTAAATGGTTCCATTGTGTACAGGCAACCATTGGGCTTGTCACTTAGTGCAGAGTCACCCACAGGCAGAAGGACCAGGAAGGAATGAAGGAAAGAATGACAAAAGAGGGAGTGTAAAATCACCCGTAGGCAGAAGGACGAGGGAAGAATGAAATAAAGAAAGAAGTTAAATTACTATAAAACATAATTAATAAAAAACCTCATCATACATATATTGTAGACTCAATCACTGTAGATTAATCAATAATTAAATATAATAATTAATATCACTGTAATAACTAAAATATTAACCGTAATATATTAGTAAGAAATGTAATTGTAATTACAATATCACCAAATTTAGTCATGGTACCCTAGTTTTAAATACAATATTACTATTACATACAGTAGTAATAAGCGTAATTTTAATGTCATTTCAGTGTGATAAACCTTATGTAAACTCTTGTGATATTACAAACTAGAACTACTTATATACTTAACCGTCACCAAATTTCTAACACTATCTCCTAATTATAATCAATACTAATTAAACCATGTTAAGCCAATGTGCCTTACTAAACAAGGTGCCTTCTATTATCATAACCACCACAACACACCACAACCATGCATCACACATCATCTGCTGCAACACCAGCACACACAGTGTCCCAGCACCACACCCCCCATCACTCTCACCCCTACACCATTATGCCTAAACACCCAGTACCACTACACAAGGCTCTAGTGCACCACACCACACTACAACGATGCATCACACATCATCTGCTGCAACACGAACACACACACTGTCCCAATACCACATACCTCACCACTCTCACCCCCACACCACAACGTCTGAAGACCAAATATCACTAAGCGACACACACACACACACACACACACACATTGCCTCTACACCACACACCACACCACTCTCACCCATACACCGTAGCACCTGAAGACTCTATCTATCTGTCTATTGCCAGACACACACACACACACACACACACACACACACACACACACACACACACACACACACACACGTATGGTTTGGTTATATGGTTACCACCCAGCGTTGTAAATGGTTTCTTGGCTTACTGGAAACCATTTGGTTTATCACTCAATGTAAAGCCATCTGTAAAAGAAAGAAAAGCAATAAGAAGTGACAGGAAACATGGGAGAAATAGGAAGAGAGGAGGGTCCTGAAGACTCAGTACAATTAAAGAAGGCTCTACAGTACTGCACCACAGCATTGTCCACTTATGTAAACATAGGAAGACTCTGAGATGAATGAAAACGATTGTGTCAGGTATCACATGAGGAGATAAGATCGCTTCCTGGAAAAAGGAACACACGAAAGCAGGGGATATAATCACTGCAATTAAAAACTAGTGATAAAAAACATATGTGAAAATGAATTGGTCACGTCCTATGTAGAAGAGATAACATGTGGACAACGATGGATAACTGAGTGGTAACCCCGAAACGGATCGAGATGATGGGGCAGATGGTGAGATGAGATTCGTAGTTCTCCTGGGACTGGATGGAATAAGCAAACAGCCAATAGGTCAGAGCGGAATAAAAGATAGAAGAGGCCTATCTCCTGCAGTGTACTGACTGAGGCTGTTGCGCTCTTGCTGCCAATGATAATGATTATTATATCTCGCCGGCTGTGCATAAGTGTGACGAATGACAGCCAGATATCTCAAATTTCATCATTCTAACTATTCATTTTTATACTTAGCGTATATTCTGTAGTGCCAGTGTCACCAATAAAGACCTTAGAATTATTACTGGATGAAGATTCACCTTAACATTATATCACATTTAACTATCTCATTTTTCACCCATTGCTAACATATCGCTGGTCATGTAAATGTTACTGAGCAATGAAACCTCAGTATTCAAGATATGTTTATGATTAATATGAATTTCATTATACCCATGACATGGGAAGAGGATTCTGAGTAATACCAAGAGATGTGAAAATACAAGAAGGAATTTTAAATAATAGGCGTAACCAGAGAAAGGAAAGAAAAGCAATAAAAGAGGGGACAGAGATGGGACAAGACATTATAAAGAATGCAAAAGAAAAAAAGAGTAGGAAAGGAATAAAGAAAATGAAGACTTAGAAGAAACGTATAGAGGATAAAGGAGAAAGTGGCAGAGACAAGAGGAAACGAGAAACGGCGAGAAGAAAACAGACATGGAGAAAAAGGACAAAAAGAGAGAATATGGTAGGTCAGGAAGCATCGAGGCGTTAGGCAAACAGATATATGACAAAGATGTTGGCATGAAACGGGAGACAGGATGTTAGGCTTACCGGTATACGGTAGAAAGGCAGAAGGCGAAATGACAAAGGGCAGAGAGGAAGAGAGAGAGGAGAGGGGGTCGCAGGTGATGGGAAAGAAAGGCAGGAGGAAGTACAGTAGTCCGAACAAAGAGGGTGGAAAGAGGACGAAGAAAATGCAAAATATAAGAAAGAACTGGAGGAGCGATTGGATAAATATGATTTGGAGCAGATGGGGTTGGTGGAAGGTCTGTGCAAGATATTCGCTGAAGAAATTTTTGCAGCATGTGAGGTGGTGTGTGGGGTGAAGAGGAATAACAGAGGAATTAGTAGGTGAAGAATTGGGAGGTTTTAGGAGAAGTTTTTTTTTTTTTTTAGATTACATATTGATCCTAAGGTCTTTAGTGGAAAAGTTTCTAGAGACGGGAAAGAAGTTGTATGCGCCCTTCATGGATGTGGAAAGAAAAGGTATAACAGCGTGGATGGACAAGGAATATGGAAAACATTAGGAATATAATAATTAAATGGGAAGTCGTTGAATGCCGTGAGGAGTATGTATGGGGGGCCAGAGGCTTGTGAATGGCGAACTGAGTGAATTTTTCCATCTGAATGCTGGACTAAAATAGGGGCGTGTCATGTCTCCATGGTTGTTCAATCTAGATATGGATGGAGAAACATGGTAGGGTAGTGGATGTTGGACCGACCGTAATGATAGATGGCATCGTTATGAAACTTCCTGTTCTGTTTATGCAGATGATACTGTATTGTTAAGTGAAGATGAATGCAAACTAGATGGCTTGGGGAATGAGTTTTGGGAGAGTGAGTAAGAAACGGTATTTAAACGTGAATGAAGCAAAGAGTAAAGCTGTGGTATCCAAAGAAATGAAGTCACTAAATGCACAAGTAAGTTATATGGCGGAGAAAATGAAAATTTTGGTGTATTTAAGTACTGTGGTAGTGTCATGAGTAAGGATGGAATTTTAGAGGATGAAGTGCTTGAAATGGTACAGTAGGGAAGAAACGTTGTTTCTTTGAGAGCGCTGATAGGGAATTAAGAAGTCAGCATGGAAGAAGAAGATGCACTGCATGACAGTACTGTGATACCAACTCTAACGTATGGAAGCGAAACATGGACCTTGATGGAAAGACAAGGGTCAGTAGTGAAAGCAGTGGAAATAAGTTATTTGATAGAAGCATGTGGAGTTACGTGGAGAGACAGACAGAGAAATGAGAAAGAGAAGGAGCATTGTGGTGTCAATGTGGATGTGATAGAAAGCATTGGGAGAAATACACTGAGGTGGTTTGGCCATGTCGAGAGGATGGAGAGCGAGAGACTAACGAGGAGAGTGTGTGTGAGGTGGAAGAAGGAGAGATGGAGGGGGAGACATGGGATGGCTTGGAGGGATGGAGAGTTAAATGAGAGAGGGGAGTGTGAGCTGGAGGGAGGACAGCAAAATGGTAGGAGATATATATATATATATATATATATATATATATATATATATATATATATATATATATATATATATATATATATATATATATATTAATTCAGTTCAGTTGAGATGTAGGGTCGGGGTACCGGTATTGCCTTTTCTAAGACACCCCTGTTTCTCTTCAGTTTTGTTCTTTTCCCTTTAAGTACATAATTATAAATGACGTCATTACATGCATTGACCATCGTCATCATCCATTAACAGTATTCTGTTTACCTGTCATAGTAACTCATATACTCACATCACTATTTATCCGTACATATTACACATTTTCTAATAATATATAGTCATTGCTAATTATTAGCACAATACGAGTACATGGATCAGTGTCTGGTCAGTACCCATACACCTGTCCTCATACTGTCAAACAGCAAACATGACAGTCGGTGAGGCGTCAGTGACGGTGGCAAAAAATATTTCCAAACAACCTACAGCTCGTGTGGTGGAAAAGGAAGGATATATTTGACGTTTTCGGACACTCTGCTCTGTGGTGGCCATGGCTTCCCATCACAGCCTAGTCAGGGACTATTAGTCGCCAGTGTACATGATATCATTTTTGTCCTTCTGATGAAAAATTGAGTTTAGGATCCTACAAATTCTGCCAACAATTGGCCGATAGCAACTGCGACTATATCATCTAAGAAAATTAAAATAGCTCTATTACATTGGCTGGATGACCACTTATTTTCTGCTGTCAATCAGGTTAGCTACAAGGGAGATCATGGTACCAATAACTATGTCTGGATGATCTAGCATGTTGTTGATTATTATACCCAATGTCTCTCTCCAGCCTATCTGTGCTTCCTTGATTCGAGTATTCAACAAAGCGAATTACTGGACGTTGTTTAACAAACTGCATGAGAGGGGGACTCCTGTTTATCACAATGTTTTGTTAATATACTGGTACACAGTACAAGAATTAATTGTGAAGTGGGGTAACTCCACGTCTTGTGGCTTCAAAACATTATATGGCATCAGACAGGGAGGTATATTGTTTCCTCACTTATACAGTACAATATTTAAATGGATCATCTAAGCACCATACTGAGGGATAAGAAAATTGGCTGCTGCATATATGATAAATGCATAAATTCATTAAGTTACACTGATGACATGGAGCTTATGGTTCCCATGGCAGATGCTCTGCAGATTCTAATTCATACGTGTCAGGCATATGTTAATGACCATGACAACATTTACAACACCAGAAAAACCGAATGCATGGTTTTTCCCCCAAAGATATCCAAAGTCAGCTACATGAAATCAGCATAGCCTGATGGAGTGCTCTTACCTTTGTTGATAGTTTTACCTCCCTTGGTCATATCGTAACAGAAGACAGAAAAGATGACTGTGACATACTAAACCAGCTGAGGAACTCCTAGAGTAATTGGTAATACCACACTGAGGAATTTCTCTTATTATACCCAGGAGGTAAAACTAGAGTTGTTTAGGAGTTACTGCTACCTTAAACAAGTTAAGAGTATCCCACAATGATATACTGAAAAGAATGATCAGGTAACCAAGATGGAAGAGCTTACATACAATGTAAAGCGTCTAGACATGATCAGAAGAAACTCTATATATAACCTCAAGAATTGAATAATCATCCAACTCTATTACCATTACAGTTAGGCAAAGCATTGGGTATGTAACTGGTACAATGCACCAGGAATGGGTGAGCTTCTTATATCGGTAGAAATATTCATATAACTGTAATATATATATTTTTAATATCCCACTTTCTAACTACAAAAATATGCAAGTTTAAGTACAAATATTATTACTTAAAATAATATTATTACTAACTGTTGTTGTGTATTTTTCAGGAACAATGCTAATTTGTTCTTTGTTAATTACTTTATCCATTACTTTTGAAAAATTCTGTCTTTATAATTCCCTATGAAGTTGCTATATATCATAATCGCTACTATTATTACTACTGTTATCATTACTGTTATGATAATTTATACTACTACTACTACTATTATTACTATTACTACTATTTGTTCTTATTTTTAAAACCAATCATTATAATATTATGAAACATCAATAATATGTATACAATATAGCCTATGTCTATGACCAAATAATCTGCTCCACAATAATATACATGTAACATTTAAGTATCATTTTTCCGGTTGTAATTATGTCTATTTTATGGACGGAATAAAGTTATTATTATTATTATTATTATTATTATTATTATTGTTAATATTATTATTATTATTATTATTATTATTATTATTATTATTATCATCATCATTATTATTATTTGAACCACAACTACCAACACAGTTTGTTTTATTGTTAGGTTTTTGTAGGCTTGCTTTTAATGTCTTTTTATTTATTTATTTTTGGCTCAAGGGAATGACACCTTAATGTTCCCCGTATGCAATACAAAAAACATATAAAGTATAGAACTTAGTCTTATTGCTTTCTCCTTCCTCTATCAGTCTCTTTACAAGCAGTATCTTTCTAATTACCTCATTCTATCGCATATTCATGCTATCATCTTCCATTACCATTCTCTCTTCCTCATCTTATCTGTTTATATTCATCGTCTTGCATTTCACTTCTACTCCCCCTCCTTATCCCTCCCACTCCTTTACTCAGTTTCCCTCATCCTCGTCATAACCTCCTTTCATCCCTTCTTCCCCTGTCACTCCCTATTCCCACTCTATCTTTTCATTCCACATCTATTTTTCAATTGGGCAAAAATAACGAAATGAGTATATTATAAATTATCTTTCTCAGTATGCATTATTCATTTTATGATTATTGTACTTGCCACGGGCCTTATTCCTTATAAATTCTCAAGAAGTAAATGGGAATTATGATACCGTGAAAACTTAACCATAAAAAAAAAAAAAAAAAAAAAAAAAGCGACAATGAACAACGCAAATGTAAGTGGATGTTACCTGTACACGCACTGTTCACTATCGTCATTATCACAAACAGGTCCTGGTTACTGAATAATAAATGGGATGAGTGGAGTCAAGATACGGAAAAAAAAGGAGCACACAGGGAATGCAACACTTGCACCCACTGGTTGGTCTAAGGCCCGAACGTTTGACCTTGCAGTGTGACACTGGCCTTCGACCGATTGCTCTCTATTTTGACTTACATCATTCCTAACTTACATTTAATCCTTCTGCTAAGTTTGTTCGAAATCAGAAAATTCTGTTTGACCTTTGTCCTCTGACCTTTACTTTTGACATTCCTCTGTGATATTAGCCTTTGACTGCTCGTTCTCAAAGTCGAAAACCTTTACCAATCCCTTACAGTGAGAACATCTGAAGTCTGACTGAAGTTGACCGTGTAATGTGACCTTGATCTTAGACCTATTGTTCTTAAAACACAGTAACTAAGTTCCTCGCCTGATCCTCAGTACTTCCATCAAGATTAGCCCAAACATGTCAAAACTGCTTTAACCATAATGCTGAATCACAGACAGGAGGGTCAAACTCTGAACTCTGATTGTTACTTTGATTTTTTTACTATTCAAAAAATAATAGCCCTTCTTTCTTGCACAAACTTCAACCGTTCCACCAAATGTTTTTAAATCAGATAAAAACTATTGAAGCTGACATTGCAAGGTCAACATTTGGCAATCCGATCTCTTTGACCTCTGGCCTAATGTTCTCAGAAATAATAGTTCAATCCTTTGGCTGTCCATCACGTATAGATGAGATTGGATAAAAACATTCTGAGTTATTTTGTTCGCACACACACACACACACACACACACACACACACACACACACACACACACACACACACACACACACACACACAGAGTGGGAAAAGCATCATCACAGTGCCCAGCAAAACTGTGCCATTGGGCCACTTCTCCATTCATTGCACAACCTTGAATCCTGAAATAAAAAAATGCTGATTATATTTTAAAAATTACAATCTTATACTGTAAACAGTATTCTGAATGTGCTGATTTCAGAAATAATGTCAAAATTAGTGTAGAACGTCAGCTTATTTTATAAATCATCCATTAAAAATAGTCCAGTAAAATAAAATCAATTCTGTTACCTGATGAAATTCCTTTCTTTTGAGATACAAGATTAACTGATGTAGACACAATCTTGTTCTAAACAGAAGCAGTAGTCGGCCATCATGTCTGTGTGGCATCTCCCTTAATACCCTTTTTCCACTGTGTTGATATTCTAGTGGAAACTTTCTCTCTATGTTCCTCACTTACTGTTTCATGGTTTTCAAGAAAGCAGTCGACATGACTATGTAGGAAATGAAACCTGACATTCATATACCCAGTGTTGACTCGTGGCTCAAAAGTCCCATAAACATTAACCAAGATACTTATTGTAGTCATCATGCTGTCCCTGAAGCACTGACAACACTTTTATATGGCTGCTCATGATTCAGCTGTGCTTATCGAATTCAATGTTTTTCGTTTTTTTGAATTCTCATAACTTTCCTTAAGATGAGTTGAATGACCAATTGAAAATGAAACAAATGAATTTCTCTTACGTAATAAAACACACTTAAGACTTCTTTTTGAGCTATCAATAGAGAGATTTCTTTCATCTGGCTGATATTGACTGCAATCCATTGCTTCCAAAAGTCATTGGTTATCATCACAAAATACAAAGTCATCCTCTGTTTTGAAAACAAAAGCAGTTAATTCTTTCCCAGGTTCTGAAGAAAGAAAATGTTCCTGGAGCTAGCAGGATTTGTCCTTCCATCGTGACTCCGTTAATTCAGCATTTTCCTTTGGTAAACGAAGATCACCTTGCAATAATTCGCTTGTTTCAGCGTGACTAAACAACTGTGCGGCCATGAGATTAAGAAGTAAATCACTGAAATCACAATCCCCATCATCATTTTTTATTCAGACAGACACTGATCAGCTTCATCTTCGAGACAAAGTAGAGTAATGAAGACTGGAACAAGTCTTCCAGTCTTCATTTACGTGAAGGATAGGTATTCTGGCTGATGGGAGGTCAGGATTTTGCCTTAGTGTTGAATCCTGAAATATCGACAAGGCAGAAATGGCAATTATCGATATGATTTTATGGATCCATCTTATCAATTGGAATCTCAAAACCTAAGCTTACAGGTCTATTGCTGTTAGCTTTCCACTGAACTCCTCTGAGCCATTGTTTCAGGTCTTTAACACAAGAGTAGCAGACTGAATGAGGGGCCCTAGGCTTATCTTGATCATCCACTTTCATTCCGAAACATGCATGATATACATCTTAAACAAAATCTGATATATCTGTCTGCTGCTTTGGTGCAGGAAAACATCCAGAGACTTCTGGGTCAAGTTTACACTTTATTCGATTAGTTGCCATAATTACAACTTGAAAAAATAATAAGTTATGCAGTAATATAGAGTTAGCTGAGCCGGTAAAGCAGTTGACAATAACTGAACAAAATTCATACGAAAGAATATATATGGTAGAGATAATATATACATAATATAATATATATAAAGATGCATAATATAACAACCAAGAAAAATATCATAGAAATTACATAAATAAAAAAAAAATAAAAATAATTATGTGCAAATACGAGAATCATGCAGCAGAACGGTGTACTGTATTCCAAACAAAATATAACATATTTCTTGACCAAATGTCACGTGCTAGGGAAAAATTATGCATTCTCGCAATGAGTGCTTTCTAATTATCTTGATTTAAGTGTCAGTTCGTAGTCATTAAAACTGATGCAGGCAGTGATTTATTGAAGCTTTCTAAACTCTCCGATTTCTTGGATATATGCATCTGTTAGGAAATTTCCCTTCATTTTTGAGTGTGTCTAATTTTAGGTATAACTATGGGCTTTCATAGTCCATTACTAAAGTCCTGTAATCTATACACAGTGTAAAACAGGGAATGTTTTTGTGCTTGAACAGACAAACTTACTTGCCAAAATAGAAATTAATAACTGCCACCACCGGTCAGAATTGTTATTTCGAGATGGAAATTTCACCCAGCCATCCTTCTGCCAGCCCGAAACTCATGTTGACTGTGAAAACAAATTACTTCCAATTCGGGCACAATTTGGGTGACAGTTTCGACATGTAAGATCCTATCCTGCTGTAATCACCTACCGAGCGACTTGCAATTCCTCAGTCCAGCCAAGCCTGCAACTCTAACCCGCCCAGAATCAAACATGGTCATGTTCCCAGGTCTGCTGTGTATCGCCAACCAGTCTTAATTAAATCTGGCAAAGGCGCATGCACGGATGTTTGGAAGTGCACTTTAGGGCATAGAGATGGCTGCTGGGGATAGACGGGAGGGGGAAGAAGAGGAATGGAGAAGCGTGGTGGGGATGAGAACAGCAACAATGCTCGAGTGGGGAGGCATGATTGAAATGGGGAGAGATAATTGTGTGTAGGGAGGGGGGTGAAAGAAAGAGTGGTCAGGACGGCGAAGGAGAGTAGCAGAAAATATCGGAACGAGAAAGGGAAAAGAATGCTTAGGTATGAAAGAAGTGCTGGTCATGGAGAAGTACACAGCTGTTGAATGTAAGTTCTTTTGTTCCCCGAACTGCGTCTCTTTGGAACTAGCTTCCTCAAAGTGGTTTCCCTCTAAGCTTCAACCTGCGGCTGTTCAAATCCATCTGTTACAGTTTTTTTTTTTTTTTTTTTTTTTAATGAATGAAGAGTGCCTGTAATCTGGTGTATGGATTATTTGTTTTAATTCATTTGCTTTCCTTCTTATTTTCGCGTATCTAGAAAAATTGTTGAGAGGATGGACAGAGAGATGGGGCTATGGAAAGGAACTTGGAAGAGCTATCGGAAGTGAAAGAGTGGTAGCCAGAGGGAGGAAAAATATCTGGATGTGGAGGAGGGAATAGGGACTATTGGAAAGCAGAGATTTAGCAGAGACAGTGAGATGAGGACATACAGGGAAGGCAGGATGAGGAGGCAACAAATGATAGGGAGTAGGGGAACTGAGTGGGGAGGGGTGAGTAATTGGTAGGGAAATATGACTGACCAAGGAACAGACCGGGGAGAGATGAGAGCGGGAAAGAATAATGGAATATTGAAGGATGATAGAGAACATGTGGGGCGTAGAGAGGAGGAAAGAGAGAAAGAAGTAAGGCAAAAGCGTTTCGGGCTAGAGACGGAAAAGAAGGAAAATACTCGAGGATGGATGGGGAACTGCAGATCAATTAGGCAGAGTACAGGAGGGGGAGAGGAAGGCAGCGAGTGGCTCAGGGCCAAGATATCGGAGGCAGGGAGGATAATGCAGAATTAAGCGAGGGGGGGGAGAGAGAGAGAGAGAGAGAGAGAGAGAGAGAGAGAGAGCGGGGAGGAGGCTGAACTGAACAAGATGTAGTCTTAAGAGAGGAAATGGAATGGGTAGATGAAAGAAACAAATCATGTGTATCAGAATGACTGAGGAAAGGGAAAGAGAACTTGAAGCCAAACAGCAAGAAATGTGATAATTTAGAAAGGATTAATGAAGACAGAGAAATTAGGAGAAATGATAAAGAAATGGACGAGAAAAAGAAAGGACAAGACAAAGTGAAACATCAAAAACTAGGGCACATTAAATGGTATTAGGAGACGCGAGATGCTTGTAAATATATTAAGAGTTCAGTACTGAAACGGACGAATGGATTGGGGATAGTCATACGAAATATGAGGGTTCATTCTTGTATTATCTCATCACGAAATCACTAAAATCCTAACAAGATCCGGTGCCAGGGCACAGCATACCCGACCCCAGCAGTCATTAAACGCAACAGAATATCTAGTCAAAGATGTCACATATCAAATTTGGTGTAAATCGGGTGAAAATAGACGATTATAAACCCAATTAAAATTTTAGGCCCGACCCACCTGACACCGACCGCCCTACCGCTAACTGGGGGTGACCCCTCTGATGTAATGAAGCATGTTATAGGATGCAGATTTGAAAGATGCATCTTTAGGTGTTGGTTTCATGTCGGTATGACGAATTTCAAAGGAGCTATGATGAAAAAAAAATACCCGTCCCCGTTTTTAAATTTTGGGGGGGCCTCAAGCCTAGGCCTTGGCCCAATCTGGCCCAAAAATTCAATCAGGTAATCAGGTCCTAGTCCATCATCCCTATAATTTTTTGTTAAAATCGCACCAGTAGTTTTTGCGTAAAAGCTTTAACAGACAGACAGACAAACAGACAAACCGAGTGAAAACAATACCCGTCCCCGAGCCCCTTCAGGGGGGGGAACAGGTAGTGAAGTCTGCGTACATCATTAATTCAACCATCACGTCATCATCCATTCCTCAAATGACCCAAGCAACAATAAAAAAAAAAAAATAAAACACGTTGGAAACTGGCTTCTTAGTTCGAAACCGCTTACGTATAAAGGAACTATATATTGAGGACCGGGAATAAAGAAGGCCTAGGAAACGTGCGTGAGACGAATGGGTATCCAAGAATAGGATATAGAAAAGAATCGTTCAATAGAATTAAAAAGGAAAAATACAGTGGGAAAAGAACACACAATACAAGAATACAGGAAGGATAAGAACAAACAATATTAAGCGGAAAGTAAAATATAAGAAAATACAAAAACAAAGCTGGACGGGAGAGGGGATGGAGTGAAGTGAAAAGTCAAGATGATTTTATTTACCATAGTTTCTCCCTGTGTGCGCGGTAAGGGAGAGAATTAATTAAGGAACACAGGGAACGCGGAAGAAAAGGGGGCCAAAAGAGCAATCAAAATGAAGTATAAGGTCTGGAAAAACAAAGAAAAAGAAAATATGTCAACGCAAGGGAATGAAAGGGAGAAGCAGAAGAGAAAAAAGTGGAGAGAGGGCTGAGAAGGTATACCAGATAGGAGGAAAACACAAGAAGTAACAGATAACATGATGAAAGGAAGGAGTTGAAAAATGATAGAGTGGGAAGCTCAAAAAGCGATTAAAGCAAAACAGACAAAACATTTTATGACAAGACAAAGGACACATTTGACTGCCGAATCCAGATTCCAATATTGTAAAAGGAAAAGAAATTATTATGTATGGGGTAAGGGTGAACCACGGTGGTCCTCTCGTGTTTTAAAGTCAATAAATGTATAAAGTTTTATGCTCCTAGTTAAAAAGCTATGGCGTTCTACCTCCTGAGGAACACCAGCTCTCGTGGAAGGCGGCTCCCTTAAGTCCGCATCCTGCTTAAAAAGTGGATGGGATGCACGCTTACCAATGGCAAATTTTCACGTTATTAGGCAAAACACTGTGGTTGCTCATAAACGGCTTTGGTCCTGTCAGTGAGGGATGTCTAAGTCTCACCACGCTTTTAACCTAATTTGAGCAAAGGTCTACCACTGTGCAGAACTTACTGTGTGTGTGTGTGTGTGTGTGTGTGTGTGTGTGTGTGTGTGTGTGTGTGTGTGTGCCACAATGAACTGTTAATTTATTTTCACTATTCATATTCTGTTTGTTTCAGCCTTCATATCACATTTCTCTTTCTAATAGTGTAATAAGTTGAGTTCCCTTTCTTCATTTCTGTTGCCTGGTCTCCATATTGCTTATTCGCTCTCTCTCTCTCTCTCTCTCTCTCTCTCTCTCTCTCTCTCTCTCTCTCTCATTTAGTTATTTCAAAAGAAAATAAAAGCTACCAATAAATCTTATCTTGCAAGACAAGAATACCTGTTAAAATGTCCCTCAACTTCACGCCTATCCGTTCAAAAGGATGATAGTTAATTGCAAAAGGGCCCAAGCAGCCTGTATTCCACTGGGTTAATGTCCTCTTGAACCTACGGCAAAGATATCACTAATTCTGGAATATTTTTCAGAGTCAGATGATGGAACGAAGAGGGAAGGGAGGGATATGTTTACCAAACAAGGCTAAAGGGTTTTATGAGTACAGTGTGGAATGTACAGTAGTAATAAGTACTGAATGCTGAATCTCATCCCCTCTCAAGTGCACTCCTGTATTTGTGTTTTTTACATCTATTGTTTCTTGGCTTTTTCATGTTAATATTTTAAACAATAAAATGTTTAATTTATGTGAAGTAATCAATCAATGTACCTAGGAGAAAAAAAAATAAAAAAGTAGTGTGGCCTTCCCTTGGGGCCGCCCTCCGGGGGTGGCCCTCTGGGGTCCCACCCTGTGTAAAACATGACTGGGGTGAGAGTCTAACAGTATGCAGAGTCTCCTTTTCTCAAGATAAAAATTATGAGCATGCATAAGAGATTTGGCTGGTACAGGTATCCTTAGAGTTAGTGCATTTTAAGTACTCTGGTAGCGTGATGAATAAGGATGTCAGTTTGTAGGGTGAAGTGCCTGAAAGGGTACAACAAGGAAGAAAAGTTCCTTTTTATTTGAAAGCTGTAATAAGGATCTTGGAAGTGAGCATGGAAGTAAAAAAGACGCTGCACGACAGCATTGTGATGCCAACTCCAATGTATGGATGTGAAGCTTGGACCTTGTTGGAAGGATTCACGTCAAGAGTGAAAGCAGTGGAAAGGAGTTACTTGAGAGTAGCATGTTGAGTTACATGGAGAGACATACTGACAAATGAGGAAGTGGATGAGTGTTGTGGTGTGGATGTGGATGTGATAGAAAGTGTTAGGAGAAATAAACTGAGGTGATCTGGCCATATGGAGAGGATGGAGAGCGAGAGACTAACAAGGAGAGTGTATGTCAGTGAGGTGGAGGAGGGGAGAGGGAGAGGGAGGCCAAGGATGAGATGGAGGGATGGAGTGGAGAGGTATATGAGAGAAGGGGGTGTGAGCTGGGAGCAGGGCAGTGAAATGGCCGGCAGCCGGGTGACATGAAGGCGATTTTTTTGTGGCCACCCCTTACGGGACTTAAGCAACTGGCAAAAGATAGATTATCATGACATGTTTCCTTTTTGTGTGTGACTGGAAAGTAATTTAAGACTGATTGGATGATGAATGAATTAAAAAAACATATTTTTTTTCCAGTCTGTTATGTCTTATGATTTTGGAAGTTAGCAGTTAATGATTTAAAAAATAGATTTTGCAACACTGTTGTATGCTTTAATTAAAAAACAATGTTTACGTTTGGGATTCTGAATGATTAAGCAAATCTCTTTAACCTGGTATGGTATTTTATTGCATTAAGATCATTTAAGTCAATTTTTTAGAACCATAAAGCACTGAACAAATTCAGATGTTTGGAGGCTACACGTGATTATAATTATCTTTGAATAGCACCTATCAGTAATTTATTAATTTCATGTTTTTTCCATGTCTAACGGAAGCTGAGACTTAAAGGATTAATTTGATGTAAGTTTAATAAAAATCCTATGGTTGGTTCTTGAGAAATTGATCAATTCTATAACCCTTAACTTTAACTCTACTTTTCCCTTGTATTAAAAACTGTCGCTTGAAGCGTTCTCCCGAGAAGCTAATCATATCCTTGTTTTGGATTTACATAATTGTCAGTTGGGCCCTTAGATATACAATCAGGATCTCAGGTTATTCACTGAGAGTCTAGTTGATCTCTGTCTCTCATACCAACTTTCAGGGTAAAAGTAAAGAGAAAATTCCACCGTATGTTGCCCAGTATCATCACTACACTGTGTACACAGAACAGTCTCCTCAGCAGATCTGGTAACAAGGCAAGCCAGCCACTGCCGATTCATGACATTCTACCATCGTCTGACTTAGGACGAATAAGCAGCAAACATCCGCATGTTTATATTTGTCTCCCCTGGCTAGCTAAGATGTCTCCAGACATCTTATAGATGTAGAAATTAATAGAATACAACTTAAATAGAACAATGATACTGATATTATATGAAAATTACAAGAAAATTGTATGGCAGCATACTGTCCCGATAATAAGAGCATACTAGCTAACAGGGAGAATATTTAACAAAATTAATGTACACACATAAGAGAATGATTCAATACAGGTGTATGTTACAGTGGTGAATAAGAAACTTGCATTAATATAATAGGTGGTTATACAGGAAACGCAATGGTATCGAGAGAGAATAAGGTCTCATGATAACTAAATAATGTTCACATAATTTAAATAGTTAGGTGTCCCCACGTCTTCACACAAATCAATAATGTATTGAAGAGTGGGCCGTGACTTGCCCATTTCATCATACTCCCACTCAGATTTCTCCACCTTCAGCATCAGGCTGCAATTTCTTCTTGTCATTTTCACATTTAGCAAGTTTCAGTGTTATCACATTCAATAAATATCAATATTTTCACATTTAACATGTTTCACTATTTTCATTGTTTCATGTCGTAGCCTAATTTCGTAGATTTTTTTTTTTTTTTTATGCATTTAACACAGTAATGGATTAAGATCACTATAAATACAAAAAATCCTACCTATCTATCTATCTATATACCTAGGCTGCTTCCCCCAAGGAAAGGGAGGTAGCCGAGACTGGACGACACACTCCCCATTTACACATCCATTCAAACACATTCATTCGCATCTTAGCCCCAAAGGGGAAAAGGGACAGATCCACACCGCACCACACCGCACAAGGGTCAACTGCGCAGTGCAACCAGTGACATCAGCAGCGGGGTCCGACAGCAGAGCTGGTTTACCCCTGCCACATCATAATAGACCCATCCCCTTACCCACACCTGACCTGACTAGCTGATCAGACCAAATGCGGGAGAATATCCCCTCAGGGCTGCGTCATCATTTATTCATTCACAATTTCTCTCCATTTATTTCTGTCACACACAGCCACACTTCCTTGCCCAACAGACATCCCTCTCTCATCCAGCGCTCTCTTCACACTGTCCATCCATCCCATTCGTGGTCTTCCTCTCAGCCTTACACCTCTCGCATCAGATCTAGTTATCTTTTTCACCAATCGATCATTATCCATTCTCTGCATATGCCCAAACCATTGCAACACCCTCTGCTTAACTCTACCAGCCATCTCCCGAACAACTCCAGTTCTCCTTCGCACTTCATTTCGCACTCGATCCATACGTGTCACTCCACACATACTCCTCAGACACCTCATCTCCATTAAATTCAAACTTTTCCTCTCTGCTACACCCATATTCCATGCTTCAGCCACATGCAGTCAGTACCACAACACCCTCATACAGCCTTCTCTTTACATCCATTCTAAGCAAACGACGTCTAAACACTTTTTTCATTCTTCCCAGCACCTTACCTACTTCATTCATTCTAAACTTCACTTCTGCATATATTCTTCCATCCACAGCAACATGTGACCCTAAATATTTAAAACACTCTACCTCCTCAAGCAACTCACCATTCAAAACTATATTCATCCCCCTACCATCTACCAGCCTCGTACACTTCATCACTTTACTCTTATTGTCATTTACTTTCAATTTCCTCCTTCACACACCCATCCAAACTCCTCTACCAACTGTCTCAATCTCTCCTCTGAATCAGCCATCAGTGCAGTATCGTCTGCAAACAGCAGCTGCTTCAGATTCCACTCTCCACCATCAACTTTCACCAGACTCAGACCTCAACCTAAAACTCTTGCATTCACCTCCCTTACAACACCATCCATATAAATATTAAACAACCAAGGCGACATCACACATCCCTGTCGCAGCCCCACTCTCACGGAAAACCAATCACTCACAGTATTTCCCACTCTTACACACGCTCTACTATTTACATAAAAACTTTTCACCCCTTTTAGTAACGTACCATCAAGTCCACACAATCTTAAAACAGTCCACAAAGCCTCCCTATCAATTCTATCATACGCTTTCTTTAAATCCATGAATGCCCAAAACACATCCTTGCCTTTCGCTAAATACTTTTCACACCCTTGTCTCACAGCGAACACCTGATCCACGCATCTCCTCCCTCTCCTAAAGCCACACTGCTCATCACCAAGCACTCCCTCTGTACCCTCGCTAACTCTCATAATTAACACTCTGCCATACACCTTACCTACAACACTCAACAGACTTATACCCCTAAAGCTAGTACATTCATACTTATCACCCTTGCCTTTACTCGTAATACAACGGGAACACACAAGCACATGCCCAGTCTATTGGCACCATACCTTTCACAAAACACACATTCAACAATCTTACTAACCAGTCAACAATAGTCACTCCACCTCCTTTAATGCATTCCACAGCACACCCATCCATACCTGCAGCTTTTTCTGTTTTCATCTCCTTAACTGCCTTCTCCACTTCCTCCTTCGTGATCAAAGAATCATTCAACTCTTCCAACACATTTATTCATTGCACCCTTCCATCCACCACAATCTCAGCCACCCTTTCCTCCTCTACATTTTACAATCTTCCAAAATACTCTGCCCATCTCTTCCTTACTGCATCCATCTCAATTAACATCCTTCCATCCTCTGCTTTTACTCGCTCTTCCTTCTCAGACTCTCCCTTTTGCACCCTTTTAACCTCCTTCCAGAACATTTTCTTATTCTGTTGAAAATTCTCAGTCAGCCACCTACCCCACTTCTCATCTGCTGCCACTTTAGCATCACGCACAGCCCTTCTCGCCCTATTCCTCTTTCCCTTATACCTCTCATATGACACCTCATCCTTCCTCCGCAGCCACACTTCATATGCACGTCTCTTCTCAGCCACAGCCATACTTACTTCCTCGCACCACCATTCACTTCCTTTTCTTACTACACCACCTATACGTTTCACACCACACACCTCTTCTGCATGCCTCACCACAGCACTCTTAAACAACTGCCATTCCTTCTTCACACTGCCATTTTCCTGATCTTTCACTGCGTTCCACTCATCTTTCAATTTCTCCTGATACTCTATCATTTTCTCTCTTTTATCCAACTCACTCACTTTCAAAACCTCCCTCCCACACCTAACCCTCCTAGCTCTCACCCATCTCTTACCTACTCTTAACTTCCCCTCCACCAGGTAGTGGTCAGACATATCTCCACTCTCCTACTATGACGAATATAATAAAAGATTATACATATAAAATGAGGGCTCAAAAAATGTGATGAAGGAAGAGAGATATTGGAGTATAACATTCTCACATGGAGCACCTGTGATGGGGAAGATACTGAAGGAAAACACCAGGCAAATATGAAGGGTTTGAACAGCGGATGAACACTAATATAAGAGATTAGACGGAACATATAATCGTGAGACAGAAGAAAGAGTTCAGAATACACAAATACCGTATAAACAGACTCATTGGGAGGTAGAGATAAGGGAATCAGTTTGAAAACATCATGGATGACTGTAGAACGAACAGGAATATGGACTATGATAATCGTGGAAAGGATGTTAGCTTCTAGTACAGGATAGTACAGCTTTAGACTTGAGAAAGGAAAAATACAATTAAGATTAGAATTAGTGCAAGCTCATTGCAAACTTAAGCGAAGATTTGACATGGCAACGAGGTCGATGGGAATATGACAACTGGTAAAGTCTCTACTTGCAACATAATTTTTCAAAGGTGATTTAGCATATTTCTCTAATAACATTACTCTTATCATTTCACTAAGACATTCAAAACTTTGTACAATCTTCATACCTATTTCATTTATATATGTAACAATACTACCTACTGTAGTAACAGAGATGACATCCTCCATTAACATTACTTCCTCCCCCGGGGTTTACCGTTTGCCCCCTGGGCGGAGGACCCCATTTCTATCCCTATCATCCAGTGATGAACAAAGGACAGCTAATGCCACCATACAGTAGTTGTCTTTTCTCTCCACAACATCTTACTTACAAAAGGAATCCTGATTAATGTTCAAATCAGCATTTTGATCCCGTCAGGAAAAAACACAAACAATAGTAGAGCAAGTTGCTGAGTAAATCTTTTGTCTGTACTCATTAGGACGGTGGTTCTCAACTCGTTTCAGGCCATGAACCACCAGCCTAATTAAAAAAAAAATATCCTGGACCATTTCATTTTTGAGTAATGATAAATAAAGCATAGACAACAAACATTTTGGTTAGAAATATATTTCTTACAAACAGAATTTCGAGAAATGATATAAAATAGTAGACAGATGACATTTTGGTCTGAAATATATTTCTTCCAAACATAATTTCCAGGAAATACATGAATACTTCTCTAACATTTTGCTGTGCAGTTTATTTCTAACAAACAGAATTTTGAAATTATGTAGAAGTATACAACTAACCTTTTTCTTTGCAACCAGACTTTTGGATTCTCTTCTCACTGACAAGCTTTCCAATGCTGGGAGTGGTAGTTGATAATGCAAAATGAATATCGCTTTCCACTACAAACCGATTCCTCTGTTTGGACTTAATGTGCAACAAACATGAGAATCTGCTCTCACACATGGAAGCTGATGCAAATGGCAGAAGACATCTGACTGCATGTGTTGACAGATTTGGGCAAGTACCAATCATACTGGAATAATCAATAGGAATAATACAATAAAATGAATGGCCAATTATTTATTTTGAAAAAAAGATTGTTGTACTGAATTTTCAATAAATTTAAAAATATGTGCACCAATCTCCAATTTATTACCAAATATAGTGAACGTCCTGTGGACCACCGAAAAAGTCACCATGGACCACCAGTTGAGAACCACTGCATAGGGAGGTAGAATAAAAGACGATGAAGGGGGTAGCAAGGACAGAAGAAGAAGATGCATTATTTTCCATATTTCCTCACACTTGATGTACTGGGAGTTCACGTAAGATGTCTCCATGGACTCACTTACTCTCAGATGACAACAAGTCAAATTTGTAACCGTTACGAGAAGTCATGCAGTATGGGCCTGTAAATTTGTCATCTAATTTAGAACTACACATATATGAACTAGCAAATACTAAGTCCCTAACGTTATTGTTGATAGGCGATTCAGAATTATGTTGGCGATGTATTATATCCTCTTTAGATTATTCCAGATTAGCCTTTGTATACTGGTATATTTTCTAGTCTGTTTACTCTATTTCTTATTCACTTTATCATCCAAATTATAGAGTGGACTAAGTTTTGAAAACAGAACTGGAAGCAACAAAATTTGTACTGAATCTATTATAAGACAAAAAATGGATTTTGGCCAATGGATTTATTGATAGAGCTATTGACTGAGGCCGCAATTTGGGGTATCCACTTATCCCAAGAGATACTTTGAGAACCTAAGTACCTCAAGCATCGTAGCACCTTACAATTTTGCCTTTTGACAAGGCCACCGGAAGCTGGTTGGTTGGGTATGACATTACATCTGTTGATGTTATACAGCTTACAAATCTCAACAAGAAGACTATTGGTGAACTCAGAGCCACTATCAGTAATAACAGTGGATGGCGTAGTAAGTGACAAATAAAATGATCAATGAAAGCACACACAACACTCTTAGCATTCTTTTCTTGCAGAGCTACGAGAACACAGTAGCATGAGAAATGATCAACTACCACAAACAAATACTCTGCATCAGACTCTGTAAGAGGAAATTTAAGGAGGCCAACAGACACATTTTCCCATGTACGTGATGGAACTGGATACTGCAAGAATGTACTAGGAAATCAGGTTAATCTTTTATGATGATTACTGGGAGCATGGGGATCACAGTGAACACTGATGACCTTACAGACAGCAGGCCAATAAAATGAAAGACGTACCTTTCTCAAACACTGATCTTTTCCCGGATGGGATGCACGAAGTGTTGTATGGATGATGTAGAGTACTGCAGGTATTAAAGGCTTGCTATATTCAATGACCTTGACCAACATAATGCCCCTGACTTCAGGCTCCTGAATGATAATATGATAATAACTTAGTAGAAGAAAACAGCAATATCCTAAAACTTTTGTTGCTTTTGGCAAAGCGGCAATGATATGCCTCCGATTGCCAAAGGATTAGTAATTGTGTGTGTGTGTGTGTGTGTGTGTGTGTGTGTGTGTGTGATGATGGGTGATATGCAATCGAGGGTAAATGCTTTGGCTTTATGTGTATCATCGGATAGCAGCACCAACACTCTGCTTACACTTTACTTCATTTTTGTTTTCTTATTCATGGGCTCTTTCTCCTCCTCCTCGTTATCTTCTTCCTCTTTCTCTTCTTCTACTTCTTCTTCCTTCTTTCCCTCATGCTTCTTCTTCTTCTTCTTCCTAATTCTTCCTCTACCTCATCTTCCTCTTCTTCTTCAGGCAACCAAATAAGAAAAATAATCAAATCCACCGGATTTATAACATCTTAAAGTTTGTGAAAGCTGAATCTATCTATCTATATATATATATATATATATATATATATATATATATATATATATATATATATATATATATATCATCAGCCGTTGAGGTCCACAGCAGGACCGGCCTATCCCTACCTAAGCAGGGACGATACAACCAATGTATCTCTACCCAGTGGCTTAGGCTGCCTGCTAGAGACTTATGTAGGGTGAGCAGTGCTTGTGAGTGTAATTGTAATGTTGGAGTGACTTTGGATATGTGTGTAGTCTGAGAACCAAGTGTAATCGGCCCGCCTTAAGCCGACTTGGTGCGAGCATACTAGCATGCAATAGTGGTTCAACCACAGCACCCCTTATGTCCTTAAGTCCGCTAAAGCAGTCAGTGGCTCGGTGAATGCTTCCCAAATTTTTTACAACTCTGGCGGGAAGCGAACCCGCGTCCACCAGCGTGCGAGATGCACACTCTACCACTGAAGCTCCATATATATATATATATATATATATATATATATATATATATATATATATATATATATATATTGTTATGGAACAGAGAAAGATAATGTACACATTAAGTGAGCATACTAAGAGTCACTACTGTTCCGTAAAGTTCCAGGTTCAAAACAAAAGAGTTAGGTAAAATTACAAGTTAAAGTTTAATGCTCAAACTAACAACAAAACATTCAGGACTCATAAGGATAATGTAATGGCAAAAACAGGTTAAGTATATGACTAACTGCAATAGCCTCTATTAACACGAAATTAGCATGAGTAAATTTATCTAAGTCAGCCCTGTTAAAATGAGATACCAGATAATACTCAGTGAATGCCAGATATATTATTACAGATACAAAATATTATTAAAAATGACTGACAAAAACACATGAATCACAAAAACCTCACTAGGCCTAAGAATTAACACCTTACGCTACACAGTACAATAAAAAATGCAACAACAGTTATACTCAAATTACACACAGCTGCTAGATGGTTGGAGACTTCCTGAGCACTCACAATAACAACTGTACAGGGGAGGACAGAGATGTGAACAAAATGAGGAGCAGATCTAAGTGGCAATAATGCAGAGACTGAGCTCATTATATAGGGGCCAGCAGAGCTTGATACAACTTGTAAGAAGGACGCGCAAATGAAGCCACAGGGGACAAAGAGCTGACAATCCTACTCTGAACAACAGAAAGGACGACCCACTCTACTATAACGGTAGAAGGGGGGACTGAGGCAGAACACGCTCGTGATCAAACATGCAGCATACTGTGCGTTAAAATTACACAAAGGATGATGAAATCATAGGCTATGTAACACCTCCCCACAAAGAAAAAGAAATTTACAAAGGAAATTTCTTATTACTCTAAAACAATCTGTCTAAAGTCTAGATAAGCAATCTGCAATAACATTTTCTTTCCCCTTGACATGTTGTATGTCTAATGAATACTCCTGAAGAAGTAGACTCCATCTTGTCAATCTCTCATTTTTATCTTTAAACTTACTAAGGAATTTCAGTGGGTTATGATCGGTATAAATGACTATGGGGTCAAAACCAGAACACAAATAAAATGAAAAATGCTGTAAACCCAAAATCAAGGCCAAAAGCTCTTTCTCAATAGTTGAGTAGTTCTTTTGAAGTGGAGTGAACTTCTTACTGTAATAAGATACAGGGTGTTCAATACCCTGATCAACCTCTTGCAGCAAAACAGCCCCAGCTCCTGTATCACTTGCATCAACAGACATCTTAAAAGGCTTAGCAATATTTGGAGTAGCGAGCACTGGCTGACTTAATAGGATAGCTTTAAGTTTGTTGAAAGAGGATTCACAGTTATCGGTCCAGACAAATTTAACTCCCTTTTTCAGTAGGTCTGTAAGTGGTGATACAAGAATTGAAAAGTTAAGAACAAATCTCCTGTAATAACCTACCATTCCCAAAAATCTTTGTAGCTCTTTCCTACTTTTAGGTCTGGGAAGATCACTTATTACCTGAACCTTAGCTGCTGGTGGTGCAACGTGTCCATCACCAAGTATGTACCCATGGTACTGAACTTTAGCTTGACCAAACTCACACTTTGATAAATTAGCTAGAAGATTAGCCTGAACCAAACGCTCAAGAAATTTACTGACATGGCATAGGTGATCTTTCCAGTTGTCACTGAAGATTAATACATCATCAATATAAACAACACACCCTGCCAAACCCTCTGTTACAACATTCATGAGCTTCTGAAATGTGGCTGGTGCATTCTTCATACCATAAGGCATTACAGAACATGCAAAAGTCTTTCCTAGTGTTACAAAACATGAGATCTCCCTAGCACGTTCAGTCATAGGTACTTGCCAGTATCCCTTTAACAAATCAAACTTACTTATCTACCTAGCCTTTCCGATCTTGTCTATGCAATCTTCCATGCGAGGGAGAGGGTAAGTGTCTGTTTTGGTTATCTGATTAACACGTCTGTAGTCGATGCAAAGCCGCTGTGACCCACCTGGCTTAGGGACTAGAGTGACAGGAGAACTCCACTCGCTCTGACAGGGCTCAATCATCTTGTGGTCCAACAGGTAGCCAAGCTCCTTCTGGATGAGAGGAACTTTCACTGGGTTCACACGGTAAGGAGGCAGTTTAATTGGCTTTGCGTCTCCAACATCGACATCATGCATCAACACAGTGGTTCTTCCTGGAATGGCACAGAACACTTGCGGGTACTCCTGCAGTAATACCGAAAACTCCTGCCTTTCCTCGGGAGGTAGATGAGAAAGCTTAGTCTGGAGATCATTCATGATATCAGGATTCTTCCCCAAACTATCACTCAGGCTCATACTGCATGGGAGAGCTTCACTTGCAGACTCGGGTGGAACAGCTACAGTGCAGTCTGGATTATTTTCGTCCCGCCTGTGATATAACTTTAGCATGTTGATGTGACATAGTTGCTTGTTCTTTCTACAATCTGGTGTGGCGATGACATAGTTGACATCACTGAGTTTCTTCTCCACGAAATAAGGACCACTAAACTTGGCTTGAAGAGGTTGCCCATGAACTGGTAGCAGAATCAAAACCTGATCTCCTGGCTGAAAGTGGCGTAACCTAGACTTCTTATCATACCAAGTCTTCATCTTCTCCTGAGCAGCTCCTAAATTCTCTCTCGCCAGCTGTAAAGCAGTGGACAGCCGTTCTTTGAACTTCATCACATACTCCAGCAGGTTGACGTCATCTTCCTCCGACAGCCAGCATTCCTTGAGTAACTTAAGGGGTCCTCTTACTTCATGGCCAAACAGTAGTTCAAAAGGTGAGAAGCCCAGTGATTCATTTGGAGATTCTCTTGCAGCAAACACAACGAATGGAAGACCTTTATCCCAGTCTTTCTGATGTTCCAAACAGTATTTCTTGAGCATCGATTTGAGTCTTTAATGATATCTCTCCAACGCTCCTTGGGTCTGGGGATGGTAAGCTGAAGACGTGATCTGGGTGATGCCCAACTCTTTCAGAGACTGCTTGAAAACATTTGACATGAAATTACTTCCCCGGTCTGACTGTACCTCCTTGGGCAGACCAAACTTTGTGAAGAACCCTAACATTTCCTTAACCACGTTCTTTGCTGAGATATTTCTAAGTGGAATGGCTTCAGGATAACGAGTAGCCATATCAATCAGGGTCAGCACATAAGAAAATCCTGAAGAAGTCTTAGGAAGAGGGCCCACAATATCCACCAACACATGGGTGAATGGCGCCTCAAAAGGAGGAATGGGAACTAGAGGTGCAACCTTTTCGGTCTGATTACACTTCCCCACAACTTGACAGGTGTGACAAGACTTACAATACCAGGAAACATCCCTGAAGATACCTGGCCAGTAGAAGTGTTTCAAAATGCGTGCCACAGTCTTCCTCACTCCAAGGTGTCCTGCCAAACTGGAATCATGAGCCACTGTAATGATATACTGCCTACAAACACGAGGGATGACAACTTGATGTACAACCTCCCATTCACAGTCGGCTGATGCTGTTGGGGGTCTCCACTTCCTCATAAGTACTCCTGACTTTATATAATAACAAGTAGAAGCACCAGCTGACTCTTCCTCACTGCAAGCAGAGTTAGCAAGACCTTTCAACTCAGGGTCAGCAACCTGCAATTCAACCAACTCTTGACGAGACAAATTATCAACACTATGGGGTACTGCTTCATCTGGTGAGTGGTCCAAATTAGCAAGAAAAGTGTCAGCTAGGATAACATCATTATCTTCTAAATCACCAGTAACTTTAGACTTAGCCCTAGTGACAGCACATGCAGGGAACACATCAGGGACATCACAATCCCGGGTCGCAGCCACTGGCTCACTAGACAACTGAGGAGCTGGACACACTTGACTTCCACCAATATCATTTCCAAGTAAGAAAGTTACACCTGACATTGGGAGTGTCTCAACCAACCCAACCATAACGGAACCATTAACAAAACCAGACTCTAAATTCACTCTGCACAGAGGGACAGAGAAGTAATTATTCCCTACACATTGAAAGATTACAGTTTCATCAGAGGAATTAACATTAGAGCCTAGAACACTGGTCAGCATAAGGGATTGGCAAGCACCTGTATCACGATATATTTTAACTGATTTCCTGTCATTACTGTCCAGAGGACTGACAAAACCTTCAGATAGGAAATTAGCACATGAACTCTTGAGAGTGTCACCCACGTTACTGCTCAAAAGAGGAGCTCTATCATGAAAATTTAAGAATTTAAGTTACCCCTCAAAGCAGGTTCAGTTAACTCAGTTAAAGAATTATGGGAACTCTCAAGGGTGGACACTAGACCAATTGACTGAATATTTAAAGACTCCTTTTTGTTCACATCACGCTGTCTCCTGAAACATTTCTCTGTAGTATGACCAAGCTTACTACAATAAGTACATTTACTTTTCTGAAATTTAGAGGTGAAGCTGGTATTTACTTCCTGAGGAACATCATCTTTATTCTCTTTCCTGTTACCTGTACTCTGAGTAGAGGCAACGTACTTACTCTCAGCTTTCCTTTTTTCTTTAGAATATCTCTTGTGAGTGAGATCATATTCATCAGCTAAAACTGCAGCATCAGACAAATTATCTATTCTTTTCTCATCAAGATATAGACTTACATCTTTACTAATACACCTTTTGAAGTCCTCCAGCAAAATCATCTGCTTAAATTTACCAAAATCAGAATCCACATTCTTAGAATTTAAGCACTGCTTTAACAGATCTTCTTTGATTTTTGCATACTCAACATAGGATTGCTTATCTTGCTTATAAGTTGTCCTAAATTTTACTCTATAGGCTTCAGGAACAAGCTCATAGGCCTTAAGAATCAAGCTCTTAACTACATCATAATTATCAGATTGATCCTGAGGCAAAGATGCATAAGTTACTTGAGCTTTACCGGTGAGAACAGTTTGAAGGAGTACTGGCCAATATTTTTTGGGCCAATTAAAACCTGTAGCTACCCTTTCAAACAACTGAAAATACTTTGTTAAATCAGATTCATTAACCCACGGCGTCCCGGGGACGTACTTCCACGTCCTCACGTTTTGTCACAGCTAATCCCGGGGACGTACTTCAACGTCCTGCAATTGCAAGGTTCATAATTTCCACAATTTTCAATTTTCGCGACTCATTTTTGGTACGTATACACGTGACACCTTCCTCAACAAGATGCCAGGCAGAGACAATGCCTTACCCAGCATGACCTCCTCCCCCCCCTGCATGCCATTGTCTCAGCAATTCACCTGTTATCAGTGACCTGGCCAGTATAGCCATGTCATGCCACGGTACGAAATTCAGGGCCAGAGTGATTCCCCAATCAAAGACAATGTGGAGGACAAACTTTACATAGCATTAGAGGAAGAAACAGTTAGAAATGATGATCAGGTAATGTGGCAAAAAAAAGGTCAGGTATTAGTGAGTGAAACAATGCTTATAATGCCTATATTACTGCTTGAAAACCAATATACTCTTGTACTACATATAAATTCGTAACAGTAAATAAATAAATAAATACCGTTTATGAGTGGTGTGAAATAGTTATCCTCCCATAGAACTCGTTTTCTTTGGTGCCAGCCTGATAGAAAACCCAGTAAGGTAAGGAGGCTCTCCTACCTGTAATGAGTATTTTAAACCTCAGGTGAGCAATTTCTCTATGAATTTTCGATGTTTCTCACCAAAAGCAAAAGTTTTAGCAAAAAAAAAAAAAAGGGTCGAAAAATGGTCGGGATTGGGGGGTACCAGTGGTCAAAAAGTGGTCAGGACGGGGCGGGTTAAAAGGAGGGACAAGTTTAACATTTTTAGCCACATCAAAATCATCAGAGCTAGATGATCCAGTTCCACCTTGTTTCATGCGATACTCATGGTCTGCCTGAATCCAAGCAAGTTCAATTTGTGCCTGAGCCTGTACCTGTGCCTCCTGAATACGAGCCTGAGATTCAGCCTCCTTGGCATTTGCCTGAAATTCAGCCTCCTTAACAAGAGCTTCCTGCAGGGCTAGCTGTAACTTAGCTAATTCAATCTGCGTTTGCTCATTTGGAGGAGTTACATTAAACAAGCTTTCATTAATCATGTCAACAATTTGATCTTTAGAATGATGAGGGCGAACAACAATTCCCAATTGTTGAGCAACAAGCTTAAGTTCATTCTTTGTTCTGTTTTCTACATCACACACTGTTTGCACATTTGACAAAAAATCTTTGGCTTCATCAAGCGTAGTAATAGTAGACATCATGAATAAATCACAGTCACAAAATATCAAACAATATCCTTATGATAATATCCTGAATATCCTGATAAGAGGTCGCCAAATTCATGTTACGGAACAGAGAAAGATAATGTACACATTAAGTGAGAATACTAAGAGTCACTACTGTCCCGTAAAGTTCCAGGTTCAAAACAAAAGAGTTAGGTAAAATTACAAGTTAAAGTTTAATGCTCAAACTAACAACAAAACATTCAGGACTCATAAGGATAATGTAATGGCAAAAACAGGTTAAATATATGACTAACTGCAATAGCCTCTATTAACACGAAATTAGCATGAGTAAATTTATCTAAGTCAGCCCTGTTAAAATGAGATACCAGATAATACTCAGTGAATGCCAGATATATTATTACAGATACAAAATATTATTAAAAATGACTGACAAAAACACATGAATCACAAAAACCTCACTAGGCCTAAGAATTAACACCTTACGCTACACAGTACAATAAAAAATGCAACAACAGTTATACTCAAATTACACACAGCTGCTAGATGGTTGGAGACTTCCTGAGCACTCACAATAACAACTGTACAGGGGAGGACAGAGATGTGAACAAAATGAGGAGCAGATCTAAGTGGCAATAATGCAGAGACTGAGCTCATTATATAGGGGCCAGCAGAGCTTGATACAACTTGTAAGAAGGACGCGCAAATGAAGCCACAGGGGACAAAGAGCTGACAATCCTACTCTGAACAACAGAAAGGACGACCCACTCTACTATAACAGTAGGAGCGGGGACTGAGGCAGAACACGCTCGTGCTCAAACATGCAGCATACTGTGCGTTAAAATTACACAAAGGATGATGAAATCATAGGCTATGTAACAATATATATATATATATATATATATATATATATATATATTGGAGGTAAATATTAGACTCTTAACCCTTAATTAATCACCAAAAGGGATAAGGTAAAGCTCACAAGAAAACTAACTTAATTTTACACTATAACATACACACACCAAAGAAGAAACCGGGATTCGTTTTACAAAGGGGAATTCGCGTAGGCCTCAGAAAACAAATTTAACACAAAAGTTATTTCTTACCTAACCAAATTACAATCAGTGGAGGCTACGTACTCACAGAGTTCGAGGAATTAGAAGAGCTCGTTGATGATAT
>NC_137053.1:14487395-14554895 GCF_032717465.1 Coenobita brevimanus | reverse complement strand
TCACCTGACCCTGGACTGACATACACAGAGAAGTACTGAAGGGCAAGTATGAGTGCAAGGAGTTCTTTCTCAATAGTTGAATAATTTCTCTGGGTCTTATTGAATTTTTTTGCTAAAATAGAACACAGGCATCTCAAAACCTTGATCATTATCCTGAAGGAAAACTGTGCCAGCACCTAGGCCACTGCCATCAACAGCTAATTTAAAGGGTTTATCAAAATTTGGAGCTTGAAGCACTGGGTGACTTGATAGGATGGCTTTGATTTTAGAATAGGCTTCCTCACATTCTGGCTTCCACTCATACTTGACTCCTTTTCTTAACAAATCAGTGAAGGGAACTACAAGATCAGAGAAGTTCAGGACAAAACGTCTGTAGTACCCAACCATACCCAAGAATCGTTGTAACTCTCTCTTATTTTGGGGTTGGGGAAATTGACTATGGCCTGAACTTTAACATCAGGTGGACTCACTCGGCCTAAGCCAACCACATAACCTAGGTACTGCACTCAAGCCCTTACAAAATCACATTTAGTTAAATTAAGCACTAAATTAGCAGAGGACAGTCTCTGCAGCAAGGCATCTAGTTGACTCAAGTGTTGTTCCCAGGTGTTGCTAAAAATAACATCATCAATGCAAGTTTACAACCTTCAACATCCTTGGTGAGATCATTCATCAGCCTTTGGAAGGTGGCAGGAGCATTCTTCATACCATAGGGCATGACCTTACCTTTATAAGTATTGGCACCGACCACAAAACAGGAAACTTCTTCGGCCCTTTCTGTGAGTGGGACTTGCCAATATCCCTTCAACAAATCTAACTTTGTAATGAACTTAGCACTGCCTATTGCATCCACACAATCATCTGCTCTAGGAAGTGGGTAGGTATCAGTCTTGGTAAGGGAGTTGACTTGACGATAATCAGTACAAAAGCGATGTGACCCACTGGGTTTTGGAACCACTATGACCAGGGTGCACCATTCACTTTGACAGGACTCAATTAACCCATGCTGCAACATGTAGTTCAGTTCCTCTTGAATGATGGTCTGCTTCTGAGGACTAGCCTGGTAGGGTGACAACTTTACAGGGCTCTCATCTCCAATGTCCACGTCGTGCTGTGCCACTTCCGTCCGTCCTGGGGTGTCCCAGAAGACATCAGGGGACTTCCTGAGAAGAGCAACAAATGCAGCACACCACTCCGCAGTAAAATGGGAGAGTTTATCAGTTAATGTACTCCAAGCATCCTGATTTTCTCTCCAACTGGTCGTCTGGTCCTAAGTCAAAGGGCAGCCCTCATCCTTTGCCAACTCAACAGCCGACACCATGCATGCAGCACTAGGGGGGTTCATGTGTCGCCGGTGGTATTCCTTTAACATATTTACATGGCACAATCTTCGTTCCTTCCTCTGGTCTTGGGAAGCAAGACAAGAACTTGATCGCCTGGGTGAAACACTAGAGCGGTCATACCACCTCTTCATCTTTTCCTGAGATAACTCCAAGTGTGCCCTGGCTACTTTCATACTATAGGCCAGTCTTTCTTTAAAGTTTGACACAAAGTCTAGCAAGTTAATTTGGTCATCATCCTTGACCCATTGTTCTTTGAGGAGTTCAAGAGGACCTCTTACTTCATGGCCAAAGATTAACTGAAATGGGGAGTAGCCCAAGGACTCACTCGGTGCCTCTCTGGTTGTAAAAAGTAGGAAAGGCAAACACTTGTCCCATTCCTTTTCATCCAAACTCATCTTTTTAAGCATACTCTTCAAAGTTTGGTGATACCTCTCTAATGCACTTGACTCTGAGGATGATATGCTGAGGAAGAGAGCTGGGAGATTCCTAACTCCTTAAGGGTTTATTTGAACAGTATGGAATTAAAATTACTGCCTTGATCTGACTGAACTTCCTTAGGGAGACCAAAATGGGTCAAGAAGGTCAGCATTTCTTTTACAACCAATTCAGCTGAAATATTTCTCAAGGGAATGGCTTCGGGATATCTCATGGCCATGTCTAACATTGTGAGGATGTACTGGTGGTCTGAGGAGGTTTTAGGCAAAGGGCCAACAATGTCCACAAAGACTCTAGTGAATGGGGCCTGAAACACAGGTAGAGGAATCAAAGGAGCCACAGGGATGGGCTTATTGTTCTTACCGACTAGCTGACAGGTGTGACATGACCTATAGAACCGGGAGACATCTCGACGGATTCCAGGCCAGTAAAAATGCTGCCATATGTGGGAGAGAATCTTCCTCACCCCTAAGTGACTTGCTAAAAAAGAGCCTTGAGGAATGGACATAATTTTTTGCCTATAGGGTCTTGGAACCACCACCTGATGTACAGTCTCCCACTTGTTATCATGAGTAACACTAGGGGGTCTCCATCTTCGCATTAACACGTTGTTTGGCCTTAAATAATAACACTCTGTCAGTTCAGACTCACATTCATCCTCCCTAATTGCTGAGTCAGTTACAGTAAAGTTGCAATCTCTGGATCAGATCTTTGCATATTAGTTAACTTTGCACTTACATCGGTCTGGGGAGAAACATCAACCTCTGAGTCATTTAACTGGACGAAAAAGGTATCACCAAGCCCAATATCATCATCGGCATTGCCAGTGCCATTACTGTCAACGTTCTCATGGCTGGCTTTCGCCGTCATAGTTCTAGTTACAGGACATGCGGGAAACAATTTAGGATATAAATTATAATTTCCAACTCTTTAGTCCTATGTATCCTCACTCAGGGGAGTTTTTGACAAACAGGAAACAGCAGTCACCTGTCTTCCTGCCAAGTCATTACCCAAAAGAAAAGTGACCCCTTGTACAGGTAGCTGGTTAACAACACCCACACACACTGAACCAGCAACTAACACTGACTGGAGCTTCGCCTCAATCAGGGGAACAGATACAAACTCAGCTGTACCCTGCAACAAGACACATTCATTAGGGTCAGCTACATCAACAATCCCCTACAACATTAGTGACTGTGAAGCTCCAATGTCTCCAAGTATAGTGACTTCCTTACCACCTTTTCCATCAACTGAAACTAACCCTTTAGATAAGAAGTTAGCAAATAAATGATCTGGCAAGGAGTCACTTTGTGTACTGCTTGGGGAAGGACACTCTGATGGGGTCTTATTACCACTCTCACCTGACTCTGACGGGTGCACTGCTCTAGTCTTACTAGTGTCTAACAATGGCTCTACAGGAGTCCATCTATCAACCACTGACAACTCCACTCTGGCCTTATCGACAGTATGCACCTGCTGGTGTTGCGTCTGACTACTGCTAACAATATCTGTGGGTGGCTGCTCTCTGTTGGTGTCAAAAGATCCCCAAGAGTTTACCAAAGTAATAGGTTTCACAGTGGAACTTTTCCCTCGTTTTTTCCAGCACCAATCCTCCAAGTGCCCAGTTTTCTGGCAATACTGGCAAAACCTGACACTTTTTCTTGACCCTCTGGCAACACTGTCCTTACTTTTGTGGAACTAACATGTTCTAGGGTTGCAGTGTTCCCACTAGTGTCACTTGACATTAACTTGCCTTTACCAAAAGAAGGGTTCACAAAAACTGGTTGGTTCACTCTCCTACCCTTAACAAATAACTGAGGCTTATGTTCGTGCTTATGAATTATACTATAATTATCTGCTACAACAGCAGCCTCAGCTAGGGTATCGAAGTCTTCCTCTCCTGGGTATGTGGCAACATCCCTATCCGTGTTACCAGTGAAGTTCTTCAAGATCATTAATTCTTTTAGTTTTGAAAAATCATCAACTTTCTTAGAATGTAACCATTAATCAAGTAAGTCTGTGAGTACTCTAGCATATTCCACATGAGTCCGATCTGTTTAAATGTAGATCTAAATTTAAGCCTGTATGCCTCTGGCATGAGTTATATGCTTTTAGAATGGACTTTTTAAATGGTCATAGTTAGCACTTTGATCAACAGATAAAGAAATATAAGCCTCTTCAGCCTTTCCTTTCAAAACACGCTGCAGCAGTACTGTCCAAGAGTCTCTTGGCCATGAGAGACAACCTGCAACCTTTTCAAACATATGGAAGTACTTAGTGACGTCTTCCTCATTAAAGGAAAGTACTAGATTAATGTTCCTAGCAACATCAAAAGACTCCCTGGCAGATGAACTACTACTAGCTAGAGGTGAACTATCAGTTCTGATTTCATGATCCATTTCTTTTTGTCCCATTTGGGCCTGTAATTCTAATGCTCTCATTTAGCATTCGATTCTAATTCTCCCATTTTAGCATTCCATTCTTGTTCTCTGATTTTTGCTTGCACATCTACTGCCCTTAGTTTAATTCTGGCTAACTCAAGTTGCACTTTGTCACCAGTATCATGAGCAGAAAAATCACTGGGGAAGGTATCTCCGACGCCAAAGGCTCAGGGTCCACACCTTGTGCAGTATCAGATGGCTCAGAACTAACTACAGATGACTCAGTTTGCTCAAACATGTTGTCCAATATTCGATCAAGTAACTTAGTGATTGAGGCAGAAACTCTCAAATGTAAGGCCTGGGCAAGAAATATGAGCTGGTGTTTTGTGAGTGTTTTCACTCTGGTTGGGGATGGCTTAGAATCTAAAAATGTTTTCACATCACTGTCACTCATTAGGGCCATGATTACTGATCATACTTAACCCGTCATGTCCCGAGGTTTTCCGCACCTCCGACATCCCCCAATCCCGAGGTATTTTCGAATTTTTTTTTTTTGGCTAAAACCTTCGCTTCTGGTGAGAAACATCGAAAATTCATAGAGAAATCGCTCACCTGAGGTTTACTCAGTCCAGGTAGGAGTTCCTCCTTACCTGACTGGGTTTTCTAACATGCTGGCACCAAAGAAAACGAGTTCTATGGGAGGGTAACTATTTTATCCACTCATAAACGGTATTTATTTATTTACTTGGTACGAATTTATATGTAGTATGAGAGTATATTGGTTTTCAAGCAGTAATAAAGGCATTATAAGCATTGTTTCACTCACTAACTAATCACTATACCTGACCTTTTTTTGCCACATTACCTGATCATTATTTCTGAATGTTTCTTCTTCTAATGCTATGTAAATATTGCCCTCCACATTGTCATCGATTGGGGAATCACTCTGGCCCTGAATATCTTTACTGGCCAGGTCACTGGTAACAGGTGAATTGCCGAGACAATGGCGTGAGGGGGGGAGGGGGGAGGTTATGCGGTGTAAGGCATTGTCCCTGCTTGGCATCATGTAGAGGAATAGAGGAAGGTGTCCCGTGTACACATACGAAAAATCACGCACAAAAATTGAAAATTGTGCAAATTAGGGACCTTGCAATTGCACGACGTACCAGTACGTTGCCGGGACTGGCAAATGCAAATCGTTGCAATGTACCCATAAGTCGACGGGACGGGGCAGGTTAACCCGCCCCGTCCGGCCACTTTTCGACCACTGGTACCCCCCAATCCCGGGCAATTTTCGACCTTTTTTTTTTTTGCTAAAACTTTCGCTTTTGGTGAGAAACATCGAAAATTCATAGAGAAATCGCTCACCTGAGGTTTAAAATACTCATTACAGGTAGGAGAGCCTCCTTACCTTACTGGGTTTTCTATCAGGCTGGCACCAAAGAAAACGAGTTCTATGGGAGGATAACTATTTCACACCACTCATAAACGGTATTTATTTATTTACTGTTACGAATTTATATGTAGTACAAGAGTATATTGGTTTTCAAGCAGTAATATAGGCATTATAAGCATTGGTTCACTCACTAATACCTGACCTTTTTTGCCACATTACCTGATCATCATTTCTAACTGTTTCTTCCTCTAATGCTATGTAAAGTTTGTCCTCCACATTGTCATTGATTGGGGAATCACTCTGGCCCTGAATTTCGTACCGTGGCATGACATGGCTATACTGGCCAGGTCACTGATAACAGGTGAATTGCTGAGAAAAGGGCATGCACGGGGGGGGAGGAGGTCATGCTGGGTAAGGCATTGTCTCTGCCTGGCATCTTGTTGAGGAAGGTGTCCCGTGTATACGTACCAAAAATGACTCGCGAAAATTGAAAATTGTGGAAATTATGAACCTTGCAATTGCAGGACGTTGAAGTACGTCCTCGGGATTAGCTGTGACAAAACGTGAGGACGTGGAAGTACGTCCTCGGGACGGCACGGGTTAAGGAGGTAAGAGTAAGCACTGTGTATGTGGCCAAGGTTGCCATTATTATGTCACAGAGCTATCCTGGCAGGAGGTTGCCAAATTTGTTATGAGGGTATATAGGGTGCACACTTAACCCTTAATCACCAAAAGGGATAAGGTTAAGCTCACAAGAAAACTAACTTAACTTTACACTATAACATACAAAGACCAAAGAACAAACCAGGATTCGTTTTACAAAGGGGAATTCACATAGGCCTCAGAATACAAATCTAAAACAAGTTATTTCTTACCTAACCAGATTACAATCAGTGAAGGCTACATACTCACACAGCTCGAGGAATTAGGAGAACTCGTTGATGATATAATCTAGATATAAATCACAGACTAGTGTAAATGGTGGAGTGCACCAAAAATGGGATATGGTGCACAAACAGTGTGTTTTGTAATCATAGTCACGTATTGAGTAATGTGTGAAAATATGAGGAAAAGTGTAACAAAATGTGACAAAAGTGTATCGTGACAGTAAGTGACAAAAAGACGTGAAAATGTGAAAAAAAAAAAAAATTAAAATGTCTCCTACATAGTCCTCGAGCTTACAAAGCAGACTTACTCCACCTTTCTCAGCTAACTAACCACTAGGCTGTCTTAAGAAATATCTACAGCCACTCACAAACAATAGAGACACCTGCTACCAATGGGAGCCTTACATAACTCTCACATAACCATTAGCGAGCATTGAAGAAAGTCAAGAAAACGTTATTTAGGTTTCGATTGGCAAATACCCTCATTTTGTTCCTCCCACACTATAAGTCACACCCACTACGGTCAAGGACAAAAGGGTTTTCTGTTTAAATTCTGGGAAAACAACTAGTGTGTTATCAGCCCAGAAGGCCAAAGTTGACCGTAAGTAAACACAGCTGAGGTCTAGGTTTACCCTTTAACAGGCAGCATAACTGATAAGAAAATTATTTATCTTCTTAATGGCTCACCTCTCTTTCCTTACATTATCAGCTCATCTTCTGTTTCATCCATTCGCTACTGGGGTAGCTACGCCAGTGACAATATGTATATAGATAGATAGATAGACAGATATACCTAGGCTTTTTTCCCCTAGAGGGGTATCTGAGACAGGATGACACACTCACCTAATTACTCATCCACACACACACACACACACACACACACACACACACACACACACACACACACATATATTTACTCATATCTTAACCTCTAAGGGAGAAGGAACCGTTCCTCACCACACCACACAGCATGAGGGTCAACTGTGCAATGCAAACCAAGGACACCTGCTGCAGGGCCCGACAGCATAGCTGGTTTACCCCTTCCATATCATAAAGGACCCATTCCCTTCCTCACACCTGACTCGATCAGCTGATCAGACCAGACGTACGAGAACATCCCGTTGAGACCGTGTCACCATTCATGCATTCACAATTTCTCTCCATTCATCCCTGTCATGTGCAGCCACTCTTGCTCTACAGACATCCTTTTCGCATCTAACGCTCCCTTCACTCTGTCTATCCAAACTATTCCTGGTCTTCCTCCCAGCCTCACACCTCTCACCTCAGTTATCATTTTCACCAACTGCTCTTCATCCATTCTCTCCATATGACCATACTTTCACAACTCTCCCTGCTCAACTTGATCAGCCATCTCTCTCCAGTTCTCCTTCACACTTCATCATTTCTCATTCGATCCATATGCATCACTCCACACAGGCTTCTTTGACACCTCATCTTCATTATATTCGATCTCTGCCTCTGCTACGCCCATATTCCAAGTCTCAGCCCTACATTATACAGTCGGTACCATTACTCCCTCATACAGCCTTCCCTTTACATCCAATTTAAGCAAACGACATCTAAACACTTTTTTCATTCCTCACAGCACCTTTCCAACTTCATTCATTCTTAACTTCGTCTATTCTTCCAGTCAAAGCAACATATGACCCTAAATACTTAAAAGCACATTACCCCCTCAAGCAACTCACCATTCAAAGTGATATTAATCCTCCTGCCATCAACCAACCTCGTACACTTCATCACTTTACTCTTATTTTCATTCACTCTCAATTTCATCCTTTCCGCCCAACCCATTCACGTCATTTACAACACCATCCATACAAATATTAAACAATGACGGTGACATCACACATCCCTGCCTCAGCCCCACTCTCACACTAAACCAATCACTCACAGTATATCATACCCTACACACGCTCTACTATTTACTGTACATAAAAACTCTTCACTCCTTTTAACAACCTACCATCTGCTGCTTCTACAAAGAAAGTCATGGTTTGAGAAGTAAAAGTACAAATGGTAAATAAATGGGAAGGTAGACTAACACGGAGAGAGAGAGAGAGAGAGAGAGAGAGAGAGAGAGAGAGAGGATCAATGCAATGAGCTTAGTGCAAGTTTATTGTTTTTTTTTTTTTTAAATAATAGAACGGAGGAAGGAAAAACAAATGGGGAAAAAAACAATAATCCATACACCAGATAACTGGTGTCCTCTATTCATAAAATATCTGTAACAGTTAGACTTGAACAGTTGTGGGTTGAAATTTGGAGGAAAACAACTCTGGGGAAGCAAGTTCCAGAGAGATGCAGTTCGGAGAACGAAAGAATTCTGATAGGCAGAAGTTCTGCAATATGGTTGAGTGACATTCCAGTCATGAGCGCTACCAGATGCCCATGTAGCACGAGGGAAGGCATGGAGAGGTGGCACCATGGACGCAACTTCGTCTGAGCATTTGCCAAAAAAATATCTGTAAAATAATGCAAGGGAGGCAACATTCCTTCTTACTTGCAGGGGAGGTAGTTTATATGTAATGGCAGGGTTGTTAATGATTCTAACAGCTTTATTCTGAATTTTGTCCAGTTGTCTTAATGCAACCTCTCCACAACCATTCCACAAGGGTGAGCAATATTCAAGCTGAGAGCGCACATGACTTATAAATTATAGCTAACTGCTCATCGGCGAAGAATTTACGGACTCTGTACAATAATCCAAGTTTCTTTGAGGCGGTTTTAGCAAGTGATCTGACATGAGAGGTCCAGCTGAGGGCACTGTTAAGTGAGACACCAAGAATTTCAATACTTTTGGAGATGGGAATATTAGTAGCACTGAAGGTAATGTATGAATCTGACAATATTTGTCTATTAGTAAACTGTATATATTTAGTTTTACTAGCATTAAAAGAGACAAGGTTGTTTTGTCCCCATTCACTGATTGTAGCTAGATCTTGATTTATGGAGATGGCTGTACTGAGATGAGAGGTAGAGATATTAGACTTTGTAAATGGATGTCTGAGTGTGAATGAACTATGTAGTGTTGAGTCATCTGCATATGAGTGAATGGGATTGTGAGTGACAGATAAGAGATCATTAATATGAACCAGAAATAGGGTTGGCGGCAGAACTGATCCCTGCGGCACGCCGGCGTTAATTGAGTGGAAATTCGATTATACATCATCTACTTTTACTCTTATTTTCCTGTCACTAAGATAAGAAGAAGTCAAAGGAACAAAAGACGTTAGTCCATAGCAAGGGAGTCTGGACAGCAGGGAACGGTGCCATACTCTGTCGAAAGCTTTAGAGATATCAAGAGCTACTGCATGAGTTTCTCCAAAAAGATCAATTGATTGATGGATGGTATGAGATAAGAGATTGAGTATGTCAATGGTGGATCTTTCGTGGCGAAAGAGAAAGTTGATCAGACAGTAGTGGATGGCAGAGGTTCCTCACAGCAAAAGTGAACTGCATGTCTACTGTACACCCACGCACCAAAGTTTCTGTACCCCCCTCGGTGGAAGGAAGTGGAAGCCAGGGTTAGAGAGAGGGCAGGCGAACGGACAACCGTGAGTGGTAGTTTGGAACTGGGCTACGTGGCGAATGGTGAGAAACCTAATGAAACTGGATTCGAAACATTTCCATGCTATTCACCTGCAAAACATTATGCTTTCGCAACATACATAACATATATTATAACATAGACTACCGTATATATAATAATAGAGTCCTGCGAAAATGATCCAGACACGACCCATCTGTTTCGGATCTTCATCATACAAATGAAGCACCGAGCCAGTTTTATGTAAGCTGCGACAAGTCATTATTACCGCAGTGAGAAGTTTTGTGAATGTTTTCTTGGATTGTCTATGACTATCATATAGAATGATTATGGATTTAATGCTGATTCCCACAGTTGTTGTGCGGATGGTTATATAGGTTAAAATTATTTTATGTGGAAGAATTAAACACATTGTTATGGGCAGCGGAGGGCATTCATCAATAATTAACTATAACCAGACGAAATTAGAAGCAAACAACACAAAATATTGAGACAACGAAGATTCAACTGAGGTATCCTGCTCCGCCTCGTTCCAGGCCTTAATTGTTGCTTCACCTCATACGAGCATTATTTTCCTTCAGTCTCTGCCTCTTCTATTACAATTACTTCCCTGTATTCTCCTACTTCAAGCCGTCATATTCCTTAGGGGGACTCTAGTCGTCCGGTCCTATAACCCCAACTGTATTATATTATTCGTCACATCTTCACCACCACACAAACAAAGTTAGCACAAGACTGCTGAATCTGTTACTACTATGATTTGCACCGCCACTATTAACCCCCCCTTTTCCCACTGACTGTGTCTAATTTCCCTCACAATACGGCTACTCGTACTACTAATCCACTATAAATCTGTATAATAATATGATTGTCCTTATATCTGTGTATCTGCTAACCACAGCTTTCCTGTTCCACCGTCGTCAACTCGTCACTTACCCCCACTGCTGCCCCAGTTGCAGCCCCCTCTCTCCCACCCACCATCAACCCTACTCCTCCCCCACTCCGACACCACACTACCCCTCACCTCATCCCTGGGCCATCAGGCCTGTTGTCCGCCCCTTACCGGTGAATAAACGTGGTATGAATTAATGATAATGATTATAATAATAACAACAACACAGATGCGCAGCGTTCCTAACGTTTTATGTAAAAACTGTAGACCCAAACGTGCCTATATTACGGAGCACTGATATACTAACCACAGGCGGTCCTTATCATTACCCCTAGACCTTCCCCACAGCATTTCTCCGTGGTAATACAACCCATTGTAGTCCTTTGTGGGATCACTACGGCTGTTTGGGAAAAAGAACATTGTGCACGATATGCCTACAGCCCACTGCAATACACCTGTGACACTTCACTGACATCCATCGAATAGCCTTGGAGTTAGTGGACAAACAAACGACTGGACATACTGTAAATAGAGGCCGAATGTCTCGCGTCAGTATATGACGACCTGACAAAACTGTTACTATCCTGCTTTGCAGTTCTCACCATAGTTATAACAATAATAATAATAATAATAATAATAATAATAATAATAATAATAATAATAATAATTTATCTATCTATCTATTGCCAGACGCCATAATCCCTTAAGGGGTGGCCACTTGACTTTGAGTTACCTGTTTTACGGGGACGGACAGTAACCCTCCACCAACCCACTTGTTGACACGTAGGGAGCACGTATGGGTTGGTTATATGGTAACCACCCAGCGTTGTAAATGGTTTCTTGGCTTACAGGAAACCATTTGGCTTGTCACTCAATAAAGCCACCTGTGAAGGAAAGAAAAGCAATAAGAAGTGACGGGAAAGATGGGAGAAATCAGGAAGAGAGGAGGACAGACACAGAAAAAGAATGATAAAGGCTAAGGAAGAGGTAGGTAGCACTACATCAAGTGAGTGGATGATGGTCGCCACCACCTACCAGATTATTACCTAAATGCTAAAATATGGTGCTGATCTCAGCGACGTGCCTTGGAAATGATGCTGGGCAGTAGTACTGTACTTTTGTCTTACCTAGTTTAGGAAATATCATTCATCCATCCATCATCCAATCCTACGTTGCCCCATGAGGAGCGTAGGAGCCCGGGCCTAGGCAGATGGTCCTTACATTTAAGATGAGAGTGACCAGCCTCACTCATCCCTAAGTGGCATTACGTGAGCAATAAACCCCAACCACCCCACGGATATAAACCTTCGCCAGCTCAGTCCGACTGGAGCGCAATAATTACCCCTTAAACCACCAGGCGCCAAAATTTGGTTATATGGTTACCACCCAGCCTTGTAAATGGTTTCCTGGTGTACAGGAAACCATTTGGCTTGTCTCTCAATGTAAAGTCACCAACAGGCAGAAGGAAGAGGAGAGAATGATGGAAAGAAAGACGGAGGAGGGAGTGTAAAGTCACCCGACGGCAGAAGGACGAGAAAAGACTGAAGGAAAGAAAGACAGAAGAGGATGGAAGGAAAGAAGGATGAAGGAGACGAAAGGGCAGACACCCGAGAGCAGCACTACATCGAGCAAGTGGATGGTGAGCGCCCCCACCTACAACAAATAGTAATAATAATAATAATAATAATAATAATAATAATAATAATGATAACAGTAGTAGTAGTAGTAGTAGTGGTAGTAATAGTAGTAGTGGTGGTGGTAGTAATAGTAGCAGTAGTAGTAATAGTAGTAGTAGTAGTAGTAGTAGTAGTACTAAAGGGAGACCAAGGATGAGATGGAGGGATGGAGTGGAGAGGTAAATGAGAGAGGGGTGTGTGAGCTGGGAGCAGGGCAGTGAAATGGCGGGGGACAGGGCGACATGGAGGCGATTTGTTTGTGGCCACCCCTTACTGGATTAAGGCGTCTGGCAATTGATAGATAGGTAGATAGATAGATAGATAGCAGTAGTAGTAGTGGTAGTAGAAATAGTACTAGTAACGACATGTTAATAGGCACGATATAGAGGAGGACAAACACCTTAATTTCCCTGATAAAACACGTGAACACATCTGTGACATATGAAACCAATAGTGCCATAATATGCTGTAGTGGTAGGGTTATAGTAATCGTGACTAAATTAATGTTTGACAGCAACTCAACCTGCCGTCCTGGTAAAAAGATATTTCATTGCATCAATACATGCCGTTTCAGTGTTTGTCCTCCTCTGTATTGTAGCATAACATATAATTATTATTATTATTATTATTATTATTATTATTATTATTACCACTACTAATACTACTACTACTACTGCAAATGTGGTAGGTGGGGGCGCTCACCATTCACTCGCTGGATGCGGTGCTGCTCTCGGGTGACTGCCCTTTCCTCTCTTCCTTCCTTCTTTCCTTCCTTCCTCTTCTGTCTTTCTTTCCTTCATTGTTTCCTCCTGCTCCTGTCTATTATTATTATTATTATTGTTATAACTATGGTGACAACTGCAAAGCAGGATAGTAACAGTTTTGTCAGGTCGTCATATCCTACTGATGCGAGACATTCGGCCTCTATTTACAGTATGTCCAGTCGTTTGTTTGTCCACTAACTCCAAGGCTATTCGATGGATGTCAGTGAAGCGTCACGGGTGTATTGCAGTGGGCTGTAGGCATATCGTGCACAATGTTCTTTTTCCCAAACAGCCGTAGTGATCCCACAAAGGACTACAATGGGTTGTATTACCACGGGGTTGTGTGGCTTATCCTCTATTTTTTGTTTTTTGCTTTTTACTACTTTGTTATACGGCGGCATATGACCCTGGCAGTTGCGCCGCCATGATTATTATGAAAAAAAAAAAATATATATTACCACGGGGAAATGCTGTGGGGAAGGTCTAGGGGTAATGATAAGGACCGCCTGTGGTTAGTATATCAGTGCTCCGTAATATAGGCACGTTTGGGTCTACAGTTTTTACATATAATGTTAGGAACGCTGCGCATCTGTGTTGTTGTTATTATTATAATCATTATCATTAATTCATACCACGTTTATTCACCGGTAAGGGGCGGACAACAGGCCTGGTGGCCCAGGGATGAGGTGAGGGGTAGTGTGGTGTCGGAGTGGGGGAGGAGTAGGGTTGATGGTGGGTGGGAGAGAGGGGGCTGCAACTGGGGCAGCAGTGGGGGGTAAGTGACGAGTTGACGACGGTGGAACAGGAAAGCTGTGGTTAGCAGATACACAGATATAAGGACAATCATATTATTATACAGATTTATAGTGGATTAGTAGTACGAGTAGCCGTATTGTGAGGGAAATTAGACACAGTCAGTGGGAAAAGGGGGGGTTAATAGTGGCGGTGCAAATTATAGTAGTAACAGATTCAGCAGTCTTGTGCTAACGTTGTTTGTGTGGTAGTGATGATGTGACGAATAATGTAATACAGTTGGGGTTGTAGGACCGGACGACTAGAGGTCCCCTAAGGAATATGATGGCTTGCAGTACGAGAATACAGGGAAGTAATGGTAATAGAAGAGGCAGAGACTGAAGGAAAATAATGCACGTATGAGGTGAAGCAACAATTAAGGCCTGGAACGAGGCGGAGCAAGATACCTCAGCTGAATCTTCGTTGTCTCAATATTTTGTGTTGTTTGCTTCTAATTTCATCTGGTTATAGTTAATTATTGATGAATGCCCTCCGCTGCCCATAACAATGTGGTTAATTCTTCCACATAAAATAATTTTAACCTATATAACCATCCGCACAACTACTGTGGGAATCAGCATTAAATCCATAACCATTCTATATGATAGTCATAGACAATCCAGGAAAACATTCACAAAACTTCTCACTGCGGTAATAATGACTTGTCGCAGCTTACATAAAACTGGCTCGGTGCTTCATTTGTATGATGAAGATCCGAAACAGATGGGTCCTGTCTGGATCATTTTCACAGGACTCTATGATAACACGGTAGTTATGTTATAATATATGCTATGTATGTTACGAAAGCATAATGTTTTGCAGGTGAACAGGATGGAAATCTTTCGAATCCAGTTTCGTTAGGTTTCTCACCATTCGCCACGTAGCTCAGTACCAAACTGCCGCTCAGGGTTGTCCGTTCGCCTGCCCTCTCTCTAACCCTGACTTCCACTTCCTTCCACCGAGGGGGGTACAGAAACTTTCGTGCGTGGGTGTACATGACATGCAATCAAGTATACCAGTTATTTTCTTCCAATATTTTGCTTATTCAGTATCTAACGTTCGTTATGAACTTATTAATGTGCGCTGTGTGTGTGTGTGTGTGTGTGTGTGTGTGTGTGTGTGTGTGTGTGTGTGTGTGTGTGTGTGTGTGTGTGTGTGTGTGTGTGTGTGTGTGTGTGTGCACTCCTCTTCTTTGCTTTTGTAATTGACAAATAAGCTAACTTTTTAATGAAGTAAAACTTTCTGTGAGTGCTAGAAAGATTTTTGTGGTCTGTATAACATGTAATAAGCGTCCACATTGAAAGTGTGGAACGAGTTCGAGCGAGCGAGCAAGTCAGGCAGTACTGAATATTGTCGCATGTGGCTCATCATCTTCCTCTGATTTCCTGATCTGAAAATACTAAAAAGAGCTTATTAGATTAGCCTACACCAAAAATATTCCTTCATACTTTCTAAAACCAGTACTCCTCCTGTATTAATTTTAGGTCTAGAGCTTGGGACCTACCATGTTAACAATGAATTTGCTTTTTGCTCACTCACAAAAATTACTTTCATCAAATCTCTTGGTGTACTCCGATTAGAATAAGAAATCAGAAGTTCAGAGGTTCGTTGATAAGGGTATTGTATTAGTCTGACTCGGATGCAGTCAAAAATTTCCATAAAAAGCCAAACAGAAGGTATTATTTGTTTTGAAAAGGCAAAACCTGGTTGCTCTCAGCAATGGTCGGACAATACTGCTGCGCTACTCACGCAGCCTTAGACCGTTACTTATTGCGCAGCCGGCTGTTACGCTAATCTGCCTTATAAAAAATCATATCTTCATTTTACGGAAAAACTATTGGGAATTACGGGTTGTCTATGACATGAAAATAACTGCTAATATTTATCCGACTTCCAAATAGGTGTCTTTCTTGTAATTTTAAAATTGGCTGTAGTACAAAGTTTTCCTCCCGACCCCTGCCCCCATTTCTTGATGATGCAATAAATCTTTCGCTCGGGTACCGTATCTATGTCTGGAGTCCAAACTGTGACATACGGTACTGGTTCGCCTCCTTTACAACCTCTTCTCTGTAAATCCTCACTCTTTCTTTTTTATATATTCGGCTTTCATTCCAAATTCTCTCTCATACAGTGTTTTCTTTCGACATTCTCTCTCATATTCCATTTTCTCTCTGCATCCTCTCTCACATTTCGATTTATACGCACACGCTATCTCACATTCTCTTTTCTGTCAGCACCCTCCCACACATCTAGCCAAGCCATCGGTTTATTTTCAGTGCGCCTCACATCTCTCGTACTCTCGCCAAACTATCCTTTATAACGTATTTTCTCTCCACCCCCTCCCCCATCCTCCCTTAGTCTCTTCACGCTCTCCCTCACCTCCCTTTATCCCCAGACACTTTCCGCGTCTGACCCAGTAGAAGGTCGGACTCTGGCACCTACAAGTGCAGAGCTGACTTTCACATCTCACCCACCAAGTCCTCCAGAGTCACTCTTACCATCAACGGTAAGTTTGGGAGGCAGAAAATGGAAAGATGAGGGTAACAATGAAGTATGAGATGAGTGAAAACAGAACAGTTGTATGTTGCCACAGAGCTGCAGCCGGTCGCTGGGCGGCAGAGAAGACGCACAAAACAAAAAAGGATAAAAATAGACGAGGATATCATTCAGGGAAACTAGTGGCTTCCTCAAGGGGGGAAACACACCAGTCGCGAGCTGATACATATCAAGCGCGGATCGGAATATGACCTTGACCTACTTTCACCAATTTCGAACTCGTCCTAGATATTAATCCCAACTGAAGGCCTTAATATCCGTTGTAGATGCATATCTTACTCGGGATAATAGAGCTATAATGACGTGGTTCTTTTGGTTGGGCGCACTTCTGACTACAGAATATGAACATCGATATTCCTGCAGACAGAGAGCGAGGGGGAACAGGGAGGAAGTGAAATAGGGGGGAGATTACACACGCTCTCTCTCTTTCTCTCTCTCTCTCTCTCTGATCCTTGATTTTCACTTCCAAAAACTTTCTGCGAGTTAATTAAACCTGGCTAGCAAAGAGTGAGACAGACAGACAGACAGACAGAAAGATGTTAAAGAACCAAGGAGAGCTGAAGGACACTGGCAGGGTGGAAGATACACCGAAAGTAATATGAAAGGAAACATTAATATCAGAAAAGACAGCAAGCGCAAGAAAAATAGAAACGAGGATCAAATATTTGGTAGATACAATGGAACGAGGAAACATGGGAAAAAAAAGGAATGAATGAGGATAGGAAACAGCAGATGGATGGGGAGAGGGCGTAAGGGGAGAGGAGGGCTTGTTGGGAGAGAAAGATGAAACAAAGGATAAAGGGAGGGAAGCATGAAGAGAGGGAAAGGTGGAGCGAGGGAAAGGAGAAAGGACGGGGAGAGAACAAGTGGGGAATATGACGGGGGAAAGATGAAGAGAGGGAGAAATGAGGAACAGATGAGACAAAACGAATGACTGAGGAAGAGTAGGAAAGCTGAAGGAAGAGATGAGTGTGAGAGATGAAGGGAGAATGAAATGACGGGAAAGAAATATGGAAAAGAGGAGAGATGAAGTGAGGGAGAGATGAAGAGGATAGATGAATGGAAGGAAACATGAACGAAGGAAAAATAACGAAGGGAAAAGGTGGGGGCAGGGATGAAGAGAATGTGCATGGACGTGAGGAGTAGCTTGAGCTATGGACTGATCGAGGGCAGGAAAGATAGATGGATGGATGGGTTGGAGATGGGAGTGAGTTAGCGTGGAGTTTAGCTGGTGAACTAAAAAGTGATGGAAGGAGGAAAAGATTGAAGGGGGGTGCGCTGAGGGAGGAAGGAAGGGAAGTGAAAGTACAGATTGGGGGGAAGGGGAGCAAATGAACTATAGAGTGATGGAAAGGGTAGGGATGTGGGGATGGGGAGGAGCAGGGAGGGGAGGGGAGTGAGAGGGAACATCACCATGTGTGACAGAATGAAGAGAGGAAAGTGGATACTGAGCAAGGGAAAGTGAGTACAAAAGACAGTTACTGAGAGAAAAAAGTTTGGTAATTTAAAAAAACAGCATTAAATCTAACTAGAGCAAAGCAAAACTATACAGGTTTAAAATGTAATGAAAGCTTTTTAACTATGAAATACGAAGGGATTATATAAAAGCACTGGGTGTGTGTGTGAGAGAGAGAGAAAGAGAGAGAGAGAGAGAGAGAGAAAGAGAAAGAGAGAGAGAGAGAGAGAGAGAGAGAGAGAGAGAGAGAGAGACAGACAGACAGACAGACAGACAGACAGGCAGACAAACAGAGACAGACAGACAGACAGATAGGCCAAAGACAGATAAAATGACAGACATGCAAACAAAACGGACAGTGAGGCAAACAGAGGGAAAGCTAATAAACGCACGCTGACACCGACAGAAAGGCAGTTAAACAAAGAGGCATACATAAAGTAGTTTAGCAGCCATGCATGCAGCGACTGGCAATAAACAAATACACAGACATACAGTCAGAGAGACAGATCAACACAGATAACTGACAAGAAGGCACTCTGACAAAAAAACAAACTAAAGCAAAATGTAAAACTGTTACACAGATTCACAACACAAACTGTTTGACATCAAAGCTAATAATGTTTGAGAAAAACATTAAAAAATCCCAGATACAAAAAGTAGATACAGAGTTCTTAAAAGCTGAGATTTAGAAACTTTAAAACGGCATGGCAATCTGAAAGTCAACTCCTAAACATAGTAACTTAAACCAAAAGCCCATTTGCGACAGGATACTACTATATATGACATGAAGAGATGGGCATTATGAGCAACATATTCTCTCTCTCTCTCTCTCTCTCTCTCTCTCTCTCTCTCTCTCTCTCTCTCTCTCTCTCTCTCTCTCTCTCTCTCTCTGTATCTATCTATGTTACTAAACATAGTAACTTAAACCAAAAGCCCATTTGCGACAGGATATTACTATATATAACATGAAGAGATGGGCATTATGAACAACATATTCTCTCTCTCTCTCTCTCTGTATCTATCTATTTATCTATCTATCTATATCTATATCTATCTATCTATACATACATACATACAAATGTATATACTTGATCCATGATTTTTAACTTCCAAAAACTTTCTGCGAGCTAATTTACCCTGGCTGCTAAAGAGTGAACAGACAAACAGACAGACTGACAAACAGATGTAAAAGAAGCAAGGAGAGATGAAGGGCATTGGCAGGGTGGAAAATATGTAAAGATAATAAGAAAGGAAACTTTAATATCGGAGAAGGTAGAAAGTGCAAGAAGAACAGAAACGAGAATTAAATAATAAATAGATACCATGGAAAAAAGAAACATGGGAAAAATGAGGAATGGATGAGGAAAGGAAAGAGTAGATGGTTGAGGAGCGGATATCAGGAGGAGGGGTTGTTGAGAGAACAGGAGGAAAGAGTAAGCAAAGGATGAAGAGAGGGAAGCATGAAGGGAGGGAAAGGTGGACCGAGGTAGAGGAAAAGAGACGGGGAGAGAACAAGTAGGAAATATGGCGAGGGAAAGGTGAAGAGAGGGAGAGATGAAGAATTGAAGAGACGAAGGGAATGAAGGAGGAAGAGCAGGAAAGATGAAGAGAGAAAGAGGTGACTAGTGTGAGAGATGAAGGGAGAGAGAAAGTGCGGGGAGGCGATATGGAAAAGAGGAGAGATGAAGTGAGGGAGAGATGAATGGAAGGAAACATGAACGGAAGAAAGATAACGAAGGGAAAAGATAGGGGCAGGGATGAAGGGAATGTGTATACTGTAGACATGGGGAGTAGTTGAGATATGGAGTGATCGAGGGCTGGAAAGATAAATGAATGGGAGAGTAGGAGATGGGAGTGAGTTACGGTGGAGTATAGTTGATGAAATAAAAAGTGATGGAAGGAGGAAAAGATGGAAGAAGGGATGCGTTGGAGGAGGAAGGAAGGGAAGTGAAAGAAGAGACTGGGGGAGAAATGGAGAGTGTGAGCTATAAAGTGATGGAAAGGGAATTATGTAGGGATTGGGAGGAGGAGGAGGGATAGGAGTAGAGGAAGAGGGAGTGAGTGAGGGGGAACACCACTGATTGTGACATATAGTAGAGGGAAGTGGAGACTGAGTAATGGAAAATGAGTATGGAAGACAGTCATGGAGAGAAAATAGTTACGTTCTTTAAAATAGTATTAAATCTAACTTGAGACAATGCAGAACCAAATACTTTTAAATTGTAAAGAAAGCTTTGTAACTATGAAATAGGAAGGGATTTTATAAAAGCACTGAGAGAGAGAGAGAGAGAGAGAGAGAGAGAGAGAGAGAGAGACAGACAGACAGACAGACAGACAGACAGACAGAGACAGAGAAATAGGCAGAGAGGCAGACAGACAGAGACAGAGAAATAGGCAGAGAGGCAGACAGACAGAGACAGACAGACAGAGACAAACAGACAGACGGACCAATAGACAGAGACAGACAGATAGACAGAGACAGACAGACTGACAAAGACAGACAAGCAGATAGACATGTCAGAGACAGACAGACAGACAAACAGACAGATATGCCAAAGACAGATAAAATGACAGACAAACATGCAAACAAACTTCAGGCAGACAGAAAGACAGACAGTTGCGTAAACAGAGAGAAAGCTGACAAACGCACACTGACACCGTCAGAAAGGCAGTTAAACAAAGAGGCTTACATAAAGTAGTTAGGCAGATATGCATGCAGCGACTGGAAATAACCAGATACATGGACATAAAGGTAGAGAGACAGACGTACGCAGGTACACTGACAAGAAGGGAAACTGGCATAAAACCATAGACAAAAAGCGAAAAGTAAAACTTTGTTACACAAAGTCGCCGCACAAACTACTTGACATCAGAGTAAAGCTAAAAACGTGTAAGAAAAACATTTAAAAATCCCAGATACAGAAATCAGATACAGAGTACTTTAAAGCTGAAATTTAGAAACTTTTAAAAGGCAGGACAATCTGAGTTTTAACTCCTAAACATAGTAGCTTAAACTTAAAGTCCAATAGGAGCGTTCACAAACTCTTAAAAGTTGCCAACCTTCACCTGATACCTTAATTTGAAAAATACAAATGCGGTCAACTAAACTACTGTTTTGTGTTTCCTTTATCGCCTCGTTCATAAGTATAATATTATGAACATACTTACTCAGTAAAATGAGGAAGAGAAGCTTTAGTATGATACAGTTGAAAGGAGTCACTGTTTAAAAAACCGTCAAAACCTCGGGACAAATATTCTTCGTACCTTAAAACCGATTACTAACATTCCCAGTCATGTCTTTTAATATTGTTTTAATCAAATAAAACTTTCAGACATATATTGCTATATATAATACTAAAATGATGTCGCTTGGCTGCAAAATATTTATAGGAATCAGATGAAGATTGTATGGACACACCCGAGCCAGGTTTTGTTGTCTTCCTGGTAACATCGGTACGTGGGAAATCGGTCGTCGGCTTCGTCTTCGCATGATTTCGGCTTCATAATGGGTTCCTTTTTTTTATGAAGTATAGTCGGTAGCCTACACTCTCTTCAGCATTTGCTAGATGAAACATTAATCTCGTTGACAACTAAATGATGTTTCAGATTAAACGTGCAATGAAACTTCTAGTATGTGATGAATACTAACGGACCATTTGCGTTTTATACATTCTAGTGACTGTTCTGCCGTATCTTATTTAGCAAATCATGTATAGAACACTGGTATAACCAATGATTACAGTATTGAAGAATCTATGTACGCTTCATCACTAAATATCATGGAGGGGATTTGACAAATTATACGACAATGCGAGCCGGGAGTAGTTGACCGGCTATCATTGCCAACCACTTAGTTCGTGAACGCGTCCATTGCGACAGAGGATATCAATTATATGACATGAAGAGATGGGTATTATGGACAATATAATTATTCTCTGTCTGTCTGTCTGTCTGTCTCTCTCTCTCTCTCTCTCTCTCTCTCTCTCTCTCTCTCTCTCTCTCTCTCTCTCTCAGGTGCTCCTCGACGGTCCCTAAGCAAAACCTTCTGCAAGGAAGGTAGGGACTCATTCTGGCTGCTGTAATCTGCATATGATGAATATGTTAATCACCAATAAACTTACTTGATGACACTACATTACCTTTAAGAGCTGTACTTGGGCCAGACTTGTGGGGTAATAAACCAGGAAATGGTCGGGGAAAGGGTAGACAAGGTGAAGTAAATGAGTACAGGAGGGAAGGTGATGTGGGCTAAGTGAATGAAAGAAATGGATGGTATGGGTGATGTAATGGGCAGGAGAAGAAATGGAAGGGGTAAAGGGGATGGAAAATGTAAGTGGGGTGATCTGGGCAGGGGAGAGGATGTGGGTTGAGTGGGGTAGAGGAGGTTTGGGGATATGTAGTTAAGGAGGAGTGGGAGTGTTTCAGGAAGGCTGAGATAGGACGAGAGCTAGAGAAACTAGGGAGAGTACGAGAGAGAAAATGATGAAGTGAGACAGAGTGTAAATGTATTTAGAAAGAAGGAGGGTGAGACGGGAAAATTTTAGTATAAATAAAGTAAGGTAAAAGGGAAGTGGAGGGAAGATGGATTAAAAAGAAGACTAGGAAAAGTGTAAGATGAATGAAGTAAGATAAAAATGAAGGGGAGAGACGTGAAGTGAAAGTGAGATAGGGAGAAGCTAAAGTAGAGTGAATCAGGGTGACAAGCAGGGAACGACAATGGAAATGGGGAGAAAAGTAGTGATACAGCAATGGGGTGGAGTGAGAGGGAAGGGTAGAGAAACAGGACGAGATGGAGAAAGACAAAGATATAGGGGTAAGGTAGGGTGAGAGCGAAGAAAAAAAAAATGAGAAGGAGGGGTGAAGTGGTGAATGGAAATGTGGAAGATAAGGGAAAACGAAAAGGAGCAGAAGCCTGTAAGGACAGAAGCGGTGCGATAGGATAAAGTATGGACAAAGGTAGTGAAAGGGAAGAGCAAAACGTGCAATATGAAAGGAAAAAGTGGATGGGAGTATAGGAAGTAGAACGAGCTGGAGTAGGATGAGAACTAAGCAAGGTGAGGGAGTGGGAACCGGGAAGTGAAATGGAAAGGCAATATGGAAGTAGTTGGCCTGCAGTCCTGACGGACCCGGGTTCAAATCCCGCTGAGGCAGGGAACAGTTTAAGGATTTGAATTTCATAAAATCAGACTTTACTGATCTACCAGAAGACCCGCCGACATGTCGTAAAAATACCCCCGCTAATACCAATACATCAGTCCTATATGAGACAGCCCTAGCATGTATTCAGTATGGAGGATGGGTGTTAGCGCCGAAGTGGTGACATGTAGAGGTGTGCGGTACGTAGGAGGACTACTGGGCCTTGAAATCAGGCTGTGAAGCCTATGCCCAGAGTCGGCCACATAAAAAAAAATAAAATAAAATAAAAATAAGGACAAAACGAGAACTGGTACAATAGCAGGCAACAATTGAGGTGACTGATCATAGCACAAAGGGAAGTGGGATAACAGGAGGGGAGACGTTAAGTCACATGGGATAGAATAGGAATTGAAGAAGGGGAGAGGTGGGTGAGCGAATAGACATGCGAGGACTGAGGAGCTAGATCAAGAGGCAAATAGGAAATACGACGACAGGAGAGACGTGTGGAGTAGGAGAGGACCTAGATGGGGGGAGGGTAGGAAGAATGGAAAGGATTTACGAAGGGTGAACGGGATGAAAAGCTTGATGCCAAACGAGACGTGTAAGAGGCGTGAAGGGGAGAAACGGAATCGTTGAAAAACAACGAGCTGTGAGAGGAGCGACAAGAGAAAAAGGGAGCAGTGAGAAGGGGGAGGGAAGAAGGGGGTAAAGGTGGTGTGAAGGGATTTAACAAATTTGTGAAGAGACAGGAGGGATAGAAAAGGGAATAGATGAATGCGGTCTGGGAAGAAGAGTAGATGAATAGTTGAAGGAGGGATAAGGTGGGATGCATGAGAGAAGAGAGAGGTGGGAGTGAGAAGAGAGGTAACAAAGAGATAGAAGAGAGATACACATGGAAGCAGGCAAATTTGCATCAGGAGAGGTTGCAGTGGTGTTAGCAAAAGTAACCGCAGAATACCTAAATACCTAAAAAACTAGAAACAGTTGGCCAACCAACACAGCTAATGACATTAAATGTTCGTAAAAAAAAAAAATCAGTTATTCTTACCGATGTACATATCGCCAGGAGTCATTCCACCAGGTGCGCTAGACCACCGTGTTAGCAGAGGAGCCAGAGAAACAGTGAAAGAAAGGAAACTGTATGGAGAAATGATAGATGGTGATGTAAAAGGAGAAAGAATGAGAGGATACACGAGGAGAAAGAGGCAGGATGAGGGGTAGGGGATGTGGGATCCAGGAAAGAACTGCCGTGAATGAGGCCAAAGAAAGAACTGAACAATAAAGGGCGGGAAAAGGGAAGTTAGGAGGAAAGAGAGAGGGAGCTTGAAAGAAAAGGAAAAACTGAAAACTAAAGGTATAAGGGAGAAAAGTTCAGTGGAAAAAGGATAGAAACGGGGTCAACGGAGAGAGAGAGAGAGACAGACAGACAGACAGACAGACAGAGACAGGCAGACAGACAGAGATTGAGACAGAGAGAGAGACAGAGACAGAGAAAGAGACAGAGACGCTATTATGATTGAATACGAGTTGGTCGAGAATATGAATTATCGCAAAAAGAAATTAATGAAATACAGTTTAAGATCCAAAGAGAAATGAGATTAGAATACAAAAGTGTCGATGAAATGATAAACCCATCACATCCATCAGCGGTATCTTTTTTTTTTTTTTTAATTCTATTCTGACTACAATCAGACAATTATATAAAGCTTAAGAATGATCTCCGGGGACAGACGGGTTAAAGGCAGTCTCGGTGAATAATATAATGTGAGATTAAAAGTGTTGGCCAACTCTAACCTTCCGTATATCAGTAACTAATAAAGACAAATTTTCGCAGCATACAATCAGACAAGAGGAAGGTCCCATATCATATTTAGGCGTTGGATCTCTGACATTCAGAGAAATATAAGTAAAATAGGTCTGTTGTTACTTGTCAATGAATCTGGGTTGTAAAAAGTTCAAATAACCCAACCTGCCCGGGTACTCCTATATATATATATATATATATATATATATATATATATATATATATATATATATATATATATATATATATATATATATATATATATATATATATATATATATATGTTTATCTGACAAAATGGCTTTCTTATATTTAGTGTTATTTTTCGCTGTTACGTGAATATTGCAGTTACTAAAAGTTTAATTTTATTTATTCTGTGTCAGCACCTGTATTATCGTGTGAAACCAGTACAAGATGTTTAATGATCTGATTTTGAAGTTTCGTAGACGGTAGTTTCTCTCTCTCTCTCTCTCTCTCTCTCTCTCTCTCTCGTTTTCTCTAACAATTTGGATTATAACAACTTGATCTATCGCACCTGAAATAGTTTTAATTTACGGAATTGGATAATGCAATTTCATATTTGCATTACTTGACAGATCCTATGAACAACATGTAAGACAAAATTATAAAAATTCTTCCTAACATTTCCATTGATATAGATTTTTTTTCGTATATATCTATATCTATCTATCTATCTATATATATATATATATATATATATATATATATATTGTTACATAGCCTATAATTTCATCATCCTTTGTGTAATTTTAACGCACAGTATGCTGCATGTTTGATCACGAGCGTGTTCTGCCTCAGTCCCCCCCCCTTCTACCGTTATAGTAGAGTAAGTCGTTCTCTCTGTTATTCCGAGCGGGATTTTCAGCTCTCTCTCCCCATGGTTTCATTTGCGCGTCCTTCTTACAAGTTGTATCAGGCTCTGCCGGCCTCTATATAATGAGCTCAGTCTCTGCATCATTGCCACTTAGATCTGCTCCTCATTTTGTTCACATCTCTGTCCTCCCCTGTACAGATATTATTATTGTGAGTGCTCAAGAAATCTCCAAACATCTAGCAGCTGTGTGTAATTTGAGTATAACTGTTGTATTTTTTCTTGTACTGTGTAGCATAAGGTTGATTCTTAGGCCTAGTGAGGTTTTTGATTAATGTTGGGTTTTATGTCAGTCATTTTTTATAATAGTTTGTATCTGTAATTATTTATCTGGCATTCACTGAGTATTATCTGGTATCTCATTTTATCAGGGCTGACTTAGATAAATTTATTCTTGCTAATTTCGTGTTAATAGAGGCTATTGCAGTTAACCATATATTTAACCTGTTTTTGCCATTACATTATCCTTATGAGTCCTGAATGTTTTGTTGTTAATTTAAGCATTAAACTTTAACTTGTAATTTTACCTAACTCTTTTGTTTTGAACCTGGAACTTTACGGGACAGTAGTGACTCTTTAGCATTCTCACTTAAAGTGTACGTTATCTTTCTCTGTTCCGTAACATAAATTTGGCGACCTCGCCAGGATATTCAGGATATTATCATAAGGATATTGTTTGATATTTTGTGACTGTGATATATTCATGATGGCTACTATTTCTACACTTGATGAAGCCAAAGATTTTTTGTCAAATGTGCAAACAGCGTGTGATATAGAAAACAGAACAAAGAATGAACTTAAGCTTGTTGCTCAACAATTGGGAATTGTTGTTCACTCTCATCATTCTAAAGATCAGATTGTTGACATGATTAATGAAAGCTTGTTTAATGTAACTCCTCGAAATGAGCAAACGCAGATTGAATTAGCTAAGTTACAGCTAGCCCTGCAGGAGGCCCGTGCTAAGGAGGCTGAATTTCAGGCAAAAGCTCGTATTCAAGAAGCTGAGTTTCAGGCTCGTGCTAAGGAGGCTGAGTTTCAGGCACAAGTTGAAATTGCTAGGATTCAGGCAGACCATGAGTATCGCATGAACCAAGGTGGAACTGGATCATCTAGCTCTGATGATTTTGATGTGGCTAAAAATGTTAAACTTGTCCCTCCTTTTAATGAATCTGATTTAACAAAGTATTTTCAGTTGTTTGAGAGGGTAGCTACAGGTTTTAATTGGCCTAAGGAGTATTGGCCAGTACTCCTTCAAACTGTTCTCACCGGTAAAGCTCAAGTAACTTATGCATCTTTGCCTCAGGATCAATCTGATAATTATGATGTAGTTAAGAGCTTGATTCTTAAGGCCTATGAGCTTGTTCCTGAAGCTTATAGAGTAAAATTTAGGACAACTTACAAGCAAGATAAGCAATCCCATGTTGAGTATGCAAAAATCAAAGAAGATTTGTTGCGGCAGTGGTTAAATTCTAAGAATGTGGATTCTGATTTTGGTAAATTTAAGCAGATGATTTTGCTGGAGGATTTCAAAAGGTGTATTAGTAAAGATGTAAGCCTATATCTTGATGAGAAAAGAATAGATAATTTGTCTGATGCTGCAGTTTTAGCTGATGAGTATGTTCTCACTCACAAGAGATATTCTAGAGAAAAAGGGAAAGCTGAGAGTAAGTACGTTGCCTCTACTCAGAGTACAGGTAACAGGAAAGAGAATAAGGATGATGTTTCTCAGGAAGTAAATACCAGCTTCATCTCTAGATTTCAGAAAAGTAAATGTACTTATTGTAGTAAGCTTGGTCATACTACGGAGAGATGTTTCAGGAGACAGCGTGATGTGAACAAAAAGGAGTCTTTAAATATTCAGTCAATTGGTCTAGTGTCCACTCTTGAGAGTTCCCAGAATTCTTTAACTGAGTTAACTGAACCTGCTTTGAGGGGTAACTTAAATTCTCATGATGGAGCTCCTCTTTTGAGCAGTAACGTGGGTGACACTCTCAAGAGTTCATGTGCTAATTTCCTGTCTGATGGTTTTGTCAGTCCTCTGGACAGTAATGACAGGAAATCAGTTAAAATATATCGTGATACAGGTGCTTGCCAATCCCTTATGCTGACCAGTGTTCTAGGCTCTAATGTTAATTCCTCTGATGAAACTGTAATCTTACAAGGTGTAGGGAATAATTACTTCTCTGTCCCTCTGTGCAGAGTGAATTTAGAGTCTGGTTTTGTTAATGGTTCTGTTATGGTTGGGTTGGTTGAGACACTCCCAATGTCAGGTGTAACTTTCTTACTTGGAAATGATATTGGTGGAAGTCAAGTGTGTCCAGCTCCTCAGTTGTCAAGTGAGCCAGTGGCTGCGACCCAGGATTGCGATGTCCCTGATTTGTTCCCTGCATGTGCTGTCACTAGGGCTAAGTCTAAAGTTACTGGTGATTTAGAGGATAATGATGATGATGATGTTATCCTAGCTGACACTTTTCTTGCTAATTTGGACCACTCACCAGATGAGGCAATACCCCGTAGTGTTGATAATTTGTCTCGTCAAGAGTTGGTTGAGTTGCAGGTTGCTGACCCTGAGTTGAAAGGTCTAGCTAACTCTGCTTACAGTGAAGAAGAGTCAGCCGGTGCTTCTACTTGTTATTATGTAAAGTCAGGAGTACTTATGAGGAAGTGGAGACCCCCAACAGCATCAGCCGACTGTGAATGGGAGGTTGTACATCAAGTTGTCATTCCTCGTGTTTGTAGGCAGGATATCATTCGAGTGGCTCATGATACCAGTTTGGCAGGACACCTTGGAGTGAGGAAGGCTGTGGCACGCATTTTGAAACACTTCTACTGGCCAGGTATCTTCAGGGATGTTTCCTGGTATTGTAAGTCTTGTCACACCTGTCAAGTTGTGGGGAAGTGTAATCAGACCGAAAAGGTTGCACCTCTAGTTCCCATTCCTCCTTTTGAGGCGCCTTTCACCCATGTGTTGGTGGATATTGTGGGCCCTCTTCCTAAGACTTCTTCAGGATTTTCTTATGTGTTGACCCTGATTGATATGGCTACTCGTTATCCTGAAGCCATTCCACTTAGAAATATCTCAGCAAAGAACGTGGTTAAGGAAATGCTAGGGTTCTTCACAAAGTTTGGTCTGCCCAAGGAGGTACAGTCAGACCGAGGAAGTAATTTCATGTCAAATGTTTTCAAGCAGTCTCTGAAAGAGTTGGGCATCACCCAGATCACGTCTTCAGCTTACCATCCCCAGACCCAAGGAGCGTTGGAGAGATATCATCAAACACTCAAATCGATGCTCAAGAAATACTGTTTGGAACATCAGAAAGACTGGATAAGGTCTTCCATTCGTTGTGTTTGCTGCAAGAGAATCTCCAAATGAATCACTGGGCTTCTCACCTTTTGAACTACTGTTTGGCCATGAAGTAAGAGGACCCCTTAAGTTACTCAAGGAATGCTGGCTGTCGGAGGAAGATGACGTCAACCTGCTGGAGTATGTGATGAAGTTCAAAGAACGGCTGTCCACTGCTTTACAGCTAGCGAGAGAGAATTTAGGAGCTGCTCAGGAGAAGATGAAGACTTGGTATGACAAGAAGTCCAGGTTACGCCACTTTCAGCCAGGAGATCAGGTTTTGATTCTGCTACCAGTTCATGGGCAACCTCTTCAAGCCAAGTTTAGTGGCCCTTATTTCGTGGAGAAGAAACTCGGTGATGTCAGCTATGTCATCGCCACACCAGATCGTAGAAAGAGCAAGCAACTATGTCACATCAACATGCTAAAGTTATATCACAGGCGGGACGAAAATAATCCAGTCTGCACTGTAGCTGTTCCACCTGAGTCTGCAAGTGAAGCTCTCCCATGCAGTATGAGCCTGAGTGATTGTTTGGGGAAGAATCCTGATATCATGAATGATCTCCAGACTAAGCTTTCTCATCTACCTCCCAAGGAAAGGCAGGAGTTTTGGCATTACTGCAGGAGTACCCGCAAGTGTTCCGTGCTACTAAAGGAAGAACCACTGTGTTGATGCATGATGTCGATGTTGGAGACGCAAAGCCAATTAAATTGCCTCCTTACCGTGTGAACCCAGTGAAAGCTCCTCTCATCCAGAAGGAGCTTGGCTACCTGTTGGACCACAAGATGATTGAGCCTTGTCAGAGCGAGTGGAGTTCTCCTGTCACTCTAGTCCCTAAGCCAGGTGCGTCACAGAGGCTTTGCATCGACTACAGACGTGTTAATCAGATAACCAAAACAGACACTTACCCTCTCCCTCGTGTGGAAGATTGCATAGACAAGATCGGAAAGGCTAGGTACATAAGTAAGTTTGATTTGTTAAAGGGATACTGGCAAGTACCTATGACTGAACGTGCTGAGGAGATCCTGTGTTTGTAACACTAGGAAAAGGCTTTTGCATGTTCTGTAATGCCGTATGGTATGAAGGATGCGCCAGCCACATTTCAGAAGCTCATGAATGTTGTAACAGAGGGTTTGGCAGGGTGTGTTGTTTATATTGATGATGTATTAATCTTCAGTGACAACTGGAAAGATCACCTATGCCATGTCAGTAAATTTCTTGACCGTTTAGTTCATGCTAATCTTGTAGCTAATTTATCAAAGTGTGAGTTTGGTCAAGCTAAAGTTCAGTACCTTGGGTATGTAATTGGTGATGGACATGTTTGCCACCAGGAGCCAAGGTTCAGGTTATAAGTGATCTTCCCAGACCTAAAAGTAGGAAAGAGCTACAAAGATTTTTGGGAATGGTAGGTTATTACAGGAGATTTGTTCTTAACTTTTCTATTCTTGTATCACCACTTACAGACCTACTGAAAAAGGGAGTTGAATTTGTCTGGACCGATAACTGTGAATCCTCTTTCAACAAACTTAAAGCTATTCTATTAAGTCAGCCAGTGCTCGCTACTCCAAATTTTGCTAAGCCTTTTAAGATGGCTGTTGATGCAAGTAATACAGGAGCTGGGGCTGTTTTGCTGCAAGAGGATGATCAGGGTATTGAACATCCTGTATCTTATTACAGTAAGAAGTTCACTCCACCTCAAAAGAACTACTCAACTATTAAGAAAGAGCTTTTGGCCTTGATTTTGGGTTTACAGCATTTTCATTTTATTTGTGTTCTGGTTTTGACCCCATAGTCATTTATACCGATCATAACCCACTGAAATTCCTTAGTAAGTTTAAAGATAAAAATCAGAGATTGACAAGATGGAGTCTACTTCTTCAGGAGTATTCATTAGACATACAACATGTCAAGGGGAAAGAAAATGTTATTGCAGATTGCTTATCTAGACTTTAGACAGATTGTTTTAGAGTAATAAGAAATTTCCTTTGTAAATTTCTTTTTTCTTTGTGGGGAGGTGTTACATAGCCTATGATTTCATCATCCTTTGTGTAATTTTAACGCACAGTATGCTGCATGTTTGATCACGAGCGTGTTCTGCCTCAGTCCCCCCCTTCTACCGTTATAGTAGAGTAAGTCGTTCTCTCTGTTATTCCGAGCGGGATTTTCAGCTCTCTGTCCCCATGGCTTCATTTGCGCGTCCTTCTTACAAGTTGTATCAGGCTCTGCCGGCCCCTATATAATGAGCTCAGTCTCTGCATCATTGCCACTTAGATCTGCTCCTCATTTTGTTCACATCTCTGTCCTCCCCTGTACAGATATTATTATTGTGAGTGCTCAAGAAATCTCCAAACATCTAGCAGCTGTGTGTAATATGAGTATAACTGTTGTATTTTTTCTTGTACTGTGTAGCATAAGGTTGATTCTTAGGCCTAGTGAGGTTTTTGATTAATGTTGGGTTTTATGTCAGTCATTTTTGATAATAGTTTGTATCTGTAATTATTTATCTGGCATTCACTGAGTATTATCTGGTATCTCATTTTATCAGGGCTGACTTAGATAAATTTATTCTTGCTAATTTCGTGTTAATAGAGGCTATTGCAGTTAACCATATATTTAACCTGTTTTTGCCATTACATTATCCTTATGAGTCCTGAATGTTTTGTTGTTAATTTAAGCATTAAACTTTAACTTGTAATTTTACCTAACTCTTTTGTTTTGAACCTGGAACTTTACGGGACAGTAGTGACTCTTTAGCATTCTCACTTAAAGTGTACGTTATCTTTCTCTGTTCCGTAACAATATATATATATATATATATATATATATATATATATATATATATATATATCTATATCTATCTATCTATCTATATATAAATGTATTGGAGCCTCTGTGGTACAGTGGTAGAGTGTGCGTTTTGCACGCTGGTGAGCGCGGGTTCGCCTCCCGCCAAAATTGTAAAAACTTTGGGAAGCGTTCACCAAGCCACTTGCTACTTTGGCGGACACAAGGGGTACTTTGGTTGAACCGGTGTCGCATAGTATGCTTGCACCCAATCGGCTTAAGGCGGGCCAATTACACTTGGTTCACAGACTACACACACATCCAAAGCGACTACAACACTATAATTACACTCAAAAGCACTTCTCACCCTACATACAATCTCTACCAGACAGCCTAAGCCACTGGGTAGAGATACATTGGCTGTATCGTCCCTGCTTCGGTAGGGATAGGCCGGTCCTGCAGTGGACCTCAACGGCTGATGATGATGATGATGACGATATGTATATTGCTGCTTTGATCTGGACTGTTCTTGAAGAAAGGGAAACTGACAATACTCACGTAAAGTATGGATAAAGCATTTTTTGCAGTGTATAGGCTATCAGTTAATTTAATCATGCAAAGTTTATTTCTAGTAAATAATAAAATTGATCATGGTCTGGATTTTAAAAAAGAAATTTAAGGAAAGTGTCATACCTTACTAGAGAGGTCATAAAACTGATATGCATTATGGTATATGTCAGTTAAATGCTACTGCAAACGACATGAAGTGGTAATATAGTGATTATACTTGGATATATTTTATTATAATCGGCACAACATTGAAGCACTGCTTTGCTCCCCACAAAAAACAAACAATGAAAATGGGTTTTTATGTAAAATGGGAGGGAGTTAATAGGTACATAACCAAGTAGCTAACCTTGTACAATTTTGGAATAAAAAGGGGACAAAACTGCACTAATCAAACCCTACTTTTTCAGTGTTTCTGAAACGTGCCAGCAAGGATTATGTATCTTAAAAGCATTAATACCTATGATTGAATGAAAGTTTTCTTTTTTTCCAACCACATTAACAACAAGTAACATGACCCAAAAAACAGATAACTTCCATCAGAGCTGAGGCACCTATGTTATTAATATGGGAGTTTCTCATTTACTGCCATAAACAAAGTCACCGATAATGAAAAACCCACTTACTATACCACTGCCACCCTTTATGGTGTCATAATATGAATGACGCCAATCTGATCACTATGTGTCCCGTCAGTAAACTCCCGATTAGCTGGATGCGTCTACGCCAGCCTTTTTCATGCCGTCAAGTATTATTTTAGCATACGGCCTTTTTTATAACTTAGATTACACACAATCACATTTTATTGAAGGGCAGAAGCCAAACATCCGAGGTTATTGTGAGCAAGTAGGTGTCACTGACAAAGTTATATATCGGTTGAGTGGCGAGAGATCGCATATAGCGCAATACAATATTCATAACATAATCCAACATATATCAACAGCATACACAATCATTCATGCCTCAATTGGATCAACTTGGACAGTTGTTTCCTATGTGATGGTCCATTCAGCTTCTCAGTGAAGCTCTTGGCCAGATGATGCATCCTAAATATGATATAACAAGATGCGATACATTTGATCACCGCAAATAAATGATTATCATCAGCTGGACAGCCCAGAATGTACTCACGCAACTGCACAAACAGTTGTTGCCGTCCAGCATCGTCCAACACGGCAGTAGCAAACGCTGACGTGATGTGCAAGTGACTGTGGCAATGCGCCATATAAAGAAATCAGTATCTTTTGCAAACAACGTTCCCCAGCTTCGCACACTCATACCACTGAATATCAAAACAGTCAGAAGAGCCATACTTTGTTGTTGTTGTTGTTGTTTGCCCCACTATTAGAAAATTCAATCAACAAATACGCTGACAGAGAGAACAGAGAAGCATGGATAAAGAATCCAGTGCCAGTTATGCCGTATCACTGTAATTTTTTAGCATATTCAAGTGTTGTCAGAATTTGCTCTCCATGAATACATACATAACCTCAACCTGTGTTAAGGCACAACTGAACATTGTACTCAAATATCTCATTAATCCAGTTTTTCCAGAAGACCGCAGCCAGGAAACTATATGTGTCTTACGCATTCCTTGGTGCCTTAAGATATAAAATATGGAAGAATACAGTGAGATCGGCAGGTACGGTAGTTGATACAAATCAGCTCTAGGCATGCTCACCGATGAAACATCTGTCCACAGTCCTTAAAACGCCTGCTGGTGCAGTTGATCGCTGCACACGATGGCATGGTGTTGAATATTAACTGCATCCGTTGTTTTATCTCCAAAGTAGCACGCGTAGCCTCAACTTCAAGCAAAAACATAAAAACCGTCCACTGTTGAAAGTGTAAACACGTACGTCAACGATCGTCTTTGGACCACCTCGATGGCAATGCCGGATCCACATGTATATATTATACCAATGGGTGGGCCCTATTTGTAGAAGACGCGACATCAAAGGACAAAAAATATCGTCAGACTGGACAATATCTAATTATAACAGACCAAAGTTAATACTAGCAACTAGTTGGTGTGATTAAAAAATAGTAAGAGATACATGGTCTAAAATGACAAAACAAAAAAAGCAAGCGATGAAGCAAGAAAATTTGTTAAAGATCCCAGGTTTCAGGAATGGAAAGAAATAGCACAAGGCCAGGAAATGTGGAAACTTCGGGAAAAGGCCTGTGTTCTGCAGTGGAATCTTACGGGCTTATGATGTTGTGGATGAGGAGGCCGAGGGTGAACTTACAACGTTCAAACAAACAAACAGAGAGTGAGAATGTTTTAAAACAATTATAAATTACATTCACCTAATCTCATCAAGTCTGGATTACTGTGCCCATAAACTTTTGCCCAATTTGCACTGAGAGAGAGAGAGAGAGAGAGAGAGAGTTTTGCTGTACCTATTAACTTGTCAGTTACTTTTTATCAGACAAAGACTCGAGACAAAATCTTTCGTGATTGGATGATCTGCCATTCAATAATTTTTACTGCTTTCTTTGCTTAGCGTACAACGTTAGCTTAGCACAGAAATACAGTACATGCGACGCTCCTGAAAAGAACTAATGAAACAAATTGGATGTGCTTACCATTACCTCACCTACTGCACCGATTCCATGCACAAGTTATAAGCAGGATCATCACTGAAAGACTTGACCCTTTCATCAACTGGTGTGTTTAAACAGTTAATTAACCCATACAATCCACATAACACTCATAGGAACAAAGCTGAATTTTATAACAGTGTGAGAATTTTAACCTTTTCCCCACAAACAGGAAGCACTAAACGTAATAGAAAGAAATGGGCAAAAAGGGAGAGAGGAAAGTGAGTAGAACTGAGGTAAGGCGTAGTGAAGGGTAAGGGATGGATGAATAGATGGATTAAGGGAATGAGGGAGGGAGGGAAGGAAGGAAGGAAGGTGGCTGGGGGAAAGAAAAGGTGAAGGAGGGAGAGAATGAGGCGTGTGTGTGTGTGTGTGTGTGTGTGTGTGTGTGTGTACTGAGAGCATCATTACTACCCTCATTATTGCCCTGGCCTCATATAATTGCTCTTAATGTGCTCCTCTCCATAATTACGCTTCGGCTATCTTCCCCCTCCAGACAGAACTGGCCCATAATGAGACAAGCAGGATTTTATATATATATATATATATATATATATATATATATATATATATATATAATTTGGTTTTACGCCAGGTATCCCCGAAGGACTAAGGCGTTGCCCCTGGGTAGAGGACTCTGGACTGGGACGTGAAGCATTTTATGACCTGATGCCCTTCCTGATGTCTACCAATGACCCTTGGGTGGATTCGATCCTCCGACCCTTCGGTCAGAACGGAGCGCTCTAACCCACTGAGCCATGGCTGCTATATATATATATATATATATATATATATATATATATATATATATATATATATATATATATATATATATATATATACTATATATATATATATATATATATATATATATATATATATATATATTGGCGCACACAAGGGGTGTTGTGGTTGAACCAGTGTAACTTACTATAAAGTATGCTTGCACCCAGTCGGCTTGCGCAGGCCGATTACACTTGGTTCACAGACTACACACACATCCAGAGCCACTCCAACACTACAATTACACTTACAAGCACTTCTCACCCCACATACAATCTCTACCAGACAGCCTAAGCCACTTGGTAGAGATACATTGGCTGTATCGTCCCCACTTCGGTAGGGATAGGTCAGTCCTGCAGTGGATACTCAAACGGCTGATGGTGATGATGATGATGATATATATATATATATATATATATATATATATATATATATATATATATATATATATATATATATAGAGAGAGAGAGAGAGAGAGAGAGAGAGAGAGAGAGAGAGAGAGAGAGAGAGAGAGAGACAGAGACAGAGCGAGACAGAGACAGAGATAGACAGACAGACAGACAGACAGACAGACAGACAGAGGAGGGGTAGAGAGGAGTGGTGACTGAAGAATAGAGAGAGACTGACACACGAACATCGATGTTGTTCTGACCGACCGGTAGATAAAAAGGAAAGATGAAAAAAAGGGAGGAGGAGGAGGGCTGGTTGGAAAGAGGGAATGTATTTGACAGTCAGATACATCAGTCAAGTGTGTGAGTGTGTGTGTGTGTGTGTGTGTGTGTGTGTGTGTGTGTGTGTGTGTGTGTGTGTGTGTGTGTTTTTAGAAACTGAGATTTTTTTCTCTTTCCTTTAATATGAAGAGGAAGGAACCAGTGCCTTAAAGCCTGGAGAGTTTTACCCTCAATGAAAAAATAGACAAAAGTGAGCCAAATTCAGAATCCAGTCACGTCATGATCCCTGGCCTGGGCATACTGTGTTGAAAGAAACCAAGTTTAAAAGCATAAGGAAATTTTTACATGTTGCATACTTGTACATGAAGGATTGAGAGTATCGATTAGCTTTTGCATTAGGGTTGGGCAGAAAAAGTGAGAGTGCTTCTGCCAAACGGGTGCTAAACTTCTACATGCCGGGGGTTTTCTGATGTTGCACGCTCCTCCCTATGTGGGATATCCGTGATTTTGGAAAAAAAAAAAACACCCTTACTTCAAACCCTAATATCTGCTTAACTTTAACCCGCCGCTTCCTGACGATGTATGGATACATCACCATGTTTTGTCAAGCTGACACCTGATGACGTACCCATACGTTTTGCAATTGCAAGGTCCGTCATTTCCACATTTTTCAAATCTCGCACATGATTTTTGGTATGTTGGCACAGGACACCTTCCACAACCCACCACCAGGCGGGGACACTCCCCGACCCCACGTGACCCGCACGCTCCCTTGTCTCGGTCACTCACCTGTTAGCAGTGACCCTGAATAGACATGGCACACTGAGGTCTCTCTGACGCTGAAATTCAAGCTGCCCTGGACGCCTTCACAGGCGTCAGTGATTCCCCATTTGATGACGATGTGGTGGACAAGGATTACGTGTTTCCTGAGGATGAAACAAGCAGCAGTGACAAGGAAGTACCGTCTCCAAGGAAGCGGCGATACGTGACGTATTGTGAGGCTAGAGAAGGCCAGTCTGGACCCCAACCATGTGCATGCACCTCTCTCCAGCCCCGAGAGGAAAGGGAGGGCGAGGACGAGGACGAGGACGGAGCCGTGGGACGTGGTGCTACCTCATGGCTTGGGAGAGAAAGGATTTCGCTGCAGGGAGCTGAAGGAGGGGCAGTGAGGAGGAGAATCAGGTATGGGCCTAGCGTCTTGTATGGGGAAGGCGAGAGTGGTGTGGTGGTAGTGAGTGGTGAAAGCGAAAGTGGTGTGGCGGGAGTGAGCAGTGAAAGTGAAAGTCGTGATGTGAGGAAGGCAGCGCAAGCATGTGGTGTGAGGGAGCGGGGAGATGAGGAGGAGCTGCTCCCTAGCACACCTTTCACCCCAGAGTATTCCCATGCTTCCTCCCCACAGCCCCGTGATGTGGGGAAAGGAAGGAAAGGGAAGGGAAAGGGGAAGGGAAAAGGGAAAGAGAAAAGGAGTGTGAGTGGGGAAGGGTGCCGCTCTCCACCTCCCCAACCTCCCCCACCACCCTCTCTTACCCACCCCGATGAAGGTGACAATGGGGACGAGCCTGGAGACGGTAGTGTGTTGTGGGACTGGGAAGATGGGAGTAATTTCACTCCCATCATTCGCCCCTTCACTGAGGAGTGGCGGTCTGGCTGCGCAGCTCCAGGAATCCACACCGGCTCCACCAGGGTGGATTTCTTCGACCTGTTCTTTGGGGAGGAGTTTGTGGAGCAGATTGTGGAACAGACTAACACCTTTGCAAGCAGCCAGCACTGTGAAAGTGAGCATGAAGATAGGAGAAGCAGGCACTCCCTCCAGTATGATTACTCAGTTACCATAAGTGAGATGTTTATCTTTCTAGTCCTGGTTCTTTTGATGGGTATTGTACGGAAAAGACAAATTTCGGCATACTGGTCTATGGACCCTATAACCAGCACACCTTTCTTTGGGAAAGTAATAGGCCAAAATCGATTTCAGCAAATTCTCAGCCGCCTCCACTTTTATGATGCTGACGATCCTGCTGATGCTAATAACATGGATAAAATGAGGAGAATAAGGCTGGAATTTGATCACCTGCGGAAAAACTTCCGCTCATCCTTCTATCCTTATCGAGACCTTGTCATAGACGAGAGTCTCATGTTGTGGAGAGGCAATATTTCTTTTTGCCAATACATACCCAGCAAGAGACACCGTTTTGGGTTCAAGATTATTGTTATGTGTGACTGTAAGACTGGTTATGTGCAAGACATAGTCTTGTACACAGGCACACAGACAGACATAACAGAAGATCTAAGTATTGGACTCTCAGAGGCCGTGGTAAAGACAATGATAGAGGAGTACCTTCATCATGGTCACGTGCTGTACTTGTACAACTGGTACACTAGCCCCCTTCTTGCATAGTACCTACACCTGCACGACACCGGAGTCTGTGGTATAGTAAAGACAAACAGTCGGCATATGGTCAAGGTTGGAAGGAAACTTGACAAGAATGTGGTGGTTTTTTTCAAGGCAAATAACATCCTCGCCACCCTGTGGAACCACAACAGGGAAGTTTCCCTCCTATTGACAATACACCATCCCATCATGCACTGCACAGACTCCATGGATTACCAAAGAGAGAGGAGGCGCCACGTCTGGAAACCTGAGTCGGAATTGGACTACAATATTAACATGAGGCAAGTGGATCAGTCCAACTCCATGATTTCCAGTGTGGAGTGTGCCAGGACCACGATGAAGTGGTACAAAAAGCTCTTCTTCCACTTGCTTGATATGACGGTCCTGAACTGCCACTACTGTACTTCCATGCCTTGACAACAGGAACCTCAGAGACCTTTGAGGGGTTTGTGAGGGAGCTCTCCCGCGAAATCATCACGAAATATGCAGAGGTCAGGTCCCACCACCACCACCACTCCGCCACTGCTGCACAGACTCCCTTATGCCTCACCACACGCCACTTCCCCAGCACCATACCTCCTCAACTGAACCGCCCTAGACCCCAGCGGCGGTGTCACGTCTGTAGTAGTTCCCGAGTGAGAGAAACCACTCAAAGAAAAGACATGAGGTACAAGTGTGTGGACCGCAACATTGGCTTGTGCATTGAGCCTTGCTTCAAAGAATACCACACGTTAGTGCATTACTGATACTGTGTGTGCTTGCGATATGGGCTGTAAATATGCGACAATCTGACGCTCAGTATAATAGTAAGGTCTGTAAGTGATAACAGTAATATTAGGTAAAAACTGGTATAGTGTAAGTGTAAAAGTATAAGTGGAAAAATTAAATGTAAGATGAAACTTTAGTCATAGCAAGTTTGCTCACTATGTAAATATGCAATAATCTGACGCTCACTGTAATAGTAAGGCCTGTAAATATGTGATAACAGTTATATAAAGTGGAAACTGGTGTAATGTTAGTGGAAAAGTATAATGTAAGTGGAAAAATAGAATGTAAGTTGAAAAATCAGGCATAGCTGGTGCATTCACTATGTAAATATGTACTAACATTACGCTAAATATAAACATAAGGCTTGTAAATATGCTATAACAGCTATATAAAGTGGAAATGGGTATGATGTTAGTGGAAAAGTATTATGTAAGTTGAAAAAATGAAATGTATGTTGAAACAACAGTCATAGCAAGTGCATTCACTATGTAAATGTATGCTAACATTACGCTAAATACAATCATAAGGGCTGTAAATATGTGATAATAGTTATTTAAAGTGGAAACTGGTATAATGTTATTGGAAAAGTATTATGCAAGTTGAAAAAATGAAATGTATGTTGAAACAACAATGTTAGCGAATCATCACTGACGAATTGGGACGATTTTGCTAGGTTCGCCCAATGGAACAATGCTTATTTCACCTTTATTTTTGTATAAAAACCATTATACTCTTGTACTACATGTTTTTTTGTATGTAATAAATAAATATCTACATATTCTGAATGGTTTCCCATACTTAGCCCTAACATAGAAAACGTGACACCCACAGGGCACCTCCATAGAACACGGTACCAGGTGAATGGAAGGTATACCTGTGCAGGCCACTTATAGACCCCGATGACTACTTTCATGGTGATTTTCCATTGTTTCTCACCAAAAGTGGAGGTTTGAGCCAAAACAAATTTTTTCCCAAATCTGCTGGGATTGGGGGCATGGGGTCAGTGGTGAAAAATCTGCCGGGACGTGGCGGGTTAACAGCTAGAGAATATATTAAAGACACAAAGACTCACCAACTTTTCCTCTTTCAAATAAAAATATGCCCACATCTCCAGGTGGTCCCCTTCATGAGTAAGTTCAAAAGGTGGCAGCAAGATGTTTACGGCCATATATGTCAACCGGTGTTGCTTCGCGCCCAAAATCGTGACAGCTATACATGTCAACCGGTGTTGATCCACGCCCAAAATCGTGACAGCTATACATGTCAACCAGTGAGTAGGGGTTATAGGAGAATGGAGCAGGCAGACAGTTCAAAAGAGCAGTGACCATTGAAGTAGCAATAATAAAAAGATACAGATACAAAAGTGCAGCAAAGAGAATGATGTTGAAGGAAGTCAGTAAGAGGAGGGTAGTTGATGAAATGAAAAGTCTTCGCCTACTCTGTGTTTTACTTTATGTTCCACCTATTGTTACTTCTCATATGGGAGCTAGACAAGTCTCTAAATTGCATATACAAGTTCTTTTTTTGATCTGCACTTCTCCATTCATCAGATTAACTAGAAAAACAATGGTTTCTCCTTCATTATTTATTCAACATACAGCATTCTCTACTGATAGTCCTTTCACGTTGCAAGTTTCCTCCAATGCAATAACATTGCAATTCTTCAGTTTACTCTTTATCATGACTTTCATGCATAATCTTGGTGGTAAGGTTATTTCATAGTTATTAAAAGATGAGTGAGTGTTGTTTTGCCAATGGGCATTGGGTGACCTTGGCTGTGAGGCAGAGAATGGGTCTGAGTGTCTGTTTCCTATGAGAGATTTTAAGACAGACTATTCATTTTGTGTTTTGTGTTTAATGACTCTTGTTTCTTTGGATTTTCTACCACTAGTGGGTGTCTGGAGAAGAAATTTCCTCTATGAATTAATCATCAAATTCTATATCATTGAAATTTGGCATCAGTGTGATATTATCTTCTTTCATCATAGTTCAAGAAGTATACTTGCTTTTATAGATAAATTCTCTACCATGTAGAATATAGAAGTGATTGTCTTTTTAGTCTCTGGAAATTTGAAGTCTAACTTAGTTATTCCTTTTACAAGTATTTCTTTACTATCTACACTGTGTGAATCCATGTTTGGTTCCTTCATGAATGGTACCTTTCTTCCATTTCTAAAAATTCGCTCTAACTCATCTTGTGTAATTAAACTGACAGGTGAGTCTGACTCCAAAAATACTAGATCTTTTCAGTTTCACAAAAAGCGGAAACCAAAATGCTTTCATTTTCATATAGGCTTCCTATCTGTACTCTTTGTTTGCTTGATCGTTTTATGTATTGTCATCTTTTGTGGTGACACAATCTTCCCCTGATTTGCAGATATTAATTTCTCTATTGTTTTACAGTTTGAGGTCCAGTGACCGACAGCTTGTGTTTCCTGCAATACGGTTGAAATCCTTTTGATTTCTTGCTGTCCACTTTACTTTTGATGTAACATTCAGATCTTGTGTCTGGACTTGCACAGTAGTAGGCTAACATACTTTATCTCTCGAGTTTGACTTACAAAGTGATTTAACATATTTTGGTCTTTCTCTACCAAGTTGTCTGCTAGGGCTTCATTTGAGTTTCTGAACCTGACTGTTGCCTGGTGTGCATGAGCAAGTTCTTGAGTTCTGCTGAGAGTTAGTTTGTCTGTACTCTGTATGAGAGATACTTTGGCCTTTACATGTATTAAATATATTTATCATTGCAACAGTCTCTGCTACTTTCATCCTTGTTTTACAATATTGCATTGTGATATCTCAGTCACACCTGCTTTATTGCAATGCAACTCAACCTTGTATAATTGCACAAGTAATCATATGGCTGGATTTTATGGTATTGCCTTTGCGGTTTTTATAACTCTTTGAGGCAATTTACATAGTGCAGCTGTATATCCAGTGATGTCAATGACATGAATTGGTGACGTATTATCATCAGCTCCAAATCATTCTGAATTTTCACCACCTCCCTAGGGACTCTTGTCAAAGGCCTTCTCCAAATCAAAAACAAAGTACAGATCCCATTACTTTCCTATATATTTTTCCTGAAGCTGTCGAACAATGAACATGGCATGAGTGGTCTCTTTGCCAGGTATAAAACGAGACTGGATCTTACCAATATTAATTGTTTCTCTAATCATACTTTCTGAACTCTTTCCATTACCTTCATTATCTCGTAATAAAGTTTTATGCCTCAAAAATTTCGTGTTTCCGGGACACCACCCGTCCCCTTATACACATTTACAGTCAGACTTCAGCCAGTCATCTGGGACATCACACTCATATGTAATCGTATTTATCAAATCAGTAACTAACCCCACTCCTATATCTCCTGAAACCTTCAGCATTCCACCAGTCAACCCAGACACACTTGCCGTCTTCCCCACCTGCATCCTGACTATTTTACTGCTCACAGTAGCAGTATTAATCAAAGGCCAAAAGCCAAACACTGAATCTGCTGACTCCAAATCTTCCCCGTTCCAGTTAAACTCCCCACTCTGCTACCGGTTATAATGCTCTCTCCAGGAGTCTTTATTATTCTGACTGTTCACCACTACCTTTCCTTCATCATTCTTCTCACACTGCTCACCCACGTTATCCTTGTTCTCCCTCTTCATCTGATTTGCCACCTTAAACATCATATTCTTCCTTTCTGCACTACTGAGGTTATACAGTAAAAGTCTGTGAAACTCAAATTTTGCCCGTAAACCTCTTTTCTAGCCCTACGCATGGTGGCCAAGTATTCTTTGGCACAATCACTTTCCATTCTCGGAAAAGCTTTCTTTTCTCCTTAACTGCAGCTTCTGCACCCTCATTCCATCACCATGTTGCTTTATGTCTTGGGGGGAGTCTTGTCCATCCACACACTGAATCAATAACTCTCAAGAAATTGTTCTTGAGATCTCAGTACTGTTCGATAACATTACTGTTAACAGCTCCCTGTTCAGCAACCACTCTACTCATCTCGTTTTTAAAGGCATCCCCTACTGCTTGGTTTTTCAACTTCCATATATTCCTCCTAGGTGTATAGGTCCTCTTCTTCATGCTTCTTAAGCACCATGTCACATATCAATAATATGTGTTGCTGCATATACTCTTCGCTCCCTATAACTTAACATCCCTCACCAACCTCCTGTCAGCCCTCCTGACTAGGAAATAGTCTATGTAGCCACTTTTCTCCCCCAGACTCATATAATCAACCTACTCTCTCTTTTTCTAAAATGCGTGATGCACGCCGTCATGTTCGTTGACTCCCCAAACTCGAGAATCCTTTCCCCTTCCTCATTTCTCGTACGATATGCGCATCCTTATTTACCTCTTCATATCCTTGACCTGCTTCACTCGCATGACTATTTAAGTCCCCGTCATCCCAGAATATATCTTTTTCTACATAATCCATGCTAGCCTGAGAAGCATACGCCAATATACACGAAACTGTTACCTTACTGAAAAAAATATATATATATTCACTACTATAATCCATTTATTCACTGTCATTACATGCATGACATTCCACCAATTTTTCCTTAACCAGCACACCCTCGTCACCATATCAATCTGCCCTCCCCTGCCAAAATATCTTATATGGACAGTTCTTTTCGGCAATCATTCTGGCTTCTCCTCCCCTATATCTAACCTCCTGCACACAGCCAACACCCACCCACCTCCTACTCATTGCATCGACCACTTGCCTCTACATACCATTCAAACTACCCACATTCTAAGATGCCACTCTCATCCCCTCATCGTGTTTCCGTTTGTTATCGTTTTGTGCTGTGTCATTATAATTAAGGAGAGGGAGAAGCAGACCACAGGTCCACCCCACCTACACAGTCCCAAGTCTAGGCATGGGACCTAGAATCCATAGCCAACCAGTCATGACAAGTGGCTGTGGCAGTGGCCTCAGGGCAATTTGCTAAGACAGCTACAAGGACACCCTCCAAGCGTGCCTTGGCACTGTAACTGCCCCACCATTATACATCCACAGATTGGGCAGCCTTCTCGGATGCTGTTCCTGAGCTCGGGCCCCTTTCTATTGGACGTAAGTGGCAGCCTGGGAACTGCAATGCCCTGTACCCTCTAGCACAGATTCGAGCCCCATCCCATCCCGGTCCCCAGAACCACGCAGGCGGAGCCCGAATCCCGCCTCCCCTCAGTAGGTCCGCCACTAGGTAGAGGGGGCACAGTTTTCTGGCCGCATGCTCTTGCTGGCGTCAACCCCTGTGACGTAGTGGGTTCTGTTGTGTGATGTGTAAAGCACATGTAGGGTAATGCATGAGATAAAGAAAAATGTTTGGAACAGTATGCTGTGTGTGGAATAGTATGCTGGTCTACTCTCCACGTTAGTATCACACTGAAAAGGTTAGCAAAGGGGGTGATCAGGATCTCCTGATGGCTAGTGAAACATGAGCTCCAGCTCTCCCTATCACCAGCATTCCCATTCCCCTTGAGTGTACCACCCTGATCGGCTGGTGCTACGGCGTACTCCCTATATTTTTTATTAACGGGTATTTTAGTAGCAAATGGTCTTTGCTCTTGCCAAATCTTATAAATTAGCTCAGACATTTAAAATAACCATGACGGTTATGGTGCTGTTTTGAGGCTAGAACCGAGTTAGGCTCACCAACAAGGTAGCAGACGACACTCTGGAAGTCCCCCATTACAGTCCATTATACCCTCTAAAACACTACTGTACCATTTTGCACCGTAGTATACCCCCACCAAGACTCACTTCACTTCACCAAACCCACATACACCCTACAAAATCCCATTGCACCCCACCAAACCCCAATACATCCCACCGAATCCCAGTATAACCCAGCAAACTTCGGTGCACCCCAAAAAAGCATATATCATTCTTAGCCTCTGAAGAATTCCTCAGTTATTGCTGCTACATCCCCTGAAGCACATTCTAACATACACGTACCACACCATACACGACCATATTCTTTGGTGGTGTGGTGTCGTGAAACCCTCCATTGTACACCATGTCCCATCACACTGTACTGAAACACACCTCACCATCTCCCACTGCAACAAATCTCTGCGCATCTTTTTTTCTGTCCAGTCCAAGTTAATTCCCTCATCCACCTCATGTGCCCACGCTGTGCTCCCTGCACACATCCACAGCTTTTCATTTCCTAGACTGTTCATAGACTCACCTCTCTCATTCTAATTATACCCATGTCTCTCTCTTACGTAAAACTCGTTTCTCATTTATATGCCTAATTTACCCCTCACTCTCACTATAATATTATTTTAGCTCACCATTCGCCTATTGTGATGTTAGGTCCGCACCTCACTCGCATTCTGATTACTTCTTTTATTATTGGTGTCTTTGCCAATCGTCTGCCCTGTTTGACCGTTTGTATATTTGTTTATCCACAAGATATCTAAAAAGGTTAGTGGTGGATGTCAATGGAATTTTGTGGATGTTTGGGTCGTCTGCCAAGGAAGAGTTGATTAAATTTTGATGGTGATCTGAGTCGCCTGGTAAAGTCGTTGGCGGAGGTATGGACTTTCTGAGTGCACTTGTTCTCTAATGCAACAGGTAAGTGATATTCTCGGTCCTGCATGTATGCTAGAAGTCAGCTCTAGGAGTAGAACTGTTTTCCTCATTTCCAATTCCGTCAGCCTATGGTTCCCAGTCCCTTAAACGCAATGTGTCAAGGCATCTCAAAATGAACAGATCTTGAATTTAGTTGTCGTCAATTTTTTTCCTGGAAAGAACAACTTTATTTTTTTTTCATACTTCCAGCCCTTGGTTCCTTCCCCATGGCATAAAAATCAAAAGTTAATATTTCTCTCACTTGCATGCAGAACTCACATACCGGTATCACTCCCATTCCATGCTAACCTCTCGCTCACTCTCATTCTATGTTCACCTCCGCCACTCTCATTCCAATTCGACGTCTCACTAAGAGTCTCGGCTTACCACTGGCGCCCACTCAATGACAGCGTTTCTCTTATTGTGACTCCTAGCTCACCTGTGTCTAAACTCTCATTCTCTTTATAGATATACCTTTCACTTTCGTTCTCTGCTTACCGGTCACTCAGGTTCATATTATGATCAGTTTTCATTGTGTTTTTAAGCTCACTTCTCTTTCTCATTCCAAGGCCACCCAACTCACTGTATAGGTTAATCTCACTCATTCTAAACTCACCGTTCTCCCTGATTCTAAGTTTACCCTTTACTCCTACTGTAAGGTCACCTGTCATTTGTTATTCTAAGAATACAACTCAACTCTCGTCTCTCTCTCTCTCTCTCTCTCTCTCTCTCTCTCTCTCTCTCATTCTAAGCTCACTCAAATCACATTCTACTCTCGCCCCTCCCTCACTTTTGCGTCTCAAGGTAAGTTTATTGCTCACAACTTCCTAGGTTCACCTTTCTCTGTTCTCACTTTTCCTCAAAGTTCTCTCTTCCCTCATTCAGCTGTCTGCAGGCTCCCATCTCAGACAGCTTCTCTCTCTCTCTCTCTCTCTCTCTCTCTCTCTCTCTCTCTCTCTCTCTCTCTCTCTCTCTCTCTCTCTCTCGTTAAAACGTTAAAGAACTTACTCCAGACACCCAAAGCTACACTCTCCTCCTTCTTTACAACTCACTCCCAAAAGTCCATTTCCTTGCCAGCTTCTAAAAGCAGGTCCTAAGCTCGCGCACGCACGCACGCACGCACGCACGCACGCGCGCGCACACACACACACACACACACACACACACACACACACACACACACACACACACACACACACACACACACACACACACACACACACACACACACACACACACACACACACACACACACACACACACACACACTTTGGGTATACTACCCGTAATAACAGTGAATAAGGTGCAGGAACGCAGGAAAGTGATGGTGGTCACGCAGGTCGGGGGTCATTTGCGGAATCCAACACACGACACACAACACACAAATCACTTATTTTCTCTCACACTTGCTCTGGTTTTATGCGTTTTCATGGTGTCTTTCCCACAGTTATTACCATTTGGCCGTCTCATTTTCTATACACTCTCTTTTCGTCATGAAAGGCATGTGAGAGTTACGACAGTAGGGAATTTAACCCCTTTCCCACCCTTTTTTGATGTGAGGATGTTTAGACCCTATATTATTCTGCTGGGAGACAATCGGTGAAGTACTGATATAAGCAGTTAGCAGCCGGAATACCTCGATGTTGACACTCCTGACGATTAAATTCTTAGACAAAGCATGTTTCCTTAAAGTCCTTGTTCACCCATTAGTACACATAAGGTCATGGAAATAAAATTCAATGGTTACGCGCCGTGTTCTGTGGTAAGACTGAGGCTTTGCAAAAGTTGATTGTCTTAATGAACCTAGTGGAGACGATAGCCATTGATCATAGACCTGTTCTGCCTTACACCTGATCTTTAAGCACCTTCATAGATCTTACAGACTCATAGACAGAAGAGAAGTGGCTGTTAATAGAATTTCTCTCCCCCGCTATAAAAAAAAAAAATAAATAAATAAATAAAAAATAAAAGCATAGAGGCTTCATTTCCTTCCATTTAAACATAGGAATAGCAGGATGATGATAAGACTTTATTTTATTTTCTTTATTAAATAAAACACTTCCTTCTCTTGCTTCTTTTTCGTTTTGTAAGTATTTACTACACGTTCGTCTTTGCCCCTATGATTATCACCCGATCTTCAAGTGTTCTGCCCGTGTATTCTCATAATTCCATGATTTTGCTGTCTTCCTCTTTTCCGTCCCGGGTTGACCTAGTTTTAGAATGATAAAGTTCACTCCGTCACTTGATTGGCATAATTTTAAGTCGCTTGTTTAGTGCAAAAAATATACAACAGTGAAGTAATATAAAAAATACAAAAACATGCACAACAAAGCGAAGATTAACATTCATGTTTATATTTCCTAGGCAGGTTTCTGTGGAGTAAGCCATGGCCATGATATCTTTCCTATGAGTCAAAGGTAAAAATAGCAAAACAGGGAAAATCCTTCTGTCCATTTACCCCTCAAGACGAAATCGTCAAAAAAAAAATAATAATAATAATAATAAAACTAAGATGCAGTAAAGAATATATACCATGGAAATTTCCTAAGACGGTAATATCATTGGTCTCATTCTCCGTATTCCTAAGTTATCTCTAGTATACAGTACGTTCGATTTTTTTTTACTTTATTGTAAGTTAAACAATGTGGCACATATGAGTCTTTGTCAACAACCCGGTTACGATGCTGAAGTTTTTATTGGACGTTTTTTATTCATAACTCCTTTACTGATTTTCAGATCCTTCCCATTCCACAGAGTTTTCTGTTTGACTTCTCTTTGTGCATTTCTGTTAAGTCAGGGCCACCCATACTTGGATTGTAGTCTAGGAGATGGGAATACTTAATTATATGTATCTTGGCAGTTACGTATAATGTACAAAACTGAATTACATCAGTGTATATGGGACAACTTTCAACAAAAAGTAGCCTGACACAGCTATGAAAGTTATTAAATGAAAAACAAAATACTAAGAAAAATCTGTGAACAAATCTACCAGAATTTCGCTTATATTCGTAAATATTGTTCAGTTTTAATGATACAGAGGGGTACAGAGTCCGTAACTTCTTCAATGACGAGCAGTTAACTATAATTTACAAGTCATGTGCTCTCTCAGCTGAAATATTGCTCACCCTTGTGGAATGGATGTGGAGAGGTTGCTCTAAAAGAACTGGACAAAATTCAGAACAAAAGAATTAGAATTATTAATAACCCTACTATTACAAATGAACAACCTCCTCTACAAGTAAAATGGAATCTTGCCTCCCTTGCAGTATTTTACAGATGCTTTTAAGGCAAATGCTTAGACGAAGTTACATCCACCTTTCCGCGCCTTCCCCCACGCTACACGGGAATCTGGTAGCACTCATGACTGAAGTGTCACATTGCTATGTCGCAGAACTTCTGCCTATCAGAATTCTTTTATCCCCCGAACTGGAACTGCATCTCTTTGGAACTCGCTTCCCAGGGTGATTTCCTCTCAAACTTCAACATACGGCTGTTCAAGTACAACTGTTACAGATTTTTTATGAATGGAGGACACCTGTAATCCAGTGCATGGATATTTTTTTAATTACTCTCTTCTGTTATTGTAAAAAATATATACTCATATAATTATAGCCTACCCACTGAAGTAAAAACGTTTAATGGACTCTTCTCTTAAGGCAGATATTATGGAGAGTAAGTGTAAACAAATGTCACTCCTGTAAACACGACTGAACGTAAAAACAGATTAATATCCAATAACTTTCAAGTTTCCTTTAACCTCTTCTTTCTGGTGGCTCTTGTGTGTGTGTGTGTGTGTGTGTGTGTGTGTGTGTGTGTGTGTGTGTGTGTGTGTGTGTGTGTGTGTGTGTGTGAGAGAGAGAGAGAGAGAGAGAGAGAGAGAACTAATTAATTCATACTTTTTAACAATTCGAATTTACCCAAAGTTCGAGGAAAGGTTTAGGACCAAGCAGTGAGGAACCCTGTCATTTTTATACCAATAAGTCAGTGCATCAAGGTCACAGGCTAAGGTCAAACATCGATCTACCAATATTAGCAGTTTTTATCCAGATTAGACCATCCGTGGGGAACGGTTGAGGGAAGGGCAAGAATAAAGCTATTCAGTTTTGAGAACATTCAGATTAATGTCAAGGACAGGGCAAGATCAAATTTTGATCTTAAAAACCATTAATCTGATTTTAACCGAACGTGGTGGAAGAGTTAATGGATAGCCAAGAGGTAACCTTTTTTTTTTTTTTTTTAGAACATTAAGTCAAACACCAAAGTCACAGGGCAAAGTCAGCGTAATAATTTGTTATCTGATTTAGGCCTAGACCCAACTTTGTGAAGCGATTGAAGGTGATGTAACATTGAATGGATTTAGTTTTGAAAAAAAAAAAATCGCTCACAGGCCAAATTCACAGGCAATGCATTAGGTTACTGGGCAACGTCTGCTCAAACAATTGTGATCACTTGAAGCAAACTGAGTGGTAGGGTTGACCGCCAAGAAAGAGTGTAGGGATTCAGCTTTGGGAATAATCAGTCATAGGTCAAAGTCTCAGAACTGAGTTAAAATTCGAACTATTTGCCTCTGTGTGTGTGTGTGTGTGTGTGTGTGTGTGTGTGTGTGTGTGTGTGTGTGTGTGTGTGTGTGAAGAAAATACTGTAATTAAAACAGTTTTGATCTGATTTGGATCAATCTTGTTAATTGGCTGAGAATTACCCAAGGGCTTGACTATTGTTTTTAAATAATAGGACAATGCCCAACGTCACGTGGCAAGGCCAGTTTAAACAGTTTTAATTCGATGTTGACAGAGGAAAAGTTCCAGTTAAAGTAAAGATTCTATTCTTAGAAAAAAATAGCCAAGAGTAAGAACAAAGGGAGAGATCATAGGTAATGGTCACTGGGTCGTCAAGTCAAACAGCTTGTATTTAATTTGAGCCAAGCTTCATGGAAGGGGTAAAGTTTAGGCAAGAATAAAGTATTTGGATTTTGTGAGCAATTTGTCGAAGGTCAGTGTCACTGGACAAAGTCAAATACTTCGCACTTAGAGCAGGTGGTGAAGGCGGACTGACTCATCTCTTTATGGCACTTTCTTTTGATATTAAAACTTTTATTGTTCTCAATTTCGTGTTCCTTTGTTTTATCTTTGCACTTTTTTTTTCTGATTCAACTGCTCGACCGGAATATCAGTTCAAAGAAAAAAAAATGGGTATTCCAAGGCAATTAGGTGGCGCTGATATCAGATATGATGCTCATTTTCTCCGGCAGGTACAGTTTTTCTGAACTCATTACCTTCACACGCTTCCGTATAGTACAGCGGTCCTTCTTTTCATCGCTCTATTCTCGCTCTTCATTCGTCTAATAATATTATGCAGTGTATAATATCGTACATAAACATTGTTGGTTGTCTATATCCACTATATAAAAAAAGCCTATGTAAATTCATTATGCTTAATATAGCTGTTATTTCAGATTTATGGGTTGACAATGCCTTGCAGATGTGTGAATGATCCTAATGTTTTCTGTTATACGTGTGGAAGTTTCACTCTAAAGTAGCAGAAACGAAAGAACATGTCCCTTGTAAAGACAGCTTATTTAGGCTACATTATTTTGGCATTAAAATTGGCGACCAAGACAGACGATGTGCTTCCCATATCTGCTGAGTCACTTGTTCCAACTTTTCACGAATGGGCAGCAGGAAGGAAAACAGGGATACCTTTCGCAGATCCCATGGTGTGGAGAGAACTTAGTGACCACACAACATTCTACTACTTTTGCTTGACATAGTTGTGGGATTTTCTTCAAAAAACAGGAAACAACATTGTTAATCCAATTTGACCGTCTTCGGTATGACCGGTCAATCACTCAGAGGACCTTCCCATTCCAAGGTCACCAACAAATTAATGCGTATTCCAGATTTCAGATGAGAATGGAGATGGAGAGGCATCTGGAGCAGCTGCCTCTGATTCTGACTGTGAATATCAGCCGTCTGGCAAAGTACCCCATCTAGTCACTCATGGTGATCCTCACGATTTTGTACGTGACCTAATTTTATCAAAATAACAGTCAGAACTACTCCCTTCGAGATTGCAAGAATGGAATTTGTTGCATCCAGACACAAAGGTGAAGAGTTTCAGGAAGCAGCAACAAAACTGGGACGTTTTTTCAAGTCAGAAGAAGGAGTATGCTATTGTAGCTGTACTGCAGGCCTGTTCAAAACCTTGGGAAGGATTGATGATCCTGACGAATGGCGACATTTTATTGACTCCAGCAAATCAGGTGTGAAGGCTGCTTTCCTCCACAATGGGAATATGTTACCCTGTATCCCACTTGTTTTAGCACCTGAAATGAAGGAAACGTACGAATCGATGCAAAGAACTCCTCGTTTTGAGTAAGACGAATTCTGATGGAAATTCTGCAGAGATTTGAAAGCAGTAACCATGCTGTTTGGACTGCAAAGAGATTTCACGAAATACTGTTGTTTCCTTTGTTTATGGGACAGCCATGATTTGCAGCAACACTACAGCCAGTGTGAAAGATCTCCCTGAAGTTGCTAGGAAGCCGGTGTACACAGTGTATGGAAAGAACCACTCGTCCAAGCAAAATGTATCATACTTCCACCTCTTCACATCGTTAGGCTTAATGAAAAACTTCATCAAAGCCTTAGATAAGACAGGTGCAGGCTTTGCACACCTGAAGAAAGTCTTTCCAAAGATTAGCAATGCCAAATGGAAAGAAGGCATTTCGTTGGCCCACAAATTCGTAGCTGGATGAAAGACATTCAGTTTGATGCAAACCTAGAGGCAGATGAACTTAGGACTTGGAGGTCTGTTAAGAAAGTTTGTGCTGGTTTTTTGGGCAGCCATCGCACTGAAGATCACGTGGAACTCTTTGAAGAGCTCCTGGTTGCCTACCATGAACTTCGATGCAGCATGTCCATTAAAATCCATTTTCTTCACTCACATCTTGCTTTCTCTCCAACAAACTTGGGTGATGTTAGTGACGAATAGGGTGAACGTTTTCGCCAGAATATTGTGGTAAAGAAAAAAAAAATACTTAGGTAGAACTGGCGCTCTTATGATGGCGGACTGTTGTTGGATGCTGATACGGAAAACCAATGAAGGGCACAAAAAGAAATAATCAAAATTCGTACTATGAGTATATGTATCTCAGCGAAATTTACATACAACGGTGGAATAATACACTTGATTTTGTTTCAGCAGATTACTTTTACATCCCATTTAATATTTCTCGACTTAAAAACTATTCCTGGCATAATAGACGATAGAAGCATATTGATTTCAGACTGCTGGAAGAAAAATTTCAAGGCTAAATGTCAGAAAATCTGCGTGATAATGAAAAAGTAAAAAATTCGTAATCAGCACCGTCAATTTACCCCAAAAGACCAGTTCTCATTTCTGAACTAGATAAGGTGAAATTTGTTGAATAGTGCTGTTTTTCAGCTGCAAATATTGACTGACATTTAACTATCAAGCATAATACATAATACATCGGGTTCTGCATTTTTACCGATTCACTTCTTGTACTTATGTATAATCGACTCAGTATGTCGAATATTATGCATCATAGGCTGGAGATTCCACTTTTACTCCTTCAACAATGAGGGTCCATCATGAGTTATCAAAATCCTTTAGGTGGACATACCATATTCTGATGTGCGTATTATATTTTAGTGAGGCACACACATATTCCTTGTACTTAATGTCGCAGACAATCATCATCATCATCATCATTATCATCATCATCATCATCATCATTGCCAATGTCGTCTGTCATCCAGTCCTTTTTGCCCTATCAGAAATTAACGTTGGAACTCATGGCTAGGCTATCCAGCTGTGATACATTTGGCGATGGGAACTAGCCTTGTTTGGCCGTGAGTGGCACTGTCCCAGCAGTAAATTCCAGCCGACAACTGGGCATAAACCCTTACAGACTTCATCCAGTTGGAGAGCCATAACCTACTAGGCATACTTTACATGGTTGCAACCAATCATGGTACACTATTCCTGGACTGTATGAAGCCTTCCAGCTTATCACTCAGTGTAGATTCACCTGGGGACATCACTACGTCGAATAAGTGGATGGTGGGCACCACCACCTACCACAAATATTAAAAACAACAAAAACAGCACCAACAATAAATAGAATCCTGAAATTGCTGAAGCAATATTCAAGAACTCCACATACATTAATATCTGTCTGTCTATCTATCTATCTACCTATCTAACTATATATGTATGTATTCAAAGTGGGGCCACCAATAATTCGTGCAGATAGAAATCGATTAATAAATTATCTAAGCATATGACAGCACATTTTATGGCGTTACTCTTTACCATTGATATTTAAAAAACATGAGATATAATATACGGAAATTTTTATCGATGAAAGCTTAATTAATATCAAAATGACCTTGAAAATGAACTTAGAGGACAAATTTGACTTTTTCACCTGACACAATGGGGTCATAGTATGGGTAGTTGGTAATACATTTTGATATTTCATTGTCAGTATTAAGTGCAGAAAATTTACATCTTTATCTTTTAGGAATTTTTTAATGGCAAGTCTGAAAATTGTCAAAAACCGTGAAAGAAAATAAATAAATAAATAAAAATGGATAAATAGATAAATAAAATTGGAAGAAAGGATGCTGGTTCCTTGAAAGCAGTGATAAGAAACAAGGAAGTGAGTATGGAAGTAAAAAAGCTACTACATGACAGTATTGTGATATCAACTCTAACGTATGGAAGTGAAACTTGGACCTTGTTGGAGGGACACGAAGTGAAAACAGTGGAAATGAGTTATTTGAGAGGAGCATGTGGAGACACATGGAGAGACAGACTGACAAATGAGGAAGTGAAGGAGCGTTGTGGTATGGATGTGGATATGATAGGAAGCATTAGGAGAAACACATTGAGGTGGTTTGGCCATGTGGAGAAGATGGAGAGTGAGAGACTGAGGAGGAGAGTGTGAGTGAGGTGGAGGGGGGGGGGAAAGGGAGGGAGAGGCCAAGGATGAGGTGGACAGATGAAGTGGATAGGTGTATGAGAGAGGGGGGTGTGAGCTGGGAGCGGGGCAGTGAAATGGCTGGGGACAGGGCGATAAGGAGGCGATTTTTTTTGTGGCCACCCTTTACGGGATTAAGGCATCTGACAATAGACAGACAGATAGATCGATAGATAGATAGGAAATATGGATTTGTCACAGTTGCCGTTACGAATCTTAAAACGAAGACACTCTTAGGATTCTGAAAATACTTTTTATCATTTTAGATTCAAGTAAGATGGAGGAATAGAAGAAGGGAAAGACGAGAGGAAGGAGTAGTTGCAAGGAGAGTGGAAAGGTTACAAGAGGTTGAGAAAAAGGCAGAGTATAAGAGAGAAGTGGAGGAACGATTGGACAAATATGAATTGGAGCAGATAGGAGACGTGGAAGGTGTGTGTAGGATATTTACAGAAGAAATATGTGCAGCATGTGATGTGGTGTGTGGAAGGAAGAGAAGACGGAGGGGGGTGCAAGGAACAGCGTGGTAAACTGAAGAGGTCAGACAGGCTGTGGCACAAAAGAAGAAAGCATACAATGAATGGATGAGAAATAAAGGCGTGGAAGAAGTTGAGAGGCGGAAGAGAGAGTTATATGTAGAAAGAAAGAGAGAGGTGAAAAGATTAGTAAGAGAGAGTAAGAACAGAGTGGACGAGGAATTTGGAAGGAATCTGAGTGTAAAGTAAAGAGACCGTAAGAAAATGTTCTGGAAAGAGGTGAAAAGAGTAAGACAGGGTGGAAGTGAAGTTAGCAGGGGAGTGAAAGATAAAAATGGTAGATTACTAGTGGAGCAGGGAGAAAAAGTGAGCAGATGGAGAGAACACTTTAAGGAATTGTTGAACATAGAGCATGGAAGTAATGCGAGTATAAGTGGCTGGGGAATGGCTGGGAGAAGGAGGGAGGTGAGAAGACAGGAAGAAATCAGTAGGATAGAAGTTGTGGAATCAACGAAGAAAGTTAAGTCGGGGAAAGCCCCAGGAATTGATGGAGTGTGTGATGAAATGCTGAAGCATGGGGGAGAGATAGTAGTAGAATGGATGTGGAAGATGTGCAGATTAGCCTGGGAGGAAGGTAGAGTCCCGGAGGATTGGAAGTCAGGTATAATTATTCCCTTGTACAAAGGAAATGGGGAAAAAGAAGTGTGTGGTAATCATAGGGACATTTTTCTTCTTAGTATAATAGGAAAAGTGTATGGTAGGATACTTATTGACAGAGTTAGAGAAAGAACAGATAAATTAGTTGGAGAAGAACAGGGAGGCTTTAAGAAGGGAAGAGGTTGTGTAGATTCTTAGATCTTTAGTGGAAAAGTTTCTAGAGAAGGGAAAGAAGTTGTATGCGGCTTTCATGGAATTGGAGAAAGCATATGACAGGGTGGATAGACAAGGATTGTGGAAAGTGTTAAGAACATATGGAGTAGATGGGAAGTTGCTGAATGTTGTGAAGAGTATGTACGATGGTGCAAAGGCTGCAGTGCTTGCGGATGGTGAACTAAGTGAATTTTTCTCTTTGAAAGTAGGTTTGAAACAGGGATGTGTCATGTCTCCATGGTTGTTCAATCTGTACATGGATGGGGTAATAAAAGAGGTACAAGGTAGGGTAGTGGATGTTGGAGTGGCCCTGGTGAGAGAGGATAGTGTTGGGAAACTCCCTGTACTGTTGTTTGCAGATGATACTGTGTTGTTGAGTGAAGACGAAGGGGAGCTGCAAGGCTTTGTGGTTGAGTTTGGGAGAGTGTATAAGAAACGGAATCTAAAGGTGAATGTAGGGAAGAGTAAAGTGATGGTCTTTGAGAGAGGTGAAGTCAGTGAATGTACAGCGAGGTTGGATGGTGAGGAATTGGAAAATGTGAGTACGTTTAAGTACTTGGGTAGTGTGATGAGTAAGGATGGAGGTTTGGAGGGCGAAGTGCTTGAAAGGGTGCAATAGGGAAGAAAGGTTGCAGGTTCTTTGAAAGCAGTGATAAGAAACAGGGAAGTGAGCATGGAAGTGAAAAAGTTACTGTCACGGGGTTTTTACAATAAAACAATGTTTTTAAAATAAATGCTGCTTAAATATTTAAATTGATATTAATATTCAATAATATTGAAGAGCAAAGACAATGATTGTCTTGCTACATCAAGCAACGATTACTTTACGCTGGCTTGTGCACGATTCTCTGAGAACGAGAATTTAAAAACTTTCTCAACAGTACACAGCAGAGACTAATTACTCACAAATGCTGAATTAGTACTGTTAGCCTCTGGAGAAAGTTACTTCACCCCTGACAATAAATAACTAATACTAACATCAGGTTCTTGCCGATGCTTAACTCCTGGCACAACGGATTTAAAGTTAATACAACAAGACTGGTCTAAGTACCAGTTATGAATAGTCAAACGTCTATGCAAGCTAGGAGCTATGTGGGAAATAAGCTTAATTATGGAGAAATGAAACAAGAGTTTACTTTACATTAAGCTCAAGAAAAAGAACTGTTAAATTTATTGATTACAAAAAATAAATTTAACGTTACATTTCAAATCAAATCAATGAGACGCACTCACTCACTCTCACAAAAGCTAAATACTTACGCCTAGGAAAAACACCTTAACTAAACTCTTAAGACTACAAAATACACAAAGGAAATACCAGTCGATGAATGCTATGTATCACCCGGGGGGTGGGAGTTTGAAGAACTGTGAAGTGGAGTTTGGGTACTAGCTGACCTCTCACACTGCTGGCACAAGACCTCTCTCCGTCACAGCAAACACTAGACTGAATTCGAATAATGCATAGGCAGGACGCACAAGCCACCGGAAGAAGGCGTGGCTAACGGTTGAGGAGAGCAGGGGCGAACAATAAAGAAACAATTGTATCGCTCAGTAGAGCACTTAGTGACGTGCATTAAATCGGTCACTTTTAAACAGTGACGAATGTTTTGAAAAGTATACCCCGAGATGGAGGGAGAAACGGTTAGCTGAGCTATACACAGTGAGTTTTCCACTAATAGTTCGTGGCTTCTCACAAAACGGAAATGTCGCGAATTGATTCGTGACAGTTACTACATGACAGTATTGTGATACCAACTCTAACGTATGGAAGTGAAGCTTGGACGTTGTTGGAAGGACACAAGTCAAGAGTGAGAGCAGTGGAAATGAGTTATTTAAGAGGAGCCTGTGGAGTCACATGGAGAGACAGGCTGACGAATGAGGATATAAAGGAGCGTTGTGGTGTGGATGTGGATGTGATAGGAAGCGTTATGAGGAACACACTGAGGTGGTTTGGCCATGTGGAGAGGATGGAGGGTGAAAGACTGACGAAGAGAGTGTATGTGAGTGAGGTGGAAGGGGGAAGAGGAAGGGGGAGGCCGAGGATGAGATGGAGGGATGAGGTGGAGAGGTATATGAGAGAGGGGGGTGTGAGTTGGGAGCAGGGCAGTGAAATGGCGGGGGACAGGGCGACTTGGAGGCGATTTGTTTGTGGCCACCCCAAACGGGATTGAGGCGTCTGGCAATAGACAGATAGATATATTTTAGACCTAATAGTACGGGGCTTTTGTTATGACTCAAAATTGTTTATTGATATTGACCTGTGACCTTGAGATCAAGGTCAAGGTCATTCGCACTATGCAAATCATGTTCATTCTTGACCCACTACATTTCCACCGAATTTGGCCAACTACTTTCCAGTTTAGCACTTCCAGGCATGAGTCGGCCATTTCGATTTTCTCCAATATCTCATAAAGGATTTGTTGGATCTAAATACCAATACCCAAGTGCACTAGTACATGTTGACAACTTCATACTGGAACATTTGCAAAGCAATCGATTTAGTAGTTCTTTGCTGCACAAGAGAGCAAAAATTGAAAAAAAAAAAAAAAAAAAAATAGAGGGTGCAAATGCTAGGAAAACAAATATTTATGCCAAAAGAAGCCTGTATCCAAGGTACAGCATTCCTGAAAATATCAAGTCCCTATCTCAAACAGTCTTGGAATGCCAGCCTTCTAGATCTTTAAAAGAAAAATCTAAAAAATCAGTAAGAACTCCACTGCATGAGGAATTCATAATAATAATAAGAACAATAATGATACTACTACTACTACTACTACTACTATCACTAATAATAATAAAATAATAATATCAGTACTACTACTACTGCTACTACTGCTAATAATAAGAATGATAATAATAACACGAAATATGAAACTGCTGAAGCAGTATTCAAAGAACTCGACATTCCAGGTGATAATGTCACATTCTTGATTAGAATGACAAAAAAAAAAAAAAAAATCCACACGAACTGTGCATCAGATACGGTGAACAGTCTTTGAAATATACATAGTATTAAGAGTCAAAGTCGTTCATACTATGCAAACCATGTTCACTCATGACCCACTACATTTCAACCGAATCTGGTCAAAATCGGCCAAATACATTCCGATTTAGCACTTCCAGGTGTAAAGCAGCCATTTTGATTTTCCTCAATATCTCAGAAAGTATTTGTTGGATCTCAGTATCAATACCCAGGTGCACTATACCGATTTTGCGCTACTAAGGCCTACAAGCCACGTCCACTTTATGTGGAATCTGGTGATTGGTTCATATAAAATGTTCGAGTGGCCACCCATGTATAATCATACTAAATGTGTTCTCAGTTCATAATCAGGCCTGTACTCCTCTTCAGTAATGTTAATAATAATCAAGAAAATAAACATAAAAATAGTATGAAGGAATTAGTATTTCACAGAGGATGATAGAAATGTTATCTATGTATCATAAACTGTCGAAGTCAAGAATACAATTCGTTTTCGAATGAAGCTTTTCACTATTTCTTTGTTCTGTATCAAACAAATATACTACAAACAAATGACACCAAACATAAAGTACAATAGTCAGTGAAGTACAGTGTGTATAGTCTAGTTACTGATAAAAGTCAATATTGTTATAAGCTGTCCTTGGGGAGGTAAAATGCTCAGGGAAACAGCCAGTCACTCGGCGGGAAATTAAACGTACCACCAACCAGCTGACGTCATCTCACAGTTGTCAAATGTCAAAACATGTCCTCCCTGTGGAAATCACCAATGATAAAAGTACGTATGCTTTGCTTGTCCCCGTTTGTAAGTCATATTTATGGGGTATGTTAAGGCAAAAGTTACAGGTTTATTATAATAGCCTATCATTATGCAGATCAGTAACTGCCAACGTTTAAAACTAAAACAGATGACACAAATGTAATCTTTCCTTCCACAGTGACCTTACTCTCATGACACTGAGACCTGTTTTTTAATAGCTGTATTGTACTTTAAAATGCATGGTCGCTTATAATTATAATGGCCATACAATAAATGGTTACATAAATGAAAGGGCGTGGAAGTACCGACAGTGAGCATGTAACAGTACCGTGCTGCAGTGATACACCCCTGCTCATCATGGAGAGAGAGAGAGAGAGAGAGAGAGAGAGCGAAGGACTTGGGAGAGCAGCAGGGTGGTGAGGAGGGAGAGTAAGGTGCCTGTTTAATTTCGCGATTCATTGCTTGCAAAAATAATTTATAATAAGAGCAGCAGAAAAATCTACATTTGAAGACCGTCATCACTGTGGCTGTTCCTTTTACCTCCCCGTGGACTCCATTTATAAGAGTTTTATGAGTTATACAATGATTTGGGATATATATTATCGTACAAACCGGTTCACTGAATGTTGTACCTTATGTTTGGTGTCATTTGTCTGTGCCAACATTACGTTTGCTACAATCAAAGAAATATTGAATAGGCTTTTTTCGAAAGTGAGCATGCACCCTTGACACTGTTTGTGGCACCTATTTTATATTTTTTATATCCTCTCTAATGTACTAATGCCTTGAAAAAAAAAAATCCCATTGTTATACTCCTAATAACTAACATTACTGTAGAGACAACCTGATCTGTTTATGAACTGTCAACTCAATACAAATAAATGGGCAGCTGCACCAACATTTTGTATGGACAAATCAGCTGTTTTCAGCCACAGAAAGTGGGCGTGGCTTCTAGGCCATATTAGCGTAAATCGGTCCCATACAGTATATGTTGATGACTACAACCGGTACATATGCAAAGTGACCAGTTCATTAGTTTTTGCTACGGCAGAGAGCAAAAAATTGAAAAAAAAACAAAAAACACACACGTGCAAACATAGAGGAAGCTAGTGCTAAGAAAAAAAAAATACTTGTGCCAAAAGAAGCCTGCATCCAACATACATCACTCCAGAAAATTTGAAGTCTCTATCTCAAACGGTCATGGATTGGCGTCTGATACACAGAAGTTTTGCAATTTGGCAGTGTGATGGTCAAATCATAGGCAGCATTAGATGCCTGTGTAGCATGCAGGAATTTTTGGAGAGGTGTCACAATGGATATAATTTAGTCTGAGAATCTGCATAACAGTGTCTGTAAAATAATGCTAGGGAGGCAACATTCTGTCGCACTTGTAGGAGAGGTGGTTCACTTGTAACTGCTGGGTTATTAATTAGTCTTATAGATTCGTCTTGAATTTTGTCCAGTTGTTGTAGTGCAACCTCTCCACATCCACTCCCTCAGAATGGGAAATATTCACGTTGAGGTGCACAAGCACATGACTATTTTTTGTTAGAGCCAACTGCTCATCAGTTAAGAAGTTCCAGATTGAGCAGCAACATACATTAAGTTTGTATGACGAAGTTTTAACAAGTGATCAATTATGAGAGGTCAAACTGAGGATAATGTTGAGTGAAACACCGATAATTTCAATTCTTTTAGATGTAGAAATATTGCTTGCATTGAAATTAATATATGAATCAGGCAATTTCTGTGAATTATCACATTGAATACACTGGTTTTCCTGGCATTAAATGGGACAATGTTATATTGTCCCCCTTCAGTGACCTTAGATAAGTTCTGATTTATGGAGATTGCTGTGCGAGTTGCTAGCTTGAGATTTCAAACACTGTGAGTGGGTGTTTAAGTGTGAAGGAACTGTGAAGGTTTGAGTGATTTGCATATGATTGAATATGATTATGGGTGGCAGACAACAGACTAATAATGTAAATGAAGAACGGCTTTGGGGTCAGGACTGATCCTTGTGGCACACCAGCATTAACTGAATGGAAATTGGAATATTCATCGTCTACATTTATTCATATCTTTCTGTTGCTAAGATATGAGAAAATCAATTGGGCAAAAGATGATAGGCAATAGCAAGGGAGTTTAAATAACAGGGAATGCCTCACTGTCAAATGATAGGGAAATATCAATAGCTAGTGCATGGATTTGTCCGTGTTGTTCATTTGGCTGAAGGATTGTATGAATAATGAGACTGAATATATCAACAACTGATCTTTCGTGACAAAAACCATAGTGTCTGTCACTAATTAAATTGTTTGAAAGATATTTAACCCTTGCTGAGCTGCAGACGTCATATGAGGCACAAAGAAGGTTTGTTCGGTCACACTGGAAGCCTCATGAGAGGTACTATTTACATTCGTTATAAGACAATGATTCAGGGGAGGTTAAATTCCTTACATAGAATATGTGTTTAACAGTATCCTTATTAACACTTTCATAAACACTACAAAGATAAGATGTGATAAATATTGATCTGTAATCATAGAGATCAGAGAAACTTCCTTTCTTTGGAACTGGGTGAATGTTGGCTCTTTTTCAAGAATTTGGGAATGAAAAAGTATGTGTGCAGTCTTAATAATTTAGCTGGATAAGGAGCATGTTCTAGGTAACACTTTCAAAACTGCTGGAGGAACTCCATCTGGACCTGTGATAGGTTGTACATATTTAGTCTGCTGCTCACAACAAGGTGAGGACCTATAAAAAGTACCAGAGCCAACCCATCCCTGAATCACATCATTTTTATGTTTCTGACCGGAATCGTGCTAAGTCTGTTCTTCACTTTGCAAAAAATGATTTCACCCGTACTAAATGGTCTCAGCTCTCCAAATCGAATTCTTCTCGCTCCTTCTGGCACCTTGCCAAAAACCTTTCTAACAATTTTACCTCAACATCCTACCCTCCTCTTTTCTACTTTGATGGTCCTGCAGTTATTTCTTCTATTGATAATGCAGATCTCTTCGCTCAGACTTTCTCCTCCAATTCCACCTTAGATGATTCCGGTGCTGTTCCTCCATCACTTCCACCCCTCTGACTTCCTCATGGCTGATATTAATATTTCCTCGGCTGTTGTACTCTCTGCCATCACTGGCCTCAATACTAACAAGGTATATGGGTCTGATTGAGTCCCTCCTGTTGTTTTCAAGAACTGTGCTTCTGTGCTTACACCCTGCCTAGGCAAGCTCTTTCGTCTTTGTCTGTCAACTTGTACCTTTCCTTCTTGCTGGAAATTTGCTCTCATTCAGCCAGTCCCAAAGAAGGGTGACCATTCCCAGCCCTCTAACTATCGTCCAGGTGCTTTAACATCCTGTGTCTCAAAAATTTTTGAGTCTATTCTTAACAGAAAAATTTAAAAGCATCTTTCTTATCACAACCTACTTTCTGATCGTCACATGGGTTCCATCAGGAACGCTTCATTGGCAATCTTCTCACCTACGTTTCAGACTCCTGGTCATCCTCCTTTCGGGACTTTGGCGAAAGCTTTGCCATTGCACATGACATCTCAAGGGCTTTTTATGGAGTCTGGCATAAACATCGCTCACCTGAGTTTTAAAGTACTCGATAGAAGTAGCAGTACCCCTTACCTTACTGGGTTTTCTATCAGGCTCGCTCCAAAGAAAACGAGTTCTATGGGAGGGTAACTATTCCACACCACTCATAAAAGGTATTTATTTATTTATTTGGTACGAATTATATGTAGTACGAAAGTATATTGGTTTTCACACAGTAATATAGGCAATATAAGCATTGTTTACTCATCAAACACATCAACATACCTGACCTTTTTTTGCAACATTACCTGATCCTTTCTGACTGTTTCTTCCTCTAATGCTATGTAAATGCATTGTCATCGATTGGGGAATCACTCTGGCCCTGAATTTCATACCGTGGCACGACATGTCTTTACTGGCCAGGTTACCGGTAACAGGTGAATTGCCGAGACAATGGCGTGCGGGAGGGGGGAGGTCATGCGGGGTAAAGTGTTGTCCCTTCCTGGTATCTTGTAGAGGAAGGCGTCCCGTGTATACGTACCAAAAATCATGTGCGAAAATTAAAAATTGTGCAAATTAAGGAACTTGCAATTGATGCGCGTTTATATACATCAACGGGACTGACAGTGACAAAACGTGTGGACGTATATATACGTCAACGGGATGCAACGGGTTAATTATGCCACCTATATCAATATTTGGACATTTAAAATGACAAACAAGGCTAGTGGTGTGTGGAATGCACACTGGAAGAAAAAGGTAATACATAGCTTCCAGTGCTAACCAGAATATTGCTTCCTGTCTATAAATTAAATTTTAGGAGACTTTCTGGTGCGTCTAATTTTGGAGTCACAGTTTATACTGACTTGTAAAACTGTCGACGTTGGTGACGGACTTGATTGGCTGTCATTTTCATTTGGGAACCTGATTTCTATTGGTGAATGTAAATGTCCTTGTTTCAGAATAATATTATTCGAGAAACATATTAAGTTTGACTGTCCTTTAGTTTGCTAACATTCCAAGGTGAGTTATGATTAGATATGCTGCTTAATAGTGGACAGCATGAGGTCTTGTACTGTCCATCATTTGTTTCTATATATTATCTCACTCAGCATTATGTGTGTAGTTACTGCAACAAAGAACTATCAGTACCATCTGTCCCTCAGCGAGGAACCTATTATTCTATGGCACACTTCCTTATCTTGACTATCCACCTCGTTCTTGACCTACCCTGATGTTCTTCCAAACACCCGTCATTCATACACTTCCTCAAGCCACTGTCTGGTTCATCATTTGCTTCATATGTCCGCAGAGCTTCAAAATGCTTTTCTTTTCATTTTCCACCACAACAACCACCATACTGCAGACATCATGCAGGTACTTCTCTTTCAAATATTTCTCGTTCATCCACATATGTGTTTACGTCATTCAACAGCTATCTGGAGCTTGGTAAATAACATTTATACAGTTCTGGGGACCTGTGAAAAATATATGTACCCTAATAACAGCCGTATTTCTAGAAAATATTATGAACAGTTCAGAGACGATCATTCTTAGAAGTACGAGTATATGAGTGTGTGTGTGTGTGTGTGTGTGTGTGTGTGTGTGTGTGTGTGTGTGTGTGTGTGTGTGTGTGTGTGTGTGCGCTTCAGATGTTTGTATATACGAGTAGTACTAGTCTAGTGCATGAGTTACTGTGTCATGAGCCCACAGTTTACTTTCCCATTCCGTCATTGTAATTTGCCTCCATCTCTTATTGTAACCACGTACTATTTTCTTCACCTCATGTATGAAATTATTTTTACGCAAATACCAGTCCTTCTTTCTTCGTACCCGTGAATCCTTGTGCATCAGCTAGTCTCGTCCACATACCTTTTTCTTCGTACCTTCTGGTTCTTAATTAGTCATCCTTCTCGTTGCCTGCAGTAATTGCCACGTTGTTGTGAGCTGGGACAGTTACTTCAGTCGTTCAGTGAAGCAATTCTCTCGCTTGAGTGTCCCCACAAGCCTCGTCTTCACACTGCATCTCCTCGATTGCCATTCTCTCTCTCTCTCTCTCTCTCTCTCTCTCTCTCTCTCTCTCTCTCTCTCTCTCTCTCTCTCTCTCTCTCATATATATATATATATAAACAATTAACTCTAAGCCCTTGGCCACCCCATCTGGGATACATTGCGTCTGGCAATGAATGAATGAATGAATGAAATATTCCCTTTTATAATCGCCTCACCGAGTCTCCTAACATCTGTACTCTTTCACTGTCACCATAGACACCATGCTGTGAATATATCCATGATCCTTCTATACATCTCTGAGTCATAATGGTATATTTTCATTAGCTCTTTAACATTTTTTACCCTTTTCTTAGTAGTCTGTGAGGTACACTGGCGGTCTAAAGTTTTGTCCTGATCCCCTGGCAACATGAATCACAACCAGCTGAGGTGTGAACAAAGTGCTTCGTGAAGAGAAAGGTGCGAGGTGCCGGAGTAGCAGGAGAGGGAGGGTTAGAGGGGGATTTAGTGTTCTAATGCATGGGAACATAGGTAACCAGGAGGTGGATTTAACACAGTGATATGGAAAGATTAAGTTACTTAATTGATTTCATAAACGCTATTCTTCACTGTATACTGTAGTTTTATAGAGGAACTAAGTTTCTTCTGTCTTACGATAATACACCTTTCAGTCAGCATTATGGTCATGCATTTTGTCTTCAAATAGTATACGAAACATGCCAGACATACAGGTATTGATGAATATCATCATGATTTCGTGTTCAATAAGGAGTGACGGAAAACAGCTTGAGGACTTCATTCCGCATCAGGAGAAGGTGTTCGGGAGGTGATTGAAATATATTATGTATACTAATGCCCAATTTTATTGTAGAAAAATAATGAAATACATAAGATATGCAGGTAATGACACATTCAGATAATAATAATAATCATCATCATCATCATCATCATCCGGACCTTGCTTACCACCCTAGGGCAAGGTGAGAAGCAGCAATGTCCAGACAGCCCAAATTTTCCCAGTCTAATGGGCCATGCTTCCATTTGCTCACCATTCAGGCCCCCGGAATCCTGGCTCTATCTGATACTCCAAAAACATTCACCACGTTCTGCAGCTTCACATAAACGTATCCAATAGAGTCAATCCGAAAGCCGTCACGTTAGGAAGAAGTGCCAAATAATAATAATAATAATAATAATAATAATAAAAATAATAATAATAATAATAATATATATATATATATATATATATATATATATATATATATATATATATATATATATAAGTAACCAACCGTCTATGTTTGAAAGAAACTTACAGTACATGCATGTTTAGTCATCATACTTATCTAGGGTAACCCAAGATACCAT
>NC_137053.1:14304895-14482395 GCF_032717465.1 Coenobita brevimanus | reverse complement strand
TGGTCCGTACCACAAAAGATGGCCTTGGTTTATTTGTCTGATTTCAAAGATCTACCCATAGGCATTGAGAATCATCATGATAGCAATCCCAAATAAACAACTTACACTGGCTAGACAGCTGTAAAACTTGTGTCGATAATCTGTTTTCTGAAGATTCAGAAAATAGGGTTGATGGTGGGGGGTGGTGCTCATTATGTGTTCTATAAATGCTTTAAACTCACTTTTAATGATCATTATGTTGTTTATAATTCATGTTTTGTTGAGTGGAGTGTTGGTTATAAGAAGACACTGTACAATATTTTATCAAAACCCACTGAATAATAAATTAGCCTGACCACTGAAAGTTGGCGTTTTTCTTCATGCTTTCTCTTTGTCGTAATAATTCCCTTCAAAAAAGGTTAAATAGTTTAACATCAAGGAATTATATTAAATAAGCTTGTCAAGTATCACTTGAATCCAAATTTGACCCTCTACAAAATACTGCCAGGTTGCACCTGGCATTCTCATAAGCCGTAAAAAAATATACTTCCCAGACATGTGATATAATTCTATAAAACTGTGATATACTTACTCGGCTTACTGTGCATACCTCAGCATATGCTAGTTTAATTCCTGTCTCACTTCTTTAATTACTTTGTGTCTTTTCAGGTGCATTAGTGAACGTTATTCTTCACCATGAAGATGGATCAGCATACAGAGAAGGCATGCATAATCCTTTCTGGCGACAGTGATTCACACATTGTTCTCATATCACCAGAGACTATGATTCTCGGAACACTTTTCTTAGTGCTGCCAGAATAAGACAGCACACACCGCTGCATGACACTGCTGCAACCGTAGGAGAGGGAGAAGTGCCAGAGATATTCCATCTGTCCATCATCCAATCCTATGTCGCCCCATAAGGAGCCGGGGCTAGGCAAGTTGGTCCTGACATTTAAGATGAGAGTGACCAGCCTCACTCATCCCTGAGTGGCATTACGTGAGCAACAAACCCTAACCATCTCTTGGATATAAACCTACACAGGCTCAATCCGATTGGAACACCTTAATTACCCACTAACCACCAGGCACCACAATTTGGTTATATGGTTATCACCCAGCGCAGTAAATGGTTTCCTAGTTTACAGAAAACCATATGGCTTGTCACTCAGTTTAAAGTTACCCATAAGTAGAAGGAAGATAAAAGAATGAAGGAAAGAAAGCGAGAAGTGTAAAGTCACCCGTAGGCAGAATAAAGAGGAAAGAGTGAAGGAAAGAAAGACCGAAGAGGAAGGATGGAAGAGAGGAAAGGGCAGATACCCAAAGCAGCACTATATCGAGCGAGTGATGGTGATGCCCCCACCTACCACTCAGAGGTAATTTATCATAGACAAGATTGCCAGATGTTCATTATGAAGTATGATTTGGATCAACTTGAAGGCAAAGATGACGGCTCCCTTTCACAGGTGAAGCAAAGTTCCACAAGAGAACAGGCCTCAGCCTCAAGAGTTTTATATCAAACTCGTATTTTTTGTCTACCAGAAAAGGCAACAAAATACATAAAAGGACCAATTACAAGAGGACTCTTAAAAAAGTGTGTTGAATTACAAGCAGACGCCAAGATACGAGATGTTGCAACAAAGTATAATGACACCGGAATTCTAGCTCTTGCCTCAAGAGAGCTAGTTCCAGCAGAGGTATGATAAAATAAGTCCTGCTACAGACTTTATACCAACTTAAAAGGCATAGAAGACAGTACTGCTACAGGTACTGCATATGATACTGAAGACCCTGATAACAGGTACAAAGAGTCAGAAAGAGATGTCAATTACCACTTGTTGCAGTGTATCCGATGTGAACTGTTTAAATCACCCAGAGTTATGAAACTAGCAGAGCTCAGAAATGTTAAAGGACGGCATGCTGTCCTTTGGAGTGGATATACGAGAGTCCACTAAGAAACACCTTCGAAGGAAACTTGAAGCTGATCTTGGAGACATACTTCATATATCTGCCGATGAAAGAGGAAAGCCCTTGGTATTTCCATACATCTTAACTGCCTGTGACCTGACACGTGAAAATCAGCAGCTGAAGACCAAGCTGAAAACACCATTCTCAAGGCATTAGTGTTTCCAGCCATAAGTCTATTCCCAAATAACAAACATAACGTTAACAAGATTTATGTTTTCATTTTCAGTAGCATATGTTTGTATCATAAAGAAGTTAAACACTGCATATTTTGTTTTATATTGTAACACAAATGTGTCAATTCGTCAGACTGTGGTAAAAATTTACAGATTTATTTGACGTAATTCTGTGCATGAGGGGCATCTCGTTTGATGGGCTCAGTAGAAGATAAGCTACCGATTTCAAATTGCTATCATGCCAAAATGTGATCATCAGATACCCATCTTTCAAAATATGCATATTAGAATAGGCCACATTGAATAGTATCGATCACCCTAATTAGTGTACATAGCTCACGGACTATAGTGCCTTTATTACCTCTGCAAGATTTTGGTAGCATTACTTTGTAACATTCGTGTCCTCTAGTCGTAAGTCTTTCTCTAGTTTACTTTTTCTTAAATTCCATGTTAGCCTTTACAAGGTTTTATTAGCTTTTTCATAACTCGTTTGCAATTTTTCAATTTATATGTAACCTGTGTGTGGCCTTGGTGTACGTGTCTATGAAGCGACCTCGTCACAACTTCCACTTTGTTACACCCACACACTCTGACACACGCCTACACGCACCCTAACTTTTATGCTTCACACACAAGCATAGTTTTTCTTCCCCGACATAAATCCACACGGGGACTCACTTACAGAAACATGCAAATATATACACCTGTAGTACATTGGTACAAAATATCTGTATCAGTGTTAGCTGTTGTATTCGTAGCAGTTTATATTAGATCGGTTAAAAGACCAGACGTTCTCTTTAGAGAGAAAAGAATAGCCAGAATTAACCGTTCATGTTGACAATACATGGAAAAGAGGTGTCTCTAGGGAGTAGTATTTAAAAGTGGGACTCTTGTATCAGCTGTGCTTGTGTGTCCTAGTCTGTATATGCCATCGCTTTAAGCCATTGGGAACAAATATATGCAAATATATGAAAGGATATAACATTTGCCTGAAGACCAGGAGAACAGCACGAGGTAGTCCCACTATAGTCTTCTCTTGGTCGTCACTTTTATACATACCATCTCTGCATAACGGCTTTGACCGGTACTAGGGATATCGATGCCGTATCTCCCGGGAGGGGTGGGGGGGAGAGCCTTCGGAGTTTCATTCTGCGAATTGAATATCTACTAATATGCAAGACTCTGACTTCATAGGTTACAGATTATGGACATGCATAGTGACTTTGGCTGAAATCCTCGGGAGTGCTGGCTTAAGAAGCTCCTCTTCCCTACTAAACCTACTTCCTACATACTTACCGTCCTACTGACCGTACCCACCTGTCAGCCACCCTACCTGCATTTTACCTCCAAGCTCATCTACCTTCCTGCTTACCTCTTTGGCTACTCATTACTTACTTCTCTGCCTGTATTTGCGCCTACTTTTCTTGTTGCCTACCTACCTCTTTGGCTACTCGCTACTTACTCCCCTGCCTGTATCAGTGCCTACCTTTCTTCCTGCCTACCTACTTCCCTGTCTACCTCCCTGCCTACCTCCCCACCATCCTTCCACGCCTAACTACCGACCTGTCAACCTACCTTTTTAACCACCTCCCTGTCAACATAAATTGCCTGACTAAAGTACCTTCCTCCCTACCTAAATGCTTATCCTTTTACCTACCTCGTTCTCCGCCTTCACCTCCTAATGAAATAGTGACATTGATCCGTATCTAGATTTTTTTTCAGCTTGCCAGTTTCCAGTGAGTTGTATCAAAACTGTGGAAGAAAGCATAAATAACTGCATTTTGAATTCTATTTCTAGTGATGTCAGTGTTATGCATATGCTCTTGTAAATACTTCTTTTTCTTTTTTTTTCTTTTTTTTTTTGGCGACTTAAGTTTTACTCTGTGTTGTCTGGCCCGAATACAGCACTCCTTCAGGTGGAGAGGATTAATTGGATGGTTCAATAATCAAAATCTCTCAATAACTGTGGTCGCTAAATCGGGAACGAGCAAACTTGCGGATGGACGGATGGAAAGTCTTTCATTCCAGCTCAAGTATGCAAAGAACATAGACTTCGTCTTAGGGAGTTTCTCTTCTGTGGTGGCACTAGTAGCTTTTTTCACCTCCACCACCACCACTGCTGCTGCTACTGCTGCTGCTACTACTACTACTACTACTACTACTACATTTTTTCCACAAAAAATCATCTCCATCCATTTGGGAGTTATACTGTGAAGATTAAAATCAACCCTCATAATACAATTCATCATTTGGTGTTGTAATGTGAATGTTAACACTAACCCTCATTACAATACGTTGGGACCAAGAACGCCAACGGCTATGGTTACCAATCATCTACAACTACTTTTATTACTTTATTCATTATATTACAGTGTTATTAAAGACAGGAATCTATTGCAGTCGCTGGTCTATGCAATTCTCGACCACAGTAGCTTCATACCCACCAGAGAGGCGGGCCAGAGGGCTGATGATCTTGTGCCCGTGAGGCATAGGAATGCAGACCTTATGAGAGTGAATGACAGTCAACTACTCATCCAGGCCATAACAGAACTCTGGGGTTGACTTTTCTGATCAGAAAGAACCTCTGTCAGTCTTGAGAAGAATCCACCCGCCTCTGGACCCATCCCACCAGATGGTGTGAACACAAGGCGGGTGAATCGACCGTGGTCCGCATGTTGGATCCTTTCTTGATAGTTTCCGTTTTTTCCTTGTTCATTCCTTTTGTGTGCAGCCTCGACAGGCAGTTCACGTTGACATGCTGCCATAGGATCAAATATCCTAATGTCGAAGAAAGCCCTCTGCCCATGTTTCCAGAAACCTCGTGAACGGACATCCACTCTTGCATCATTTGATCTGTTTACTGTTCTGTGAATGAGGTGTTCGCCATCCAGAGGTAGTAGAGTTGGCTCTATGGTGACGGCATGGCATATTTCCTGTAACATTTTCACAGTGTGGTAGCGTACTTCATCATGCTGAGAGCAAACAAAGCCTCAAGTCTTGCAAACAACTGCATGGTTTGCATCAAAGACACTGCCACGGGCACAGTGTTTTTTATTTGCCACCCATATCTCAAGACTATGGCATCAATAAATTCTTGTTTGTTGAAGTGGAAGCCTTTTGCCTTGAGAGGTAAGATTGTCATCCAGTTCAGTGCCTCAACCTCCAGTGCCATTTCAACTCTTCTGCACTGGTCTAATGTAAGTTGTTCGGTTATGTGCTGCAGCTGGTCCTTTTGTCTTGCTTCTCGCTCTTTGCTTATCCTTGTCTTTATATGTTCCTGCTTTTGGTGGTTGACGAGAGGAATGATTCCCTGATAGCATCCTCTGGTGGTTGTAGCAGCAACTCCTTGTCGGAGATGGTCCACATCACGAAGGTCCATATGTGTTTTACACCATACTTAAATGCGCTGTATGCTGCATGGGATTCTGTTTTTGCGTGGCTGAAAAGTACGTGTATATCTTCTACCCATGTCTTTACCCATCATGCACATATTGGTCTTTGAATTCCTTAGTTCCAGTCAGAGCACCTAAATATCTCTGATCTTCTTTAGTCACTATTAAATTTGTGTCTCTAAAGGCCTCCTTTGTAGTACAGTCGCCAGAAAGCATACTGTGCGCCCCCCAGAAATAAACTTCTAATTGACATTTCTAGAAAGGAAAATATGCCTAGAAAACGATGAGGTACGTTAACACGTCAAAAAAATGTCCCACGTACCCTCTGGGGACTCACGAACTACCCGGGATGGGGACCTTGGGAACTCCAACAGAGGATGCACCCAAACAACTGACAGACAAATGACACATCACCTCGGGGGTTTTTAAGGACGCTGAATCCGAAAATGGTCTTAATTTTACGACTAAATGTCTTGGTCACCTGATAAGGGTTATTCCAGGTCAAAAAAAATGACGTTATTGAAATAAAATTGTCTGTTGTATCGAAACATACAAAACATAAGCCAGATTTTGCAAATTTTATTGTTTTCCTTCATATCCTTCCGTTTGCCTTTGTGTGTGTTGTTTTTAATGCACAGATTTATAAAAAAAGTGGCTTATTTTCATTGTTTATTTAAATATTCATTAATAATGGTGTTAACTGTGACCAATTCTTTTCATTCCAGTTAAAGAAAAGCAATAAAAGTAATGCATCATGCCCAATGAAAACGTGACCCAAGTGCTGATCCTGCAGTTCTGGAACTTTCTCAAAAAATATGCATTCTTCACACACTAGCCTTCTCTGACCATGGTTGCTTTACATCCCTGAATAATATCAAAGGAAGTGCAAGTGAAAGACTACAGCAGTTCCACAAGATCTATGACTAACATCTCCTCCAGTCACATGACTCCCCTCACTGTATGCAGTGTGTGTGATCAGATACCCTAAACTCTTCCAGCTGACCTGGATAGTGTCGCGTGTCACCGACAGTGTTATTAGCGCATCACGGCAAACCTCCATCGTCTGGAAGATGAAACAGAAGAAGAAGCATCAATATCACAGCAGCATTGCTCAGCTAGTAAATTGGCTTTGGCAAGTTCCCATGGGACCCTCTTCCCATCAGAGTGCATTTTCTGCAAAAAAGTTGAAATCAAAGCAGAAAATAGCAAAAATCAGAGACCAGAAAATTTCTCCCCTTTCAGGAACAAAGCAAATCCTTGGGAGCAAATCACACCAAGGGCAGAAAAAATGAGTCTTGTTGCACTCTATCGACGAGTGAAAGACAAAGATCTCTTTGCTGTTCAAGCAAAGCATCATCCTTCATGTTTCAAATCTTTTCGCACAGCCCTTGCCAACTATGAACTTGGGATTCATAGGGCTGAAGGATCACTGGATTTTGAGTACATTCGTTTGTCAACTGCCCACCAGAAGGATTTCGTCTTTGTATTGAATCACATTCAAACTGATGTTGTCCAGCAGAACTAGATGCTAAAACTGTCTTTCCTGCTCTTGCTCTGTGTTGAAGAACTGAGACGGAATGGATATGAAAATTCGAAGTATCGATCAGGAAAACTGTTAACACTTCTAACAAAAGACCCAGTCAAGGATCATCTCTGTTTCACAAAGGTCAGTAGAGACAAAGTTGATGTGATTTCGTTCTGGCTCGTGTACAGTTCACACATCACCGTTTCTGATACTCTGGCAAAAATGCAGATAAGTACCAAGACATCGCACTCCTTCTTTGAGGACCTATTCTACAGGCTTTCAGTAAGTCCAAAGCACCAGCTTGGTTGCCAACATCCACCAACATGGAGCTCAGTGCTGAGAAGCTTCTACCTCCAGACCTCATCCGTTCCTCGGCATGATCATTACAGTCAAGGAGGACGGGGGTCAAATGAAGACTAAATGTCTGGTGTTCTTCAATGGGCAAGACCTGAGCCATGTAATTTCAGAGGGAGAATGGAAGCTGCCTAAACACTTGCTTCTCTGTGTGTCTGTCAGGCACTTGTTCCGAAGCAAGCAATTCACTACCATACTGTCCCTGCTTGGTCACTCAGAGAGCTACAGTTTTGGTTTAGAGATTGAAACTGCCCTAGCCAAGGTTCTTGATGAAGTTTCAGTGCATCTCACACCCCAAATCGTGACAGGAGAGGGCAACATAGAACTTGAATAAAACCACAGGTAATGTCCACGGCAGTAACATTGTCAACAGTGGTGGAGGAATTATGGTGCAGGAGATCATGCCTGAGTTTGAGAACCCAAACACCCAAATGCTGCCTATCACTGACAAATCAAAACAGAATAGCCTGAAAGTTGACACACCAGAAACTCTCCCACCCTTGCATTTTGCTCTTTTTGGCCCAAAGTTTCCCCAGAACTCATCATTCACATCCCCTGCCGAGAAAAACACAGTCTATGCTGCTCAGATGCAAAAGTACTAAGTCTAGCTTTTCATTAGGTATATCAGAAGTGACGGCATACAATCCGTGCTTGGGATGTCTCACCAATGCATACCCGTACCTTCGGGCATTGACCACATGGGATCTGGTACACTACACTCAGATCATTTTTGTCCAGATTATCTTCCCTTACCACAACCATTCTCACCTTCTGATCTGAAGCTGTTGCCACCTGGACTCTTTTATTGTTTGAAAAGTTCTAAATGATGTGAACTTCTCTTGAATTTGGAATTATTATATACTTATTATTTGCTTCTTAAGTTTCACAGTTGTTATCCCTCTTTTCCATTGTTTGCTGTGCTTTTCATTTCAGTTTAATGAGTATACCTCTGTTGTACCCTAGTTTCAGGACACTGTATATAATATATTTAACCCGTGGATTGCGCAATTACCATTTTTTATCCTACCCCGTGGTGTGCAAAAAAGAAGGAAATTTTTTTTTTTAAGCTTTTGATTATTATAAACTTGAAGATAAACATCCAGGGGATCATCTGGTGAAAAGAAAAAAATCTCATTCTCTCTCCATCTTTGTATAAGGCCATGTGTAAGTTTATGTGCGGGAGTAGTGAAAAAATGAAAAATAAATCTTTTTGTTTTTGTTTATTATAAACTTGATAAACATCCAGGGCATCATCTGGTGAAAAAAAAAAAAGAAATCTCTCTCTCTCAGTCTTTGTTTAGCGCCATGAGTAAGTTTGTGTAGGGGTGGAGTAGTCAGCGGTGATGCACGGCCAGCACAGCCTGAGCTGTGGCTCGCAACTTGACGTTTCCCAGCCTGAGCTGTGGCTCGCAATCCACAGGTTAAATTCATCTTCTATGTATTCCAGGCTGTAGAATCTCAGGGCTCTTACAAAAATTCAATGATGACTCCTGATTTGATTCAACTGCTATAAGTTGACAGGACATATATAAAATCATCTTTGTCAGCAGGTTTTCTGTACACAGAGTACCTGAGACTTTGATCTGATTCCTTATAATCACACCTAAAAACGAGATGCATTCTTCTTCTTTTTCCACTGTGAAGTCGGTCCTGTCATGTGCCTTATTTATTGTTCTCAGATTATTGTTATCATTAGTAATTTGGTCTATGAGTTAAAGTGCTTAAGGCCAAACAAGGCTGCTGAAGTCATTAAAAATGGTAAAACTGATTAGCTCATAGACACATAAAATTTGGAGAGGCTTCAGAATTTCTGACAGCTCGGAAGTAAATACTGAGGCTGAGGAGGGTAAGCTGCCACTCCGGCTAAAATTACGGAAGACAACCACAAATCCGATGCCAACATTGACTTTGAGTCATTGGTAAAAACTGAGAAAGGCCCAGTATAAAGGACATCATGGTAAAAAAATATGAGTGCAGATCAACACATCTGATTCCACACCCTTGGGGGCTATGACATACTGACAAAATCTAATCCCAGGTAACGCCCATGGTAGAAGAACAGATGTGTCCACGCCTAGGAGTGAAGTCTGCTGAAAACTGAGATTCGCTCAGAACTTCCATCAACCCATAACTAAAGGGGCAAAGATTTTACGGATGGACGTCATAAAATAGGCGCGGGACAGAACTAAAAACACAAGTCATGTGTTGGGGTCTCAGTAAGTCTTTGGACTCTGTAGCATCACCGATACTGTAGCTCCAAAATACCCCTGCATCCAAAAGCAGGGTTAGGACAGGAGAGATATGGAATGCTTTCATAGCCAAATGAAGTCCTGCTTGATGTCTGACCAGGGGCAGCTGAGTATACTTCTTAACTATAGTTCATCTTGAGTAACACCAAAACTTGCTGGAGCAGGACGAAGATGATTGTGTGTCAGCATCCCAGCTACTATGGGCCAGAACCTTTAAAAGTTTCAAAACCTTCAGGGAGGAAAGATGAAACCTAAAATCCTCACCTCTTCCATACAAACAATTGTTTGTCCATTCAGAAACAAATCTGGATATGGATGCACCCCACATAATCGGCAGAAGTGCATTGCAACAGTCTTAAATGAGGAAAATCTAAAGACACACTTCTTGACCTAGGTAAAAACCCAGTCTATGGCAAATTGCAGTCAGTGCATTGCCAGCGATATATGATTTGCGGCAAACGAAATAGAGATGCCATCTACAAAGAGGGAGCCCTTTACTCCCCGCCGTAGGACTTCCACTATACCAGTAATTTCAACAGCAAATAGTGCCACACTTAGAATACTCCCTTGAGACACTCCCTCCTCCTGAATATACAGTAGAGAGAGCCCGCACCGTATACGTACCTGAAACTTCATCTCAGAGAGGATGTTCTAAATTGAAATGTGTAACACAGAGAGAGAGAGAGAGAGAGAGAGAGAGAGAGAGACAGACAGACAGACAGAGACAGAGACAGAGAGAGAGAGAGAGATGTGAAGAGCACATAACACAGCAAGCAAAATAACAATAAATAGTAAAGCAAGTACACACGCATATTATGGACGACACTAGAGTGTACGGTGGGAGGCATGAGGTGTGGAGTACAAAGTATGTGGTGTTGGTGCCGTGAGGTGTGGGGTGTTAGGTGTGGGGTATCAGGTGTGGGGTGGGATATTAGGTGTGGGATGGGGTGTATGAGGTGTGGGAAGTGCGAGGTGTAAGGTGTGGGGTGAGCTATGGGTTGCGATGATGGGTATGGAGTATGAGGTGTGAGGTATGGGCTGCGTGAAGTGTTGGGTGTTTACTGTGTGTCAGGTTTAATTTGTGGTGTGGGATGACGTGTGACGTGAGGTGTGTGGGGCATGATATGTGAAATGTGGGTTGTGGGGTGTGAGGTACGGGATGTGAGAGGCTTGTGTGTGAAGCATGATGTGTGAAATGTGGGGTGTGACGTGTGGGATGTGAGGTGTGGGGTGTGACGTGTGGGATGTGAGGTGTAGAATGTAAGGTATAGGGAATGAAGTGAGAGATTCCAGGTGTAAGGTATGGGGTGTGGGGTGCAGGTTATGAAGTGTGAAGTATGAAGCGAGCAGTGTGGGATACGAGGTATGAGGCGTGAGGTGTGACATGTCGGGTGTTAGGTGTGAGGCACTGAATGTTAGCCGTTGCGTGTGACGTCTGGGGTGCAAGATGTTCCGTGTGGGGTGTGAAGTGTGGGATTTGTGAGGTGTGGAATGTGGGCTGAGTGAAGTATTAGGAGTGAGCTATGAAGTGTGTTATGCGTGAGGTGAAAGGTTTGAGTTTGGGGCTAAGGGGTATGAGTTGTGGGTTGTGTGAAGTATGAGGTGTGTGAGGTGTGTGTGTCAGGTTTGGACTGTGAGGTGGTGGATGAGACGTGGGGTATGCGGTGTCCATTGTATAAGGTGAGAGTTGGGTGTGAAGTTTACTGTGTGACGTGTGGTATATGATAGGACAGGAGTTTGAGGAGTGAGGTATGAGGTACGAGTGGAGAGGTGTGGAATGTAAGATGTGGGCTTTGGGGCGTTGGGTGTGAGGTGTGGGGCGTGGGGTGTAAGCTGTGAGATGTGGAGTGTGTGGGTGAGATAAATAAGGTGCGGGATATGAGGTATGCGGTGACAGGTGTGAGGGTGTGAGGTATGAGGTAAAAGATATGGGCTGCAAGGTATAGCAAGTCGGGTGTGATGTGTGAGGTATTAGTGTGGAATGTAAGCTGTGGGTTGTGATGTGTGAGGTGCCGGGTGTGGGTTGAGAGACTGTGGTGTACGGTGTGGGGTATGAGGCATGGGGTGTGAATTGTCGGCCGTGAGGTGTGGGATGTGCTGTGTGGGGTGTTGGGTATGAGGTGTGGGGATGTGGGTTGTGATGTGTTGGGTGTGGTGTATGAGGTGTAGGTTTTGGTGGGGGGGAGGTGCGGGTTGTAAGGGACCACCAACTGGCGATGTCTGGTAAATTAACTAATGTCAAGACTCGCTCATGGCAGTTGACAGGCGCACATGTATGTACATACATACATACACTTTCATATGCTCAGAATATTATATATGGGCACATAAATTCACAATTACGTCCACACACACACACACACACACACACACACACACACACACACACACATGCACCAGTTGTGCTGTTTTCCTGGATACAGTTATGGAAAGCGGTGAAAGCATAGGAACTATGGAACTGAGGCGGAGGCATCAATTGAGCCATAATCAACCACTAGTTTTATACACGCCTGCAGTTTGCACTGGTCTTATCCCTTTCAGTCTAGTAACTTTTCGAATTGCTCGGACTAGCAGATTAAGGTTTTATTTAAAACAAAAGTACCGCCAGCAGCAGTTTAATGAATTAAGGTTGTATCTAATCCCTCCCCCATTTTCGAAAGTTGAGATACAATGATTTATTATATTGTAGGTCATTGACTTGAGGATATTAAGACGTTATTAACTTTTTGAATCAACTGACTTTTTTGGGGGGAGGGGGTTGCTCCCGTTATCTCCTGATAATTTTATCCAGATTTTTTTTGGGGGGAAATCCAAGCTGGAGGTGTTAGGTACAGCCTTTTTTGTACCCTGAGTACGAGAGGTGTTTCATAAGCTAAATAAAATCATCTGGAGATAGACTACAATAACGAATGTGGCCACAAAATGAGAAATATGAGCTCGTTGAAGGATGGGACAACAAGGATTTCGTATCCTCATAAGTGTTTCAGAACTGACCATAGAAATTTAGAGGTTTGTCTTGCCCATCTCCGATTCAGTTTTATAATAACCCTATAAAGCCTGACATTTTCTTTCATTCCCATTAACCACCCCAGCCTTCGGCCAGTTTATTTACAAACTTAATCAGTATAATTAGTTTCTTTGCCTGTTCATAATTTTGACCCAATTCCGTTTAACAAAGCCTATTTCCATGTTCTTATCGCCGTCAGTCAGTGTTAAAGTATAAAAGAAGGTAAGGAAGTTTTATGTTGCCTTCCTCAGTATGAAGAAAGCATATGACAGAGTAGACGGACAAAGAATATGGAGGATGTTGAAAATATACAGTAGTATGTAGATGAAAAACTGCTGAATGCTGTTATGATTATGCACGAGGTCTCATGGGCCGTAATACGTGCAGAAAGTGAACAGCGTTCTTGGATTTAAATGTTAAACTAAGAAAGGGATGTCATGTATCCGTGGTTGCAACTGTCGGTGTTGCTGCTTGACCCCTGTGTGTCTAACTGAGTAGACCCGCCGATCACAGGTAAGCAACCACCTCTATCGACTCGTCCCACAGATTCCCATCGCCATTTATGTTCTGTTTGTGTATAATGCATGTGCTGTGCAGTGGTCCATTATGTGTGTTTGATTATGTTGGCATGTGCTACAAGCGGGACACATGATATCTGTGATTCTATGCAGTCCAAGACTGTGTTATTAACTAAGTAGGGATGAGTGATGTACTGATTTAAACCGGCTAAGTTATCTCAATCAGTTCTGCTTAATGATGGATGATTGTCTTGAGGTTGGGGTTGTAATATTGTGTTCTGATCGAGGTTTAGTATTGCCATGTGCGTGAAAAAGCATGTAGATGTTTCATCATTGCTGGTGTTCGAGTGTCTGGAGGTGTAACGTTATTGGAGAGGGTATCATAATGTCAGTGTGGTGATTTTTTAATGTGCCTAGTATTGTGAATACATATATATATATATATATATATATATATATATATATATATATATATATATATATATATATATATATATATATATATGTGTGTGTGTGTGTGTGTGTGCGCGCGTGTATATATAGTCTTATAAGGTATGAAAATATTCTTGTGGGGAAATATATGTATAAATATGTATGCACACTGATGCCTTTTATTAGAAAATCAACAGCATGCACACAAACAGGAGGCATGTACTAAAATTATTTATTGTAAGTTAAAATCAAAGTTTAATTAAAATGCATTTCTCTAGTTTCCTAGATCATCAGTTAAATGTAGTGGCCCAGGAAGAGGTGTGCTTCCTACAAGTGACATAGCCACGGCCAATGCTGGTGATGTTACAAAATGTCATGATTGTTGTTATAGACCATCAGAACAAGTAGGGGTAAGTATATAAAGGCATTTATTGTGTAATACTGTGCTGTTACCCACACATGAGAATGGCAAGAAAATTAAAGAAGACTTGCAGTGTATTATGTGTTATTGTCAATATATTTACGTCTTATAATGTTACAGTTAAGTCTAGTATTGCGAACAGCATCTGTTGAAAGATATGATGTCTTTTTTCATATATATTAGCTCCCACCTCCACCACTCTTCTCTCTGGGTTCCTGTCTCGGTCTCCGTCAAACACCTTTCATACCCTGGCGTCCTCCACTCCCATCCATTGTTAACCAACATAAGCTAAGATACTGATGATATGATTCGTCAGGTATTAATCATATTAATATTATCATACACCTCTGTATTAAGCACCAACAAATCAGCAACATACAATACTTTGGTGTACCTGCCAACTGTTTCATCCTGTTGTAAGCTGTTACGGGACATAAGCACTGCAAGTTGGACATTGTGTTACGAGGACATACGGTTGTTTGTCGATAACAGGTTATGATTGTGTGGTTTTGGATGTCCATTAATTCATATTAATGAGACATTTGAAGCCAAACAATATAAACACGTAAGGTTTATGTTCATGTCATTATTGAATGAACGGAACGAATCAGGGATCAGCTCTAACGAACCTTAAACTCTCTGCTTTAACGAAAATATTCCGACCTCCGGTCACAACAGTGACACAGTGTCATTATGCATACGACTGAACGTGGGGCAGTCGTATACATAATGACACTGTGTGACTGTTGTGACAAGAGGTCGGAATATTTTCGTTGAAGTAGAGAGTTTAAGGTTCGTCAGAGCCGATCCCTGATTCGTTTGGTTAATGCAGTAATGACAGGACCACAAACCTTACATGTTTATAATTTAAGGCTTAAATTGCCACGTTAATATGAATCAATGGACGTCCAAAACCACGCAAAACCTGTGTTAACGATAAACAACCGTATGTCCTCGTAACACAATGTCCAACTTGCAGTGCTTATGTCAAGTAACAGCTTACAACATGATGAAACAGTTGGCAGGTATACCGAAGTATTGTATGTTGCTGATTTGTTGGTGCTTAATACAGAGGTGTATGATAATATTAATATGATTAATACCTGATGAATCATATCATCAGTATCTTAGCTTATGTTGGTTAACAATGGATGGGAGTGGAGGACGCCAGGGTATGAAAGGTGTTTGATGGAGACCGAGATAAGAACCCAGAGGGAAGAGTGGTGGAGGTGAGAGCTAATATGTATGAAAAAAGACATCATATCTTTCAACAGATGCTGTTCACTATACTATATATATCTGTAACATTATAATATACGACGTAAGTATATTGACAATAACACATAATACATTGTAGGTCTTTCATTTTCTTGTCGTTCTGAATTGTGGATAACAACATAGTATTACACAATAAATGCCTTTATATACTTACCCTACTGGTTCTGATGGTCTATAACAACAATCATGACACATTGTAACATCACCAGCTTTGGCCGTTCCACATCTATCCAACAACGCTTACACTGGGGTTGACGGGAGGGGCAGCGGGTGTGGGGTGTTCGATCGCCTGGTAGATCACTGGCAGCGACTCCGGCTGCAAGATGGGGGGGAGGAGAAATTAGTGCTTTCGGGTGTACCAGGCTTCAGTAGATGGTATAAACACCTTCACATGTCACCAAGCAGACAGTGATACCTAACTAACTACGCACTGGCATGTACTGTACAAAACCTGCTCTTTCAGGACATGTGTCAAGTTTTGGTTAGGGCGATTTATTGTCTCATTAATAAACTTTATGAAAAGCAAGTGAAAGTTATTTAAACAATATCAGATCATGAATATGTGCCGTGCAACTGCTGGGTTTCAATCAGAGACCTTATAATACGTAATCTACAATACTCTAACCACCAAATGAGCACAGTGTTATCTTCGTAGTACACTATGACGTTTCCATAATTTATTATTGCATCTACTAAACGATTTAGCTCAGTAAACTGGAGTATTCTGAGAGTGAAAGAATTACAGCAGTTCCATCGACCCCATTCTTGTTGCCGTCAAACGACTGTTTTCAGTTTGGGGAAGGCGTCTCGTATTGAACGGGTTATGGTTATGAATGATAATGCTGAAAGGATGGAGGGCAGAAAGCTATAAAGACAAATGACTAGAACAGTAAAAGGAGGAACCAAATGAAGACTCTGTTACTTCAGTCCCATGACTTTTTTGCAATCTGTTTTTGTTTCACTTCATGTATCGCTGCCTAATTTTTCCTTCACATTTATCATTCTTTTTCAGTGTCTGCTCTCCTCTCTTCCTAATTCTCTCGTCTTTCCTGTCGCTTTTTAATACTCTTTTTTCCTTTCCAGGTGGCTTAACATTGATCGCCAAGCTTAATGGTTTCCCTTAAGCCAGTAAACCATCTACACTCCTGGGTGGTAACCATATAACCATCCAATACGTGTTCCCTACGTGACAACAATGGCGTTGGCGAAGGACTAGTGACCATCCCCGCAAAACAATTATCTCAAAGAAAAACGGCTAACCCTTATGGGATATTGGCGTCTGTCTATAGATAGAGAGATAGATAAATAGTTAGATAGATAGATTGGTAGGTAGTTTTTGTTATCTCTAGGCATGCTTATTCACCTTAGTATATTTTAGAGGAAGACTAATAATATATAGCCTAACTTTCGATAAGCACTTCATCACAAGAGGTCTTCCTATTGCTGAATACAATACTATGAAGGGTTAACAATTTATATTCACGTAAACTATTTACCTTGTACTATAGTTCCATGATTTGTTTATTCCATCTTGAGATTGAACCGTAATGTTCAGTCTACTTGCATTTTAATTTTAGCTTAATCATAGTACGGGGTTCGAACATATCCAGACGGTGCACAACTACTTCTTAACACATTTTATGGCGTATTAAACATCTTATCAACACCAATTTCATTACACAGTTCATATATTTTTAAAGCTCTCAAGAGACTCTCAAGACTAGCCATCAATCATACTTATACCCATTACGTGTCAACCATAAATTTCAGGGACAAATATAATCAACACCATGAGTCAGTAGGTTCATAATATACAGCAACGACAATTTCACAGACATTCACATAAACCTCAGGCACTGCAGATGAATGTCCGATCGATCAAAAGCCCAAGGACTATCTCCATGCCTGCGACACAGACTCAACGTCACTCGCGCATGTGGCTGAGCTCGGTATGTCAGTTCTGACACATAACATAGTCATACCTAGCGAAGTGAGATGTTATCCTGGTACGATTTAGTCTCTCCCAATCCAGCTTCACGTACATCTTGACTTACATTTCCCATCCTAACCAGGTTTAAGCTACACACTCCTTAACTTACTCTATCCCAGATCTAACCCAACTTACAGTTATCTTAACTTTTTTTTTTTCTTTTACCCAGCTTCTTCTAGCCTGTGCTGACCTGATAATACAACTCAGTTCAAACCAATCTAACTTAACACTTTGCGAAGACAAAGCCTAACCTAAGAAAATAGCTTAGCGCGCTGTTTCTCATTTAAGTCAGACCTGGTAATCTCATCAACACCTGATGAATAAGAAGGTGTCCTTCTTTCCTTGAGATCTCACTAGGTGAGGTACAGTTCACACACACACACACACACACACACACACACACACACACACACACCGCTCGCTGGTGCAGTGGTAACGTCGTCGCTTGTCAACTGGTGGACGGGAGTTCGCGCCTCGCTCAGGTTGCGAAAAGTTTCACTGACGAAGTGGGTGGTTACTGTCCCCCTTGAGCAAGGAGACGGGTGTGTGCGTGTGTGAAGGTCACAGCCTTGCCCTTGGATCAGACTATATGAGCTCTCAGCTCCCTTCCGGGAGGGTAAAAGCTGACGAACACGACCATCAAGTGAACCTGACCGACCCGGAGAATTACACACACACACACACACACACACACACACACACATTTAATATGCTATAATTCTGTGTGTGTGTGTATGTGTGTGTGTGTGTGTGTGTGTGTGGAGCCAAAACTGTAAAAAATATTTTGATGATACTTGGCAGGATGGTTGTAATTGGGTTCCAGATGGGTCAGTTTGATATTCATATCGAATAATATTTTCGGAGAGCGAGGGAGGGGTAGGCCCCTAATAATTGTCCCAATCAGTTGGTGTTACACGTACATTATGGATACGTGGAAGAGGCAGCGGGTCATTTCCTCGGACCTTAATGTCAGAGAGAGAGAGAGAGAGAGCAAATCTACATTCTGGTATTTAATACTTCGTTAATGCTACGAAAAGACAATTTTATTCAGCTGAAAATGGTGGTTGCTGTGTTGGTGGTGATAGCTGCGGTGATGGTGGTGGTGGTGGTTGTGGTAGTTGTAATGGTGGTGGTGGTGGTGATTGTGGTTGTAGTGAAGGGGGTGATGGTGGTGGTAGCTGTGATGGTGGTGCGTAGCGGTGATAACTGTGATGATGATGGTGGTGGTGGTAGCTGTGGTGGTGCTGGTGGTATCTGTGATGATGATGGTAGTGCTGGTAGCTGTGATGATGATGATATTGCTGGTAGCTGTGGTGGTGGCGGTGGTGGTATTGATGGTAGCTGTGATGATGGTGGTGGTGGTGGTAACTGTGGTGCTGGTGGTTGTAACGTTCAGAAACGGCTCTCGTTTGGGGAAAAGCCTTGCGGCCTGATATGACCGCAAGGGTCTTGTACTTATATATACAGTATATATATATATATATATATATATATATATATATATATATATATATATATATATATATATATTGTTACATAGCCTATGATTTCATCATCCTTTGTGTAATTTTAACGCACAGTTGCTGCATGTTTGATCACGAGCGTGTTCTGCCTCAGTCCCCCCCTTCTACCGTTATAGTAGAGTAAGTCGACATCTCTGTTATACTTTGCGGGATTGTCATCTCTTTGTCCCCATCGCTTCATTTGCGTGTCCTTATTACAAGTTGTATCAGGCTCTGCTGGCCGCTATATAATGAGCTCAGTCTCTGCATCATTGCCACTTAGATCTGCTCCTCATTTTGTTCACATCTCTGTCCTCCCCTGTACAGATATTATTATTATTGTGAGTGCTCAAGAAATCTCCAACCATCTAGCAGCTGTGTGTAATTTGAGTATTACTGTTATTGCATTTTGTTCTTGTACTGTATAGCATAAGTTTAATTTGTAGGCCTAGTGAAATTGTAATTTATGTAGGGTTCTTTGTCAGTCATTTTTGATAATAGTTTGTATCTGTAATTATTTATCTGGCATTCACTGAGTATTATCTGGTATCTCATTTTATCAGGGCTGACTTAGATAAATTTACTCTTGCTAATTTCGTGTTAATAGAGGCTATTGCAGTTAACCATATATTTAACCTGTTTATTTGCCATTACATTATCCTTATGAGTTCTGAATGTTTTGTTGTTAATTTAAGCATTAAACTTTAACTTGTAATTTTACCTAACTCTTTTGTTTTGAACCTGGAACTTTACGGGACAGTAGTGACTCTTCGTATTCTCACTTAAAGTGTACATTATCTTTCTCTGTTCCGTAACATAAATTTGGCGACCTCATATCAGGATATTCAGGATATTATCATAAGGATATTGTTTGATATTTTGTGACTGTGATATATTCACGATGGCTACTATTTCTACACTTGATGAAGCCAAGGACTTTTTGTCAAATGTGCAAACAGTGTGTGATATAGAAAACAGAACAAAGAATGAACTTAAGCTTGTTGCTCAACAATTGGGAATTGCAGTTCACTCTCATCATTCTAAGGATCAAATTGTTGGCATGATTAATAAAAGCTTGTTTAATGTAACTCCTCCAAATGAGCAAACGCAGATTGAATTAGCTAAGTTACAGCTAGCTCTGCAGGAGGCTCGTGCTAAAGAAGCTGAATTTCAGGCAAATGCTAAGGAGGCGGAATCTCAGGTTCGGATTCAAGAGGCACAGATACAGGCTCAGGCACAAGTTGAACTTGCCAGGATTCAGGCAGACCATGAGTATCGCATGAAACAAGGTGGAACTGGATCATCTAGCTCTGATGATTTTGATGTGGCTAAAAATGTTAAACTTGTCCCTCCTTTTAATGAATCTGATTTAACAAAGTATTTTCAGTTGTTTGAGAGGGTAGCTACAGGTTTTAATTGGCCTAAGGAGTATTGGCCAGTACTCCTTCAAACTGTTCTCACCGGTAAAGCTCAAGTAACTTATGCATCTTTGCCTCAGGATCAGTCTGATAATTATGATGTAGTTAAGAGCTTGATTCTTAAGGCCTATGAGCTTGTTCCTGAAGCCTATAGAGTAAAATTTAGGACAACTTACAAGCAAGATAAGCAATCCCATGTTGAGTATGCAAAAATCAAAGAAGATCTGTTAGAGCAGTGGTTAAATTCTAAGAATGTGGATTCTGATTTTGACAAATTTAAGCAGATGATTTTGCTGGAGGACTTCAAAAGGTGTATTTATAAAGATGTAAGCCTATATCTTGATGAGAAAAGAATAGATAATTTGTCTGATGCTGCAGTTTTAGCTTATGAGTATGTTCTCACTCACAAGAGATATTCTAGAGAAAAAGGGAAAGCTGAGAGTAAGTACGTTGCCTCTACTCAGAGTACAGGTAACAGGAAAGAGAATAAAGATGATGTTTCTCAGGAAGTAAATACCAGCTTCACCTCTAGATTTCAGAAAAGTAAATGTACTTATTGTAGTAAGCTTGGTCATACTACGGAGAGATGTTTCAGGAGACAGCGTGATGTGAACAAAAAGGAGTCTTTAAATATTCAGTCAATTGGTCTAGTGTCCACTCTTGAGAGTTCCCAGAATTCTTTAACTGAGTTAACTGAACCTGCTTTGAGGGGTAACTTAAATTCTCATGATGGAGCTCCTCTTTTGAGCAGTAACGTGGGTGACACTCTCAAGAGTTCATGTGCTAATTTCCTGTCTGATGGTTTTGTCAGTCCTCTGGACAGTAATGACAGGAAATCAGTTAAAATATATCGTGATACAGGTGCTTGCCAATCCCTTATGCTGACCAGTGTTCTAGGCTCTAATTTTAATTCCTCTGATGAAACTGTAATCTTACAAGGTGTAGGGAATAATTACTTCTCTGTTCCTCTGTGCAGAGTGAATTTAGAGTCTGGTTTTGTTAATGGTTCCGTTATGGTTGGGTTGGTTGAGACACTCCCAATGTCAGGTGTAACTTTCTTACTTGGAAATGATATTGGTGGAAGTCAAGTGTGTCCAGCTCCTCAGTTGTCTAGTGAGCCAGTGGCTGCGGCCCAGGATTGTGATGTCCCTGATGTGTTCCCTGCATGTGCTGTCACTAGGGCTAAGTCTAAAGTTACTGGTGATTTAGAGGATAATGATGATGATGATGTTATCCTAGCTGACACTTTTCTTGCTAATTTGGACCACTCACCAGATGAGGCAGTACCCCGTAGTGTTGATAACTTGTTTCGTCAAGAGTTGGTTGAGTTGCAGGTTGCTGACCCTGAGTTGAAAGGTCTAGCTAACTCTGCTTGCAGTGAGGAAGAGTCAGCCGGTGCTTCTACTTGTTATTATGTAAAGTCAGGAGTACTTATGAGGAAGTGGAGACCCCCAACAGCATCAGCCGACTGTGAATGGGAGGTTGTACATCAAGTTGTCATCCCTCGTGTTTGTAGGCAGGATATCATTCGAGTGGCTCATGATTCCAGTTTGGCAGGACACCTTGGAGTGAGGAAGACTGTGGCACGCATTTTGAAACACTTCTACTGGCCAGGTATCTTCAGGGATGTTTCCTGGTATTGTAAGTCTTGTCACACCTGTCAAGTTGTGGGGAAGTGTAATCAGACCGAAAAGGTTGCACCTCTAGTTCCCATTCCTCCTTTTGAGGCGCCTTTCACCCGTGTGTTGGTGGATATTGTGGGCCCTCTTCCTAAGACTTCTTCAGGATTTTCTTATGTGTTGACCATGATTGATATGGCTACTCGTTATCCTGAAGCCATTCCACTTAGAAACATCTCAGCAAAGAACGTGGTTAAGGAAATGCTAGGGTTCTTCACAAAGTTTGGTCTGCCCAAGGAGGTACAGTCAGACCGAGGAAGTAATTTCATGTCAAATGTTTTCAAGCAGTCTCTGAAAGAGCTGGGCATCACCCAGATCACGTCTTCAGCTTACCATCCCCAGACCCAAGGAGCGTTGGAGAGATATCATCAAACACTCAAATCGATGCTCAAGAAATACTGTTTGGAACATCAGAAAGACTGGGATAAAGGTCTTCCATTCGTTGTGTTTGCCGCAAGAGAATCTCCAAATGAATCACTGGGCTTCTCACCTTTTGAACTACTGTTTGGCCATGAAGTAAGAGGACCCCTTAAGTTACTCAAGGAATGCTGGCTGTCGGAGGAAGATGACGTCAACCTGCTGGAGTATGTGATGAAGTTCAAAGAACGGCTGTCCACTGCTTTACAGCTGGCGAGAGAGAATTTAGGAGCTGCTCAGGAGAAGATGAAGACTTGGTATGATAAGAAGTCCAGGTTACGCCACTTTCAGCCAGGAGATCAGGTTTTGATTCTGCTACCAGTTCATGGGCAACCTCTTCAAGCCAAGTTTAGTGGCCCTTATTTCGTGGAGAAGAAACTCAGTGATGTCAGCTATGTCATCGCCACACCAGATCGTAGAAAGAGCAAGCAACTATGTCACATCAACATGCTAAAGTTATATCACAGGCGGGACGAAAATAATCCAGTCTGCACTGTAGCTGTTCCACCCGAGTCTGCAAGTGAAGCTCTCCCATGCAGTATGAGCCTGAGTGATAGTTTGGAGAAGAATCCTGATATCATGAATGATCTCCAGACTAAGCTTTCTCATCTACCACCCAAGGAAAGGCAGGAGTTTTCGGCATTACTGCAGGAGTACCCGCAAGTGTTCCGTGCTACTCCAGGAAGAACCACTGTGTTGATGCATGATGTCGATGTTGGAGACGCAAAGCCAATTAAATTGCCTCCTTACCGTGTGAACCCAGTGAAAGTTCCTCTCATCCAGAAGGAGCTTGGCTACCTGTTGGACCACAAGATGATTGAGCCCTGTCAGAGCGAGTGGAGTTCTCCTGTCACTCTGGTCCCTAAGCCAGGTGGGTCACAGCGGCTTTGCATTGACTACAGACGTGTTAATCAGATAACCAAAACAGACACTTACCCTCTCCCTCGCGTGGAAGATTGCATAGACAAGATCGGAAAGGCTAGGTACATAAGTAAGTTTGATTTGTTAAAGGGATACTGGCAAGTACCTATGACTGAACGTGCTAGGGAGATCTCATGTTTTGTAACATTAGGAAAGACCTTTGCATGGTCTGTAATGCCATATACAGATTGTTTTAGAGTAATAAGAAATTTCCTTTGTAAATTTCTTTTTCTTTGTGGGGAGGTGTTACATAGCCTATGATTTCATCATCCTTTGTGTAATTTTAACGCACAGTTGCTGCATGTTTGATCACGAGCGTGTTCTGCCTCAGTCCCCCCCTTCTACCGTTATAGTAGAGTAAGTCGACATCTCTGTTATACTTTGCGGGATTGTCATCTCTTTGTCCCCATCGCTTCATTTGCGCGTCCTTATTACAAGTTGTATCAGGCTCTGCTGGCCGCTATATAATGAGCTCAGTCTCTGCATCATTGCCACTTAGATCTGCTCCTCATTTTGTTCACATCTCTGTCCTCCCCTGTACAGATATTATTATTATTGTGAGTGCTCAAGAAATCTCCAACCATCTAGCAGCTGTGTGTAATTTGAGTATTACTGTTATTGCATTTTGTTCTTGTACTGTATAGCATAAGTTTAATTTGTAGGCCTAGTGAAATTGTAATTTATGTAGGGTTCTTTGTCAGTCATTTTTGATAATAGTTTGTATCTGTAATTATTTATCTGGCATTCACTGAGTATTATCTGGTATCTCATTTTATCAGGGCTGACTTAGATAAATTTACTCTTGCTAATTTCGTGTTAATAGAGGCTATTGCAGTTAACCATATATTTAACCTGTTTATTTGCCATTACATTATCCTTATGAGTTCTGAATGTTTTGTTGTTAATTTAAGCATTAAACTTTAACTTGTAATTTTACCTAACTCTTTTGTTTTGAACCTGGAACTTTACGGGACAGTAGTGACTCTTCGTATTCTCACTTAAAGTGTACATTATCTTTCTCTGTTCCGTAACAATATATATATATATATATATATATATATATATATATATATATATATATATATATATATATATATATATATATATATGTGTGTGTGTGTGTGTGTGTGTGTGTGTAGATACAAATATATATATATATATATATATATATATATATATATATATATATATATATACCTACAAATAAAATTCAATTATGCATGTAGATGGAATATGAGAATTCCAGAAGTATGGAGCGTTCGGATATTTATTTTAATGAAAAGGTACAGTGTAAGTTAAAGCTGTTGTTGTATATTAATAGTGTTACAATAAGAACTGTGGCAGTGTCGTATACACTGGTAAGTTAGTGACAAAAATTAGCCTCTTTGAATGTGTATGTTCCGTATGGATCAGAGATGAGAAGTGATACACACAGCAGAATAGGGAGAAACATCGATTATTTAGATCCAAGGTCAATCATGTTTAGTATGTGTCATTCATAATGTGTGTGTGTGTGTGTGTGTGTGTGTGTGTGTGTGTGTGTGTGTGTGTCCAATATAAAAGTCTCGAATATCAACCAGTTTGAAGAGACCGCGAATGAGTGTCGATATGAATAACCAAGGGCGCCGGAAGTGAGGGTCATGGGATGCAGGTACCCCTTCTGATGTTTTAATGGGGTAAAAGGGGGATTGCCCTCTAATATCCCTTCGTGAACTGACTTCAGGTATATTACTGGACGCTAAAAGTAATGAATAAATATGATTCCATATGAGAAGTTATATTATTCATTACAAAAGTATTTTCCCCAAACAATCAATTGCCTGCTTTACGTAATACTAAAGCAATTTATACCATAAAGAATCTTTCTTTATTAGCAATGAGAGTGAGAGCAGTGGAAATGAGTTATTTAAGAGGAGCCTGTGGAGTCACGTGGAGAGACAGGCTGACGAATGAGGATATAAAGGAGCGTTGTGGTGTGGATGTGGATGTGATAGGAAGCGTTATGAGGAACACACTGAGGTGGTTTGGCCATGTGGAGAGGATGGAGGGTGAAAGACTGACGATGAGAGTGTATGTGAGTGAGGTGGAGGGGGGAAGAGGGAGGGGGAGGCCGAGGATGAGATGGAGGGATGGGGTGGAGAGGTATATGAGAGAGGGGGGTGTGAGTTGGGAGCAGGGCAGTGAAATGGCGGGGGACAGGGCGACTTGGAGGCGATTTGTTTGTGGCCACCCCAAACGGGATTGAGGCGTCTGGCAATAGATAGATAGATAGATGCATCGTTCATTCTCGAAACTCCCTCCAAGGGATGGTTACATAGGAGAAGAGCCACCAGTTATTACTTTTAAAACATGCACTCCACACATCCTAATCTCCTTAATAATATAACCTCTCCCATTCCACAGTTTTCATGTATCCTTCCGATGGTCCACCCAACACGATCTTTTGCACCTGTACCTATAATCTTATTCTGAAATACTGTAACTGCAATTTCATCTTTTACCCACACTTCTTGTACTTTATTCCTACACCCGCATGCTGGAGTGCTTCTGGTGCTGGTATGAATAGCTGTCAAATATCAGTACCTAATGTTAGTAGAGACTGAATATTTGTGAATTTTAAGGAACGGTCAATTGTGTGAGTTTTATTAGCATAAGCCGAATAATATTAAATTATTACTGGACATGGATCGTTAATTATGTGTTTCTTTTGATTGTAGATAACATGGTGACAGTAACATTAGAAAGCTGAATATGACTTAGATAACTGAATATGAAATGATAGCAGAGAAAAAAAGACGATGACACCAAGTGGTTAAATGCAGCCTAAGAAATTCTAGAGAGTGAAATGATGGGGAACGTATGACACTGTGTATACATGATGTGTTAACATGAGAAAATGATGGGTAAACAAAACAACTAAATAGGAGGAGGAGCTGAATATGAAATAGCTTGTGGATGTGTCCATTAAGTACGTGTAGTGGTATCTGCAGGAAACTCTACAGTGAGAGACTAAACCTGAAGCTAGTGATTTCCCGTATCGTACTTCGTTAATCTTAATAACACTTCTGGAAGGATTCTTATAGCCAAAAGCTGCACATCTTCTATTCAGTAGTTAATGACTCCCATCAGGATCTAACTCATAACAGTTTGCACTGAAGTCAAGGCTGGGGCTTTTTGTTCACATAATACTGGTCAGGCGAAGCTGACTGGTCCTTCTCGCCTACAGTCCATGGATTGGGTATCTTAGCCCTTGGCCCATAATCTATAGTAACGCAATACAAGGCAAAGGTTGATAGGCTGAGAATAATTAGTAGGCCCGAATTTAAATGAATAACTAGATATGATTTTTACTAAGAATATATGAATATGGAATCTGAACACATGATTGGGTATATCGCAATGAAACAAAAATAAAAACAAAAATAAAAAGCTCAACATGAAGAATGGCCATCAAGGTTGTTTTTCATGTTCAGCAAGAGAGGATCTATGCATAAAGTGAAGGAGATGGGTGGCAAACAGTGAATGATATGGAATAATAATGTAAGGTTGTGCGAGAGAAAGGATGGTGTGGGGAGACTTAGCAGTAGGACAGAAAGACAAGATGACTTCGGAAAGTTTAGAACATTATACTTAATACTTTTTATTCACATACTTAGCTCATCAGTTCTTCAAACTCTTTCCTTAACTGCCTCCACGTAAATTACTAAATAGATTTAAATCTCACTCATCCACTGCTTTGTGAGTTCCATCCCAGCTCCCACTAAAAAAGAAAAAAAAATCTCTATTATCACTGTAGGGAGAAGACGGGGAGCAGGGAGAGGAAGGTAGGTGAGAGGAGGAGAGGAAGGGAGTGGAATGGGAGAGAGAAGAATAGGCAGGGAAGAAAGGAAGAGATGGTAGAAGGTAGAGAGGAGAAATGGGATAGGAGAATAAGGTAGAGGCAGAGAGGGGAGTGAGAAAGCTAGGTAGAGTAAGGTGAGGGAAGAGATGGATGGGTGAGGGGAGAGGACGAGTTGCGTAAAAAGGGTAAGAAGAGAATGAAGTGTTAGAATGAACAAAATCGGGGATGTAAGGGAGTTGAGTAAAGTAAAAAGGGGAAGATGGAGAGACGTGGGAGAATGTGATAATGAGGGAGAAATGGAAAATATAAACGAAGGGGGCAGAAGAGGGGAGAAGAAAAGAGAAATGAGATAGAAATTTAAAAGGAGAAACAATGCATGAGAAGGAGGGAATGAGACGCGAGGGAGTAACGAGAAAGAGGAAGATGAAGGGAGGAGAAAGGTATCAACAGGACCTGAGGGGAAAGTGACAGAAGAGAGGAGAAACCAGCCAGAGAAGGTAGAAGATAAACAGGTGATAGGAAAAAGAAGAGACCAAAAGAGTAAGAAAAGATGAGGAGAGAAAAAATTGAAAGAGGTACAAGGGATACTGGGAAAATATGCTGTCCAAGAGAGAGAGAGAGAGAGAGAGAGAGAGAGAGAGAGAGAGAATTTTGAGTGTTAGATTTCGTGCTGGTTCGCCTTCCGTTTATTTGTGTATCACCCGTTCATTTATCCCTCTAAAACATATATCCTTTAATTTCGGGAGGCATCTGTTTCCTACCTCCATTTCTTGTTGCACTCAGGTATAATTTGAATTAAAGAAAGTGTGTAAAATTTTCTTACACATTTCTCTTGGTCAGAGAAAGTATATGTGTTTTTGCAACGTTTGTAAGCAGGTAAGGACTGCCTTCTCTTACTTCATGTTCCGTATGTTTTTATCCTTCTCTCATTACGAAATATGTTGCTTTAAGAAGTGGTTGAGTGGGATAAAACGTAATGAAACAGATGTGTAGTTGCTTCCTGTGCATTTAATAATAACAGGAAAACTGTATACCCAATCCTGCGGTATGCATGCCGATTTGAAAGAATTACAGAATAGGAACAGTAATTGTTTGGGTGACATTATTATTATTATTATTATTATTATTAACATCATTATTATTATTAATAGGAGTAGTAATAGTTAGGGTGGCATTATTATTACTATTATTATTATTATTATTATTATTATTATTTAGTGGCAGAAGGGGTCGTCGTCGTCGTCGTAGTAGTAGTAGTAGTAGTAGTTGCAGTAGTAGTAGTGTAGCAGGAATAACAGTTAGCGATTGGAAGTCTGTTCTGCAATATGTACGACAATATCAAACTGATTACAGCCCTCCTCCCTCTGTATTGTACCTTTATATGTTATGGAGAGGGCTGCCCCCTATCTAAAATTAAGATAAATTTAATATAGCATGACACGTCAAGGAAAGCGACGAACTGACCTGAGAAGTTTCGCTTTTTTAAATACACAATGTGAACAACGGAAAGAAATAAAGTACATAATAAAAAATCCATGAACCAGATTACAGGTGTCCTCCATTCAAAAAAAATCTGTAGCAGTTGGAGTTGAACTGCCGTGCGTTGAAATTTAGGTGGAAACTAATCTGGGGAAGCGAGTTATAGAGAGAAGTAGTGTGGGGAATGAAGAAATTCTTATAGGATGAAGCTCTCCTATATGGCAGTATGACAGTAAAGTCACGAGTGCTACCAGATACATGCATCAGGGCACCCGGTCGGTTCTCCTATTATGGCAGTATGTCAGTAAAGTCACGAGTTCTACCAGATACACGCATCAGGGCACCCGGTCCCAAAACAATGGTATTCGTTGCAATTCATGTATGTAAATCCCTGTCTGTGTCCCCATCCGGGGATAGAGGAAGGTGGGGTGAGAGTGATGAGCGGGAGAGAGAAGGGGGTAAAATGAGAGGGCGACTGAGAATCAAGGGGAAGTCGAAAGGTGATGCAGGGAGTGAGGTGAGAGAAAAAGAGGAGGAGAAAAGATATAAATTATAAAGAAGCTGAAGAGGAAAGTGACAGGATGGATGTGGGGTTAGTGGTTGAGAGACTGAAGGAGGAAGAGTACGTGGAAACAGGTGGTATGTGGATTGAAGGACAGTGCGAGTGAGGAGCTTACTGACAGGAAGAACAATGGATAAAAGGGACAATGGGTATGGAATGAACGAACAGTTGGTAGGGATATTCGGATGCATGAAGAAAAAGATATAATGAAGGAAAGTAATGAGGAACTATGGGGATAAAGGAGAGGGAAGGAGAAAGTGTTATAAATTGAAGAAAGGAGATGGAAGTTAAGGAGACGTGAAGAAGAGAGGAACGATGGCTTGAGGAAGGTGATGGGAGAAGGAACTGACATGGGACAGCAGAGGAAAGGAATAGAAACCGACATTAGAAAGTTAAGCGAAGATTAGTGGAAGAGAGAGATCACGGAAAATAAAAGGGATAGCGTGAAGAAGGATGAGAAGTAAAGAGGGAGAGGAAGTAGCGGAGGAGGCGAGAAGTACAGTACAAGCAGACCAAAGCCATTGACTCCTACACAAACTCAAACGTTCCTTTCCTTTTACTTCACCTCTCATACCTCTCTTCTCTCTCAAGAACGATGTAGACAAGAGCAATGCAGGTGTTAGAAGGGATGTAATGTTCCTGAGGCGATAGTCGTTTTTTTTTTTTTTTTTCATTAGTGTTGCTGTACAACTTGATCTTCGATTGCTTTTACATTATTTTATTTTATTTTTGCTTCCCATCACTCTAGTTAGAGAATCTCTCTCTCTCTCTCTCTCTCTCTCTCTCTCACTGTTTTATTTCTCCCTCAACACACTTCCCTCTCTTATCCTCTGTCTTCCATTTTTCTCCCTCCACCTATGGTTTCTTCCTTCTTTTCGCCCTGTTCTTTGCATAATCCATCCATACCAGCTTCACTTGTTACCTGCGCTGGAAATGGTCTCTCTCTCTCTTTCTCTCTCTCTCTCTCTTGTTTTACACATCTATCTTTTCGACCGCTTGATCCACAATTCATTCCCTCTTCCCTCCCGAATGTTTTACAATCCTACCTTTCTCTCCTTGTTCCAAATCCTTTTTCTTGGCTCGTCTTTTCCACATAATCCAATTCCTTCCTCTGTTCTCTTCCTATATCCTCCCCGTCCTTTGCCAACAGTTCCTTTCCTCCTTGTCCTTTGTCCTCTGCTATTTTTCAATCATCCCCACTCTTCTTATTCTCGAACATTCTCCCCACTTTTCTTTCCCTCATTCTTTTTACCCGCTTAAACTCCTTCCTTCCCTCCTCTCTCCACGATTTCCTAAATCATTTTTGTCTATTCCTCTCCCTTCACTCAGTCACCCTCACTCTTCTTGTCCTTCCTGCAAACGCTCTCCCTTCTTTTCCTCTTTCCTCACTCTTCCCATTATGCGAGTACCTCATCTCTCTACACCTCCCTATGTCCGAACGCTTTCCCCAGTTATCTTCCTGCTTGACTCGTTTCCTTCTTTCTCCTCCCTCCGTTCTCTCCCCCCTCCCATCTTATTATTCCATTTTTATCCATCCTTTCAAAATCCCAAATTAGTTTTAATCGCCCCGCCTGAAGATACAGCCCCAAACAAAATATAGGGACAGGCGTAGACTAACCTTATTACTCAGCGGAGTATATTTTGCCGGCCCTAAAGATATGATGATTACAGGACGATCACGAGGCAGAGGTGCGGCGCAGGATAAGGTAAACTGGTGAGTGTCGCTTGGGGTAATGGGAGTTGCGTGGGGAGGGACCTAGCCTGACTGTCTTGACATGTAAATAATGAAAAATGAAAAAATCTTGGTTGTTGTTTCCTTTGTTCAATTGAAATTCGACAAGATTATAGAAGTGGAAGAAGGGTGGCTTCGAGCAGAGGTTCTGAACATGTGCCACATGGCTTCCCAGGAAGCCATGCCACACCTCTAGGGGGCCGCATGGAAAAACTGGAATATTGGGGGGCCACAGAAAGTCCTGATGAGACCACCGAAACTTAACGGTTAGGTGTATGATCAACTTTTCATAATCCTCAAACTACATTCTCTGTGCTGGCAAGCATGAATACTAAAAATATGGTTTTATAATCGATATCTCAATGAAAAGGCAATTTCATTAATAGAAATGTTATGCTCATTACAAACCTAAATGTTATAAACGCTCTGAGGTAGCAGTTCTTGACAATTGTGGCACATTCAAGCTACATAAGTCGCTAACTACGTTCAACTTATAACATCCCGAGTACTTTTGATAACTATTTCCCCCTAACACCAGACATGATTTGATTGGTAGATTTAGAATTCAGAGCTGCTCACCCACTAACAGTGACTACAGGGGGGCGGGGGTGAAAGAGGTAATGTTCAGAAATGGGCAATGATCCACCCCCCCCCCAAAAAAAAAAAAAAAAAATAGGTTGAGAAAACCTGGCCTAGTGTCATGCTGTGGTGGACGTAATGGTGTTTTTGTTGTTGTTGTTGTCCGATATGAACTATAGGATCAGACCAAGGCATCGAGATTATTGTTCGACGAGTAAACAACACTAAAGCTGTACATGGGAGAGGAACAGAAATGCAAGGAAGTATAGGAAACTGAGTACTCGCTACGATAGACTGAATGAAAATAACTCAGGGAAGCACACTTTAGGCATAATCAAGAGCAAATCAAAGACTGTCGCCAGCCAGGTGACGGATTGACTCATAAACTGCTGGAAAAGTTGTGGGTAGGGTGAGATAGAGAATTAGCAGGGAGAAAAAGAGACTGAATTAGAGTGGGAAGGAGTTCATGTTTGGAGAGGTGGAAGAAAGGAGGAAGAGAGTGAGGGCAGCCAGTTGAACAGAGAGAACTGAGCTGGATTTTAACATTTTATCGAAGAGCGAGTAACTTACCCTTATCCTGGACAGTGTTAGCACCTCAGGGGCTCTCATGAACATTATCACGAGAGAAATATACAGTCAAGGGGAAAAGGGATGTGAGACTGGAGGTGAGAGATGCTCAATGATGAGGGAGTGAGAGAGGGAAAGGAGAATAGGAGAGGAAGACACGGAGTAAGAAGGGAGTTGGGAGAAGAAAATAAAGGAAAAGTCAGGACTTGAGGAGATGTGAGATGTGTGTGTGTGTGTGTGTGTGTGTGTGTGTGTGTGTGTGTGTGTGTGTGTGTGTGTGTGTGTGTGTGTGTGTGTGTGTGTGTGTGTGTGTGTGTGTGAAACTTCAGGTTACAGGAGAAAAATAAAGAATTATTTTTTTTTCTTCTCTACCACTAGGACATATGCGAGAAATTCAAGTACCACAATCGTTCTACCATTTTGCCTAACCACTATAGTACTGGCATTACATTACTCTATGTCCATAATACTGATACTAGTTATATTACCACACCACTCTAATACCATCAGCAGTCCGATCTTCCACCTTAATAATGCCAGGCCGTTGATTATCTAGCATATTACCCTCATCAATCTGGCATGCAACATCAGTTTTACCATTGTCCAGATTATCACCACCTTAATTCCACTCGTACAGTCTACTTTAATAACTACAAAGTTCTGACTATCAGATATGATATTGAAAATCTATTAACATGCCTCTCTATCATTGACTGAATTCAGATTTCAGCCATCATGACAAAAAAATCCCATGATCAGTAGCTTAGACCTAGGAAAAAAATTGCAGACAAGTATACTGTACTTAGCAGACATTCAACTCACACACACACACACACACACACACACACACACACACACACACACATATATATATATATATATATATATATATATATATAGAGATATAGATATAGATATATATATAGATATATATATATATATATATATATATATATATATATATATATATATATATATATATATATATATAATCAGCCGTTTGAGTGTCCACTCCAGGACCGGCCTATCCCTACCGAAGTAGGGACGATACAGCCAATGTATCTCTACCAAGTGGCTTAGGCTGTCTGGTAGCGATTGTATGTAGGGTGAGAAGTGCTTGTAAGTGTCATTGTTGTGCTGGAGTGGCTTTGGATGTGTGTATAGCCTGTGAACAAAGTGTGATCGGCCCATGAAAGCCGATTGATTGCAAGAATACTTTATAGTATGCGACACTGGTTCAACCGCAGTACCCCTGATGTCCGCCAATGCAGTACGTGGCCTGAAGAACGCTCCCAAAGATTATTACCCTGGCGGGGTGCCAACCCTCGTTCTTCACTGTGCGAAAACCCACACTTTACCACTGTACCACAGAGGCTCCATATATATATATATATATATATATATATATATATATATATATATATATATATGGACAGAATACTGCTTCCTGGTATGTTCCCAGCAGGCAGATAGGGGAACGCCTTAGATACTAAAAGTAATAAAGTGGCACAAAAATGACATCTCTCCAGAATCTATGTGGTAGGGAAGTGAGACTGTTTTCTACAGGCATCCCAAACAAACAGGAATTCTACTGTTAAAAACTTTCTAGAGTGGCAGCCCGGAGCACTTTATTTAAATGAACGAGGTACCAATATCCAAGTATCGGACCATTTTGGGAATAACCAAACATATGCAGATAAGAACGTCTGCCGGGTCCTCACTGCTGCGTGTGGGCCCCTGGGGGCCCCAAAGAGGCTCCAAAATTCAATTAATTTAAACACTGGAAGTACCATATTAGACTTACTTTAGATTAATTATGGCAACCCAGGAAGTATTAAATGGACCCTGCCAGACAAATTTTCTGCTCCATAATGCCCGCCAGACACCCCAAAGGGGCCCTAAAATTATGACCAAATTAAACATTCAAGGTATCACTTGAAACCAGTTTTAATAGAAAAAGTACATCCCACAGAGTACGAAATGGCACCTGCCAGACATAATTTCTGCTGCAAAAGGCCCGTCAGACACAATTGTTAGAGCGTAATTTCCATAGGGAATAAATAATAGTTACCCTTACGGTTTCCTTTTTTTACCGGAATTCTGTTTGGCATAATTTTGTACATTTCACTGATATGCTTGATAAAATTTCATGTAAATCACTATTTATTATCAAAATATATTTATGGAATTTAGGTAACGTGTATAATTAACCATTTCATTTACCAATGACGACTTTGGCTGTCTTCAGCCTCTGAACATCAAATGTCAAATGATGATTTTAGCTGTCATCCATAACAGCATTTTTAATAATTTATAAATAAATAACAGGAGTTGTTATGCCATGTCCTTACAGACAAACTTCTTTATTCTCACGAGGCGTGGTGGGGAGCTGGGTTCTTTTAACTCCGGGTCTTAGCCAGTACAGCTTAGAACTTTAATGATTATGAATTACCAGGCAAAATTTCTCTCTCTCTCTCTCTCTCTCTCTCTCTCTCTCTCTCTCTCTCTCAGACACACACACATACACACATACGTGTTAAAGATAGCAAATATTTTATGACCGGAGGACACCACTAATCTGGTGTATGGATCTTTTTCTTCTGTTTTTCCTTCCTCTGTTCTGTTATCTAAAAAATAAGAAAAAAAAAAAAGGTAGCATTGGCACTAACACTCCTTCATGCAACACGTGCACAGCTGCAACACTTTAGCTTATTACGGCCTCCATTGCACCTACTACATTCCTTCCTTGTGTCACTCTGCTCTCCATTTCCATTGTACAATTTTCTTCTCTTTTCTGTCACTGTACTCAAGTATTTGAACTCTCTCACCAATTCCAGTCCTCTCCACTCACTGTAACATCTCACTGGGAGTCACCTTCTCTCTCAGTAACAATCACTTCACTCTTTTCTATATTTACTCTCAAAGCCCATCGTTCAGACATCCACATAATTCTGCACTACTTTGCACAACTCTTGACCGGAATTTGCAAGCAGTACTCCATCATCAGCATTTAGATTTAAGATATTCCAACCATCACCAATAAATACCATCATCATCCATCCCTCCATTTCTAGTGTTTTTACTTCTCTCATCACCCCACCCATGTAGTTCTATAATTACAAGTCAAGAGTTTCTTTAGAATTCACAGCTCTGCTTCACACTCTGAGTCATCACTCCAAGCTAGTTCAGAGCCTGAATCATCATCAATCTCTGTGGCATATAGTACTTCGTTACTCAGATTTTAAAGTACCCACTACACTAGTGGGCAGGGCTATAAGGCAAAGGGATTTTGTGGGATAAAACCAGTTAAAATAAGGTCAACCTAACCTAATCAAATCCTAACCTAACAGATTTGGTTAGTTAGGTTAGGTTACTGAGGTTAGGTTGAAGAGGAACCGGTTCAGGATTAGCCTACATATATTTTCACATGAGTGATGTTTTCTTTCAGGCAGGGCTAGATGCTTCAAATCTAAGGAATTTTCCCACATCCGAGTCATTATGTAGCTGCAGTGACTGCTTGTGTTCTCACAAATGTTAGTTGTTTGATTAGGTAAGGTTACTTCTGCTAAGTAAATAGTAATCTCTATTAAATTCACTAAAATCAGTCAATCGAAAGAAAAAGAAAACCCCAACACAGCTGCAGTGCGAAAAGTAATTACTGACTAAGCTTTGTGCAGTAAATGTTGAAGGAGCCTGGCAATCCCCAAGCTGACTTATTTTCTTCAAGGTGGATAGGTCAGCTTATAGGTGTTTTAAGTACGGCTACACTCACAATTATTTTTCCACTCTGAATTAAGCTACCGGTACCAGTCTACTCCACCTTTCATTAGGCCTATTTAACACTTACTTAAGCTTCAGTATTTATATAGGTCACAGTTTCCATCTCCAGTGAATGACTGCTAATCTGGTCAGGAATAAGAAGTTGAAGTATAGAAAATGAAGAAATTATAATTTATATGCAGACGAATAAAAAAAAATAATACCTGTACTTATTGGCATTGCCGCCACGATGCGATTGGGTTTTAGAAGCTTAGCCTTTACAACGGCGCTTCTTCATTGGTAGATTGTAGAGTTTCTTGTTTTCAATTTTCTTCAGAACCAAACATCAATTCTATACCCGTGTGTATTTGTACCTTATTTTCCAAAAGTCATGTAGAGTTTTCTTTAGTTCTTGAATATTTTCCCTCTTGAATAGAATATCACCAATTAATTCTTGCTTATTTCTTTGTATGGTTGTTGTAGTTCCCTTAAAAGTGATCTCTTTTGAGTATACTTTGCACAATCCAGAATGAAATGTTCTGTTTTCTTTGGATCAGTATCACAAAATGGGCATTTAGTTTCTCGGTTCGTGTGGCTATTCTTATCGTTTAGGTTCAGTGAGTTTGTTCGGCATTTAAATAATGTAGCTGACTCTGGTGTGTTGTCTATGCTTTCTTTTTGCCCTAGAATTTTCTTCCATTGTCTGTAAATATTCAAGCTTTGTTTATCCTCCATATCCGATTTCCAACATTTTTCTTCCAACTTATATATCCTGTTTACTAGTTCTTCTTTTTTTATTATCTCAAGTTTGTTAAAATTTATGTTCAGCTCTCTCATAGTAGGAGTAGACTGTAGCACCAGTCGAGCAGGGCAGTACTCCCGAGGTGGATGGAAAGCTGATGACAGGGAGTGCTGGAGCTCCCGTTTCATCAGCCCTCAGGACTAGTTCCTGACCATCCCCCTTTGCTGAACTTTTTCAGTGACTCAGTTACACAGAGAGTAGGCCAGCATGCTCTCCAGTACAAATTTCTCTATCTGCACCAAACTACATGCACAGTACACACTACACTTCCTATTCAAAATTTAACTCAAAATGGCGTCTCTTTACCAAGCCTCGGAGTCCCCAGGGGGAGGGACCATAAATGCCCCCACCATCCGCCCCTCTCCCGGTGATGACTCGAGGTGCCTGGAACCACTGTCTGACTCTCTTCTTCTTCATTTCTGCAACATTCGCGGCCTATCCTCTAACTTTCGCTCTGTTGAGCACCACCTCTCCTCCTCTAAACCTCACCTTCTTTTTCTAACTGAGACTCAGCTGTCTGAGGCAACTGACAGCAAACCCTTTTCTGTATCCTCCTACTTTCTCTATACTCATTTCAAAGCCAAAGGTGGCTGTTGTGTATACAGTATATACGCAACGACTTATCTTGCTCTCGTGTTCCTGAACTCGATTCTGAATTCTCTACACTCTGGCTTCGGCTTTCCTGTCATTCTCTGACTAAATATATCTGTGCTGTTTACTTATCCCCTAATTCTACTGACTATCAAAAATTCTTTGACTATCTTACTTCTACGATGGAACACATTCTATCCATTTCTCCTTTCTCTGAAATCTCCATTCTAGGAGATTTCAATGTTCACCACCACCTTTGGCTCTCCTCTCCTTTCACGGATCCACCTGGTGAACAAGCCTACATCTTTTCTGTCCTTAATGACCTAGAGCAGCTTGTACAGCACCCTACCCGTATCCCTGACCGCCTTGGAGAGAGCTCCAACATACTTGATCTCTTCCTCACAACTAATCCTTCTGCTTACTCTGTTAATCTTTTCTCTCCGTTGGGCTCCTCCGATCACAACCTTATTACCTTAACCTGTCCTATCACCCCAATACGGCTTGTGGACCCTCCAGGGAAACGTCGTCTGTGGCATTTTGGAGCCGCGGACTGGGAGGCCCTCAGGCAGTACTTCTTTGATTTTCCCTGGAATGATTATTGCTTCCATGGCCGTGAGCCATCTGAATGTGCCTTGTGCATTACGGAGGTTATTCTTTTGGGCATGGAAGCATACATTCCTTTCTCATATCCTTTGACTAACGCAAGAAAGCCTTGGTTTAATCACGCTTGTTCTAATGCTGTCCGCAACAAGGAGAGGGCCTACAAAAGGTACCGGAGCCAACCCACCCCTGAATCACATTATCTTTATGTTTCTGCCCGGAATCGTGCTAAGTCTGTTCTTCGCTCTACTAAAAATAATTTCATCCATACTAAATGCTCTCAACTCTCCAACTCGAATTCTTCCCGCTCCTTCTGGCACCTTGCCAAAAATCTTTCTAACAACTTTACCTCATCATCCTTCCCTCCTCTTTTCTACTCTGATGGTTCTGTAGCTATTTCTTCTACTAATAAAGCAGATCTCTTCGCACAGACTTTCTCCTCCAATTCCACCTTAGACGATTCCGGTGCTGTTCCTCCATCACTTCCCCCCTCTGACTTCCTCATGGCTGACATTAAAATTTCTTCAGTTGATGTATTTTCTGCCATCACTGGCCTCAGTACTAACAAGGCATATGGGCCTGATGGGGTCCCTCCTGTTGTTCTCAAGAACTGTGCTTCTGTGCTTACACCCTGCCTAGGCAAACTCTTTCGTCTTTGTCTGTCAACTTGTACCTTTCCTTCTTGCTGGAAGTTTGCTCTCATTCAGCCAGTCCCAAAGAAGGGTGACCACTCCCAACCCTCCAACTATCGTCCAATTGCTTTAACGTCCTGTATTTCAAAAGTTTTCGAGTCAATTCTCAATAGAAAAATTTTAAGGCATCTTTCCTATCACAACCTTCTTTCCGATCGTCAGTACGGATTCCGTCAGGGAGGCTCCACTGGCGATCTTCTCACCTACCTTTCAGACTCCTGGTCATCCTCCTTTTGGGACTTTGGCGAAAGCTTTGCCATTGCACTTGACATCTCAAAGGCTTTCGATCGAGTCTGGCATAAATCTTTAATTTCCAAACTGCCCTCCTACGGTTTCTATCCTTCTATCTGTGCCTTCATCGCTAGCTTCCTTTCTGGTCGTTCTATAGCCGCTGTTGTAGACGGCCATCGTTCTTCTCCTAGATCTATCAACAGTGGTGTTCCTCAGGGCTCTGTCCTATCACCAACTCTCTTCCTTTTATTCATCAATGATCTTCTAAGCTGTACATCTAACCCTATCCACTCATACGCTGATGACTCCTCCCTTCACCTTTCCATTCGGTTCCCGCAACGCCCATCTCAACAGTTACTTCAACAAACAAGGGATGAGGCTATGGCACACCTAATGTCTGACTTGGCTCGTATCTCTGACTGGGGTAAAAATAATATGGTTGTTTTTAATGCATCTAAGACTCAGTTCCTACACCTATCAACCCGACAAAATCTTCCACAGGTATACCCACTAATGTTTAATAATATTCAGCTTAATCCTGCATCATCCTTGAACATGCTTGGGGTTTCATTTACTCGGGAGTTATCTTGGAAAGATCATATTACATCTCTTGTAAAATATGCTTCCAAGAGATTGGGTGTGCTAAGCCGACTCCGCTCTTTCTTTACCCCTGCACAATTGTTTACTCTGTACAGGGGTTTTATCCGCCCCTGCGTGGAGTACAACTCTCATGTGTGGGGAGGCTCCCCACATACAGCTCTTCTCAATAGGGTGGAGTCAAAGGCTTTTCGTCTCATTAACTCTCCTCCTCTTACCGACTCCCTTCAACCTCTGTCTCTTCGTCGCACTGTTGCATCTTTGTCTCTTTTCTATCGCTACTTTAATGGTCACTGCTCCTCTGAACTGTCTGCTTGCATTCCTCCACCTCTACGACGGGTGCGTAGCACCCGTCTGGCAGCAAACTCTCATCCCTTTTCTGTCCAACTCTCTAATGCAAGAGTTAACCGTTACTCCCAGTCTTTCATTTATGCAACAGGTCAGCTCTGGAACTGTCTCCCTCTGTCTGTATTTCCTGCTGCCTATGATATCCAGTCTTTCAAACGCAGTGTGTCCAGGCATCTCAAAATGATCGGATCTTGAATTTGGCTCTCTATTGTATTTTGTTTTTCTCTTGGAGGGAACTGTTACTGCGGGCTCATGGCCTTTGGTTCCTTCTTCCTCGCATAAAAAAAATATATATATATACATTTTGCATTCTTTCATCCATTTATTATTGGGATTTTCTTTGTTGATTTCAATTATTTCTTTGACTAAAAAATATGTATTCCCTTTGATAATTCCTTGGATATACTGTAATTATTTGCTCCTATGACAGTTCTGTTTACTGAATTTTCAATTTTTTGAAATTCCTCAATGTCTGATATTGTTAAATTTATTACATTCGCCCCATATAATATACTATTAGTAATGCTACCGACTTCCAAAAAGTTTTTCCTGTTTGAAGTTTATTACAACTCTTCAAAATAACAGAGTATGTTTGATTTGCCAGTGTTAGACCTTTTTCTAACATATTCTGTTTATGATGTTTAAAACACTCTTTCTTCTGTTATAGTTATTCCCAGATATTTTATTTTTTTCCACTACTTCAATATTTTCAATTTCCTTTGGTTTATCCTTCATGTTGAAAATGAGGATTTTACTTTATTGGTTATTAATGTCTAGCCCATACTCCTTACTTATAACTTTTAAATGTATCAGATTCTGTTTTGCCTCCACCACTGGCCTCGACAACTGTATCCCATCATAGGCAAAAAAAAATATTGTATTTAACCTAAATTTACCATCTTTATAGCCAATATTTTTCTTTTCTAATTTATTTAATATTTCGTAGGTAATCAGTTTAAACAAATTTGTTCAAGCAGTGCAACCTTGTCTAATACCACTCGTTACCATTACTTCTTTTTTATCATTTGTTCTGCCCCAAGGTGAATTTTCGTTTTATCATCTTTGTAAATTTCTGCCACAATATTTATAATTTTGTCATTTACTTTGAAGATTTTCAATACCTCTATTATCTTTTCTCTTTTGATAGTCATATGCCTTAGAGAAGTCTACTGCCGTCACGATCAATGGTGTTTTTCTGCATAACTCGTTTCAATACAATGTCTTAATATCATTAGGTTATCTTCTATCCTTCGTCATGTTGTAATTCCCGCCTACTCTTCTTTATCCTCATTGTTCTCCTTAATGTGTTTTTCTATTCATTCTTTTAATATTGCCATAAATATTTTGTAAGCTATTTCTGTTAAGGGTATTGGTCTAAAGTCTTTTATCAATGGTTTATTTGTTTTGGGAATAAATAATGTATTTGACGTTCTAAATGAGTCTGGTATCTCTCCTTCTACGAGAATCTTTTTGTAATACTCAGCTAAAGTGTTAATGCATGTATTACTTTTTAGCATTATTGTGAAGAACTCTGGCTTTAGATTATCTGGACCTGATGCCTTTTTATTTTCTATTTTTTTCAATTGAGCAATCACCTCTTCTCTGTTTATGTCAGTACCGGTATCTGCCATTGGCGCAATGTTGCGTCTTATTTTTAGGGCCATGTGTAGATGTTCTCAGTTTTCTAGTTCTGTGTTGTTTTCTGCCTTGATTTCATCTCTATATCTCTTTCTTCTCTATGCCAGTAATTTATAATGTTGTTTGGATGTTTCTGATATATTTATGTCCAAAATTCATCCAGTTCCTGCTCCATATCTTCCAATTTTAAAGTACTGTTGTCCTCTTTAAATATTTTAACCCTTCTGTCTACTTCATTTATTTTCTTTTAGTTTGTTTATGTGTCTCCATAGCATGTTGTTTCTATCATCACTTTCTTTTATTTTTTTTTTGTAATTTTTTCTTCATGTTTCCATTTTTCTTCTTTTATCATTTGTTGGACTTAGTATTTTTGTTTTAAGTACATTTGATTTAATTTTCCCTTATCGGCTCTTCCACTTGCAGTTCTTCTTTCTCTGTTTATCTTTCTCCTCTTCTTAATTCCCTCTCTAATTTATTGGTTCCTCCATGGTTGTTCCATAGACATTTTCTGATTCCTGTTTATTTTCTTATACGTCTTTAGCAGAGCTTTATCAGCTGCGTTTTTTATTTGATTTTGTAGTATAGTTAAATCACTTGCAGAGGATGCTTCTATACTTTTTTCTACTTCATTTATATATTCAGTTAATGATTTCTCATCTGTTTTGTAATATTCACTACGGTACTTATCCATTTTCCATCTTTAAAATCTTCATTCCTCCCAATGCTGAAGTCTACTTCAATTAGATTATGGTCTGATAAGTCACAAACAAGTTTTTCTTCATCTATCTTCATTCATTTAAATTTGTTATACATTGAGTGATTTACCAGCACGATGTCTATAACACTTTTTTGCTGCTCTGTTTCCTAAGTAATTGCACCTGTACACCTTTCATCCATATTCAGTAGAATTAAGTTTCTTTCAGTCATCCAATTTAGCACTTTCCTTCATTCACCCTTTGTTCACCTACTATCCCTATATGGCTGTTATAGTCCCCCAATATTGCTAATGGCTCATTACTAACTTGATCTATTACTTTTTGAATTTCTTATTTTAATTTCTCTCTCGTGCTTCTACTAACTTCATTGTTTCCTCTTGGCATATACACTACAATCAAGTGGAACTTTAGGCCATTCACTTCACATGTCACATACAAGTCATTATTTTCCATAAGCTTTTTTTTCTACATTTCTTACTATTATAAATTAATGCCAGTCCTCCTCCTTTTTTTTTCTTTTACTCCTCTCATACTATAAATCACTCTTAACTCATCACTTACTTTAATTTTATCATATTTCTTCTGTGTTTCTATTAGGCATATCATCGAATTCTCCTCCATTATACTCAGTACCTTTGCTAACTTTGTAACTGTTAATCCTTGTATGTTTAGTAACATTATTTTCAAGGAAGTTTCAGTTTCATTTCTAGTTTGTGTTTTGAAAGCTAATGGTACTTCTCTGTATTATTCCTTTCTTAATAAACCATCCCTGCTCTCCTGTCTCGTTTTTCTTTCAGCTTTTCCCGAAGTGCTTGGTTCTCTTCAGCTCTTTGTTTTAGAGTCAAGTCAGGAACAATCACTACTTTTTTATATCTTTCTTGAGTTGTTTCTTTCAAGTTCTTCGCATTTTTCATAAATTCCCACTTTATTTTCACTTCACTTATTTTCAATAATGCAGGACGAGCTTTACGTCTGCCTTGATTTACCTCTTCTTGGTTTCCTTCATTTTTTCTTCCTAACCTGACTACTTCTTCAACTTGAGCATGATTCACCCCTAGCTCATTAAAGAATATATCCATATATACTGCTTTGTTTGCATCTATCCTTCTCTCCTCCTCCTCTTCTTCTGATTCTGGCACATTGAATATCACTAAGTTCTTCTTCCTCTTCTCTTTATCTTCTTCCTTCATCGATTCTACCACTTGGTCTTTAATAGATCCTACATTTTTTCCTAGCTTTTCTACTTTTTTCGGTATTATATTACTTTAATCCCACCCAGTCGCTGGAAAATGTGACTTATCTCTATATGTCGGGTGTATTGAGTACATCATTTTCTTCTCAGTAAACATCCGTTGCAAATACTTTCCGAGATATATGTTATTTTTCTTAATTATTTGAAGGATTCAGGAGCCAACATGGTGGATTAAACATCTGGTCCTGCCACCTACTGCCAGATTCTGGCAACTAAAACTTAACTCAGCCAATCACATTCCATTACGTCATTTCAAGCCAATCACATGCGAGCCCGCGCTTGAAAGTTTGACTGAGCGGGAAAGTCTGTTTGAACTCAGAACTGATTCAGTGACACGATGGCTGTGCTTTGTGAAGGTTGTTCCCCAAGTTTCTTTGATGTTACTAAAGAAACACACAAAGATAACGCGGCCAGCCTTAACATTTTTCGAAACCACGGGATACTGCCGAAAGAAGTAAGGTGTCCTAGGTGCAACGTCGTGTGCAGCTACAGGAAGGACAAGAAAGTTTGGAGGTGCACCAGGAAATACCTTCTCCCCAAAACCAAGAAGAGAAGGAATTGTGGCTTCGAAACTACTGATTATAAAGGAACTTTCCTGGAAGGAAGCCATTGTCAGCCTTGGCAAATTCTAAGATTCATCAATCTATGGCTGCAGAAGACCTAGGAGCACAAGGCCGTTTTTGAAAACCTCAACCTTTCAAGAAGAACGAGCGTCGACTGGCGGTCTTTTTGTAGCGAGGTGACCGAGTTTTGGTTTCATCACCAAGACCCCATTGGTGGACCAGGAGTTGAGGTTGAGGTTGATGAAACACTCATCGTCAGAAGAAAACATAACGTTGGACGAGCTCTTTCCCAGGTCTGGCTATTTGGAGGAATAGAACGAGTCAGCAAACGACGTTTTATTGTTCCCCTCCTTGACGGTGAGGCAGGCCTCCAGCGGAACCGGGAAACGTTCGTGCCCATCATTAAACAATTTATACATGAAGGGTCAGTTATTTACAGTGATCGGTGGCGAGCTTACGACGTTCTGGACAAGGAGAATTATGTTCATGCCTCTGTGAACCACAGTGTGAACTTCGTGGACCCAGATAACAGTGCCATTCACACACAGAATGTCGAACGGCTGTGGAGGGACGTTAAGGAGTGGGTGAAGCGTCCGGGAATTCGTGCCAAGTACCTGCGCCAGTACCCTGGGGCTACTTGTTCTGTCAAGAATTTCAAGACAGAAAACTTCACCAGTTCCTCATCACTGCTGCCAGGATGTACATTCCTCAGTCGACTGGATACGCTGCTCCATCTCTCCAAGTGCCGATTGGACCTGAAGGCTACGACGATCAGTCCAGCAATGAGGAGAGTTAAGGTACATGATTAGGTTACATTAGGCTACGCAGGTTAGCTTAGGTTAGGTAGGTTAGGTTGGTGGTCAAACTTTAAACGTGTACCTCATCCGATTTTCTACTTTTCGTTAACATTTTCAAGTTTATATGGTCAGTCTCTTTCCTTGTATTACACTTCTCTCGGAAACTGATAATAAACGAGTTACACGCGATTTTCTAGGTTAGGTTTGGCTGTTTTGACAGGTGGTATTACTTCGTATTTACACCCGTCACTGACAACAAAATTGGCTAACTCACCTTATATTTACTCAGTTATAAGCCTTTTTGGTATTACTTTAGAAGTAACCAACGTTACCGATTTTCATTATATTACGTCCCTGAACTATTCTAACTAAGACTTAGCTTTTAAGTCTAGTTTCAGTTGGGGGAGCGATTTTTTGGGGGGTAGTCATATAGTGACAGGTTAGGCTACCGGTTAGTACCAGATGAATGTCGCGCCATATTTGCTGGTGTGGGCACGTTCACTCGGTCTAAGTCGGCTGGACTCGAGTGTACTCGGCTGGTAATTTCGTATATGTGAGCTTTAAAAACAGCCAATCAGGCGTCGCAAAGGAAGCGAGACTAACAAGCCAATCACAACAGTCGTAAGTAAAACCAGCCAATCAGCTTGAGGTATTTGTGGGTGACGCAAGTACGCCCGAGATTTGAAAGTCAGTCACAGTCATGGCCTCCGGTGCTGAAGAACGTGTTGTCGATTTCAAAGCTTGTATCGGGTGTAAGACGGACTACTGGCAGATTATCAAGGACCATCACAGTAATAACGAAACATCTATTGAACTACTAAGAAAACACGGGGTTTTGCCAAATGCGATGCAGTGTAAAGAGTGTGATTTGCCCTGCAAATATCGGGAAGACAGACATCAGAGGTACTGTGGCCGGTGGAAAAAAAAAAAGTAGGAGGAGTAAGGGGAAGGTGCACTGCAAATTCACCGTTTCTGATCTCTAGGTAAGCATTCCCCTAGGATAGGTTAGGTTAGGTTAGGTTAATGTAATGGGGGGTCTAGGGGGCAAAGCCCCCCAGTTAGGAAACACGAACTCAAGGAGCTGAAAATTATATTTTTCCGAAGGATTTTAGTGTTTTTCGTTTGATTTGGATACCAATTCCAGTCGGAAATCACTCGATTTTCCGTGTTTCCCCCACCCAAAACCACGCTTTCCCACAGGTCCCCCATTATTCTTTCTCAGGAGTTTCAGAATGCAATGTTTTAGTGTTATTCATGTGATTCTGGTGGTCATTTTCAGTGAAAATTACTCGTTTTCGTCGTATTCACCCAATAACCTTGGTACAGTTGGGGGGGGGGGTTACGGAAAACGAGTGATTTGCGATAGAAATGACTATCAGCTTCACATGAGAAACACTATAAAACATTGCATTCTGAAACTCTTGAGAAAATATGGCAGGGTGGGACTAAAGTAAAAATTTACCGTGTTTGATTCCATGGAGGGTGTGTTGGGTTAACAAAAGAGGAATATGAAATTCTACGCAAGTTGAAGAATAAGGTGCAGTGGTTTTGTGATAAGTGCAAAGGAAAATATGTACAAAAACTGAAAACCTGAAGCTGAAAGAAGATCTAAATAAAAGAGAGAGAAGAAAGAGAAAAGGTAAATGAAAGGCAAGAGGAGATAGAGAAAAAAGGGTAAATTTTTAAGTCACATTTTCCAGCGACCGGGTGGGATTAAAGTACAATAATACCTCAAACACGGCACAGGTCGCACTCAACTCCCGCCTGGCCGTCTCTCTCTGGTCTTTCGCATTTTCCACAATTATCTTCCTTCTCTTCCGTCGTTGATGTGTTCTGTGTTGACTGCGTTGACTCTGACTTCCTCTGGTAGGATTTTGGTGGCATTTTTCACTATAAATTATCCAACTCACTCAGTTGTACCCAGTGGATGCGGTTGGTGCCGCATTGTCAACAAGGAACGTTTGAGCGCGAATGAAATTATAAATATAATCTGATTATCTCATGGATCTTTTTTTTTTTTTGTAAACTAGCAAATATTATATTTATTTTAATAATAAGTAATGAGTCATGAAATTTTATCAAGCATATCAGTGAAATATACAAAATTATGCCAAACAGAATTCCAGTAACTAAAGAAAACCGTCGTTAATAAGGGTAACTATTTATTCCTTATGGAAAATACGCTCTAAAATTTCGTCTGGCGGGCCTTTTGCAGCAGAAATTATGTCTGGCAGATGCCATTCCGTACTCTGTGGGATGTACTTTTTCTATTAAAGCTGGTTTCAAGTGATACCTTGAATGTTTAATCTGGTCATAATTTTAGGGCCTCTTTGGGGTGTCTGGCGGGCATTTTCCAGCAGTAAATTTGTCTGGCAGGGTCCATTTAATACTTCTTGGGTTGCCATAATCATTCTAAGTTAAGTCTCATATGGTACTTCCAATGTTTAAATTAATTGAATCTGGGGGCCTGTTTGGGGCCCCCAGGGGGCCACACGAAGCAGGGGAGACCCGGCAGACGTCCAAATCTGCATATGTTTGGTTATTCCCTGAATTGTCCGATACTTGGATATTGGTACCTCGTTCATTTAAATAAAGTGCTCTGGGCTGCCGGTCTTTTCTGGGCGTTGCTGTCGGAACAATGCCTCGTGGTTACAGGCTGTGTGCCACCGAAAGTGAATAAACACTGTCTTGGCTAAACACAGACTTGGACATTAGACAAACTGAAATCTACGAAAATCTACATTTACAGTGGAAGAAACCTTGCAGAAGATTAAAAACTTGATCACTAAACGGCATGATTAGACAGCATTACAGTAGCTGAGATATTATAAGTCTGAATGAGATCAAAAGAAATGATGAAAAATTAATTTAGCTCCACGGCAGCCACCACCTATTTTACTACCGAGGAAGGCAGGATGAAAGAATTAGTGGCATAGGATTTTTAAATAACAGAAATCTTGCAAAGAACATTGTTAATTTCAGCCGTGTGTCTGACAAAGTAGGAAGAATTGAAAAGGAACTATGCGAAAATTACACTTTAAATGTAATACAAGTATATGCATTCACTTCACAAAAGACATGCGAAGAAATACAGACATTATATGACGATATCTCCCGGTTTATGGAAGAAGAAAACACCAGATATACTATTCTCAGGGAAGACTTTAATGCAAACGCCAGGAAATCGAATAATGGAGAAGCATGAACGGGAATATTCCGAGTAGAACAAGAATGAGAGAGGTGAAATGGGGATAAATTATACTGACATGTCTATCTATCTATTTATTGCAAGACGCCTTAATCCCGTAAGAGGTGGCCACAAACAAATCGCCTCCATGTCGCCCTGTCCCCTGCCATTTCATTGCCCTGCTCCCAGGTCACACACCCCTCTCTCATATACCTCTCCACTCCATCTCTCCATCTCATCCTTGGCCTCCCCCTTCCTCTCCCCCCCTCCACCTCACTTACATACACTCTCCTCGTCAGTCACTCACTCTCCATCCTCTCCACATGTCCAAACCACCTCAGTGTGTTTCTCCTAACGCTTCCTATCACATCAACCACACGACAATGCTCCTTCACTTCCTTATTTGTCAGTCTGTCTCTCCATGTGACGTCACATGCTCCTCTCAAGTAACTAATATCCACTGCTCTCACTCTTGACTTCTGTTCCTCCAACAAGGTCCAAGCTTCACTTCCATACGTTAGAGTTGGTATTACAATACTGTCATGTAGTAGCTTTTTCATTTCCATGCTCACTTCCCTGTTTCTTATCACTGCTTTCAAGGAACCAGCAACCTTTCTTCCCTATTGCACCCTTTCAAGCACTTCACCCTCAAAACCTCCATTCTTACTCATCACACTACCCAAGTACTTAAACGCACTCACAATTTCCATTTCCTTCTCATCCAGCTTCACTGTACATTCGCTAACTTCACTTCTCTCGAAGACCATAACTTTACTCTTCCCTACACTCACCTTTAGATTCCTTTTCTTACATACTCTCCCAGACTCATGCAGCAAAACTTGCAGCTCCCCTTCGTTTTCACTAAACAACACATTATCATCTGCAAACGACAGTGCATGGAGTTTCCAGACACTGCCCTCTCTCAGTAGGGCTGCTCCGACATCAACTGTCCTATCGTGTACATCTTTTATAATCCCATCCATATACAGATTGAACAACCACAGAGTCATGACACATCCTTATTTCAATCCAACCTTCAAATAGAAAAATTCACTCAGTTCACTATCCACACGCACTGCAGCCTTAGCACCCTGATACATACTCTTCACGGCCTTCAGCAACTTCCCATCTACTTCATATGTTTTTAATACCTTCCACAATCCTTGTCTATCCACCCTGTCATATGCTTTCTCCAAATCCATGAAGGCCGCATACAACTTCTTTCCCTTCTCTAGAAACTTTTCCACTGAAGATCTGAGAATAAATATCCGACCTACACAACCTCTTCCCTTCCTAAAACCTCCCTGTTGTTCTCCAACTAATTTCTCTGTCATTTCCCTAACTCTGTCAATAAGTATCCTACGATATACGTCTCCTATTATAAAAAGAAGACAAATGCCCCTATGATTACCACACACTTCTTTTTCCCCTTTTCCTTTGTACAGGGGAATAATACCTGACTTCCAATCCTCCGGGACTCTACCTTCCTCCCATGCCAATCTGCACATCTTCCACATCCATTCTACTACTATCTCTCCCCCATGCTTCAGCATTTCACCACACACTCCATAAATTCCTGGGGCTTTCTCCAATATGACTTTCTTCATTGCTTCCACAACTTCCATCCTACTGATTTCTTCCTCTCTTCTCACATCCCTCCTTCTCCCAGCCATTCCCCAGCCACTTATGCTCGCATTACTTCCATTCTCTATGTTCAACAATTCCTTAAAATGTTCTCTCCATCTGCCCAGTTTTTCTCCCTTCTTCACTATGGTCGTACCATTCTAAAGTGGCGGTTTGGGTGGGGCACGAACCTCTGTACAGTGTTGCCACGTTTTCCATACTCGCGATGCCCCTCTCTCTCTCTCTCTCTCTCTCTCTCTCTCTCTCTCTCTCTCTCTCTCTCTCTCTCCTGGGGGGATGTGCATCACCCTAGGGAATTTTGTTTCTTTTATGTCTTATAAACTTGTGCCTCCATTTCTTTATTTTGTTTTTTATTATATTATTGTTTTACATATGACGCCAGATGACCTCGGTGTTATGGCGCCTTTTCATTCAGTCATTCTCGCCCTCCTTCCTTCCCTCCCTTCATCTTTCCCTCAGCTTGACAATGCACTCAACACTGTCCCTTGCCTGCCTTCTCTCTCTCTCTCTCCTTGGGGAGATGTGCGTCACCCTGGGGAATTTTGTTTCTTTTATGAGTGACTTATAAACTTGTGCTTTCACTTCTTTATTTTGTTTTTATTATATCTAATTATGTTTAAAAATATTATTGTTTTACATATGGCGCCAGATGACCTCGTTGTTGTGGCGCCATGATTTGTTTTCATTCAATCACTCTCTCCCTCCTTCCTTCCCTCCCTTCCTCCATCTCTCACTCAGCTGCACTCAACACTGCCCCTGGTCTGCCTCCCCCACCCTCTCTCTCTCTCGTCTGTGGTATTTTAGGATACATTTTGGTTATTTTCTTTTACGTTATAATGTACATATTGTAAATTTGACTTTATTTCCACACCACCTAGGAGGTTAAAGTCTTGGCGCGTTTTTTTTAAGAGGTGTCCCCAAACAGGCCTATTCCTCTATCCCTCACAGATGACCAGGTCGGACTAGGTGTGTGTGTGTTGCCGCTCACGAGGGTTTAATGTATATATATATTTTTTTTTACTAAGAAACTGGCATATTTTTGCTTATATTCCTGCACATTATCTTATAATCATAATTGTGACATTATTACCAACCCCAGAAATACGGTAACAGCCAATAAAAGTGACTACTTTTTTTTAAGCAACGCTGTAAAATAATTATGCCACGTTTCTGTATTGCCGTATAAATATTTCACGCATAATCAGTTTGCTGTTCTTTCATATATGATAATACACACGTTACCTTTATATTCTTAAGTGTTTAACTTATTGTGATGCCTATTACATATATCAGAGCCGTTCACATAGCGGGTGTGGAACACGTGGCATCACTGTACAGAGGTTCGTGCCCCACCCAAACCGCCACTTAAGATTGGTACCACCATAGTAATCTACAATTTCTATCTTTCACTCCCCAGCTAACTTCTTTGGCATCCAGTCTAATTTTCTTTACCTCTTTCCAGAACATTTTCTTACATTCCCTCCACTTTACACTTAAATTCCTTCCAAACTCCTCATCCACTCTATGCTGACTCTCTCTTACTAATCATTTCACCTCTATCTTCCTCTCTACATATAACTCTGTCTTCCTTCTCTCAAATTCTTCCACGCCGCTGATTCTCATCCACTCACTATATGCTTTCTTCTTTTGCACCGCAACCTCTCTGATCTCTTCAGTCCACCATGCTGTTCCCTGCACCCCCTTTCGTCTTCTCTTCACCCCACACACCACCTCACATGCTGCACAGATTTCTTCTGTGAATATCTTGCACACACCTTCCACGTCCCCAATCTTTATGTATAACATAAAAGTAATGAACACCTTCTTCCACAAAAAAAAAAAAAAAAAAAAAAAAAAGGAAGAAAATGGACCAGGAGAAGGCCAAACGGAAAAACAAAGAATGAAATCGACTTCTTTACAGCAGATATGAACAACATGATCTACAGTGTCACAGTAATCAACAAAGTTACTGTCATTTAGGTGAGCTGCACCGCCAGATTCAGATTGGGAAGTGAAAGAATGAAACTGGTGAAAAATAGAAAGACATGATCAATAAAGGTAAGTGAAAACAAAGGTACCTTTCAGTTAGAAATAATAATTATTAAAAAAAAAAACACATTTTTCAGGCTCCAACTTTGCTGTGTGTGACACCGATGCGTTGAACGATAGACAACCAAAAGTTTTAAGGGAATCAATGGAGGTAGTAGGGAAAGCTATTACAACCGAAGCCAAAAAGTGTTCAAAAATGGTCCTCGAGCTCATGAGGAGAAGAGAGGAGTTGAACGTTAAAAAAAGAAAAAAGAAAAAATAGCACGAGAAGAATTTACCCTTAGATGCGAGATTGGGCCTAGGATACCTGGCCAGTTTTGAAAAGTTTTCTGTTTCTCGTATTCCATTGCATCTGGCAATTATCTTTTTGTTATTCTGTTGTAGTTTATTCATGATTATTTTACCAAAATAAAGTTTGAAAAATATCTGTTATCAGAGATTAAATAGATTTATACTGACCCCTACCTCTAATTTCCAGAACCTGGGCCCAGAAACCCGTTACCTTTTTTTTTTTTTTTTTTTTTTTTTTTAGATAATGGAGGAAGGAAAAACAAAGGAAAAAATAAAGTCCCTGTGCCTAAAGGCATCTTCCATTCGTAAAATATTTATAACAACTGGATTTAAATTGAAGCGGATTAAATGTTTCTGGGAAACAACTCCTAGGAAGTGAATTCCAGAGAGTAGTAGTTCTGGGGATAAATGAATTTTGATAAGCAGAGGTTCTGCATTGCGGGAGAGAGAGTGTGAGTTCATGGGCGCTCCCAGCTGCCCGAGTATTTCGGAAGAAAATGTGAAGGGGAGGCACAACTGAAGCCAGTTCGTCAGAGCACTTATGGTAAACATGTCGATAAAATAATGCTAAAGAAGCAACATCTCTATGTAGTGATAATGGAGGAAGGTCCTGTATAATGTCAGGATTATTGATTAATCTACTGGCTTTATTTTGAATTTTGTCCACTGCCTCAGTGCAACCACTCCACATCCACTCCACAGTGGTGAACAGTATTCAGTCTGAGAACGCACATGACTTTTGTATATTGTGGTCATCTGCTCGTCAGTGAAGAACTCACGAACTCTGTACATAAGTCCCAATTTTTTGGAAGCATTTTTAGCAAGGGATTTAACATAAGCTGTCCAGCTTAGGCTGGGGTTTAGAGTAACATCAGGGATATCAATTGTAGTGTATATGGGAATATTGGGATCATTTAAAATTATGTGAGAGTCAGGGATTCTTTCTGTTGGAGAAATTAATGTATTTAGTTTTCTGGGCATGAAATGAGACCAGATTTGTTTGTCCCCATTGATTAATTTTAGAAAGGTCCTGGTTCAGGGAAATTGCTGTGTTTATTTGGGAATTTATAATACCAAATTGTGTAAAGGAGGTACTAAATGTGAAAGAACTATGAAGGGTCGAGTCATCAGCATAAAAGTGTATTGTGTTGTGAGTGAGAGATAGGAGGTCATTTATATGAATGAGAAAGAGGGTTGGCGCCAAAACTGATCCCTGAGGTACGCCAGCTTTTATGGAATGAAACTGAGAAGTGTGATTTCTCCACAGACACTGACCTGGCTATGTAGGTAATTTGTGAGTATGTTTGTTTGCCGCCAGTATGTTTGTAATTTGTGTGAACGTTAGTTTGTTTGGCTATGCTTGTAGTCTGAATGATTCTCCTTGACATGAGTGATTGTTCATAATTGGCTCATTATCTTGACAAAATCTTCCTTCCCAGACAAAATGTCAAAACGGAGAGCAGAATCACTGCCTGATGGAAAGATCCAGGGGCTGCTGTTAAATGGAAATTTGGACCCAGATGAAGACTCTGAGGCTTCAGAAGCCGACAGTCCTGACTTGGAACCACAAACTGAACCTGCATATAGTGGGAATCAGCCACTACATACTCCTTCAAATTTGGAAGAGTCTAGCAGAAGTGAAGAAATAGATACAAAGGAAGATAAAGATGCAGAGGAGAACAGGGATGTCACAGGCGAGAATCAGAACAAGAATACTACCAGGACCAGTCGCAAGGGTTCATCTTGGAGTGAAGACCCTCTACCCCACAGCAGAACAGCAAAGCACAACACTGTACAGCATTATATGGGTGCTGTGCATGAAACGGCTGATTCTTCACCAAAAGTGGCCAGGGTTATTTTCATTTCAGATATACTGTCTGAAGAGATAAAGAAATGTTCAAATCTTGAGGGCCATACAATGGCAAGTTTGAACAACAAACACTGGAAGGATATCTCTAAGGAGGAGCTGTGGCTTCCATTGGACTTGTCCTTTTAGCAGGTTAGGAAAAGCAGTGAGCTGTTCCAGTCCAAGAGCTATTTGGAGATGCTCTGTCCATCCCCATGTATAAAGCTACAAGGTCTGTGGAAAGAACTGAAGACATTCGGAGATTCTACTGATTTTATGACAAAAGAGCATGTGCTCTTCACTTGCAAACATGTCAAGTGGCTACCATAAATCAAACAGCACTTATGACTGTGTCAATGTACATGAGCAGTTGATGCCATTTAGAGGGCTATGTAAGTTCCCTGAATATACTCCCAGTAAGCCTGCAGAGTATGATATAAAGATCTTCCGGCTCTGTCGACTTAAGGAATTACTGTGCTTTTGATGAAACTGCCTACACTGGAAGACAATCTCGTAAAGAGGTGACGAGAAATCAAGGATCAAGTATTGGATAACAATTGTGCAGTAAATTGCATCACAGTGTTCGCAACGTTTCAATGGACAGCTTCTTCACAAGTGTTCCACTTGCTGAAGCATTTTCCCAGAAAGACTTAACACCAGTTCGTACTCTTTAGGAAAAGTAGCCATACATTCCTTCATTTACAGAAGCATGAAATTTGGGATCAAAGACAACATTACCATGTTGAGCTATGTGCCAAAGAAAGGAAAGTTTGTAATACTGTTGAGTACTGTACATCATGATACAGCAGTTGATGAACAAATCAGAAAAATAAAGCAATTATAATCAAGTATTACAATGAGACAAAAGCAATTGATGCAATGAATCAAATGGTGGGAACTTATTCATGTAAGAGACAGTCAAGGAGATGGCCTATGTTTATTTGACGTAATGTTCTTGATTGTAGAAGTCTAAGTCTGTTCATTTTGCTCCCGTCACAATATCCGCATTTTGAACAGAACAAGACACTCAAATGCCATCACTTACTAAAGGAATTGGTAGGACTACTAACACCACACTTTCAGTGTGGACGCCCATTGCATTTTTGTAACCCTTATAGTAAAATAATGGAAAATGCATCATTAATAATGAGTGCACTCGGACTACCAATTAGCTGCCATCTCTTCTCACAGTAGATCATATAGGCTATGGCAGAATCTGCTCTATATTCTGAACCTGGTCAAGCCTGGAAGAAGTGCAGCTTTTGCCTTCCTAAACAGGATAGGAAAAGCTCAGTGATATGCAGAAAACGTAGGAGCCATGTGTGTATGGAACAGCAATGTAGTTTGTTTTAAGTCTATCTTCTATGAGTTTATAATCGAACAATATATATTCTCGTTTTCTTTCATCATGGTATGATATGGTATTCATGGTATGTTATAGTAATCATGGTTTGATATGGGTCTTACAGACCTAATAACTGTAAAGATGTAAGATATTTATGTTTTAGATACAAAACACGTCCATTTTTGTTCTCATTTTTTCCCACTTGCCTGTAGCTATTTCTCCTATATGTGGATAAACCAAGGAATCAAAAAAGAATTAGTTTAAACCACACTTTAGTAACTTGTGAGAAGTAGTTCGAAAGTTCAGACTGGATGTTTTTCATTTATTTATTTATTTTTTCAGTTTAATTAAATATACATTCTCATGATGAATGACAAGCTGCATGTAATGTTTTCTAGTAAAGTAACGCATTATGTTAATTTTTGATAGTACTTCATTGCCCGTACAGAATATATTAAGTACTTGGGTATGCCAGATCCAAATACTGGAATGGTGCGAGGGTAGGGTACGTCTGCATCAAAGGGTTACCTAAGCTTATGAACAAGAGACAGCGTAAAGAAAAACAGAAGAAAAACATGGTTCAGATCAAAGAAACCATGAAAAAAAGTAAAAAGTCTGAAATAGGACTGCTGCAAAATGGCACGAGGAAAGCAACAAATTATATCGTTGAACGACAAAAATAGGAAGTCATGAAATGAAGAGAAGATGGTGAAGAGTTGAGGAATTTTACAAAGAACTGTATGCACCAAAAACAATAATACAGATAGCCAACTTTTCAGTTAACACAAGTGAAACACCAGAGGTAACAAGACAAAGTACACACTTCTCTTAAATGTATGAGAAGAGGGAAGGCCCAAGGAGAAGATGGAATTGTAATAGATTTACTGTCGGATACAAGAGTAGAAGTTTTAAACAGGCTTGCCCACTTATTTACTCAATGTATAAAGGATAAGAAAATTCCCAAAACATGGTGTAATTCAATACTTATTTTGCTATACAAAAAAGGTGATTCAGATGATCTCAGTGACTTGGACTATTATCAGTTATTTACAAACTCTTCCCTAAAGTCCTTACGAACAGAATAATAACAAATTTGGAAGAAAGCCATCCTCGTGAGCAAGCAGGACTCTGAAGTGGGCAGTCGACTACTGATCCCCTTCACACAATGAATCAGCAAACTGAGAAAGCGTCAGTATATAATACTGTGCTTAGGCTTTGTTGACTACAAAAAGGCTTTTGACTCGGTGGAGCACATAGCAATTATAAATTCGTTGCGGGAACAAAGAACAAATGAGAATTGTAAAACTGCTCCAAAAACATACAGTGGGAGCTGCTACATTTAAGTTACACAAAGTGAGTAATATTAGCTATCAATACACAGCTACGGTTATATGTACGAAATGAAGTTATAATGTGCACTAGAACTTTATGTACTACTCATAATAACTGAAATCAAAATACTAATCTTTGAAAAAAGAAAATGTAGCAAATTTGTTAGTGAATGTCTATCCTTGAATAAGGTAATTTTTATCTTATAGATATGACTGTCAGCCGCGTTACCTTGCTGCATTGCAATACATACTGGTAACACTAGCTATTTTTTGTGTAATATAAATTTTGTATTTAAATGCATGAATAGTAGAACTTTACTAGCTCTTATACAGAACCGCACAACAATAACACCTCACTATAATGGACAAATTGGGGCCCAAGCCATGCCGAAAAAAACGAAAGTCAGATAAAAGCGACATTTGGACTTCCCCCTTTTACCCTGACTTTTTCCAATGTAAATATCACAGCACTTTTCCTCATAAGATACTGAAGAAAAGCCACAGATGCGTTCCAGGCCTAAACGCAAACTCCCATATACACCTCTCCCCTACAAATCAACAGGGATGTGTTCCGTTAAAAGTGGTTGAATAACGAATTGGTCGGGTAACGAACATATTTTTCCCATGAGATTGTTAAGAAATAGAGGGGTTAGGTTCCTTCGTCATTCAAAAATTATTCAAGAAAGATGGAAAAAATATTGATAAGTATTAATCAAAGTGACACAAGGGTTTGAGCTGTTTTCTTATAGACCTACATTATCAAGGAAAAAGTATTTTAATATTACATAAGTCTCAGATGATTCACATTTGATTTTCCATAAAAAAATATTGGAGAGCAAACGAAATTATACCAATGATTTTACAGAAAGCCGCTTGAACGCCTTCGATAGCGTGTTTACTGCCGATCCCAACATGACATGACGCCACCACACCAAACTCGAATGTATACATTTTAAAACCATCAATGGCAGAGGAAGCTTGACTGGAAGCACTGAAACCTAACTCAGGAGCTTCGCCCACAGAACCTCGCAATGATTGGAATCTACTTAACCTATTGCAAACTAAGTTGTACATTACATAAAACTGGCGCCAAAACAGAATCATGCATTAAGACTGTTCGTTAATCATTGGCACAATCATCACCTGATCATGCGATGGCGAAACACTCAGTTTGCTGACCATATGACTGCGCTTGACAGGGGTAAAAGTAGGGGTCTTGGGTGGAGCCATTGTGGTTCTTTAGTATTTCTCGTGGTCAGATAGAAATGCAGACGGATGAAAGGGTAATCGATCAGGAAGGCAGAGCACAGGAGACTGAGGCAGCTCAACCGGTCTGTCTGGCGGCGCGCAAATTGAATTGTCAAAAGGGCGGGAATAACCATGTCAGCCAATGAAAAAGGTCATAGATTTTATAAATGTCGAAACAACGAACTGTTGAATAACGATCAGTCAGAAAATGAGGGCTTGGTGTACCTATCTCATTCAACAGAAGACTGACACAGAAACATCATAGGTAATAATAATATTATTATCCTCATAAACAGTATTATTGCTAAAAAATATTAGACGGCAAACATCACCTACAGGTAGGTGAGGCAATGGGAGGGCAGCGGACAGGCTACAGCCAGGAACGCAGCAGCGAGCTATGCGGGGGTGGGAGAGGGCGTGGGGGCGGGGGAGGGCAGGGTGACGGGAAGGAAACAAGCAGGGGTGGGAGAGGGAGAGGGAACTGTGTGGGAGAGGGGGAGGTGACCCGGAGGTTTACAAGCAGGGATGGGGGAGGGCAGGGAGGGAGACAAGTGGAGGTGAGGGAGGGCAGGGGGAAGGGAAGGGCAGGGGGATAGGGAGGAAGACTAGTAGGAGTGGGGGAGGGTGGGATATAAAATTTATACCAATATAATGAATTTCCAGGGGCAAATTTGGCCGTGGAATTTATTTCTTTGTGCCTGGACAGAAGCCCCTACAGCTGGGATGGAGGAGGGATGAGGGGAGATGAGAGGGGATGGAGGGAGGACCGGAAGAGCTGCGTACACCATCCCATATGGGTTCAGAAGCGCTCGTTTCCAACCTAGGGAAAGAGGAAGCACTTAGAAAATACTTTATTTTTACAACTTAATTTGAAACACTTTTCAAATACTGCACTGTACACTTTATATACCTTATTATTTACGATCGTACAAACTAAAGATGTTCACATTGTATTTTATGCTTATCACTTGTCACCCTCGGACTTTTCCAGATTTATAAAAATTTAGTCTGGTCTGCTCCTCGACTTCGATAAAAGTGAATTCTGTTATACTGAAGTGTGTTGTATCGAGGTTAATCTTGAATAAAGTAATTTCTGTCTTACAGATATGACTGCAGGCTACATTAACTTGCAATATTGCAATACATACCGGTAACACTAGATATTTTTTGCATAATATAAAGTTTATGCTTAAATGCCTATACAGTATAGTAGAAAATTTACTTGTTCTTATACAGAACCGCACTAAAATCAAAGTTGCCAAAAAGTGATCATAGTCTTGTTGGACACTGTACTAAAACATGTGGTGCCAGCCACAACAAGATTCGGCCTACAGCGGTTATTTTAATGCTATTAAATACTGACTCGTTTCTGCGCTTTAGCGTCAGTGCGCAATTAAAGTCTAATGCAACGGCGCAAATGTTTTAGAGTTACACCTGCTGAAAATCCGTGACCTTGATTTTGACGTTATAAATTCAAACGATTACCCCCAAAATTCAATTACTTTCTTTGGGAACCAGTACCCACATATCCTGAAAGTTTCATGTAATTTCATTCAGCCGTTTTTCCGTAATGTTGCTAACAAACAAACAAACTCGATCAAAAACAATACCTCGTCAGACTCCGTCCAGGTGAGGTAAATACCTGTGGCCACTGGCACTGAACAAAAAAGTACTATGGAGACTCCACTTAGAAAGTGCACAGTAATGTTAACTGTTATATCCCGCTCTGCTCCGCCAGTGCCTCAGAGAGAGAGGGAGGGGGGGGGGGAAGGGAGGGAGAGAGAGTGAGAAGTAATATTATGTTGAAGGAATGAGTAAAGGCTATTATGTGATGAAGAATTATGCAAGGTGAAGAGAGAAAGCTAAGCCATAAGGAAGAACGGAATACTAATTTGACTGAGGTAAAGGGGGTGGAGTAAGGAGGAAGCAATGGAAAACGAAGGGGAGCAGATGCGAAGTGGCGGAAGGATAGGTGAGGACTAAATTAAGTACATTTGTTGAGTATGACGAAATGGGAAAGCTGCAAAAGTGATGATGAAGATGATGGTTAAAGGGACAGTGGTGATGATCATGATTTTTTAATACAATAGTGATGATGGTGATGAAAATGACAGACGAGTACGATAATAGTAGTAATGATGAAATAATAGTGATGGTCGCGATGGTATTGGTAGTAATGATGCTGAAAATGATAGTGATGATGATGTCGTTGGTATTAAGAATAATGAAATGATACCCTTGATAGTGCTGATGCTTTTAACAATAATGGTGCCAACAGAAATTATAATGTTAGTGATGATGATGGTGGTGATGCTGAGTGAGATATTGATGGTGATGATGGTAACGACGATGACGAGATAATAATGAACGAAGCTGAGAACAATTTTGATTATATCCTCTTACTCATATTTTCATCTCACTACATCATTATTTCTGCATCTCCTCTTGTCCCCATGTACCCTTTTCTCTCATATCCTCACATCACATCACATCTTACTTCACCCGATCTCATTTCCTCACTTATTTTCATAGTACTTCTCACCTTCAGCTTACCTTACATTCTCACCTGTCAAATCCTCACCCCACTCCACCTCAACACCTTAATTTTTTCCCCACACCTTCTATATCCTAACCTTACCTCGTATCTTCAATTTCTATATCCCGTTTCTCCTCACTTCAGTCCGTCTCCTCTTCTCGAATGACATCCTTTTCTGCCTCCTCCTTGCAGTCATTTACTGTTATATCATCTACTCAGCCATCACTTCATCTTACCTTACTTGCTCTTCAACCCTCTTGTCATCACCACACCTCATCTAACAAGTTTTCTTATCCAATCTGATCCTCATATTCTCCCCGCACCTGTCATTTCACATCTTCACCACTCTTCTCTCCACCCTTCTTCACTCATTCTTCGCCTCACCTCACATGCTCATATCTCATAGGATCAAATGCCACCTCAGAAACCATATTATCACGCGGGGGGAGGAGGCATACATTATGAAGGCACAGGATTATATAAGGTTCATTATTCCTGGTGATGGCAGATTTTTTCTTTTTTTTTTTTGTCCCCCTCCCACTCCTTTGCTTTCACCTTCTCCTCTGCGGTGTAATTATATTTTCCTTCTAATTCAGGAATTTTCTGTTCTCCGCTCACTTCTTTTCATATACTCTTTTATATATCCGCTTTGCTCATATTTTAAAGCTGGGTTTTGCTTTTGATTATATATGTTCTTCAAGGCTTCTTTCATCGTCAAATATTCTCCTTTATTATCTTACCTTTCACCCAATTGCTTGTGTTTTCTTATTTCCCTGTCTGTATATCCTGCTCAGTACTTACTATTTCCTTCCTCATTCATTTTCCACCATTTTCTTTCCTCGTGTTACCTGCAGTTTCTTTTAGTTTTCTCTCACTTTGCTTACCCTCTTCCATTTACCCCTCTTATTCCCTGGTCTTATTTCCTTTTCCAATGACTCTCCTTTTTTGCCTCTTTTTTTGTACCATTTCTTCGTAGTCTATGTCTTGTTCACTTTTTTCATTACATTTACTCTCTCTCTCTCTCTCTCTCTCTCATTTATACTTTATTGTTTTTCTTTTCTTTCCATTACTATATTACCCAGTCATTGTTCTTTTTTTTTTCCTCTCCCTCCACATACACATAAGTTATTCTTGATGCATCCCTGTTCTTTCCCTATACCCTATCCCACTAAATACCCACTCACAATGATCTCTTTCCCCCCTCATTCTCATCGATCTACTGATACTTTGGGCTCATTTTCACCTTTCACTCGCTACCTCTCTTTCTCCTCTCTGTCTATCTACCTATCTATCTGTCTTTCTATCCATGAATCTATCCATCTATCTGTCTATCAGTCTATCTGTTTATCTATCCACCTATCCGTCTATCAATCTTAGACACCCTTTCTTTCTTTTTTGTCTTTCGTCATGCATTCTTGCCTCATATTCTTATTTGAACATCATAACCTCTCCCATTTATGATTTTCTTCTTTCTCCTTCCTTTCATAGACATACCCCAACGCGTCTCATTATCTCTCGCCTACCAGACAATCTTCCAGCACTCCTCCTTTTCTCCATTCCTGCAAACACTTTTTGCTTCCTCTCTCGCATCAACCTACCCGTATTCGTCTAATTTTCTCGCCCTACTCAAAGTCTCTCCTCTCCTCCTCTCCTCTACCACCAAAAAACCATTATCTGCTCCTTTCTCTCTTTTTATCCATTTGCCCCACCTGTTTTGTTCTTCTTCTTTTTTTTTTTTTTTCAAACGACCTAATTTTCAGTTTTATCTACCTCCCCTGCTTACTCTATAACTATTTTCACAGCCCCCCTTTAACATTTAAAATATATCCCTGCTCAAATTCTGCACCTAACCTTTTTCCCAACACTTTTTTCTTACTGTTACTTTTACATTTTTCTGTCATTTCAAGTCATCTTTAATCTTTTTTTCAAACTTACAGGCCCTCACTCTGAAGCGTTATCTTTATTCCCGGTTCATTTATAATATCTTTTCATTCTTCTCAGCCTCCAGCTCTTATAAACCATCTCCTTCCACTCTCCTCCTCTCCCATCCTTGCTCATGCAGTATAACTGTAACTTCATTCTTTGCCGTTACAGCACCTTTCTCTCTCTCTCTCTCTCTCTCTCTCTCTCTCTCTCTCTCTCTCCCTCTTACTCTTTCTTTCACAACCATTTCCGATCCGCCTAAGGGTATCATTCATCCATCCGTCTCTTTTCCATTTACCCGCCTCCCCATTCACTTGTTTCTTTTTCCAGCCCCAGCCCTATTCGCCTCTCCTACTCTATCTCTTACCTCCCCCATCCTTCTTACTCCCAGCTGTCTTTATTAGTCCTCTCCCCCCAGTTTTCCTCTCCCTTGTTTCAACCACACTCCATCCATTCCGCTCACCCCTAACGTCTTTACCTCCCACCCCACCCCGCTTCAACCTTCATCACCACTATCCCTTTGTTCCTTATACTCTCTCACCACATCCTTCCCTCATCTACCCTCTTCTTCTTTTCCCAACTCCTTCCTCTTCACCTTCTGTTCTCCCTTATCTCCCTTATCTCACCTTTCCCACATTACTTCTCCCGCGCCCCTACCAACGCCTCCTACTTCCCTCCCTCCTGAATATCTTCCAGAACTTCCTCCGCTTCGTTCCTTGCCATCACCTCTAACCTTTCTCCTCTCTCCCAACCTCCCCGAGATCTTCCTTTACTCCCTCACCCCTACCTTCAGCTACTCCCTCTTCACTACATCCCTAACCTCTCACGAATCCTATTCTTACTAGTTCTTACCGGCAAATATCTTCCAATTTCTTCTCCCACTCCTAATTGTCTGCCCAGCCCCCACCTTCCCATCTCCAATAGCATCTTCTCTCCATGTGTAAATACAAGTCGGTTTAAGGTCAAAAAGAGAATGGCTCGTTCATACCTGATTGATCCTGCCATTATACATATATTTTGTCTGGCTTGTCCCAGCACAACTCTCTCTCCAATTTTTTTTTCATCTCCTCACTATTGCCCTTCTATTGCATCACACCTCCCCCCTCCCACCCACCTCATTTCCGTCCAACTCTAACATACCATCACCTCGCATAAAGTCCTTCCATCACAAATCTTTCCCAAACCTTTTCTCCTACCCTTCATCTAATATCCTTTTTTTTTCTTCTCTTTACTTCATTAAAGTACCGTACGTTCTCCCTTTTTCTCTTCCCTTTCCGCTCTCCCCATTAGACTGAACACATAGTGAAACTTACCTAGCCTAACCTGTCCAAACCTTCCTTCAATTCCTCCCCCCCACTCCCCCCACCCCCCCCCACACACACATTTTTCCTGCCCACTCCGCTTCCTCAGTCCCTTCCCACCACTCCAATCCCCTTCCCCTCCCCCCGCCTTCACCCCTGTCCCTATCCCCTGCCAACACCCTTTCCGCCCTGTTTCCCAATCCCCCTCCTCTTTTCTCCTCCCTCTCCTCCGAATATTCCCTCCTGGGAAGGGGAGGAAAGAATATTTCCCCAGTATCTCTGCATGTCGTAAGAGGCGACTAGAAGGGGCCTTTACTTCCCTAGTATCCCTGCTTGTCGCAAGAGGAGATAAATGGAGCCTTTCTGTCTCCCATCTTTATCTCCTTACTGTCATCTTCTCTTCTGCCATACTTATCTTCATGATATTTTCGTGTTTCTTCCGGCCATTATTTTTCCTCTGCTCTTATCAGGTGAGACATTTGGTTTCATGACACGAATAGTTTAAGGACTTCCCATGATCATTGGCCTTTTCTCCCTTACACCACTTAAACGCCAGGACCACTGTAGCGCCACCCTTAGTGCCAAGTAGCCATATTATGGCTTGGTGCTAGTTCTTCATTCCTTCCTTCTTTCTCCAAACCTTTCCTCGCTCCACACCCTCCACCAATTCCAACCTCCCAACCCCCTCACCTACTCAGAGGGGAGGCCTGGCAATATATATTCTGGGCGGTGTGGTATCAGGTGTCTCTGGTTGAAACTAAGCCAAAGGGCTGACCACAAGAATATTTATACCTTGCATTTGTCCCACACTTTGACAGGACGGCTCCTCTTCCTCCTCCATATTCTTCTTCTCCTTCTCCTTCTTCTTCCTCTTCCTCTTCCTCCTTCTCCTCCTTTTCCTCCTCCTCCTCCTCCTCCTCCTCTTCTTCTTCTTCTTGCTCTTCTTCTTCTTCTTCTTCTTGCTCTTCTTCTTCTTCTTCTTCTTGCTCTTCTTCTTCTTCTTCTTCTTGCTCTTCTTCTTCTTCTTCTTCTTCTTTGTGTTCCTTGATAAGCATAATCTTATAAATCAGCACGGGTTTCCTAACAGTATATCGTGATTTAAAAACTTGCTTGAATTTGCCACAAACACATACGATAACTTGTACGCAAAAGATTTTCAGAAAACGGTTGATAAGGTCCCATTCCTAAGACTAAAAGAAAAACTAAATGTCCATTGCCTTTCTAACAAATTGTGTTCAGGGGTTAGTGATTAGTTAATGAATCGCAAGCAGCGTGTAGTGATAAATGGAGAATCCTCTGCCTAGCTATAAGTAACAAGCGAAGTTACTCAATGGTCACTTCTAAGATCAGTTTTTTTCACTATTTATATCAATTATCTAGAAAATGGACTCTATTCTATCTATCTATTGCCAGACTCCTTAATTCCTAAGGGGTGGCCACAAACAAATCGCTTCCATGTCGCCCTGTCCCCCGCCATTTCAATGCCCTGCTCCCAGCTCACACACGCCTCTCTCCATCTCTCCATCTCATCCTTGGCCTCCCCCTCCCTCTCCCCCCTCCCCCTCACTCACATACACTCTCCTCGTCATTCTCTCACTCTCCATCCTCTCCACATGACCAACCCACCTCAGTGTGTTTCTCCTAACGCTTCCTGTCACATCCACATCAACACCACAACGCTCCTTCACATCCTCATTCGTCAGCCTGTCTCTCCACGTGACTCCACATGCTCCTCTCAAGTAACTCATTTCCACTGCTGTCACTCTTGACTTCTGTCCCTCCAACAAGGTCCAAGCTTCACTTCCATAAGTTACAGTCGGTATCACAATTCTGTCATGTAGTAACTTTTTCACTTTCATGCTCACTTCCCTGTTTCTTATCACTGCTTTCAGGGAACCAGCAACCTTTCTTCCTTGTACCATTTCAAGCACTTCACCCTCCAAACTTCTATCCTTACTCATCTCACTACCCAAGTACTTAGACGCACACACATTTTCCATTATCTCCTCATCCAACCTCACTTCAATGACTTCACTCCTCCCGAAGACCATAACTTTACTATTCCCAACATTCACCTTTAGATTCCGTTTCATACACACTCTCCCAAACTCATCCACCAAGCCTTGCAGCTCCCCTTCGTCTTCACTTAACAGCACAGTATCATCTGCAAGCAACAGTACAGGGAGTTTCCAAACACTGCCCCTTCTTATTAGGGACACTCCAACATCCGCTGCCCCACCTTGTACTTTTTATAACCCCATCCATATACAGATTGAACAACCATTGAGACACATCCTTGTTTCAATCCAACTTTCAAGTAGACTTATTCACTCAGTTCACAATCCACACGCAGTGCAGCCTTAGCACTCTCATACATACTCTTCACAGCATTCAGTAACTTCCCATCTACTCCATGTATTCTTAAAACTTTCCACAATCCTTGTCTGTCCACCATGTCGTATGCTTTCTCCAAATCCATGAAGGCCGCATACAACTTCTTTCCCTTCTCTAGAAACTTTTCCACTAAAGATCTAAGAATGAATATCTGATCTACACAACCTCTTCCCTTCCTAAAACCTCCCTTTTCGTCTCCAACTAATTCCTCAAATATTTTCCCAACTCTGTCAATAAGCATCCTACCATATACTTTTCCTATTACACTAAGAGGACAAACGCCCCTATGCCTCTATTCTAAGGTAGCAAAATTTGAAAATGACAAAAATTGGAGACAAGGTAATTACGAAAGGAGACTGTGCTTCAGTACAAAATGACTTGAATAAGTTAATAAATTGGTGTAAACACGGGAGGTGAAATTTAATGTAAATAAATATATGGTGATGCACTTTGGCGACAAAAACATTGAATACTGGATGTTCGATATCCCACTGTTGGAAGCAAAGAACAAGAAGGATAAGAGTTATCAGTAAAGGCATTAATATATAACTCCAAACACTGTATACAATAGTAGCCAGTAGCAAGGCAAACAAAATGCATTGCTTCATCTCGAGGAATTTGTATCATACAAAACGCTCGATGTAATTTCAAAGATTTATATGTCATTAGTTAGGCCACACCTTGAATACTGTGTGCAGCAATGGTCCCTGAATCATATAGCGAAGGAAGGCAGATTCGAGAGAGTGCAATGATGAACCACAAAAATGATTCCATCGCTGCTGAACTTACATACCGGTATGAAAAAAAAAAAAAAAAAAAAAAAAAACGATACTTAAAATATTTGTCTAAAAAACGACGACTCAAAGGCGATCTAATTGAAATATTTAAAACTCTTATATCTGACGATGTTAGATTTGCCAACAGACTACAACTAACTGACTCTTATTTATTTCCAGGCTCAAGTGTATTTTTATGACTTTGAGACGCTTGTTTTATAATGAGAACATTCGGCAACTGTGTATGCATATTCTTTAACAGATCTGTAGAACAGATATTTCGTTGCACATAGTCGCTCCTCTTTAGGAAGGTGTCTGACTGAAAAATGGAAATAGAAAAACTGAAAAATATTCCTCCGTCAACTTACACCCTATCTCTTTAAACGTGCGTAGTTTTTCAGAGATATTGGCTATATTTTTGTTGTTATGACAAGAAATCGCCCTCCCCCCAATAATTTCTTCCCTCTCATGCACATTGGTTGATGCGATATAATAGTTACAAAATAATACAGTTATCGAAAAAATATTGAAAAAACTCACGCTTGGCATCTCACACCGGATTGCACACACACACACACACACACACACACACGAAACAAGCCTCGCCCAAGGCCACCTCAGTTGTCAGGAGAGTTTGGTAGAAGTATGACATGCGCATCCTGCCTCCAGCAGCCACACCCAAAATTCACCTGCCCTGATGAAAATTTGTGCATTCTTCAAGATGTCACGCCGTCCGAGGAAGCTGAAGACACTGAAGGAGGCATGAAAAAAGGCTCACGAAGTGCATCTTAGCATGGGAAACAGGGAATATGCTAACAAAACCAGCGTGTTAGAAGTACCACTTTAAGGGGTGGGGGGCTGAAAACTTTTAAAATATGAAAAAAAAAAAAAAAAAAAATTGGGAGCCGAATGCCAGTCGCCCGCCACAACACGGTGTTGGCCAAGTTATAAGCTGCATACAAACCAAAAGTCAAGAAAATTCTCGAAATTCTACGGAATTCAGACACCGCGTTTCACAAAAGAGCCAGTCCATATTAAGGAAACTATTGACCTTTGCCAGCCATTTTGGTGACCTTGACCTTGACCCTGAGTGCTCATTTTCGAACTCGTCCAAGATTTTGGCTATATCTTGTTACCCTGAAAGTTTCATGTTCATAGTTCAAGCCGTTCATGGGATATAATGGTGCTAAAGGTGGGTGATAAAACTAGCTGATCTCTGGCAGCCATTTTGGTAACCTTGACTTTGACCCAGAATGTCCATTTTAGAATTCATCCAAGATTTTGGCCATATCCTGATACCCTGAATGTTTCATGTTAATAGCTCAAGCCGTTCATGAGATATAATGGTCTCTCTCTCTCTCTCTCTCACACACACACACACACACACACACACACACACACACACACACACATAGACGTGGGCAAAAATATTATCGCTCCGCCTTGCTAAAGGCGGGCGCTAATAACGTTCATGAGGATAAGAAGCCTTTTATATTAAACTATGTACTTGATTTTCTTTACAATATAAAGAAAACATATTAAAAAAAAAAAAAAATCTTTTGCATAAAATAATCTCGTTATGGATTGGTGGAGACACTGAAAATTTATCGGCCCGTATCTTGAATCTAAGTTTTCTACCTTCTGTCTCCTATTCCTCAATAACTGTTTGGCCGATTCCAGTGGATGAAGACTCATCATAAGCCTAGCCCTTGCTTATTAAACGATTTTTTTTTTTTTTTTTTTGACATTTGGAAATGGAAATTTTAGCAGAATCTTCTAAACAAAGAAAAAATGTCTTTTTTGTAAATAAATAAAAAAAAGTTTCGTAAAGAATGATTATCGCTCTGATCCTACAGTATGATGGACATAATAAGATCCTTCAGCCAGATTACTCTTAAACATATAGTTTAGTTAGTTTGGGAAGAGCACGGATTTTAAATATTTGAAAGGGATGAAAGTGGCGACAATGAAAAGGGCAGTTGATTGGGTCTGAGAGTCTAATTTTAATGTAAATAGTTTCCTATTCATATGGCATATCACAACACTCAACATATATTTAGTGCATTTTTTGCATAGTCAAAAAATTAGCCAGATGGCCACCTTCAGAGTTTCCTATAAAATTTCAATGCTTATTATTTCAAACAGCATGATTATTTGCATCTTTATTTCTTCCGTTTTAACCAGATGGTGTGGTGGAAGGGGGAGAGCCTTCCATTTTTCAATCCTTGTCTCATACATATTGATTAGATCTTAGTAGAATTAACCTTTTCTCTAACAGATAACCTCGTCACAGGCCAAACCGCCTCCGTTATCTGTACTTCCCATGTGCTCTTATGTGCCTCTCTCTCTCTCTCTCTCTCTCTCTCTCTCTCTTTCGTGCTGCCAAAGGCCGCAATCTGTGACTTTCGGCCGGATATTAGTCAATCTTCCCCGGTACCATTTTCTGAGGCTGAGCGTCATTACCAGAGCGGTGTGGTTTATCTCACCTCCATCGAACCTCTGTAGATAAAGATAACAAACCGTCTTCGCTAATCAGAATATAAAAGTGTTGTATGATTCACATCGGGTTTAGGTTAGGTTTGGTTAGGTTGCCTTGGGGTAGGTTGGGCTTAGTTAGGCCGAGGTGGTAGGGGTGGTGTTACCAGCAGAAAATTGTTATAATCTCATATCAGCGCTTAGAAAAGGTAAACATGGGGTAACAAAGGTTATATTTATCCCATTCCGTTCGAAAAGACCTCTCCAGAGTTGAATAAGGTAGTCTGGATAGAGCAAAAATAATATAACATAATGTGTCACCTTACCTAAATTTTAAAGGATGAACGGCTGAGTATGAGAAACTGTGTGAAAGATGATAGAGAGAAAGTGGAGGGAATGCCGTGACTGAAAAAGATTTTTTTTTGTGTGTGTGTCCGACTTTGGGTAAAAGCTTCACAGCCTGCTCCCAAGGCCCAGTAGTCCTCCTACATACCATACACCTCTACATGTCACCATTTTGGCGTTAAAACCCATCGCCCATATTGAATAAATGCTAGGGCTGTCACACACAGGACTGGTGTATTGGTATTAGCGTGGATATTTTTGCGACATGTCGGCGGGTCTTCTGGTAGATAAGTAAACTCTGGTTTTACTCAATTCAGATCATTAAACTGTTCCGTGCCCCAGCGGGGATTTGAACCTGGGTCCGTCAGGACTGCAGGCCACCTCTCTACTGACTGAGCTACTTGGAAGACAGACCTGCGAAAAGAGAAGTGAATGGGGGTAAATCTGGATATGAATGAACTGGAGTGAAGAGAAAATGCTTCAAAAGACGAACCAAGATATGAAGAGGAAAGGGAAAGTTGGAAGAGCGAAATGACGATGAACTCAAGGATTAAAAGTAAGAAAGGAGAAGCTGGAACCGTATGAGAAAACCATTGAAAGAGAATATGTATGAAAGAGATGTAGTAACGAATAGGTGTGAGGAAAAGGGAGGACGAAAAAGTGTGTGAAGAAAAACAAGAAAAAGATTTTGTATTTCATTCTTGTTATCTCTAGACGATTTTATTCAGCTCCTATATAATGTTTAACAGTGAAGGTGTTAATGAAGCCTGTATCCTACCACACCAGCTAGAAAAACCTCTCCCAATCTAAATATATTCGTACTTAGTAACAAAAAATAGACTCAGAATTTTGTCGTCGAAGTAAGAGGGTAGATGGATACAAAGAGAAACTGAGACTGAAAACAATGAAGGTAAGGATACTGCAGAAAAGACGAAAGGACAGAGAGAATGAGAAAAGACGAAAAGGAAACAAAAGTTAGGGGGTAGGCTATAAGCGGTGTCTTTTCACCGATAGCCACTGTGAGACACCGCGAGTCGCTTCGTGGCGCACTTACAGTTCAACAATAAATATTCTCATTTAACATGTTCTTGTTATATCGTTGATATCATCATGGTAGGCTAATGTTCCTATCGCGCGATTTTAAATTTGAAAGATGGCTGTCAAACGCAAGTTAGGCTGGATTAAGTTTGATTAGGTTAGGTTAGGTTTGGTTAAATCATTGTTTCCCATGGCTCTGACAGGAGATAGACTGACGTGTCCAGATGGAGAAATGATGACTCGGTGGCTCACTTTGGCCCTCGGTGAAAAGACCGACCCGGTATAAGGAAGATTAAGAACCATGGAAAGTAAATATTGATACAGAAACATATCAAAGGTAAATAAAGGATAAAAGACAGTGCATGAATCTTGAAAAATGAGAAGGGTGTAAGAACACAAAAGAAATAAATGCTAGACGGAACACTTATCACTACAAACAATATGAAAGAAAACAGAAACAAACACAAAGTTACTAGATGCGGAAGCTTCAGAGCTCTTCAGTTAATGTGCTTAAAGTGGTGTGGTGTGGGAAGGTGATTTTGTGCGATGTTGTGTGGCTTAGTTTACTGTGGCTTCGCTACAGTTGCTAAAGTCTACGGGAAGGAATACCACTCGTCCGAAAATCGTTAGTGAGAGGCTGACGGATAGAGCCTCTCTTAGAAACACCTCATCTAAAAAAAAAAAGAAAAAAAAGAAAATGAAAAAAAAAGGAGGACGATAAAAGAAAAACACGAAATGAAGGAAATGGCCTAAGAAGATTTAAAACAGTTACAGTATGTTAGAAACAAAAAGAATCATCCAGAGAGTGCAACACCCGCGCCACACAATCTGTTTCAGGATCTGTCCACACGGTCAGTTGGTACGAGTGGTTCTAGAATATGACAGTGAAAAGCTGCTGGTAATTAATCGGGTAGGCGAAATAAACTGAAGGATCTCTCGCGCTTCTGATATACTACTTATAAAGCGATTCCACACCATGCGTCGAACCTGACGAATAGCTTATTGGTAAAAAGCATGCAGTCGCTGATCGTTTCAAAGGACCTTAGGACGGAACCTCTGCCCCTGGTCTGTTCCCTTGAAATTTTGGTGAGCCCATTCCCTTGTATCAAGTTTGGTTCATACTGGATCAGCAGTGCTTAGGTTCAACTTTCTCTTTGATCTTGACCTTTCACTGTATTAAAATTATAGAAATTTCATCCTTATTAAATCTTAAGTCTTTCCTTTAAGGTTGAGTCAGGTCCTATCAGAACTGCTTGAGTTTAAAAACCCACCCTTCATCCCTGACCTGTGACCTTTACTTTTGACAGGTTTTCTCAAAACTGGATCACTTCACATTTTCTTGTCCCCAAGCCGTTCCAACAAGTTTGTTCAAAATCGAAACAGCGAAGTGTCTGAGTTGACTTTGCCCTGAACCTATTACCTATTACCTTTCTTGGCCAAAATCTGATCATTTGTACCCATGGTGGTAGTAAATCATTTTTTTTTTTTTTATGTAATTCCATCCAGTGTTTTTTTTTTTTCTTATGAAAGAACGGCGAAGTACGACAGACAAATCGGACTCCAAGCGATGCGTGCGCGGGTGTACTGACATAGTTGGCAGATGTATATCTCTATACTGACAGCCAGACACCTTAATCCATAAGTGTTTACCGCAGCTGCATCACCTCCATGTCACACTATCGTCTGTCATCAGGTTGCCTCTCTTAAACTCATCCCTCTCTCCCGTATATCACTTCCCTATCCAGCCATCTCAACCTCGGTCTCCCCCTCCTTTCTCCCTCCACCTCAGCGACATACACTTCCTTAGTAAGTATTGTAAAGAAATACAAAACAGTATAAAGAAAGAACAAGGAAAATGTAATAAAAGTCTCTATATTCTAATAGCACATCCATGTTCTTACATCGTTCTTACAATCCTCACACACTGTTCGTTACTGAAGAGAGCAGAAGAAAAAGAGAAATGGGCTTAAGCAGCACTGACAAGAGAAATCCGATCACACAACACACTTTACGGTAATATTCTTTATCTTTATACCTTTGTCAACCAAAATTTGGAAGTTGGGAGGCATTTGTAATGAGTCAAGACTGCATATTAATTTGTTTTTCGGTGTTTCCACATGGTTAACTAAATCCCCATAGCCTCTTCAGCCACAAAAATTTATTATACTGTAACTTAAACTTTCGTCTTGCTAACGTCAGTCGACTGAATTTAGCTGAAGAGGGATACTACGCTGTGAAGAGGTTAGAAACTGTTTCTAATATGGTCTTTAGCCCAAAGGCGCACTTTGTATTGCTTTTAATTTATATTCAATAGATGACGAGAAATCCAATGGGTAAAAAGTTAACTGCTTGAAAATATTTCTCATATATATCTATGTGGTGTTTGCAGTATTAGCATATACTGTAATGAAGGTTTCTGAATTTAATCGTAACTACAATGTAGGTAAACAAAATAGCTTCATATATATATATATATATATATATATATATATATATATGGATTTACTGCGTACAAGAAGAAATTACTCTACTCTCTCTCTCTCTCTCTCTCTCTCTATGTATATGTGTATGTATGTATGTATATATATTGCCAGACGCCTTAACCCCGTAAGGGGTGGCCACAAACAAATCGCATCCATGTCGCCCTGTCCCCCGCCATTTCAATGCCCTGTTCCCAGCTCACACCCCCCTCTCTCATATACCTCTCCACTCCATCCCTCCATCTCATTCTTGGCCTCCCCGTCTCTCTCCCCGCCCTCCACCTCACTCACATACACTCTCCTCGTCAGTCTCTCACTCTCCATCCTCTCCACATGGCCAAACCACCTCAGTGTGTTTCTCCTTGCGCTTCCTATCACATCCACATCCACACCACAATGCTCCTTCACGTCCTCATTTGTCAGTTTGCCTCTCCATGTGACTCCACATCCAGCTCTCAAATACCTCATTTCCACTGCTCTCACTCTTGACTTCTATCCCTCCAACAAGGTCCAAGCGTCACTTCCACACGTTAGAGTTGGTATCACAATACTGTCATGAAGAAACTTTTTCACATCCATGCTCACTTCCCTTTTCTTATAACAGCTTTCAAGGAACCAGCAACCTTTCTTCCTTGTTGCACAATTTCAAGCACTTCACCCGCTGAACTTCTATCCTTACTCGTCACACTACCCAAGTACTTAAACACACACATTTACATTTTCCATTTCCTTCTCATCCAAGTTCACTGTACATTCACTGACTTCATTTCTCTTGAAGACCATAACTTTACTTTTCCCTACATTCACCTTTAGATTCTGTTTCTTACCCCATCCATATACAAATTGAATGACCATGGAGACATGACACATCCCTGTTTCAATCCATCCATCAAATAGACAAATTAACTCAGTTCATTATCCACACGCACTGCAGCCTTAGGACCCTCATACATACTCTTCACGGCATTCAACAACGCCCCATCTACTCCATATATTCTTAATACTTTCCACAATCTTTGTCTATCCACCCTGTCATATGCTTTCTCCAAATCCATGAAGGTCACATTCAATTTCTTTCTCTTCTCTAGAAACTTTTCCACTACAGATCTAAGATGAATACCTGATCTACACACCCCCTTCCCTTCCTGAAACCTCCCTGTTCTTCTCCAACTAATTCCTCTCTTAATTCCCTAACTCTGTCAGTAAGTATTCTGTCGTATACTTTTACTATTACATTAAGACAAATGCCCGTATGATTATCACACCCTTGTTTCTCCCCTTTTCCTTTGTACAGGGGAATAATTATACCGGACTTCCAATCCTCTGGGACTCTACCTTTCTCCAGGGCCAATCTGCACATCTTCCACATACATTCTACTACTATTTCTCCCTCATGCTTCAGCATTACACCACACACTCCATGAATTCCTGGGGCTTTCCCCATTTTGACTCTTCTTTGCTTCCACAAATTCCATCCTACTGATTTCTTCTTCTCTTCCCACATCCCTCCTTCTCCCAGTCATTCCCCAGCTACTTATACTTGCTGCAGTTTAAGCAAAGTTTGGTTGAGACACGAAGACTGTACCCCACAAGCGTAGCTAATTTCCTGTATATCACAATGAGGTAAATGCAACTGGGTAAATACATCCAGCTGGTTTGGACCAGGCCTGCTGAATAAGCAGACCAGTTTTCTTCTATACATATCTTCGGGAGACTAACCCATTCTGTTGGTATTCGTCATTAACTGATATGTACGCTAAAAATTCACCAATCAGTGTGTATCCTTGAATAAAAAAATACATAATAAACATTAGTTTATGATAAGATAGCTGAAATTAGTGAAGGAACATTTTCAAATATAGGATGAGCATAAAGTCCCTGATTTTGACAAAAAGGGCTCTCCTCTTTCCCTTAGTTTGACTAAAAGGACACTTTTGATATGAAGAAGAAAAAATTCAGGGGCTCAATCACCCCGAGCACCCCCCCCCCCCTCGGTGCACGTCCTTGACGAATAATCTTTGAAGTTCATTTTTATCATGATGTAACCACTCCCTCGGTACCCAAGGGGAAGGTACCATACTCTTACCCATTGCCCCTGCTCTAGTGATGGACACTTGAGATGTTAGGGGCAGTCCTCGTAATTTGCATCAGTGTCTGCAAATATGTGACGTTTCGTTTAACTTCCTCTCTAAGTTGTCCTTGGCTTGACTTCAGTTTCTTTTACTGATATTCAACAAACTTGTTCTTTAATTCTGTGTTCTATTTACCCGATGCTTCCTCAGAAATCAAAGTTGGTATTTGTGTATGTGTATGAAGCAATTTAATTTGGACTCATGTTACCAACCTCATGCCTACTCCACAATAGTTCTGTAGTTCATGATTTAGACGGCCACCTTATTCTTTCTAAATCTAAGAAAAATGGGTTTCCTTAGGGTTCGATTCTTTCATTAACTGCCCTTCACATAGCATCATCAATGAATTTGTGAGATGTACCGCCCTAGGCACTCAAACACTGATGGCCCCACCATTCATCTTTCACCAAGCTTTTCAGATTGCCCATGACAGTAATTACTACAACATTTACAGGTTGAGATTTTCGTGCACCTGACTTTCAGATGTATCAGACTTTATTGTTACAAAGGAAATATTTTATACTGCTTCATTTTTTATCATGTCATATCTTCGATTAGACTATCTCTTCCTTTCAGTAATACACAGCTCAGTCTTTCATGATCTCTAATACCTTTATGTTTCGCTCTCCCGTGATCTGTCTTTGAAAGATATCATTAATGTCTTACAAGTTCAGCCTTGTAGAGTAAAACTGTACTGAAATGGCTTAAAGTTTTCTCCAATCACACTGTATTCAGTTCCTGACTTCGTACAAGTGACATACCTTCCCGTGTTGAGTGCAGCTGCCGCGCGCGCGCGCATGTGTGTGTGTGTGTGTGTGTGTGTGTGTGTGTGTGTGTGTGTGTGTGTGAAGATTTATCTATGATTATTAACACTAAGGAATATAATAAACGACCACATACAGAATATACGGTATACTAAGCAGCAGCAATAATAAAGTCTGCACGTGACAAAGGTCAGTTTTATTTAATTTAATACTGAAATAAATCAAATGGCTGAAAGAAAGGTCAACGATATATATATATATATATATATATATATATATATATATATATATATATATATATATATATATATATATATATATATGTAAAACTAATTCTGAAATAGATTTGTATCCAGATTTGTACGAGAACATACCCTGATTTCCAGTGAGAGGTATGTTCATGTCGCAAATAATTCGTACCGGAAATGCAGGTGAATAAAGAAAACTTCATCTAAAGAACGTAGTAAATTACATTAGAATGTATTAACTAAGAATTACAGAAAACGATATTAGAGTGACAGTATACAGAACATAACTTCGCCGTAATAAATAGTTCAAGCACCTAAGCATAGAGATTTAAAAAATTAAAAATTGTTTACTTTAGCAGAATGAGACAGACACATTAAACGATTGCTTGACCTTTTTCCGGCACAGTTATTGGTAGTATCACAGGGTCATTATTGGACATGAACCGCTTGTGTGATCCCTTCAGACTGTGTAGGTGAATAACAAAGGAAGAAGTCTGAAACTGTTTACTTTTTTCCAGACTCGATACTGGCAACTTCAGAATACAAAGAAACAATCGATAGTGACGGAAACTACTTATGGTTTTCTAGTCTTGTCCGTTATTAAATGTTTCCATTCTTTTTCATGTGTGTGGATGGGGTGGGGGCTTACATCGTACAGTACTTCTGAAGAAAGTGGAATCAAAGACGGTTCATCACATAACTTTTTTTCGTTTTGCTAACTTTTCAGCTTCTCTCTCTGCTGTTGTTTCTAATCTGGTCAAATTCCTTTCGAAATCTCTGCTAGCATTCTTCGTTCTTTTTGCTGGCACGAAGCACTCGTCTACACACGGTATACGCAGTCAACACATGTCTGTACAAGTCTTAACTTTCAGGCAACTGTAGATGTTTCATGTACACAACCGACCAGCTCTTGAATCTTAATATTTTTCCTCTACCTATGACCTCCAGTGAGCGAAACGTAAAGTGTCCAGCCAGCCCGAAATAATCTGATCTTAAAATTAGATTCACTGTGTTCAACTTCCTTTGGAAACGATACACTTTACAGGCTGACAAATCCTTATTTTTTCGTATTGTCATACGCGAGTAAGTCGCATTCCATTGTATATTTATTATGTACCGCACATGTCAGAGCTGAGTAGAGTATGTCTTCAGTCTCAGTATCCGCAATACACCGCCTTCCTCTCACGACACTGGAAAAACAAGAAATATCAGAGAGTAATGACATGGATTTCAACACAAGAAGTCGGAGTTAGTGTGTATTTCATACTTGTCATTTTGGACAAGCTGAATGCTGATAGTACTGTTTAATAGGAGAGAGAGAGAGAGAGAGAGAGAGAGAGCATACTGTACACCCACCCACCAAAGTTTCTGTACCCCCCTCGGTGGAAGGAAGTGGAAGTCAGGGCTAGAGAGAGAGCAGGCGAACGGACAACCGTGAGTGGTAGTTTGGAACTGAGCTACGAGGCAAATAGTAAGAAACCTAATGACACAGGATTCGAAACATTTCCATGCTATTCGCCTGCAAAACATTATTCGTTCGTAATATACATAGCATAAATTATAACATAGACTACTATGTTATCATTGTGTCCCGTGAAACTGGTCCAGACACGACCCATCTGTTTCGGATCCTCATTATACGAATAAAGCACCGAAACAGTTGTATGTAAGCTGCGACTGGTCATTATCACAGCAGCGATAATTTTTGTGAATATGTTATTCCTGGATTGTCTATAGCTATATTATAGAATGATTGTGAATTTAATGCTGATTCCCACGGTAGCTGTGCTGATGGTTATAAATGTTGCAATAATTTTATGTGGACGAAGAAACCACATTGTGATGGGCAGCGGAGAGCATTCACCAATGATTTACTATAAACAGATGATTTTGAATGTAGGACAACGGCCACTGACATTTGGGCCATGGGCCACCAACCTTGGACGTTTTGCAGTGTGAAGTGTTTTGAACCTTATCTAACCTAACCTCACCTAACCTATGACCCAAACGCCCAAGGGTGGTGGCCCATGGCTCAAAATCCGCGGCCCAAACGTCTGTGGCCGAATCATCCTAGCACGGATGAAATTAGATGCAAACATAATAAGAGACAACGAAGATACAGCTGTTATCCAGGCCTTAACTGTTGCTTCACCCCATACGTGCATTATTATCCTACAGTCTCTGTCCTTTTTAATACTCTTACTTTCCCGTATCATCTTATTGCGAGCCGTCATATTCCTTAGGAGGTTTCTAGTCGTCCGGTCCTATAACCCCTACTGTATTACATTATTCCTCACATCATCATTGCCACACAAACAACATTAGCACAAGACTGCTGAATCTGTTACTAACATTATCCCCCTTTTCCCATTGTGTCTAATTTCCCTCACAATACTACTACTGCTACTCCTACTACTAATCCACTATAAATCTGTATAATAATACATATGAATGTCCTTATTTCTGTGTATCTACTAACCAAGTCATCCCTGTCCCATTGTCTACAACTCGTCACTTACCCCGCACCGCTACACCAGTTGCCCCCCCTCTCTCCCACCCACCATGGACATTACTCCTCCTCCACTTCGACACCATAATTATTATCCCTCACCTCATCCTCGGGCCACGAGGCCTGTTGTTCACCCCTTGCCGGTGAACATACGTGGTATGAATTAATAATAACAGTCATAATAATAACAACATAGATGTGCAGTATTCCTAACATTTCATATAAAAGCTGCAGACCCAAACGTGCCTATATTACGAAGCTCTGTTATTTTAACCACAGGACCGACCACAGACCGTTCTTATCATTACCACTGGACGTCCCTACTGCACTTCACCATGGTAATACAACTCATTGTAGTCCTTTGTGGGATCACTACGGCTGTTTGGGAAAAATAACAGTGCACGACATGCCCACAACCCACTAAATTACACCTGTGACGTTTCACTGACATCCATCGAATAGCCTAGAAGCTACCGGACAAACAAACAAATGACTCGACATAAACAGACAGAGGCCGAATGTCTCGCATCGGTATATGACGACCTGACAAAACTGTTACCATCCTACTTTGTAGGTGTCATCATAGTTATAGCAATAATAATCATCATCATCATCATCATTATCATCATCATCATCATCATCATCATCATCATCATCATCATCATCATCATCATCATCATCATCATTATCATCATCATCATAATCATCATCCACAAGTTATTAGGCACGATACAGAGGAGGACAAACACTGATACAGCATGTGTTGACGCAGTGCAGAATCTGTTTGCCAGGACAGAAGGTTGGGTTGCTGTTAAACATTAATTCAGTATTACTATAACCCTACCATCACAGCATATTATGACAATGTTTGGTTTCATATGTCAAAGCTGTGTTCACGTGTTTTATCAGAGAATGATGGTGTTTGTCCTCCTCTGTCTCATGCCTATTAACATGTGATTACTACTACTACTACTACTATTACTACATCTACTACTACTACTACTACTACTACTCCTACTGCAATTATTATTATTATTATTATTATTATTATTGCTATAACTATGATGATACCTACAAAGTAGGATGGTAACAGTTTTGTCAGGTCGTCACATACCGATGCGAGACATTCGGCCTCTGTCTGTTTATGTCCAGTCATTTGTTTGTCCGGTAGCTTCTCCTAGGCTATTTGATGGATGTCAGTGAAACGTCACAGGTGTAATTTAGTGGGTTGTGGGCATGTCGTGCACTGTTATCTTTCCCAAACAGCTGTAGTGATCCCATAAAGGACTACAATGGGTTGTATTACCATGGTGAAGTGCTGTAGGGACGTCCAGTGGTAATGATAAGAACGGTCTGTGGTCGGTTCTGTGGTTAATATATCAGAGCTCCGTAGTTTGGCACGTTTGGGTCTGCAGCTTTTATATATAATGTTAGGAATACTGCATATTTATGTTATTGTTATTATTATGATTATTATTATTAATGCATACCACGTATATTCACCGGTAAAGGATGAACAACAGGCCTCGTGGCCCGAGGATGAGGTGAGGGAGGAGTAGTGTCCATTGTGGGTGGGTGAGAGGGGGGTGCAACTGGTGTAGCGGTGCGGGGTAAGTGACGAAAATTGCAAATACTTAAAATCTGGCGGAGCAACTGCCAGGGTCATATGCCGCCGGAGGGGGTAAGTGACGAGTTGTCAACTGTGGGACAGGGCTGATGTGGTTAGTATATACACAGACATAAGGACAATTATATGTATTATTATGCAGATTTTTAGTGGATTAGTAGTAGGAGTAGTAGTAGTAGTATTGTGAGGGAAATTAGACACAATGGGAAAAGGGGGATTAGTAGTGGCAGTGCCAATAATGGTAGTAACAGATTCAGCAGTCTTGTGCTAATGTCGTTTGTGTGGCAAAGATGATGTGAGGAATAATGTAATACAGTAGGGGTTATAGGACCGGACGACTAGAAACCTCCTAAGGAATATGACGGCTCGCAATACGATGATACGGGAAAGTAAGAGTAATAAAAAGGGTAGAGACTGTAGGAAAATAATGCACATATGAAAGTGAAGCAACAATTAAGGCCTGGATAACGTGGCGTAGCAGGATACCACAGCTGTATCATCGTTGTCTCATAATATTTTGTGTTGTTTGCATCTAATTTCATCTGATTATAATAAATTATTGGTGAATGCTCTTCACTGCCCTTCACAATGTGGTTTCTTCGTCCACATAAAATTATTGCAACATTTATAATCATCAGCACAGCTACCGTGGGAATCAGCATTAAATTCACAATCATTCTATATTAAAGCTATAGACAATCCAGGAATAACATATTCACAAAAATTATCCCTGCTGTGATAATGACCAGTCGCAGCTTACATACAACTGTTTCGGTGCTTTACTTGTATGATGAGGATCCGAAACAGATGGTCGTGTCTGGACCAGTTTCACAGGACACAATGATAACATAGTAGTCTATGTTATAATTTATGCTATGTATATTACGAACGAATAATGTTTTACAGGTGAATAGCATGGAAATGTTTCGAATCCTGTATCATTAGGTTTCTCACTATTCGCCTTGTAGCTCAGTTCCAAACTACCACTCACGGTTGTTCGTTCGCCTGCCCTCTCTCTAACCCTGACTTCCACTTCCTTCCACCGAGGGGGGTACAGAAACTTTGGTGCGTGGGTGTACATACGGTTCATTTTCATCTGTAATATGCTTTTCATAACATGACCATGCATTTTATTTTTCAGTCAGTGGTAAATTTCTCAGTCATCATTTACCTGTTCTTCTTTCTCCAATCTTTCTCCTTTTCCCTTCGTTTCATCCTCTCTCAACTTTCTCCATTTTCCACCACTCCCTCCCCTCTGGTCCTCTTGGCAGTGACCAGACCAGAAACACAAGGCTTGTCATGTTTGAGGTTCACTGTCGTACCCTGGAGAGAGAGAGAGAGAGAGAGAGAGAGAGAGAGAGAGAGAGAGAGAGAGAGAGAGAGAGAGAGAGAGAGAGAGAGATTACATCATAAGCTGAAACTTTAACATACGCAACATATATGCCATAGCAAAAGAAGGAAATGACTGGGATAGGAATGCAGAACTAAGGGATAAGACAATTGTACATCCGGCGACATAAATTTGCGATAGGGGTGCAGGTATATCTGCCTGTCTAGCAATGATGATGGAGAAGTGTTGGCAGATATGCAATTTATAGCCTATGTTTACCGTATGTTTAACATTCGCAGATACACTTGAAACACAATATTCTTTATGTACCGTAGGTAATAATCATGTGAAATGGAGAATACAGTAAAATTATGCCATGAAATGCCGTATGGAAATGTACGATATGTTCTGTACTAATTCCCTTCTGGTCTTTCCCTTACTCCTCCCTCTGTTCATTCCCTCTCTCCGTCTCACCCCCTCCCACCTACATCTCTCCCACCCCATCACTATCTTACATATTTCCCTTTTTCCTATCGTCTCTTGTGTAACGTCTGTTGATACACATTCTTTTTTTTTTGGGGGGGGGGGTATCAGCATGCTTGTTGCACCGAACCAATTTATAATTCAAGACACGTTTAAAATTTCGTATTAACATGATACTGTATTTGGTCAAAATATCAACACAGTTACAACCATGATATATCATTATTATTCCCTTTTCATCGCCATGCTCTTGTCCCATTTCTTATCCTTTCTACAGTCCTCCCTTCCTCCCTCAGTTATTCATGACTCCCGAGATACAGGTAGTTTGAGGGTCTGGCATTAGGATTATATTCCTATGTTACTTTTTCTGCGTCCCATTCATTCTGTCTTACCCAATTCTTCTCCCCAGTCACACTCTCACAGCCTCTTGTACCTCTGCTTGGCACGCATATAACGTCATGGAGATATGAGTTTTTGTCATGTAAAAAGTCACCCACTCTTTCCTATGTATCGACCTCTAAATATAATTAGATCGGTCCATTCCGAGGAGTCCAGCAACAAAGTGAGTTCCCATGCCCCACGAAATACACACACTTGTCACCAGTGGTAGCTTGTGTGCTGCATACCCACGACTTTCATGAAATAGGGAGATATTATGCAGTTTGAAGTATTAGCAACATCAAGGGCGTTTTGCATATACTGTAAAGTCTTGAGAGAGGCGAATAGTTGAATCAAAGATCTCTCCCTTCCATTCATTTCCATACTTTACTTACTGCAATTTTGTTACCATAAATATGAAACAATGTTAGTGCTGCGTCTGTGTCTTGAATCACTGATGTTGATAACCCTTAGTAAAATGTCGATCACTGTGTTCTGTAAGTCAACTTGGTATTAATACCCTTAACAGAGGTTTCGGTATGACGATATCCACAAGTATTATAGTTCTCCTCTTGAACTGTTTGCTTCGGGAGTTTGTTGTCAACTTGCTATTGGGAATATATATTGCCAAAATCTGGTTTTAACGTGGGTAGTCAAAAGTAAGGAGTATCATGCAAACAGGTATGTTGGCACCGTAGAATAATGAATGCAGCTAGTGAAAGCGAGAAAGAAGAGCGATTGGGAAAAAGATAGAGATTTCAAATATAATTAGGAGAGGGGAGAAGGTAGGGATAGATGTAATGGGAGAGGTAACTAGTTGGGGGAAAGAAAGGGGTAGGGAGATGATGAGATAATGGAGGAGAGGAACAGAGGGAGAGGAAGGGGAGAGAGGCCAGAAGGAAAGTAGAACCCGAGAATATAGTATATTTTTATATGGAATTTCATAGCATAATTTCATTGCAAACAAGTGATTATTACTTACAGTACATAAGGTATGTTATGTTTCGAGCATATCCCCGAATGTTAAACATAAACATGGGCCAGTAAAATGCATGACTGTCAACTCTTCTTTATACTGTTTTGCCTGACACTCAGGCTCATATCATACCTGCAGACCTATCGTTACTTTATCCCGCCGGCTATACATATTGATGGAAAAGAAAGCTGGTCGACTGAACGGTTTATGAATAAGGATTATGCTGAGTCGGAAAGAATGGAAAATACCATGGTAATATGTAGCCGTGTCAAGCCAGTTTATTCATTTCCGTATCTCATGTGTCTGATCCATTACCATGGCATCGTCTTTTTCAGCACGACTTTCGGTGAAAAGCCATGGTTACATGAGGTACAACTTTAAGGACATTTTTATGAATTAAGAGGCTTTTTCAATATATATTTCTAAAGGAAATATACTGCTTGAGTGAATCAGGCTAAACAAATTATCATTACGCGCCCCCATTCATTTAGACGTATTGTGTCAGGGCGCGTCTACGCTTGTGCAAGTACAAGTGCTGGCAACATTTAATTAACACTAAAAAGAACAAGCCTCAAACTTGCTTGGAGCAGCAAGTTGACAGCATCAAGATGAAATCTCAGCTGCCTCATACACACATATCACATCTCGGTTGCCTGTAAGTTCGAAACTGTACTGAAACATATTTGCATACACCTGACCAGCGGCGTACCCAGAAAGTTGAAAAGGGGAGGGAGGCCTTTTTTTTTTTTTTTTTATCTTTTTAACTATGCAGCCCATGACTTTGGCGAGCGCAACGAGCCAGTACAGCAGGAGGTTCGGGGAGGGGCGCTGTAAGCCCCACCCCCCCGAGAAAATTTTCCATTTAGGCCAATTTTATGATCATTTTGAGGCCATATAGAATGAGTATACGACAAAAATCTAGCATATTCTAAAGTAATTTTTAAGTACTCTGTACCACTGATTTATGATTCAGTCTCTCGAATAACTTATACTACTAAAATTCAGACACTCACATATCGATCAAACAGCTTTACAGCTGTAATAAAGTTAATAACAATAACATTAAAAAAATATTATAATTTAATCACTGTATTAGCCTCATTTACTAACAGTTAATATATATATATATATATACACTATCTATCTATCTATCTATCTCTCTATCTCTCTCTCTATCTCTCTCTATATATATATATATATATATATATATATATATATATATATATATATTATATTTATATATATATATTGTTACGGAACAGAGAAAACTGTCCCGCAAAGTTCCAGATTCAAAACAAAAGAGGTAAAATTACAAGTTAAAGTTTAATGCTCAAACTAACAACTAAACATTCAGGACTCATAAGGATAATGTAATGGCAAAAAACAGGTTAAATATATGGTTAACTGCAATAGCCTCTGTTAACACGAAATTAGCAAGAGTAAATTTATCTAAGTCAGCCTTGATTAAATGAGAAAACCGGATAATACTCGGTGAATGCAAGATATATTATTACAGATACAAAATATTACCAAAAATGATTGACATAAAAACACATGAATCACAAAAACCTCACTAGGCCTACCAATCAACACCTTATGCTATACAGTACAAGGAAAAAAATGTAATAACACTTATACTCAAATTACACAGCTGCTAGATGGTAGGAGACTTCCTGAGCACTCACAATAATAACAACTGTACAGCGGAGGACAGAGATGTGAGCAAAATGAGGAGTAGATCTAAGTGGCAATTAATGCAGAGACTGAGCTCATTATATAGGGGCCGGCAGAGCTTGATACAACTTGTAAGAAGGACGCGCAAATGAAGCCAGAGTGGACAAAGAGTTGACACTCCTGCTCTGAACAACAGAAAGAGCGACTTACTCTACTATAAGGGAGGAGGGGGGGAGCGAGGTAGAACACGCTCGTGATCAAACATGCAGCATACTGTACGTTAGAATTACATGATGAATCATAGGCTATGTAACAATATATATATATATATATATATTTATATATATATTATATTTATATATATATTATATTTATATATATATATATATATATATATATATGTATGTATGTATGTATGTATGTACATTACAAAAGGGGGGGCCATGGCCGCGTGGCCCCCTCCTCCCTCGGTGCGCCACTGCATCTGACCCAAAACTGCTGCATACAGGTATCCAAACATGTTGCCCGCTATGATGCCAACACATGTTGGAGGACACGTCTGGACGCGTCGTTATAAGGCCGTAGTAATAAAGCGAAGTCAAAACCATATAACTTACATCTCAGTTATTTTCCTAAATATAAAACGCAAATGAGTTAACTTCTAAATTGCTTTACAGAAACCATTGACAATTTCTCAAACCAAACTGAGAAACGAAAACACAACAGTTCTAATATTTAATGGCTTGAGTGTATGTTGATGGACAGCTAGACGACTAACTACCGTCCAGTAAGGGTGGAAAGAGCCTGTCGCTCCACCTTCACTGCATCATGTTCTTATGTTCGGGATTATACTGGGGATATCAACGCCTAGACTGTGACTTGAGGTGAGTGGTGTCAACAGATGTGCGCGGAAAGGCTGTTGGGCCTGTGGGAAAGATATGTCTAAAGTTGGAAAGATAGGAAATTGGAATGGGATTAGAGTTAATTGTACAGTAGTAACTGGACACAAGACAGGAGCCCAAAAGGGAGAGCCAGTAAGAAGGGATGGATGGGAAGATGAATATGAAAAATGGACGGAAGGAGCGAAATGGGAGACGAACGGAAGGATGTGAGGAAGTGCATATGTTGGGAACAGGGAGAGTGATGAGGGCGGTAACGAAAGATGGCTTGGTAAAAACAGAGAATAATGCAAGAGGGAAGAAATAAGACAGAATATAAAAAAAGATGAATGTGGTGAATGATATGATATACGGATAGATCAAAGAGATGGACCCTGAGAGGGATGGTCGAGGTAGTACGTGATGGGAATGGTGATAGAGGTAGACGTGATGGGTTACTCGGGTGGAAGTGACAGGTGGAAGGGTGCGTTGAACAGAAGCAATCAACGGATACACCGAACGCCAGAGAAAAAGAAGGAAAAAGAGAAGGGGGGATGGTTAAAGGGGTGGAAAGAAAGAGGGGGGATAGAGGGGAGAGATGGGCTGTGGAAGGAAGGAAACGGGGACGGGGCATATATATATATATATATATATATATATATATATATATATATATATAGCCTTCATCCAGTCCTACATTGCCCCATGAGGAGCGTAGGAGCCCGGGGCTAGGCAGTTGGTCCCGACATTTAAGATGACAGTGACCAGCCTCACTCATCCCTGAGTGGCATTATATGAGCAATCAACCCCAACCACCCCTTGGATATAAGCCTTCACCGGCTCAATCCGACTGGAGTGCAATAATTACCCACAAAACCACGAAGTCCCTAATATATATATATATATATATATATATATATATATATATATATATATATATATATATATATATATCGTCACTATCAGCCTTTGCAAGCCCACGGCTGAACAAAGGCCTCCCCAAACCTTTTCCGCGAACTCCTTGAATGAGCCAATATCTGTCACATTTTGCCTACAAGCTTCTCTGTCTCGTCTCTCCTCCTCCTGTCGGACCATTTTCTGCAAAGCTTACATCTCTTGTAGTCCAGTCAGTCAGCCTTTTGCTCCATCGATACTCCCTTATTCTTGCTGGAAGACCTGCCCACCTCCATTTCTTTCTTTTTCAACTTTTATAATGTCTTTGACTTTAGTATGCCCTCCCACCAAAGTTGATCTTTTCCCGTCTTTTAGAGATATTCCCAATACAGACCTTTCCATTGCCCTTTGAGAACGAATTAGGTTATTTTCCATCGATTTTTTCAGTTTCCAGGTCTCACATTCGTACGTCATAGCCGGAATTATACATTCGTTATATAATCTTCGTTTCATACATATTGGCAGCCTACTTTTCATGATAACTCTGTTTTAACCGAAAGCTTTCCAAGTGTAATGCGTATTTTTATTTCGCTATCATGGTCTTTCGTTAGTTTTAGTATTTACCCTAAGTAATTGTACTCCTCGATTTCTTCAAGAATTTCATCGCTAATTCTGGTGACGCTCTTTGGTGCAATTGGATTAAACATTAGTTGTACTCTGGTTCACCTTTAACCCTACTCTCTCTCTCTCTCTCTCTCTCTCTCTCTCTATCTATCTATCTATCTATCTATCTATCTATCTATATATATATATATATATATATATATATATATATATATATATATATATATATATATGGGGACTTTAGCAATGACAGAGTCGCCACATTGGAGTTAAAAGCCGTAAACAACGCACTAAGTAACTGAGGATGATAATTAAAGAAGGATGAATTTAGCATTATGATTCTTATCATACTTTCGCAGAAGGAATCATTTAAGTTGCTGGATTTAAGTGAAAGTGATGTAAGCGGAGAATTAAGGTATAGTGCATTAAATTTATGTTAGAGGTTAGTAAGATATTTATAATAAAATGACACGAGATGCTTAAATTTAGACGTGATTAAAAAGAAAACGTGATCTTGCATTCCGCTGTTTTGAGAATGGTCAATGTTATCATTGAAAAAAAGAACACTCTTGAGTTAACAAAGAAATGAAACATACCAATGTAAGGCAGAAGATTTTAGTTATCTGTTATCACTGCATATACTTAATAATATTAAATCAATAAAAACGGACAAATTTATTATTGAGCTGAGGGTGAGTCAAAGGACACAGAGTGTATGCTAGTACCATGAACTCTCTCATGAGTTTTTGATTCCAGCAAACGTGATGTCATTATGTTCAGCTGAGAGAGGCTAGCAACAACCTGAGTAAGATGAGGTACTAAATACAAGTTATAGCTTGAAGTGTGATGAATTACTAGAGGAAGTTCAGTGCTCATCTCTAACTACATTACCGGGGTATGAAAACAGTGTCTTGCCGAACTCTTACCACATTATAAAAATTAGTAAATGTCTGTAGATCAAAAGTTAAATCGAGGATAAAGCAAGAGATGCGAAGTGCATTTCGTGCCTATAAAAATAAACCTTTTAACAAAGTAGTGACAATTGTCCTTGCATTTCGAAGGGCAACGTGTACGAGGCACGCCTCAATTCTGTCTCAAAAAAAAATCCTACAGCAATACGAGAGGCAGGATTCTAAATCCAAACAGGTAGGTAGATGCATTTTTCCAATGTCAAAAGCCGCTCACTTATAGAAGAGTAGTAAAGGTGTCTAACCCTTAAATGAACAGGAGAAGCCTAGCCACGGGCTCCTGCACCACGGAAGGTGTGATCAAAGTCTATCATCATCAACAACATCATCATCCGGACCTCCTTTCCCACCCTAGGGCAGGGTGAGGAGTAGCAATGTCCAGGCAGCCCATGGAATCCTGGCTTTATCGGATACGCCAAAAACATTTACCACGTTCTGTAGCTTCACATAAAAGTATCGGATAGAGTCAATCCAGACGCTGCCACGTGCCAAATCCCTGATCATGCACTTCTCACAATATTCATCCAACCAGCTCGGTCTCTTGTCAGTTCCCTAGCCTCACCGACTTCCATACCTCTCTTCCATGCACATTCCTCCACCATATCTCTCCACCTTCTCCTTGGCCTGCCTCGCCTCCTCTCTCCCTCAAATTCGCTCGGATATACCATTTTCACCACTCTATTGTTATCCATTCTCTCCACATGACCATATCATCCCAGTACACTTTCTTCGATTCTGGTGTCCACCGACTTCCTCACTCCACATCTTTCACGAATCACATTATTTCGTATCCTATCCACCCTCTGTACTCCACATACATTCCTCAACAGTCCCGTCTCCATTGTTGTTACTCTTGACTTCCCATTTTCATGCTCACCATAGTCTCACATCCACATGTTAAAGTTGGCACTAACACTCCTTCATGTAAGCCTCATGCAGCTGCAACACACAAGCCTCTGTTTCTTATCAAGGCCTTCATTGCACCAGCTACTTTTCTTCCTTGTGTCATTCTACTTTCAACTTCTTTTGCACATTTTTCTCTCTTTTCTATCACTGTACCCAGGTATTTGACCTCACTCACCAATCCCAGTATCTCTCCATTGACTGTAACATCGCACTGGGAGTCACCTTCTCTCTCAGTAACCATCACTTTACTCTTTTGTACATTTACCCTTAAGGCACGACGCTCACAGACATCAGCAAAACTCTGCACTAGCCTACCAAATTCTTGTCCGTTACTTGCGAGCAGTACTGCATCATCAGCATACAACAAATTTGAGATATTCCATCCACTACCATTCATTACCAGTGCCATCCCCCTATTCATTACTCGTGTTTTTACTTCTTCCAACACTCCATCTCTACATATATTTAACAACCATGGGGACATCACACAACCTTGTCGCACGCCCACACCGATCGTGAACCATTCACTTAGATGCCCGTTATCCCTTACACGTGCTTCACTACCATCATAAGAATTCTTGACGGTACCTATTAGTTTACCACCTACACTGTACATGCGCAAAACTTGCCACAATCTTTCTCTGTCCACTTTATCACATGCTTTCTCCAAATCTATGAATGCCAGAAACATGGATCAGAGTCTATATAATAATTTCATATTGACTTTAATATAATAATTATTATTATATGGACTTTGAGTGTGATATTGGATTGGTTGTTATCGTCTCTGATATCCATTTGGGTTAATTCTTTGACCTTGGTTAACTGCATTTATTTAGACCAGGAGAAACCTATCGACGAAGAGTTTAAGTACATACCCTTCATTCATTCACTGAGTACTAGAGTCCTTTCTAAACATACATTAAATCGTCTCGAAGCAGCAGGAATAAGCTAATAATATAATGTGATTTAATGTAAGAAGCATGTAAAAGTGTTAAAACATGTCTAAAATCATTCACAAACTACAAGAGCACTCAGTGGAGTCCATCGCTTCAGCAAGGGCAACGTAATTTCCAAATCGTTTTTCATAATGGGTTAGGTTTTCTCATCAATGAATGAAATTTACAAAGAATGTTTTCCGGATTCAGAAACTCTCATACGATCTGGATCAGCCTCAAAAGTTAATCGGTTGTTCCTTGGGACAAGGGCTATTTACCCACCAAACTTGGTCCAAATCTCTCTTCTATTTTTTTAGTAACCTTGCTAACAGACAAACAGAATAACGAACAAAGAAGCAATAAGAGAGACACTAAGTGAAGCGCATTCCTCCGACAAGGGCAACGTAATTTCCAAACCACTCTTCATCATGGGTAAGATTTTCTCGTCACTGATAAGGGTTTCACAAAAAGTGTTTTCCGGATCCAGAATGTATAATGTGATCCGGGTCGGCCCCAAAAGTTAATCGATTCTTCCCTGAAACATGGGCTATCTATGCTCCAGTTTTGGTCCAAATCTCTCTTTTAATTTTTGAGTAATCCTGTAAACAGAGTAACAAACAAAGAAACAAACAGAGGTGAAAACATACTCTCCTAGTTGGAGGGAAAAAAAGGGTGAAAACATGCTCTTCTTGGGGAGAAAAAGGAGTGAAAATATACTCTCCTCGCCAGAAAGAACAGGCAAGTCACAGAAGAACTTTCTGGTATGAATTATTTGTAAAGTTATTAATAATCATAGCAATTTTTTTTAGAGAATTGAAAGAGATACTCTGCTTCAATATCATATAATAACTTCTAAAAAGAAAGAAAGAAAAAAAAAAGGGCATAAAGTAGACCACTATCAATGCAGTAAGGGTAAACCCAAGCACTCTGATGATAGAAATGGATGTGTTTAAATTGTGAAAGTGTTTTACCCGACTTCCATTGCCCCAAGATTACATTACGGATCCATCTCATAGACTGGCCACCTGGTCCAACTTTATATCGAATCCCCAGCTGGGAGAGAGAGAGAGAGAGAGAGAGAGAGAGAGAGAGAGAGAGAGAGAGAGAGAGAGAGAGAGAGTATTGGTTTGTGGGTTCTTTTGCGTCCAAGTACTTAACTCAAGTGTCCAAATGTAGCCTATAAGGTATATCTGCAGGAAACTGTCGGCTGCAAACACACACACACACACACACACACACACACACACACACACATATATATATATATATATATATATATATATATATATATATATATATATATATATATATATATATATATATATATATATATATATATATATTGCCGGACGCCATAGTCCCGTAAGGGGTGGTCATTTAACTTTGAGTTATTTGTTTTACGGGGAGGGTCACTAACCCTCCACCAACCCACTTGTTGACACGTAGGGAGCACGTATGGTTTGCTTATATGGTTACCACCCAGCGTTGTAAATGGTTTCGCGGCTTATAGGAAACCATTTGACTTCTCATTCAATGTAAAGCCACCTGTAAAGGAAAGAAAAGCAATAAGAAGTGACAGGAAAGATGGGAGAAATAGGAACAGAGGAGGGCAGGCACGGAAAAAGAATGATAAAGATTAAGGAAGAAGAAAGCGGCACTACATCAAGTGAGTGGATGACGGTCGCCACCACCTACCAATGACTATATATATATATATATATATATATATATATATATATATATATATATATATATATATATATATATATATACTCTCAATTGTATTTTGTTTTTCTCATGGAGGAAACTGTTACTTCTGGCTCATGGCATATGGTTCCTTATTCCATGCATAAGTATATAAATATAAAAATATATATATATATATATAAATATATATATATATATATATATATATATATATATATATATATATATATATATACACACACACACGGTATAAGCCTCAGTGGTAGAGTGTGCGTTTCGTACACGGGTGAGCCAGGGTTCGCGCCCCGCAGGGGTAATAAACTTTGGGAGTGTTCACCCGGGCACGCACTACATTGGCGGACACAAGGGGTGCTGTGGTTGAACCAGTGTCGCTTACTATGAAGTATGCTTGCACCCATTCGGCTTGCGCGGGCCGATTACGCTTGGTTCACAGACTACGCACACATCCAAAGCCACTCCAGCACTACAGATACACTTACAAGCACTTCTCACCCTACATACTGTACAATCTCTACTAGACATCCTAAGCCACTTGGTAGAGATACATTGGCTGTATCGTCCCGACTTCGGTCGGGATAGGCCGGTCCTGCAGTGGATACTCAAACGGCTGATGATGATGATGATGATGATATATATATATATATATATATATATATATATATATATATATATGCCAGACGCCATAATTCCGTAAGGGGTGGCCATATGGCAGAAACAGAGACAGATACATAGATACACAAGCACTCGCCCACCGAGACCCAGAACACGATCATATAAACTAAAGCCAGACAGAACTGACAAAGGCGTAATTGCAGACAGAGATACACACGTGCTTCAACACAAACACACACACACGAAATGTACAGTACAAAATGTACAGTACACACACACACACACACACACACACACACACACACACACACACACACACACACACACACACACACACACACACACGATGAATTTAAAAAATGGCCCTGTAAGTGCGCTCAAGCTGCTTGCAATACATATCTTCTGAAGTAAGGAGAAACGCAGAAATAATTTCACTTAGACAAATTAAGATGTTTAAGTACAGTATCTCACGCTGTCCTTACCTGAGATAGGCATGGCACTGATATATTTACACGTATTCACACTACCTCATATAGAGACGCAGAAATACACAATCCCCCCTACCTGTGTCTGCCAGTCTGTCTGTCTGTCTGTCTGTCTGTCGTCTGTCTGTCTGTCTGTCTGTCTGTCTGTCTGTCTGTCTCTCTCTCTAGTACATAGTCCCTGTCAAAGCATGCATTCGCATTTCACCATACTGTTCCTTGCATCCCCTTTCGTCTTCTCTTCACCCCACACACCACCTCACATACTGCGCAGATTTCTTCTGTGAGTACCTTGCACGCCCCTTAACCTGTTTACCCCAAACCGTATTTGACCAATAAGATCCTCCACATTTCTTTTGTATTTTGCCTTTTTTCATACTCATGCAAACTTTCTACCCTCTGTGTATGGACTGCTTCCTTCTGCCCTTTTCATTTTCACGTAATCATGCGCTTTTGTACCTTGACTCTCACTACTATTAAGTGGGTCAGTTAGTCCACATCTCCATCTTCTGTATGCTCTCGGATCCGACATCTCTCTCTCTCTCTCTCTAGCGCTCAGCTTTTCTCGTTCAGTACAAATACTTTTTTTCTTCACTTTTATTTTCTTCATTCGTATTCACATTGCTTTATTCCGCCTTTCCCTCTCCCTTTTTCCCATTTTCGTTCGTTTTCACTCTGCTTTTATCCCTTTCAGATTTGTATTTTCTCAGCAATATTCTCATACACTCTTTCCAGTTCGTTTTCCTCTTTCTCACACCCATAACTGTTGTCGCTCCGATTTACACATTCTCTTCGTCCTGCTGTTTGTTTCTCACTAGCGTTCTTTTCGCCCGCTTTGTCTTTCACTACTACCCTACTTTCTCCCCAGTTACAGTCCTTCCTTTTGGCTATCTTATTTTCTCACTAACTTTCTCCTTTTTGCACGTTTGCTCTTTTCACTACAGTGTCTACCTTCTTTATATTGTATTTCAATTTTTTTTTCTCTCCTGCTCACTCACCTTATTCACTTTTTTGTTCTCTGTCCTTCACTGCTACACTGTCTTCTACGTTATTTTACCTTTTACTTTCTTGTTTCCTATCCTATCCTTCGTTTTGTCCATCACTTCCTTTCTTTCCCTCCCCCTGCCCTTTCTGCCTTCCACTCATTCTACTTCCTCCTTTTCTTTTCCCTCTCTCTCTCTCTCTCTCTCTCTCTCTCTCTCTCTCTCTCTCTCTCTCTCTCTCTCTCTCTCTCTCTCTCTCTCTCTCAGTTCTGTGTTTACGTCGCAGTCAGCGAGGTGTGAGTACAGACAATATCTGCATGTGCCGATAATATTTGCTGCTCTGAGTGGAAGGAAGAGTAGCTGAAAGGGGAGAAAGGCGGTGAGAAGAGAAAAGATAGGGAAGAAGAGGAGGAGAAAAAGAAAGGAAAATGAAAGAGAAGGGTGGGGGAACTAGATGACAAGGGAAACTGAAAATAAGTTGTCGAGGAGGAAATAGGGAGTGAAGAGAAGGAAGATGGAGGAGAAGGAGAGAAAAGAAATGAGAAGGTAAAAGGAGACTAAATGAAAGGGAAGGAAGGTGGGGGATGTAGATGAGAGGAAGTAAACAACAGGACAACGGAGCAGGAGGAGGCGGAACAAGGATAGAAATAGAAACATAAGTGAGAGCGAGAACTAGAGGAGGAGGAAGAGGAGGAGAAGGAGGAAGAAGAAGAAGAGGAGGAGGAGGAGGAGGAGGAGGAGGATGGATGGATGGAAGGTTGGATGGATAAGAAGAGAGGTAAACAAGTAAGGGGGAAGTAGGAAGAGGATTAGGGTGGAGATGTTACGAGGTCTAAAAGTAGAGAAGTAGAAAGATAACAATGAAGATGAAGTGGAAGGAAGGGAGGAATAAAAACGCAAGGGGGAAAAAAAGGGGGGGGGGGAGACGATGATCGGCGAGAAGTGGTAAGGGTGAAGATGGAAGCACGCAATGGAGGGTGAGGAGCGAGAATGGGATGATGATGAGGAGGAGCAAGAGTAAGAGGAAAAGGTGGAGGGTGAAGACGAAAAGAAGAAGAGGAAGAAAGGAGATGATGTGAATGAGGAGGAGAAGAAAAATATAGAGAAAATGTAGTTAATGTCAAGGAACAGTGCCGCTTCCTGCAACATGGCCCCCAAAGCAGGGTTACATTTTTGTGTCACACCTCATCTACCCCACCTGCATTTTACCTATTGGCACTTAAATCCATATGAGTTATATAACAACAGTTGTTGTCAGTAGTAGTAGCACTTCTCTTTTCTACAAAAAAGTATGAAAAGACAAACTAGTAGCAAAATTTACTTTTATTTCAAGTAACTGAACAATTACAAGAATTATTAACTTGGAAATATGGGTAGTAAAAAAAAGTTTAATGTCCAGCCATTGTAAGAAACTGAATACATGTTGTTGTGACAATGATTTACTGGTTAATTTCTAAGTGAAAAAATATAATTTCTTGAAAACCCTAGACCATCAAAGAAAATAAAAGAAAGTACAAAAATAGGGCCTTGGAAATGAAAGAATCTAATCGCATCATTTTTTTTTTTCCCAGGGAGGACAGGCACGATGGATTAGGAGCAAGTCATTCGACAGCATCCAGTGCGACTAAGCGGCGGGAAACGGTCGCCCAACTGCTTGACCCTGACAGGGAGAAGCTTAGAAAATGTAAACTAGCATTTTTTTTAAAATGCTAGAAAGAAGAAACCAAAGGCCGGGGCCCGCAAACCATTCCTTCCGAGAAAAAAAAAATAATAATAATACAAAAGAGAGCCAAATTCAAGATCCGTTCATTTCGAGATGCCTGGACACACTGCGTTTGAAAGACAGGAGATCATAGGAAGTGGGAAATACAGACAGAGGGAGACAGTTCCAGAGTTGACCTGCTGCGTAAATGAAGGACTGGGCGTAACGGTCAGCTCTTGAGTTGGACAGAAAAGGAATGAGAGTTTGTTGCTAGACGGGTGCTACGCACTCGTCGTAGAGGTGGAGGGATGCAAGCAGACAGTTCAGAGGAGCAGTGACCATTGAAATAGCGATAGAAAAGAGATAAAGATGCAACAATGCAACGAAGAGATAGAGGTTGAAGGGACCCAGCAAGAGGAGGAGAGCTGATGAGACGAAAAACTTTTGACTCCACCCTATTAAGAAGAGCTGTATATTGGGAGCCTCCCCACACATGAGAGTTGTACTCTAAACAGGGGCGACTAAAGTCAACAACTGTGCAGGGGCAAAGAAGGTACGGAGACAGCTTAGCATACCTAATCTCTTGGAACCAGATTTTACAAGAGATGCAATATGAACTTTCCAAGGTAATTCCCGAGTGAATGAAACCCCAAGCATGTTCAAGGATGATGCAGTATTAAGCTGAATATTATTAAACATTAGTGGGTACTCCTGTGGAAGATTGTGTCGGGTTGATAGGTGTAAAAACTGAATTTTTGATGTATTAAAACAACAAGATTATTTTTACCCTAGTCAGAGATATAAGCCAAGTCAGACATTAGGTGTGCCATAGCCTCATCCCTTGTTTGCTGAAGTAACTGCTGAGATGGACGTTGCAGGAACCGAATGGAAAGGTGATGGGTGGAATCATCAGCATACAAGTGGATAGAGTTAGATGTACACTACAGCTTAGAAGGTCATTGATGAATAAAAGAAAGAGTTGGTGATAGGACAGAGCCCTGAGGAAAGCCACTGTCGATAGTTCTAGAAGAACGATGGCCGTCTACTACAGTGGCTATAGAACGACCAGAAAGGAAGCTATAGATGAATACACAGAGAGATGGATAGAAAGCGTAAAAGAGCAGTTTGGACATTAAAGATTTATGCCAGACTCGATCGAAAGCCTTTGAGATGACAAGTGCAGTGGCAAAGCTTTCACTAAAGTCCCGAAAGGAGGATGACCAGGAGTCTGGAAGATAAGTGAGAAGATCGGAACCCATACTGACGATCAGAAAGAAGGTTGTGATAGGAAAGATGCTTTAAAATTTTTCTGTTAAGAACTGACTCGAAAACTTTTGAGACATACGATGTTAACGCAATTGGACGATAGTTAGAGGGTTGGGAATGGTCACACTTCTTTGGGACAGCCTGAATGAGAGCAAACTTCCAGCAAGAAGGAAAGGTACAAGTTGACAGACAAAGACGAAAGAGTTTACCTAGGCAGGGTGTAAGTATTGAAGCACAGTTTTTGAGGACAACAGGAAGGACTCCATCAGGCCCATATACCTTGTTAGTACTGAGGCCAGTGATGACAGAAAATACATCAGCTGCAGAAATTTTAATGTCAGCCATGAGGAAGTCTGAGGGAGTAGGTGATGGAGGAACAACACCGGAATTGTCTAAGGTGGAATTGGAGGAGAAAGTCTGAGCAAAGAGATCTGCTTTATCAGTAGAAGAAATAGCTACAGAGCCATCAGAACAGAAAAGCAGAGGGAAGGATGATGAGGTAAAGTTGATAGAAAGGTTTTTAGCAAGGTGCCAGAAGGAGCAGGAAGAATTCTAGTTGGAGAGTTGAGAGCATTTAGTATGGATGAAATTATTTTTAGTAGGGCAAAGAACAGACTTAGCACGATTCCGGGCAGAAACATAAACAAGATGTGATTCAGGGATGGGATGGCTCTGGTACCTTATATAGGCCTTCTCCTTGTTGCGGACAGCATTAGATTAAGCGTGATTAAACCAAAGCTCTCTTGCATTAGTTAAAGGATATTAGAAGGGAATGTATGCTTCCATGCCCAAGAGAATAACCTCCGTAATGCGCAAGGCACACTCAGATGGCTCTCGGCCATGGAAGCAATAATCATTCAGATGAAAATCAAAGAAGTACTGCCTGAGGGCCTTTCAATCTGCAGCTCCAAAGTGCCACAGACGAAGTTTCTTTGGAGGGTCCACAGGCCGTACCGGAGCGATAGGACAAGTTTCTGCTTCGCACCACCTGGACAGATAATCATATCTGTCAAAGCATCCCAGATTGCAGTAAAAAGGCCAAAGGAATCCTTCTGGTTCCTGCTACATGGAACTTACAAAAAGCTTGATACTGACCAAGTCACACGACCGTGCTGTAGAACTGCCCTTATTGCACATGAACTGAAAAGATATAGCCTAATGTTGACTGCGGCCTTGTCTGAGTCTTGTCTCTCAGGAGAGGATAACCTAACAGAAACACTAGAATGGTATACCTATTTCTGTAGGGGAAACCCAGACAATATAAGAAGAAACCATGGTATTGGCTTTGCTTTCCATAGCAATGTACTATGGAATATCCAAGAATCACAGAGCCACACCCTTCAGAAGATCCAAGAATCACCTGCGGCTATATAAGAGAGGCTAATGTCGGGGTGCATACCACTCTCTAAGTGTTCGGTCACACTGGACACAAAGAGCTGGGAGGCTTGAGCAGGAAGGGATGAGGCGACAAGATAAAACTCACTAAATCCTATGTGGGTGGCCACAGTGAATGAGCGGGGAGGTTTATCGCTCCGCTCACCCTCCACGCTCATTGCCATGCGATGCAGCATGTTCCTAAATGTCGCACACTGCCTAGCGACATCCCCAGGCATGTCTGCACCGATGAACAGCTTCTGACAATGTCACGAGCAAGGCTGCTGCTGTGTATTTGGACACGGATCACGTTGATGCTCACCTAGCAGTTCATCACTCTACGCTACCTCCCCGCTCTTCATGTCAGGTGTGGCCAATATGCATCATTTATCTGTACCTATGCGCCAACACTGAACTCTGAAAACTTGAACTCTGAAAACCTGAACTCAGGAAACTTGTATTCTCTCGCTTCTCCATCCTTCCCCCCAACCTCTTCATCCCAATTATCATTTCCTCCCAAGCTTCTCTTCCTCACTCCCAATGTTCGTATCTCCTCAGTTGCTCTTTCTTCAAATTTCAAGTCGTTGCAATTTTGCTTCTCCAAATTATAAATTTGGAGAAGCAAAACAGCTTAATAGGTGGTAGTACAGGTCTACTGCAAATGATGAATTTGAGTCTTATAAATCACAAACTCGTTGATATACATTGTCAAGGAAATGCCAGGCTGACTGTAAAAACAAAGTATCTAGAACCCTCACTTATAGTTAACTTACTTTGTTTCCACAGTTGTTGCGCCATCCGATTTACTGGTCTCTCTTACCCCCACCTGAGTGTCCCAAGTATCTGAAACTTATGTAAAGTTTCACCTCTAGCTACTCTATAATCTCAATATTAAAGACCTTTGCTAATTCACACACAATATATTTTTCATATGTACGAGTATATTTATTGATAATAATAATAATAATAATAATAATAATAAGAATGTTGTTGTTGCTGTTGTTTATGTTATCATTACTCGCGTAAAGGCCGCCGTCGACGGTCACCACTCGGTGCCAAGTCACCTCCAATCTTCAGTCGAAAGGTAACAAATTGGAATTACTCATGACGTGAAATCTGAAACAAACGACCAGAAATGAGTCATAACTCGGGAGCCGGTGTTCCGACTGGACTGGAAATTGCTTTATTCTCCAAGCTCGAGCGTTTAAACGGTACCTTGCTCTAACAAATATTTGCGTTACATGTTCCGTTTTGCTGTGCTACGGTAACAAACATACAGAAATCGGATCATTATAATATAGATTATTATTATGATTATAATGATGATGATGATGATGATGATGATTATGATGATGATGATGATGATCATCATCATCATCATCATCATCATCATTATTTTTATTATTATTATTATTATTATTATTATTAATTTATTTATATTTATTATCATCATCATCGTCATCCGGACCTCCTTTCCTACCCTTCCCTAGCAACGTCCAGACAGCTCAAATTTGCCCAATCCAATGGGCCACGCTTCCATTCACTCATCATTCAAACCCCCGGAACCCTGGCTCTATCTGATACGCCCAAAACATACACCACATTCAGTAGCTTCACATAAACGTATCCAATAGAGTCAATCCGGACGCTGTTACGTTAGAAAGGGGTGCCAAATCCCTGACAACGCACTTCTCACAACATTCATCCAGCCAGCTCGATCTATTGTCAGTTCCCTGGCATCACCAACTTCCATACCTCTCTTCCCCACAAACTCGTCCACCACATCCCTCCACCTTCTCCTTGGCCTTCCTAGCTTCCTCCCTCCTTCAGATTCACTCAGATATACCTTTTTCACCACTTTATCGTTATTTATTCTCTCCACATGACCATGCTATCTCAGTACACTCTCTTCGATCGTGGTGTCCACAGACTTCCTCGCACCGCATCTTACACGAATCGCATTATTTCGCATCCTATCCACTCTCTGCACTCCACATACATTCCTCAGCAGTCCCATCTCCACTGCTGTCACTCTTGACTTTTCATTTTCATGCCACAGCATAGTTTTACATCCATATGTTAAAGTTGGCACTAACACTCCTTCATGTAAGCCTTGTACTGCTGCAACACTCAAGCCTCTGTTTCTTATCAAGGCCTTCATAGCTCCAGCTACTTTCCTTCCTTGTCTACTTCTACTTTCCACTTCTTTTGCACATTTTCGTCTCTTTTCTATCACTGTATCTAGGTATTTGAACTCTCTCACCAATTCCAGTCTCTCTCCACTCACGGTAACACCACATTGTGATTCACCTTTTGTCTGAGTAATCATCACTTTACTTTTTTGTACTGTATTCGCATTTGTCTATATTCTTTTTATGATGAAACAATCGTTTCTTCTTACAATAAATTAGCGCATATTAATACTGGGATGACTGGTCGAAAACGTATATTGATGCATAAACTCTGGACATGAAATAATTTTTACTATTTAGAATCATTATTTACTTCAGTCCGAAAATTCTAGGGAACACTGTCTCTGAAGGTCAAGCAGGAGAGGGTTTATGAAAAGAATGAGAAACATGAACCGTTTACTGAGGAATTAATGCTGGAGGAACTCTGGGAAGAGGGTGACAGTGTCTCGCATAGCATCATGACTAATTATACAATAGGCACGCAAGGCAGAAAATAATAAGTTAGTGGTCTAAGGACAGCTGCTTGATTAGTGTGGCAGTTCGAGATGTGATCAGAGAATGAGTTAAGTATAGTTTACAAGAAGCTTGTGCATTCTCATTTCGATTATTGCTCACCCTGGTGGAATGGATGTGAAGAAAGTGCAGTAAAAGAACTGGTCAAAATTCAAAACAAAGCTATAAGAATAATTTATAAACCAGCAATTACAAATGAACTACCTCCCCTACAAGTAGCACGGAATGTTGCCTCCCCTGTATTATTTTACAGAGACTTTCACGGCAAATGCTTTCCATGCATTTCCCCATGCTATTTGGGTGCCTGGTAGCGCTCATGACTGGGTTGTCACACTGCTATACTTCACAACTTCTGCCTATCAGAATTCATTTTTCCCCAGACTGCTTCTTTTTGGAACTCGCTTCCCCAAATTTATCACTCCCCAAACTTCAACTTACACCAGTTAAAATCCAATTGCTACAACTTTTCTTTCTTTGAGTGGGGGACACCTGCAATCTGGTGTTTGAATTTTTAAATCTTTATTTAGTTATTCCTTCCTCTGTTCATCTTCTATGATGAACAGAGGAAGGAATAACTAAGTAAACTACATCTGGCTCAATCGGTAGAGAGGTGGCCTGCCGTCCTATCGGACCCAGGTTCAAATCCCCACCGAGGCAGGGAACAGTTTAAGGATTTGAATTTCATGTAAAGCAGACTTTACCGATCTACCAGGAGACCCGCCGACATGTAAAAATACCCCGGCTAATACCAATACACCAGTCCTGTATGAGACAGCCCTAGCATGTATTCAATATGGACGGTGGGTTTTAGCGCCAAAGATGCCTTGCATAGGACTGTGCTGGACCAGGATGAGGTCTGTAACATCAGAGAAAACGTCAACCAGTTGGAAGGGAAAGGACGGAGCAGGGGACGGAACTGTGGTCAAACCTTGAATGGCAAGAAGACATTTAACACATGAAAGTCATCAGTAACAGGGCACAGACTGAGTTCAGTAAGCATATTTACTACTCTGGTAGGCCTGGGGCAGGGCAGTAGATGTATGGCTCGAGAGTAATACATCAGGAGGTTGGAACTTCAAGCAACACACGGGAAAGACTGATGGCATGACAGTCAATAAGAGGCCGAATATACAACAGCTAAATTGATACGATGACCCCCCCCCCCACGAGCCACTAGTGAGGATGCAAACGAGATGAAGTCTGTTGAGGAGATGGGTGCAAAGGGTGGAAACATATGGAGGGGTTAGAGAAGGAGGGAATAGAATGCCGAGATTATCATTATTTCGAGATGCAAAGTTGAAGAGGGTGACAGTTGTACAGGAAAGCCTGTGAGTGGAAGCTCGAGAAAACAGCTAAGTTTTGGCAAATACTAATTAATCCAGAAGCAGAAGCAGTCATACCAGGATTACAGAGACGATGAAATGTGGCAGAGGAGTGGAAGTGGATGCAAATATCACAAAATAGGTTAATATCAGAGAAGAACTAGGGTGGGGACCACGAAGGTGAAGTCTGTTCATGACAAGGTTGAAGAGTACGGGGCTGAGGACGCCATAGGGTGCACCAAAACTGAAGAGGTGGTAATTACTGACATCCTCTCAGAATAAAACCTGAGAGTGGCAACTCCACAGGTAACTTTCAAACCAACTGAACAGGTGGCCATAGACATCCAGGAAAGCAAGATCATCAAGGATGACGTCCCAGTCTGCGGCTTCAAAGTCCACTCCCATGGTTCATTAATCAAAAAGAAAAAAACTAGAGGCAACCCCGAAGAGGGAATCACACCATCCGTGAGCCAGTATACAGTATAATCTACCGCGACTCGGAATATGACCTTGAACTTAGCCTACTTTCACCAATTCCGAACTCTTAGATCTGCATCCCTACTACACACTTCTAAATTTTTGTAATGATCTCTTGAGCGGCTGCGAAGTTAACACACAAACCCTGACCTACTTTCACCAATTTCGAGCTCGTGGGAGATTTTCATCCTTACCACACACCCGTAAAATATGTGATGATATCTTGAGCGGCTGCAAAGATATCGTGCTAAGAGAAACACAGACACACAGACAAACTGAAAATAATACTCGCAAGAGATTTTCATGGCTACTACACACCTGGAAAATTTCGTGATGATATCTTCAGCAGTTTGCGAAGTTATCGTACTAACAGACACACATACCTTGACCTACTTTCACCAATTTCGAAGTCGTCATCGATTTTTTTCCATACTACACACCTTTAAAATTTTGTGATGATATCTTGAGCGGTTGCGATTATCATGCTAAAAGACACACACACAGACAGACAAATTGAAAACAATACCAGCTTCGCTATCGCGGCTGGTAAAAAAAAAAAAAAAAAATGCACATCCTTACACGTCAACACATGGGACCAATACCGACAACTTCTACTGTGGTTTGCTAAGTGATCAATGTCGACTGCAGAAATGGAATTACATCATCAGAGTATTTTATATTTATCTTTACAGTCCGAGCATATATTCTTATAACATATTCTTCCTATTTCCAAGTGATTTTACTCAGACTAGGGGAGACTTCCTTAATTAGGGATTACAAATTCATCCATCCATCATCAAATCCTACACTGCCCCATTAGCAGCGTAGGAGCCTGGGGCTAGGCAGTTGGTCCCGACATTAGTCCCGACATTTATGATGAGAGTGACCAGCCTCACTCATCCCTGAGTGGCATTACATGAGCAATCAACCCCAACCACCCCTTGCATATAAACCTTCACCGGCTCCATCCGATTGGAGCGCAATACTTACCCACTAAACCACCAGGCGCCAAAATTTGGTTATATGGTTACCACCCAGCGTAGTAAATAGTTTCCTGGTGCACAGGAAACCATTTGGCTTGACACTTAGTGTAGTCACCCACACGCTGAAGGAAGTGGAAATAATGAAGGAAAGAAAGACAGAAGAGGGAGTGTAAAGTCACCCGTAGGCAGAAGGACAAGGAAAGAATGAAGGAAAGAAAGACAGAAGAGAATAGAAGGAAAGAAGGATGGAGAGGAAAGGGCAGACACCCGAGAGCAGCACTACATCGAGTGAGTGGATGGTGAGAGCCCCCACCTACCACAGAGGGATTACAAATAACCTTTGCCATTCTATTCTGCACTGCAAAGTAATAAAATCGCTGCTTTAAGTCTTAATGTGGTGGCTGGATAAAATTGAAAAATACATCATTGTACTGAAGGGGTCAATATCAGCATAAGGAGTGAATCTATGATGTGAGATAGTGCTTTCCAGTCTTGTCTCTAGAGACATGTAGAAAAGCAAGGAATACTGTTTTACCCACATCAGATACTTAAGTTGTTCCCTGCTGTTGCTGAAAACACTGGTGCTGTAACGCGTCACAGTCTGATGCCTTAACCACTTAATCACATGTCATCCTAGTCCACCACGAAGTACCTTGGCCAATTACCATCAGTAGTCCTCAGTTATCTCCCAAACACTATGTAAGTTTCTTATTCTGCAATATTGATACTCTAGCAATATTTACTTACCTCAGTACTGAAGTCATGTGTATATACGCAACTAAAATTCGTTACAGTCTAAGATATATCGAGTAATACGAGTATAATCTATGCATGCAGTTATTAAAACCTTTCTTATTAAAATTCACATTTAGCATTTTCAATATCAAAGTGTTCTGGAAAATTTTCTACTCAGAATCACTAAACCTTGCACCTTATAATCAAACTGGGTGTACTACAATGTCCATTTTACTTTTCACGAACTTTGCATTCAGATACATATATCCGCTACCACAAGGATTCCTCTTTGTCACAATGCAGCCTAATGTATCACTCAACTTGTGCCAATTATTGTAGTGTATTGATATAATCTAGCGTTCTTTTGCATATACAGAAGTGTTATTATGTCACAAACTTATATATGATCCACAATGCACCTGTAAGAATTATCAAACAATCCACACTGGTCATGAAATTCGACATTACTTCAACATGTAGCAAAGTTCTCACTAGCATAGAATGGATGTCAGACTTTATGATCCTTTCTCTGGCAATATTATCCATCCAAATGCAGACTTTGCACATATGAGAGTCTGCCGTACTCGACTGTCTCTTTATACTACAAAAATCGCACACACAAGCAATCACACAATGAAAATTCATTCAATCAATCAATCAATCATTTCCTGTGGCACCCCACGGGATGCATAGGGCCTCGATGAACTCTGTCCACCAGTTTATGTCTCTTGCCATCTCCTTCAGATCCCACCAACACTCTTCTCCTGCTTCTCTTTTCATTGTCCTCAACCAGGTTTTCCTCGGCCTACCTCTGTCTCTTCTTCCTGTAGCAGTCCACTCTGGCACATCTTGGATTAAACTGTCTTCTTTTCTATACTGTATATGTGCCCTAGCCATCTCCAGCGAGACAGTCTAACATATTCATCAACTTGTTCCACTCTCGTCATATCGCTAACTCTTTCATTTGTAACTCTGTCTTGCCACTTTACCCCAAGAATCCTTCTCAGTATTTTATTCTCAAATCCTAATACTTTCTGATCTGTTGCAATTGTACTGTACCATGACTCATGTCCATAAATTAATATTGATCTAACCATGGACTTGTAAATTTTTACTTTAGTATGTACCGAAAGCATATGATTATTCCAAACAGATTTCAACATTCCAACAGCTCGCCAAGCCTGTCTAATCCTCTCCTCAATTTCATTGTTTACTGATCCATTAGATGATACAATCGTTCCCAGATATTTAAAATTTTCTACATTCTTCACCACATTATTCCCATTTACACAATCGATTTGGTTCTCCACGTTCATATTAATAATTTCAGTCTTACCACAATTTATTTCCAATCCCACATTTTCTCCTTCCTCCACCAGACAATCAAGCACCCTCTGCATCTCGTAAATACTTCCGCAAATCAGTACAATATCATCAGCATAGTCCAAATCCATCGGCTTCTTATTTTCTTTCCAGTTAATTCCTGCACCTGTTCTTACAACCTTTCTCGTAACATAATACATAACCAAAACAAACAGCAAAGGCGAAAGAACTCCTTGAATCACTCCTGACCTAACTTCAAATGGCTCGCTCAAAGAACCACCAACCATTACCTTACAAAAAGTACCTTCATGCAAACTTCTAATAATATTTACAAACTTTTCTGGTATACCAAAGAATCTCATAATTTTCAACACAGATCAACGTGAAGCACTATCACAAGCCTTTTCAAAATCTACAAAACACATACTAAGTGGCATTTTCATCTCATTAGCTTGTTGCACGAGATCCCTTACAGTAAAAATCTGATCATTACAAACCTCGACCCTGTCTAAATCCCGCTTGTTCTTTTTCCTGGCTCTAGTCTGTTCAACAAGATTTTGGAAAAGACTTTTGCAACTACAGGTGTCAAAGTTTCCCCCCTCCAATTTCCACACACACTTAAATCTCTCATTTTTGGTATTTTCATAATCACTTCATTTTTCCACTCTTCTGGAATTCCATCATTATCTCAAGCTACATTAAAAAGTTTCAAAAGCACATTCATCAACTCATCATTTTCCACCTTAAGCATTTCAGGAAATATTCCATCCTCTCCCGGGGCCTTAAAATTCTTAAATTTCTTTATAGATTTTGCTACCTCTTCCAAGGTTATTTCCCCCTTTTTCTATATGCAAATCTCTCTCGGCTGGCAAAATGTCCTCTTCAGCTGGGATTGGTCTATTTAGAACAGATTCTAAATGCTCTTTCCACCTTCTTTTTAAATCCGAATCCGTAGTCAACAAGTTACCATTTCTATCTCGCAGCTACAGGTATTTCCTTCCTTCTCTTTTCAGTCCCAGTTAACTCCTTTATGGCCTGATACGCTGCTCTTGGGCTCTGACCATCATTTTTACTTAATATCTGTCTCTCTTGCCTTTTTATCATATAGGCTCCCCTTATTACGTTAACGAGTCATTTTACTTCAGAATGTAAACTCCAGTACTTTGCCCTAAGTACTTCAACTACCTGACCATCAACATATTTTTCTTCACTTCTTAACTTCGCCTTATTCCTTTTCCGAATTGCATTCCATGTTTCATCTGACATCCACTTTTTCCTTCTCGCTCTTCCCTTTTTCTTAATAGTAACCTTAAGCACTCTCAAGCAAAATCTCTTTTACCTCTCTCCACATTTGATTAATATACTTGTCTTCAGATTCCATCAAAGTCTGCAGGAGTAGAAACCCGTTCCTACCTTCACACCGAAACTTTTCCTTCGTGTTCTCATAATATCTTAGCTCATCAAAATCATACTTATTATCTCCTGTACAATTACCATTAACATTTCTCTTAAATTTAATTTTAATCTTTGACACAACACGTTGATGATCACTACCTATATCAGCAAAATATTATATACAACAACCACTGTGTATTGTCACAATATTCCTCTGTCGCAGAGGTCAAAGTATGTACTGTAGTGTTAAAATCTGGCACACGGTAAACTCTCTTGCTGCCGCCAGATATCCATCAAGGCACTCAACTCGTTGACACAACTATTTGATGATGTAAGGGTCGTAACTTTGAGGATTATAGCCATCAGCGTCATTAGTTGCAGTCGTTAATGAAGCTGTCAGTCGAACATGCCATCAGACAGGAGTGATAGATCCACACGGACAACGAGGTGTGTGTGTGGGTGTGGGTGTGTGCACATGAAGGGAGGGAAGTGGAGGGGTGCGGATTACTTGGGTGAGGAGAATGATGATACTCTCATGACTGGCATTACCACTTGCGCCTCATTGCCTCGTCTGCTGTGTTTGTGTCCATGGAGGAGAAAAGATACGGAATTCAAACTCTTACGGGCGAACACGAGGTTAGTGTAACAAGCTGGCTTGGTCAACAGATGGCATTGTGGTCGCCGGTGTGTCGTCTGCTTGTTTACATAAGTTGACAGGCGGGATGCGAGGGGGCATGGCGGTACAAATAAACATGGCTCCAAATCCTGGACACCGCTGCATTGTTTGTGGGAAAAACCGACGAACTGGAACTAACCTACGGTTCATTTCTTCCCAAAGGACAAAAAGAGGTGCGTAAAGCAGCTGCGACAAACTATTATGCATAAACGAGTATACCACGGTCATAAATGTGGGTGTAAATTAAGAAGTCACAACAGCTGAAAGTGGGCCTCGGCACGTACGCCTCAGGTGGAAATTTGTAGGGATTACTATGCTTGATTACTCATATGATAAAAGATACTTTGGGTATTGATATGGGACATGTGAACTTGCTGAAGTAATACCGCTATATTTGCAACGTAGCCACAAACAAGCAACGTAGCCACAAACAAATCGCCTCCATGTTGCCCTGTCCCCCATCATTTCACTGCCCTGCTCCCAGCTCACACACCCCTCTCTCATGTACCTATCCACTCCATCCCTCCATCTCATCCTTGGCCTCCACCTTCCTCTCCCCCCCTCCATCTCACACATACACTCTCCTCATTAGTCTCTCACTCTCCATCCTTTCCACATGGCCGAACCACCACATCGTGTTTCTCCTAATGCTTCCTATCACATCCATATCCACACCACAATGCTCCTTCACATCCTCATTTGTCAGTCTGTCTCTCCATATGACTCCATATGCTCCTCTCAAATAACTCATTTTCACTGCTTTCACTCTTGACTTCTGTCCCTCCAGCTTGGTCCAACCTTCACTTCCACACGTTAGAGTTGGTATCATAATACTGTCATGTAGTAGCTCTTTCACTTAACTGATCACTTCCCTGATCCTTATCACTGCTTTCAAGGAACAAGCAACCTTATTTCTGTTGTACCCTTTCAAGCACTTCACCCTCTAAACTTCCATCCTTACTCATCACACTATCCAGGTACTTAAACATACTAACATTTTCCATTTCCTCATCATCCAAGTTCACTGTACATTCACTGACTTCATTTCTCTCGAAAACCATAACTTTACTCTTCTCTACATTCACCTTTAGATTCCGTTTCACACACACTCTCCCAAACCCATTCACCAAGCCTTGCAGCTCCCCTTCGTCGTCACATAACAACACAGAATAATCTGCGAACAACAGTACAGGGAGTTTCCAAACACTACCCTCTCTCACTAGGGTTGCTCCAACATCCACTGCCCTACCTTGCATCTCTTTTATAACCCCATCCATATAAAGACTGAACAACCATGGAGACATGACACATCCTTGTTTCAATCCAACCTTCAAATAGAAAAATTCACTCAGTTCACTATCCACACGCACTGCAGCATTAGCATCCTCATACATACTCTTCATGGCCTTTAACAACTTCCCATCTACTCCATATATTCTTAATACTCTCCACAATCCTTGTCTATCCACCCTTGTCATTATGCTTTCTCCAAATCGATGAAGGCCGCATACAACTTCTTTCCCTTCTCTAGAAACTTTTCCACTAAAGGTGATCTACACAACCTCTTCCCTTGCTAAAACCTCCCTGTTCTTCTCCAACTAATTCTTCTTTTATTTTCCTAACTCTGTCAATAAGTATCCTACCATATAATTTTCCTGTTGCACTAGGAAGACAAATGCCCCAGTGATTACCACACACTTCTTTTCCCCTTTTCCTATGCATAGAGGAATTATGCCTGACTTCCAATCCTCTGGGATTCTATCCTCCTCCCAGGCCAATCTGCATATCTTCCACATCCATTCTACTACTATCTCTTCCCCATTCTTCAGCATTTCACCACACACTCCATCAATACCTGGGGCTTTCCCCATTTTAACTTTTTTCATTACTTCTGCAACTTCCATCCTACTGATTTCTTCCTCTCTTCTCACAGCCCTCCTTCTCGCAGCCCTTCCCCAGCCACTTATACCTGCATTACTTTCTTTCTCTATGTTCAACAATTCTTTAACGTGTTCTCTTCATCTGCTCACTTTTTCTCCCTTCTCCACTATTAATCTACCATTTTTATCTTTCATTCCCCAACTAACTTCTTTGGCACTCTGTCTAACTCTCTTTACCTCTTTCCCGAACATTTTCTTACATTCCCTCAACTTTACACTCAGGTTCCTTCCAAATTCCTTATCCACTCTCTTCATACTTTCTCTTACTAATCTTTTCACCTCTCTTTTCCTCTACATACAACTATCTCTTCCGTCTCTCAACTTCTTCCACGCCTCTGTTCCTTATCCACTCACTGTAAGCTTTCTTCTTTTGTGCCACAACCTCTCTCACCTCTTCATTTCATCGTGCTGTTCCCTGCACCCCCTTTCATCTTCTCTTCACCCCATACACCACCTCACATGCTGCACAGATTTCTTCTGTGAATATCTTGCACACACCTTCCACGTCCCCCATCTGCTCTAATCCATATTTAAAAAGTCGCTCCTTCACTTCTCTCTTAAACTCCGACTTTTTCCCCTCCTCTTGTAAGTTTTCCACCCTCCTTATATGAACCACTTCCTCCTGTCTTTCCCTTCTTCTGTTTCTCCATTTCATTTGGAGTTTGATTCTGACCACCACCAAGTGGTGGTCAAAGAGTCCACTCCCCCACCCTCTATTTACTCTTGCATCCATTACACACCTTCTAATCTTTTCATCCACACGCACATAATCAATCATTGCCTTCCATTCATTCAGTTCACCACCCACCCTTCTCATCACTCGCCACATGTACCTATGGATCATTTTGTGCCTGAAGAGGGTATTAGGTATTACCGACCCCCTCCCAGCACAATTATCCACTAAAGCACTGCCATTCTCATCCATTTGTGCAGGAACACCCCACTCACCAACTACTCCATCTATCTTGACATTCCCTACTTTTCCATTCACATCTCCAATCAAAAACACCCTTTCATTCCTTTCAAACTTTTCCATGCACGCTCCCACATTTATCCAGATCTCTTCTCTCACTCTGCTTGCATGATCTTGCATTGGCGCATACACACACACAATCGCCTACATTTGTAGTCCAGCCTTCAGTCTCTCCAACACAATCCTTGATCCAAATGATCAGTATTCTCTTATACTTTCCTTCCATCTGTTACTCACAACAATACACACTCCTTTTGCCCTCTCATTCTCACCTACTCCCGTTCATATACTCCATCCGTACTCCCATTCATTCACAATCTCACCTCTTCATTTAGTTTCAGTTAATCCACATATATCCACTTTTGCACCCTCAAGCTCCTGGACAATCTCTCTCTCTTTCACCTCTTCATTTGCACCTCTTACATTCCACGTCGCCATCCGTATCACGTCCTTTGTTCTGTCCTTAGTCGTCATCTTTAGGTCAGTCTTGGTCCGAGGCTTCTTGTTCTTATTTTTAGTTAGTTGTTTTCCGGGGAGGGGCACTAACCCTCCGCCAACCCACTTGTTGTCACACAGGGAACACGTGTTGGTTGGTTATAAGGTTACCACCCAGCGTTGTAAATGCTTTCGTGGTTTAGAGGAAATCATTTGGCTTGCCACTCAGTGCAGAACTACCCTAAAAACAGAATACCGCTACACTAAGTGGGTGGATGATGGACGCCCTCACCCACCACAGATATTGACAATATTCATATATTTTGCCCTATTATTCATCTTGTGGAAATGACAGGGAAGATATGTACAATCTATTATTGAAGGCTATTACTGGTATACCGATAACGGGAAATTACAATTACATGCTGGTAAGAACCATGTAATACTCGTGTGTGTGTGTGTATACATACATACATATATATATATATATATATATATATATATATATATATATATATATATATATATATATATTGTTACGCTGTCCGCCTTTCCGTTCCCACGGATGCAGCCGTTACAGCTGGGCTAGGGGGATTATGCAGTATGTATCCGTGTCATTCGCGGAGTTTACATTAGCGAGTGTTACAAGTTCTTTTGTTTCTTTCGTTCCTGCCACTGAGGGCAATTTTATTTAATACCATGCTGAGAATGCATTTGATTATTTTGATTGTCTTGTGTGAGCTACCAGTATATTTAATGATGTTTTGCTTGCATTAGAAGTACCAATTTATTGTAGAGAGAGAGGGGCACGAATATAAGTTCTTATTAATTAATTTGATTCATGCGTTCGCGCTTGGCTGCACACGAGCCTAGAGTTAGTTCAGTCGCTTCCCAGCCAGCTTCAGTATCGGGTGGTTGTACACTCTCTCTCTCTCCCCAGTTATTTTTATGCCGAGCTGGCGTTTGCATTTAAGTTTATTTTTATTCTTTTTGTTGCTGACTGAGGGAAGTAGATATTTTACTTGTTTTTGTGACCTTGTTGTCTTTGGAGGGCCAGTCTGGCTCACCGTAGTCTCTCGCTGCCTTAATTAACGTTCCCCAACACACGTACATACACACACACACCCCTAACCCCTACACATTTTAATCCCATCTACTTGCACAAGGCTAGTGAGAACTATCGTGAGCCGTCAACTGCGTTCCCCCTTGGACACGGGTTAAGTAGAAAGTCGTCACCACCGGAAGTAAGTGGGAGGTGTTCCTGTATACTGTCTCGGGCGGTATTACTTCCGGTAGTGACGATAGTAGGCTAGTTCTATAGGTAGGCTGTTCCGTTTTGCTATCAAAGTACAGAGTGTTGCGTTCTTAAGTAAGTACTTTTCCGTTGCGCAGTTTTTTCTCTAGTTTGCGGAGTGTCAGTGCCGGGGTCTGCGTTATTTTTGCAACGCAGTGGAGGCCGATCATCAAAGGCTGACTTGTTGTCTTTTTTGTAATAGCCCCGGGCTGGCGCAACCGTAACAGTGGCGACCTCGCATCAGGATATCCTAACAGTGCCTTCTTCTTGCTAGGATATCGTTACCTTGGCTTTCTCTGTACTTTGAGGTGAAGTTGATGTGTGTGTAGTTTCTCAGTCAGCATTAGTATTTCATTATTTAGTACTGCCATTGATTTGTCGCCATGGAGTCACGCGTGTCTACACCAGACCGCGTACGTGCTGAGTCACCTGTGGATATGGAACAACGAGAGGCACATAGCAAAGGTACTCCCCGTGTGAGCCCTGAGTTTGACTATGGTGCTGAGTTGCCTCGTTTCGCTACCCCACTATTACCATCTATGATGCTGCCGAGCCAGTTTAGAGCAGTTCCCCCAGGTATGTCTAGTGCTTTCCCTGGAGTTGTTCATTCCACTCCCATATACCCTGGAGCCTTGTCACCGGAGGCTCAGTTGCAGTTGGAGTTGAAAAAGTTGGAGATGGAAATGCAGCGTGCAAAAGAAGAGAGGGAGATGCAGCATGAAAAAGAAGAGAGGGAAATGCAGCGTGCAAAAGAAGAGGGAGATGGAGTTGCAGCGTGAAAAAATGCGATTTGAGCTGGAGAAGACTCGCTTGGAGCTGACTGCTAATAGACCAACTTCAGATACCCAAACCTCAGGCCGTGCAGAGGATAGGGAGAGTTGGTTCTCAAGGAGTCTAAAATTAGTGCCAGCATTTGATGAGTTGAAGGTGACAGAATGGTTTGTCAGGTTTGAGAAGAAGGCTAGGGAGTTTGAGTGGCCAAGGCAGCGCTGGGTGGGGTTGGTATCTAATGTGCTGAAGGGAAAAGCCTTGGAAGTGTATAATAGGTTGAGCCCTGAGGATGTAGATGATTATGATGAATTTAAAACAGCTATCCTGAAGGCATATGAACTTAGACCAGAGGCTTATCGGTTGTTGTTCCGTGGTGCTCGGAAAAGGCCTGCTGACACCTATATGGCCTACGCCAGGTATCTGGAGGAGAGGTTAGACGAGTGGTTGCTGAGTGAGAGCGCCACTTCGTATAACGAGGTGCGTGAACTGCTTTTGATGGAACATTTTACCAACATGGCTGACAAAGAAATTGGTGTTAAAATTAGGGAGAAGAGATTTAAGACCGTGAAGGAAGCAGCGACGTGGGCTGATGACCGGGTGTTTGCCTTGCGGAGTATGGGGGTCAAGTATGCTAATTTTCAGTATTCCAGGGAGAGGACTGTGAGTGGCCCTGCCTGGGATAAATCTCCCGTGAATCAGTCCAAGGGAAGTACAGAGGAGAAAAAGAATTCAGGGAGAAAGAGCCCTGTATCCAGTTCGAAGCTAGTTTGTTACTTTTGCAAACAGAGTGGGCACATCAAGCCTAACTGCCCTAAGTGGAAGGCCTCCCAAAATGCCAAACCAGTGGCACTAATTGTAGGTTCGAGTCAGGTGAACGAGAGGAGTTGGGAGAGTGGTAACGCAGTGAGGGAGAAGTCTGTGGAAAGCTGGAGTGCAGCCGGCTGTGCTCGCTGGCAGCTCAGGCTGAAAAAGTTACCCAACATGCTACGCCACCTCCGGATGAACTGCCTCAGAAATCGTCCCTAGACTGGTGTAAACCTTTTATGTGTCACGGCACAGTGAAAATTCATGGGATCAGTTATCCAGTTACTGTGGCTCGTGATACCTGTGCACAACAGTCTGTGTGCAGAAACGTGACTGGAGGGCCTGTAAACTCAGGGAAGTATGTGCTGTGTAGAGGCATGAACTCAGATGAATACTATGATTATGTTCATGTGGAACTCGATTGCCCCATTGTTCAGGCTGCAGCTCAAGTAGCTGTTGCTGATGTAATGCCACTAGAGGGGGTTGATTTTCTGCTGGGGAACGACCTGGCTGGGGAGAAAGTATTTCCATCTCTTCCCCCACCAGTTGTTGTGGCAGAGAAGTGTTTTGACGCCCCAGAAATTGGTATTGAAGTTGATGCAGAAGTGGAAGCCATGTTCCCAGTCTGTGCAATTACAAGATCTATGGCACAGGTTGCAGCCCGGGAGGAAGAACTGGTGAAGTCACAGGTTCTTGGGGTCGACTGTGATGAGGCAGGGCCACCAATGGAGGAACCTAGTGAGCAGAGTGTTGCTGTGGTGGGTGAGGAGAGTGGGAATGCGTGCATGGGTGCCGCCCCACTTCCCACTCAGGACACTAGAGATAGTGCTGAGTGTGTCTGTGTGGAGACTGAACCCAGCCCATCGACTGAATTAGGAGAATTTCAGGACGCTGGGGTCGACTGCGAGGATGCAGGACCTCCGTCAAACGCGCCTGAGGAACAGAGTGTCACTGTTGAGGGTAGAGGTGATGATGTCAGTGTGGAGTCTGACATTCCTCCCCCTGTCGAGTGTACTAGAGGTGGCACTGAGATTGATCGCCCTTCGCAATCCAGTGCCCCGACCAGTCCCTTATCTCAGTCCTCAGTAGAGCTGGCGGGTGTTGGGCCAGCAGAATTGAGGGTGAAGCAACAGGAGGATGTAACATTAAAGCTCTTGTTTGCTCGAGTAGGGGAAGAAAGAAGTATGGAGTGTGGTAAGGAGGAGTTCATGATTAAAGACAATGTTTTACATCGCCGATGGACGCCCACTGGCGCCACGGTGGATGGGGGAGTGGGTGAGTTAGTGCAGGTGGTGGTGCCTGTGCAGTATAGGGTGCCGTTAATACAGTTAGCACATGAGGGACCTTTAGCAGGTCACTTGGGAAACAGAAAGACAGTGCAGCGCTTAAGATATAACTTTTGGTGGCCAAGTATGCCGGGACAAGTTGCTGCGTACATCAAGAGCTGTCACACGTGTCAGATAGTGGGCAAGCCTAATCAAGTTCTTCCTGTGGCCCCTTTGACTCCCATTCCTGCAGTTGAACCTCCGTTTACCCGGGTAATCATTGATATCGTGGGCCCTTTACCTCCTACTTCTGCTGGAAACAAGTATTTGTTAACCATAATGGATGTTACAACGCGATACCCAGAGGCTATACCAATCAGAAGCATGCAGGCGAAGTCAGTAGTCAAGCAACTTATCCTGTTCTTTACTCATTTTGGCCTGCCCAAGGAGTTGCAGTCAGACCGTGGAGTGAATTTTACATCTAATTTGTTTAAGCAGACAATGACAGAGTTGGGTATCAAACACATTTTGTCCAGTGCCTACCATCCACAGTCACAAGGTGCCCTGGAGAGGCATCATCAGACCTTAAAGACAATGCTGCGCACCTTCTGCTATGATAGTGGAAAGGATTGGGACTTAGCGGTACCCTTTGTTATGTTTGCAGTGAGAGAGGTACCAACTGAGTCGTTAGGGTTTTCACCCAATGAGTTAGTGTTTGGGCACAGAGTTCGTGGTCCCTTGGATGTGGTGCGAGAGGCCTGGAGTAACAACAAATCTGGCAACCAGGAATCCATGCTTGACTATGTCTGCCGCACTCAGGAGAGACTGCATTGCGCTTTAGAGCTTGCCCGTGACCATCTAATCGGGGCTCAAGCGAAAATGAAGGCTCATTACGATAAGAAGGTCAGAAGTCGTGAGTTTAAGCAAGGAGATGAAGTTTTGGCACTGCTGCCCATGCAAGGAAAACCTCTGGCAGCTAGATTCAGTGGTCCTTATATTGTGAAGAAGAAAGTTGGGGAACTTGACTATCTAATTGTTACCCCAGACAGGCGGAAGAGTACTCAGTTGTGCCACATTAATATGTTGAAGCCATACTACCGCCCAGTTGATTCTCATTGTGGGATGACTGCTGATGTCTCTCACCTGGGATGTGAAGGACGGGGAAGGGAGGACGTGGCATCAAAGGAACGTGCTGTGGAGGGAGCTGTTGGTGCCGATGATGTGAGTAGTGGACCAGGGTTACAGCCACAGTCCCTGGAAGGTGACTTTGGAGCGGACGTCGAGGGAACCAGGGATAAGAGCGCTCCTGTAGTTTTGGTGGTTGGTAGTGAGTTGGTGGAGCAGGAGGAAGTGCTTAGTCGTGGTGAGATGTTACCAGCTGACCTATGGGAGGGCAATGGTTATGCATCTCTGGTGGAGAAATTGCGACACCTTGATCCAGTAAAGCAAGAAGAGCTGTGCAACAGATTATGGAAACATCCGAAGGTTTTTGGAGATTCACCGGGATTGACAACTTGGGCTACTCATGACATTGACGTTGGGGATAGTAAGCCTGTAAAATTAGCTCCCTACTGCATCAACCCTATCAGACAGAAAGCTCTCGATAATGAGATCAAGTATATGTTGGACCATGGATTGATCAAGAGGAGTTTCAGTGAGTGGAGTTCACCAGTTACCTTGCAGCCGAAGCCAGATGGGAAGGTTAGGTTGTGTGTGGACTTCCGGAAAGTTAACTCACTGTCTAAGACCGATGCTTATCCCTTGCCTCGGGTCGATGACTCCGTGGACAAGGTGGGAAATGCCACTTATATCACCAAGCTTGACTTAGTAAAAGGATACTGGCAGGTCCCGCTGACGGAACGGGCTAAACAAGTGGCTAGCTTTGTTGTCAGTGGTGCAGTATATCAGTGCCAGGTGATGCCTTATGGATTGAAGAATGCTCCAGCCACTTTCCAGAGGCTTATGGATAAAGTGGTGGATGGCATACCTAATTGTGTCGTTTACATCGATGATGTCATTGTGTATGACACCAAGTGGGAGGAGCACCTTGATCATGTGGAAATGCTCATTAAGCGGTTGGAGGAAGCTGGCTTAGTAGTCAACTTAGACAAGTGCGAGTTCGTACGTGCTAAGGTCCAGTACCTTTGGATTTGTTGTAGGACATGGGCAAGTGGCTCCACCTCGGGCTAAGGTGGATGCCATTTCCAACTTTGCAGCACCCCAGTGTCGCCGTGCCCTCCAGCGATTTTTGGGCATGATCGGCTATTACAGACGATTTATTGGGAATTACTCCACAGTGCTTGCCCTCTTACTGACTTATTGCGCAAAGGATAAGAAGTGGCAGTGGACAGCCGAGTGTGAGCAAGCTTTTACTACTGTTAAGTCTCTGCTGTGCCACCACCCTATATTGCGTGCACCAGATTTTGACAAATCTTTTGTGCTGGCAGTTGATGCTAGCCGAGTAGGGGTAGGAGCAGTGTTGATGCAACCGGATGAGGGCCAGGTTGAACATCCCATATCATACTTCTCAAAGAAGTTTAATAGAGCCCAGAAGAACTACTCTGTCATAAAGCAGGAGTTATTAGCGATTATCCTGGCCCTGCAACACTTTGCTGTCTACCTGCCCCCTTTTGGCCCGGTGATCAAGATTTATTCAGACCATCATCCCCTGCAGTTTTTGAACAAGTTTAAATTTAAGAACCAGCGTTTGACCCGCTGGAGTTTGCTTTTGCAAGAGTACAATTTAGAAGTTAGGCATATTAAAGGGACTGATAACGTAATTGCTGATTGTTTATCCAGGGAGGGGTCAGGGTCTTGATTCGAAAATTTTGATCCAGGGCTCAAAATTTTCCCTTGGGGAAGGGCGTGTTACGCTGTCCGCCTTTCCGTTCCCACGGATGCAGCCGTTACAGCTGGGCTAGGGGGATTATGCAGTATGTATCCGTGTCATTCGCGGAGTTTACATTAGCGAGTGTTACAAGTTCTTTTGTTTCTTTCGTTCCTGCCACTGAGGGCAATTTTATTTAATACCATGCTGAGAATGCATTTGATTATTTTGATTGTCTTGTGTGAGCTACCAGTATATTTAATGATGTTTTGCTTGCATTAGAAGTACCAATTTATTGTAGAGAGGGGCACGAATATAAGTTCTTATTAATTAATTTGATTCATGCGTTCGCGCTTGGCTGCACACGAGCCTAGAGTTAGTTCAGTCGCTTCCCAGCCAGCTTCAGTATCGGGTGGTTGTACACTCTCTCTCTCTCCCCAGTTATTTTTATGCCGAGCTGGCGTTTGCATTTAAGTTTATTTTTATTCTTTTTGTTGCTGACTGAGGGAAGTAGATATTTTACTTGTTTTTGTGACCTTGTTGTCTTTGGAGGGCCAGTCTGGCTCACCGTAGTCTCTCGCTGCCTTAATTAACGTTCCCCAACACACGTACATACACACACACACCCCTAACCCCTACACATTTTAATCCCATCTACTTGCACAAGGCTAGTGAGAACTATCGTGAGCCGTCAACTGCGTTCCCCCTTGGACACGGGTTAAGTAGAAAGTCGTCACCACCGGAAGTAAGTGGGAGGTGTTCCTGTATACTGTCTCGGGCGGTATTACTTCCGGTAGTGACGATAGTAGGCTAGTTCTATAGGTAGGCTGTTCCGTTTTGCTATCAAAGTACAGAGTGTTGCGTTCTTAAGTAAGTACTTTTCCGTTGCGCAGTTTTTTCTCTAGTTTGCGGAGTGTCAGTGCCGGGGTCTGCGTTATTTTTGCAACGCAGTGGAGGCCGATCATCTAAGGCTGACTTGTTGTCTTTTTTGTAATAGCCCCGGGCTGGCGCAACCGTAACAATATATATATATATATATATATATATATATATATATATATATATATATATATATATATGGTATATATATGTTGTACTTGATATGATGAAATATATCAATTAAAATGCTATATCAATTGATCATATCAAGTAATTTGGGACGACAAGGGAAGTGATGAAGGACACGAGTGTCGAGACAAATATATATTCAGATGTATAGGTTACCGGCCTTCATTACGGTGATCCTACTTATTATACTGTTACTACCTCCTGGTGAATTTCATCCAGGTTTACGTCAATTTAGCTCACCGAACCTTTGAATTGCCGATTTTGCATGAGAAAGTATGTGATTTTCATAAGATACAGGATATTCTGAAGTGGTAATACTGACTTGTGTTTTGTTCATGATTTTGGAATAGTCGTGTAGAAAACAGCACAGTGGAGAATATATATATATCTATATCTATCTATCTATCTGTCTATCTACCTACCTATCTACCTGTCTATCTATCCATCGATCTATCTATTTCTCTCTCTCTCTCTCTCTCTCTCTCTCTCTCTCTCTCTCTCTCGAGAGAGAGAGAGAGAGAGAGAGAGAAAGAGAGAAAGCTGATATCTACAGGGAAAAGGAAGCACGAAATAGCCCAACAACATGGGATATTTCGTGTTCCCTATTGCCCTGTGAGTATCAGCATAATTATGAATCGCGTGTTATTAAGTGAATTATTTGCAGAGAGACAGATAGACAAATAGTCAGATGTACAAAGAGATGCAGATATAGATATAGTTAGATGACGGATAGAGAGATAGGCATACAGATAGGTAGGTAACAATGTACACTAGATGTGTGCATGTATTTTTAATATACATATGTATTCCATTACGTGCACTGGTGCACAAACTGATATTACTCAAGCTCTTTGTTTTCCTATACGGTACATTATGGTTGACAGACCAACATGTTTTAACATGTTTTATATGACCATTAGTTAATACACTGTTTATATTCGTCTTCCAGTATAAATATCATTACCCTTTGCTTGCATAATGATATGATAATAACTGCATTTATGTCACACAGTTGGTAATTGCCTGCATGGTTGTATCATAACGGCTTAGGCATATGCAAATTGTGGTATTGTTTGTAGGCTATATAATGGTTACGATCTACATAAAGCTTTGCCACATGTTGCTTGTTTTCATGACATAGTCTCGGAAGTATTATATAATATTACATTTATTCATCTTCAACTTCAGAAACATGTAAGCTACATTTAACTTTTGTTTTCAAACGGTATGTTTCACACAGGAGGGGGTATTTATTGTTTTGCCTATACATCCACAGGTATGTGGTAGAAGTGCGTCTGAAAACAATGGAAAGACTTTATTTTTTCTTTTCAGTTAAATCAACATTATATTTATGATGAACAGAGCTGAAGCAACAAACGGCTATGGGTTTCTATTATAAACATCAATAACAAGAGTTAGGATAACATTAGCATCACAGGTATTAATTTCTTTAATGTCCGACGCCTTCAACATTTGTTGTAACTTAGCGGTATTTTACTTAACATTGGGAACCCAGTCACAGTGAAGGAGTGAGAAACAATCTTCAATGGCCGCCTCCACCATTAAATTTTAGCCAAAATATAATTAAAATATCGGGTGGTGGGAAGGATACAATGAAAAACACGTCCTTGGGTTAATAGAGTTTAGCTCTTCGCTACGATAAAATTTTATTTTTCCTAATATTCAGACAGTTTCATTCAGCCCTGGAGAAACTTCAAGTTGTAGGACCAGACATGCTTCATTACACAACACCATGATCGGGGTTCGCAAGCAGAATAAAATAGTCTGACGTCAACAAGTCCTCGTGCCAGTCACATTGAGATGATCAACAGCGTCAATACCACCATCAAGAAGAACAGCAACATCATTAAAATTAAAGTCCCTCCCCAAAAATATGGCCGTGATAACATCAACCGTCTAAACCGATTACCACGGAGTTTAGCCCTGTCTAGTCCTCTTGTCTCAGCTCATTCTGTACATTGGAGAGAGAGAGAGAGAGAGAGAGAGAGAGAGAGAGAGAGAGAGAGAAAGAGAGAGAGAGGCAGTTGGAAGGAGCATCTGCTTCTCTGCTTAATGGATAACACTATTTTTTTTTTTTTTTTTTTTTTTTTTTTAATGTGTCCGACTCTGCACATATCTCCTGTGATTATGTCAGTTGGCCTCAAACTCTGTCCCGTGAAATATCTCTGTGCAGTGTCAGGGAGGGGGTCCAATTATTGTGGCATATTTTACCCTGGAGATCGTCTTATGTGGGAGTGAGTGTTCGTCACGGCATGGAGTGGCTTCTTTTACGCAGTCACGCACTGTCAGCTGATAATGCTTTCGCGTAGGCAATAATCGATTCAGCAATACTCAATCTAATCAACATCCCATGAAACTGGTGAACTAGGCTAACAGCACATCATGTCAATACCCGACACAAATACTACCTCACACATTGATATACCCGACAATGATCACGCACACTACTTCAGGTACACTCGGCGAGACAGTATATCATACAAGATATCCGCGGTAGCTAATGTCCCTAAAAACAAAGAGTACCCACCCATCCAAGTATTATCATATCCATACATATAACAGGGTATTCTGACAAGCAACATTTCACCCAGACAAGTAATAACCTACAAGCAATACTCTTTCCACACAAACATGTGGTTACTAACTCCTAGTCCATGACCCAAACCTGGTTCTCCAACTCGTACGTAGTAGAACCCCTAGTCCGTGACTCAAACCTGGTTCTCCAACCCGTACACAGTCGATCGGCAAGGACCTTCATTGACTTTCCAGACATTTCTTGGCAGGCAAGTTTATCAGCGAATGCACCGAGGACTCCATGGAGACCACAGTGAACGCTGATTCAAGTTAGGTGCTACTAGCGAGAAGGAAGGGGAGGTCGCCGAAGCTCCTCATACCTTGAAGCCATAGTGGCTATCCCCCTTTGTGTCCCTTGGGCAGTCGACATACATGAATGTATTTTAAGTGTCAGAACAATACCGTTGGTGTCTCCAGTTGATTAACCGCACACTGAATGGATTCTGTGTTTGGTAGATGTAACTTTAACTGAAAGATGTAAATGGTTATCGCTGACATGAGTAGTATACCAGCCACGACCTGGCAACAAGGGTAAGTCCTAAATATGTCAAACCTCGGTGTCTGAATACCTGGTAAAAAGTGATGTGTGTGTGTGTGTGTGTGTGTGTGTGAGAGAGAGAGAGAGAGAGAGAGAGAGAGAGAGAGAGAGAGAGAGAGAGAGAGACAGACAGACAGACAGACAGAAAGAAATCAACTTTTATCTGGACGGATCACATATGGGTCGATTGTTCCTTCTGGTAGCATCGTTATATTAAAAAACTGATTAAAATCGTCTCCTGGTTCCTTCACTAAATGTAAAAGACGTGATCTGAATGAAAATCATAAACATTTCATGGTCGAGAGAACTCTTGCATTCTATTCCAGCAACCTACAGACGATTCCACTCCGAGTTCGTCATTCGAATCTGACTCTTTTAATAAGTTAAAAAAAAAAAATAGTATAAACCAACCCAAAGCACTTCACTCTTATTCCTTAATACAACTACGAAATTTTACAACCTCCCTCTATAGCCTTCCCGTCAAATTTCAGGAATTCGCTGAAGACTCACAGGCAGGTAATGAGCTAATGTGTTGGATATCGAAAAGGTGACATTACAAACCTCTCAGTACACAACCAACCCTTGTCGGAAAATACGCATCAAAGCAACCTAACTATTGATTTACAGAGCCTGGTGGCATTATGCGTAATGGTTAGCTAGTTATAAACTTACAAAAGAGGTAAATAATATACTTCACTCTCTCTCTCTCTCTCTCTCTCTCACAGATTGTCTGGTGCTGCATCCTGTGAGCGATGGTCGTGACAATGGGATGTCTGTGCATTTCTGTTCTTGCTAGGTTCGATTGAGAGAGAGAGAGAGAGAGAGGGAGGGAGGAAGAGGAAGAGGGGGAGGAGGAGAATCCAAGTAAACTCGAGAGGCAGCCGCATCTTCCCAAAGCAGGCAAAAAGAGGTATAGTAAGCTTTTTACTGTATAATCATCGGAGACCTTCAGTAATGATAATAATTGGCTTGTGGGAACGGGTTGTGTCATTATTATTTTATTTTTATTAAAATATATTTATCAATCCATACACCTAGGCCGCTTCCCCCAAGGGAGGGGACGTAGCCAAGACAGGACGATACACTCCCAATTTACTCATCCACTCAAAAACATTCATTCACATCTTAGCCTCAGATGGGAGAAGGGACAGATCCTCTCTGCACCACACCGTACTAGGGTTAACTGCGCAGTGCAATCAGTGACATCCGCAGCAGGGCCTGACAGCAGAGCTGGTGTACCCCTGCCACATCATAATAGACCCATCCCCTTACCCGCACCTGACCTAATTAGCTGATCAGACAAAATGCGGGAGATTATCCCCTCAGGGCTGATTCATCATTTATTCATTCACAATTTCTCTCCATTAATTCTGTCACGCACAGCCACTCTTCATTGCTCAACAGACATCCCTCTCGCATCCAACACTCTCCTCACACTGTCCATCCATCCTATTAATGGTCTTCCTCTCAGCCTTACACCTCTCACATCACATCTAGTCATCTTTTTCAGCAATCGCTTATTATCCATTCTCTCCATATGCCCAAACCATCGCAACACCCTCTGCTCAATTCGATCAGCCATCTTCCAAACAACTTCAGTTCTCCTTCGCACTTCATCATTTCTCACTCGATCCATATGCGTCACTCCACACATACTCCTCAGACACCTCATCTCCATTACATCCAAACTTTTCCTCTCTGCTACACCCATATTCCATGTTTCAGCCCCAAATAACGCAGTCGGTACAACAACACCCTCATACAGCCTTCTCTTTACATCCATTCAAAGCGAACGACATCTTGACACTTTTTTTTCATTCATCCCAGCACCTTTCCTACTTCATTCATTCTAAACTTCACTTCTGCATCTATTCTTCCATCCAAAGCAACATGTGACCCTAAATACTTAAAACACTCTACCTCCTCAAGCAACTCACCATTCAAAACTATATTCATCATCCTATCATCTACCAACCTCGTACACTTTATCACCTTACTCTTATTCTCAATTACTTTCAATTTCCTCCTTTCACACACCCTTCCAAACTCCTCTACCAACTGTCTCAATCTCTCCTCTGAATCAGCCAAGAGTGCAGTATCATCCGCTAACAGCAGCTGCTTCAGATTCCACTCTCTACCATCAATATTCTCCAGACTCAGACCTCCACCTAACACTTTTGCATTCACCTCCCTTACAACACCATCCATATAAATATTAAACAACTAAGGCGATATCACACATCCCTGCTGCAGCCCCTCTCACGAAATACCAATCACTCACGGTATTTCCCATTTTTACACACGCTGTACTATTTACATAAAAACTTTTCACTCCTTTTAGTAAACTACCATCAAGTCCATACAATCTTAAAACGGTCCACAAAGCCTCCCTATCAGTTCTATCATACGCTTTCTCTAAATCCATGAGCCCCCAAAATTCATCCTTACCTTTCACTAAATACTTTTCACACACCTGTCTCATAGCAAACACCTGATTCACGCATCCCCTCTCTCTCCTAAAGCTACACTCCTCATCACCAATCACTCCCTCTGTACCCTCTCTCTCTTAATCAACACTCTACCATAGCCTTACCTACAACACTCAACTGACTTATACCCTTAAAGCTAGTATATTCATACTTATCAACCATACCTGTATGCAAAGGGACCACACAAGCACTTGCCCAGTCAACTGGCACCATACCTTTCACAAAGCACACATTCAACAATCTTACTAAATGTTAACAATAGTCACTCCATCACCTTTCAGGCATTCAACAGGACACCCATCCATACCTGCAGCTTTTTCTGTTTTCATCTCCTTTACTGCCTCCTTCACTTCCTCCATCGCAATCAAAGAATCATTCAACTCTCCCAATACATTTAATTTCTTGCACCCTTCCATCTGCCACAATCTCAGCCTCTCTTCCCTCCTTTACATTTAACAATCTTTCAAAATACTCTGCCTATTTCATCCTAACTGCATCCATCTCATTTAACATCCTTCCATCTTCTGCTTTTACTCGCTCTTCCTTCCCAGACTCTCCCTTTCACGCCCTTTTCACCTCCTTCCAAAACATTTTCTTATTCTGTTGAAAATTTTCAGTCAACGGTCTACCGCTCCTCTCATCTGCTGCCACTTTAGCATCACGCAGAGCCCTTCTTGTCCTATTGCTCTTTTCCTTATACCCCTCATATGGCACCTCATCCTTCCTCTGCAGCCACAATTCATATCCACGTCTCTTCTCTGCCACAGCCATACTTACTTCTTCGCATCACCATTCACTTCCCTTTCTTACGTCACCACCCACTCGTCTCACACCACACACTTCTTCCTCATGCCCCACCACAGCACTCTTAAACAGCTGCCATTCCTCCTCCACACTGCCATTCTCCCGATCTTTCATCACGTTCCACTCATTTTTCAATTTCTCCTGATATTCTATCATTTTCTCTCTTTTATCTAACTCACTCACTTTCCAAACCTCCCTGCCACACCTAACCCTCCTAGCTCTCACCCATCTCTTACCTACTCTCAACTTTCCCTCCACCTGGTAGTGGTCAGACATACCCCTCCCCTCCCCTCTCAAAACTCTCACATCCAACAATCTTCCTATTACATTCCTGGACACAACAACATAGTCCATCAATGTTCTGTCAACAACCCTTCCACCCTTCTGTCTCACCCATGTATACTTATTTTTATCTTTTTTCTCAAACAAGGTATTTCCAATCACCATCTCTCGCACAACGCACATCCCTATCATTCGTTCCCCATTGTCATTTCTTCCAGGCACACCATCTACAACTGCTACATTTCCCATCTAGCATTCAGATCTCCCATCATTACCACATTCACATTTGCTCCCAAACTCTGCAGACACACATCAACATCATTCAGGAAGACTCTCTTCTTCATCCCTTTCACTACCAGGCCCATTGCACTCAGATATACCCACAACTCACGTTCAAATTTCGCTTTCACCCACATCAATCTCGATGACACCTCCTTCCATTCAATCACACACTGCTGTACTTCCGGGCTCACTAACAAGGCAACACCCTCTCTTGCCCTTCCTCTATCAACACCTGACAATCTTCCATTCACACTTCCAAACTTAGACTCACCTTTCCCTTTCATCGTTGTTTCGTTCAGAGCTAACACATCCAACTTTCTTCTCACAAACATTCTCCCAATCTCCTCCCTTTTAGTCTCAGTCGACCTACATCCACGTACACTCATAGACCCAATCTTCAGGGCAGGGGGATAACTCAATCCCCCATCCCTTACTATGGTCCGTTTCTTTTTAGGAACTAAAAAAACAGAGGAGAGGGTCCCTAGTCCCCTCACCCCGCCTCTTTTACTCGCCTTTTACGACACGCAGGGATTACCGTGGCAGAATTCTTCCTAACACAACCTGGCCGCTGAGTAGTAGTAGAACCCCATAGTGCGACCAGATTGTGTCCCCTCCGCCACAGGGCGGCACACATCTTGAGCAACAAAATATAAGCACTGTTTAATTATGAAGACGTCGCCATACAACTAAAGGAATAGAAAGACAATGTCCACTAATATTTACCACAGGAATATTATGAAAATCTTTGTCTTCCAAAAATTACTGAACCTGCCGTATGTACTCAGGAATGCATATGAAACCATTTCACATTCGATCAAAATCTAAAAAAGTAACTCTCCATCTGTCCTTGACGTTATATATATATATATATATATATATATATATATATATATATATATATATATATATATATATATAACAAAACACATTAACTGATCCAATACGTCGCTTGCCTTAAGTCCTCAGAAACAAAACAAATATATAAGTGACTGCCGAGAAATACTCCACGAGATATGAGTCTGCGTCGTAAAAACAACACCTTTAGTAAAATGACACCATTTATCATTTTATTCTTGTTACCACCACATGATAACACTGAACTTAAGTGATGGAAGGCCTCTAGTATTGTATGGATAATGGAGCCTGTGTAAACTCTTAAGTTTGGGAAGCCTCCCCTAATCTGAGAAATAATGTCTGAGAAAAAAAAAAAAAATGGCCTAAACTAACATACGTCTTCATCCTTATTAAGCATGTTAAGGATGGAAGTCCAAAGGGCGGCCGAATTATGAGTTTCAAAAAACAAACTCACGATTAAACATTACAACCCATACCAATACAACAGGGCATATCTTGTAAAGGCTATAAAAAAAAAAATGCTATTTCGTTTTCCATTTAAAATAAAAAAATAAGGACACTCAGCGTTTAGTACCCAAATAAAGCAAAAAATGAAAACAACGGCCATAAAGTGACATTGCTACCCCCTCCGGCCTGCTGCAGAGCCAACAACAAAAAAAAGGCCTACCGCTTCTGCTTCTCCACTGCTGGCACTATTCCTTGGCTGAAAGTGGTCTGATGTGTTATTTTGCATTTAAATTATATATTTTAATAAGATGCATCAGGGAAGAAAGTGACGGACATTCCTTAGTCACTTCAGTGCGACGACGTATATTGCCACATTATTTTTGCCTCTTGCATACCAGTTGATTTCTGTTTGGGATATAGCCTACTTTTCGGACTGGAAGAATTACACATAGCCTTCGTCAACACCTTTACTAATAGATGGCCATGCCAGTCCGAGAAAAGTATCTGATAATAGCAAGATAAGTATGGAAAGTATGTTACAATGCAAAGTGTGCAGTTTACGCCGTGGAACAGTAAGTGAACTTCGGTCCATAAGTGTACCTTCCTTGGCGGTGAGGTGGCGGGAGTCCAGGCGGTCATACATTCCCGCTGATATAGTGCGTCTGGCTGTCTCATTTACGTGTCCCGGAGGAGGTATGTAGGTGCGACCCGAACGCTTTAATTCGGGTCCGGAGGTGCTTTACGGCCCCTGCACTGTCACTGTGACTGTGCCCAGGAGAGTGGCATTATCCTTCACCCTTCCTATCCTCCCCCACCCCTCACCTTGTCATGCCCTCTATACTGCTTTGATTTCACGCCTGCGACCAACGCTGCACGCATGGCAAGGACGTGCCAGAGAGGGAAACCTGGTTCTTGGGCTCTTATTCTCCTTGGTTAATCCCTTCAGCCCGGTTATAAAGGTATGTATTGTATTAAATTCTTCGTATATGCAAACTATTTCACTGATTATAGCAGCTTTCAAAAACTGCATGTGACAGACAACGTAAATTATTCTCATACTACTTAACCTTCCTGAATTCAGTAAAATCGTCCGAGGGAAGCAAGAATGAGACAAAAAAAAAAAAAAAAAAGTCATACCGAGTCAAGGAGGCTCCTAAGCAACATATTCTTTGGCAGTGTGTTTCCGCGTCTGGTGTGTTCATATTTTCTTGCATTTTTTGTGCAACTTTGGTAGATATAAGGATGACAAATAATACAGAAAGTATTCTAAGATGTATTATGCAAAAGAAAGCGCTTTGGATGAGATCTTGGAAAGCTTCCAAAGCTAAGGGGAATAAGACAACAGAAGCATGGTGATCAAGCAAAGTAGAGTTTGAGTTACCTCTTCAAATCTCGCAACACTGGAAGACGAACGCTGACAGCGTGCAACACTAGCGCCCTAAAACTTATTTCAAAGCCTAACAGTTGTCTTTGTCCTGTGATATTTACTTTCGAGTGATTGTTTTCAAAATCTGATAACTCCATTCTTGCCTGTCCCTCAAACCATTCACCATGTTTAATTCAAATCAAATAAAAGCTGTCTGCGCCTAGCTTGCCCAGTGAATCTGACTTTTAACCTGCTGTTCTCAAAACCGAATTATTCATCTTTTGCTGTCCCTCAGTCCTTACACCAGTTTTTGTCCAAGTCGAATAATTGCTGCTTGAGTTATATGGGTGAGCAAATAATCCTGCCTTGTGACTCTGACCGTCGAGAAAATTTGTGTTACTTAAGTTTTTTTGTTCACAGATAGACGGACAGACAGGCAGACAGACAGAAAGGCATGTACAACGTCTCTCTCTTACACACACACACACACACACACACACACACACACACACACACACACACACACACACACACACCAAACATAACGTAGCACACGCTTCGCTATAGCAAGCGCGTATATCAAATTGGAACTCTGCCCTCATGCTCACTAGTTTTCATACAGAGTATGTATGGGAATAATAATATGCGCTGAATATTTTTTACATGCAGTAACATATTTCTAACACATTTCATGCAGGCCAAGTCGATTTCAGTCTAGTTAGCAGGTATTTTTTGAAACTTAAGGGGTTAGTTATAATCGTCACCCATTCATGAGGGCTTGCTGTAGTTAAAAAGGATAATGTAAAAATTACGTCATCGTGCTGAAGTAGTTTATGCGACAAAGGAATGAATATATATAGAAAAATATTAAATAGCTATACTAAGCCAAAAGCAGAAAATTATGTGTCCTGCTCCAGATATATACATTGTGTTTGATATAGTCAGGAAAAATTAAACGAGAATAAAGTAATAACACTTTACTGCAGACTATTTGTGATTATAAAAGAAAGAGAGTACTAATTATCCATAACTTTCGACAGAGGCCACGAATTGTCAGATTGCACATATCTACTGGGAAATCCTCTTGCTCTGATGCTCACTTGTTCCGGTAACCACCAGAAAACTGCAGAGGGCAATACCTCTACGAGACCTCGTTTTGTGTGTGTGTGTGTGTGTGTGTGTGTGTGTGTGTGTGTGTGTTTGTCATTATATTTGAGAAGTAAATTACAGCGATTTGAAGATATTTCCTAATGTCTAAGACAACATGGCACTGGTGAGAAACAGTACAATACTCAGTCCACTGATGTCATCCCGTGAATTATGTTGATATCAGCACATTTCGAGTGGGGTGGTTACATTCCTTTCCCTGCTTGAGGTCATTAATAACGAGTAAAATCGTCCAGTAGTGATTTAACACCTATGGCAATACGAATATATATATATATATATATATATATATATATATATATATATATATATATATATATATATATAAATGAGCCATGTTGTGTGTTTGTTTGTTTGTTTGTTTGTCCTTTATTCACGTCCAAACCAAGGGCCAGAGATCCCCAGACCCATATATTCTGAATCAGGGTGACCTAAGGATGGTTTAGGAGGGTAAAAACTTAGATCTGGGTCATTTAAGGTCACCAGTTGGGTGTTCGCCTTCTTGGCCTAGGCAACGCCTGGTACCCCTGCAGCCCAATTTTTGGTATGGAGACTCTCATGACCTCCAGTTCGGACATACGCTCTGTGAGGTTGACCTCCGAGGTCATTGGTCGAAGGTCATTTGAGGTCACCAGTAAAACAAGCTTAAACGACTAGACCCAGCAGCCCAATTTTTGGCCAGCATGACCTCCATTTCGGACATATGCTGTGTGAGGTTGACCTCCGAGGTCATTCGAGGTCAACGATAATACACGCTCGAACGACTGAACCCAGCAAGGCAATTTTTGGCGTGGAGACTCACATGACCTTCAGTTCGGACATAGGCTATGTGAGGTTGACCTCCGAGGCTATTTGAGGTCACCGGTTGGAGGGCATTTGAGTTCACTGGCAACAGTAAACATTGCGCACAAATTCTGTGCGTTATTCTTCGAAAGCTGAAATAGAAAGTTCCTGGATCACTTATAATCCCTCTTCAAAGGCGTAAGAGGTACATGGTCTTTTTGGGGTAGAAAGAAAGATTGAACTAGAACAAATAGTATTAGAGTGTTTGCCTTTTTGGCCCGACAGTGCCAGGTATTCCTGTTATTGTGTGTGTGTGTGTGTGTGTGTGTGTGTGTCCTGTATCTATCTATCTGTCTATCTATCTATCTATCTATCTATCTATCTATCTATCTATATATCTATATATATATATATATATATATATATATATATATATATATATATATATATATATATATTATCATCATCAGCCATTGCAAGTCCACTGCTGAATAAAGTCCTCATCCAACCTTGTCCACGAATTCCTTGGCTGAACCAATACTTTTTTTTTGTTTTTTTTTAATGCTAGTAAGAAGGAACCAAAGGCCACGAGCCCGTATACTGTTCCTTCCAAAAGAAAAACAAGATACAAGAGAGAGCCAAATTCAAGATCCGATCATATCGAGATGCCTGGACACTGCGTTTTAAAGACTGGAGATCTGCCACGTTTTCCTTAGAAACTTTTCTGTCTCGTCTCTCCACCCTCTGTCTGACCTTTTTCCGCTACGTTCAGAATATCTTGGAGTCCAGTCAGTCAGCCTCTTGCTCCATCAGTTATCCCTTATTCGTACTACATGACCTGGCCACTCCATATATATATATATATATATATATATAGCTTCTATGATGTCGTTGAATTTGCTCTGCTGTCTCTCCCACTTTGATCTTTTCCTGTCACTTAAATTATTCCCAACACTGACCTTTCCATTGGTCTTTGAGAACGGGTTACATGATTTTCCATGAGTTTTTTTTTTTTTTTTTTTTTTTCCAGGTCTCACAACCGCAAGTCAGAGATGGGATGATTCATCAGTTAAATACTTTTCATTTCATGCATACTAGCAAACTACTTTTCATGATGTCTCTGTGTTTGCCAAAAGCTTTCCATCCAATTGTAGTGCGTCTTTTTATTTCGTTACCATGGTCTTATGTTAGTTTTTGTATTTACTCCAAGTAATTGTGTTCCTCAACTTCTATAATTTCCTCACTTATTCTGGTGATGTTCTTTGGTGTATTTGGATTAAACATTATTTTTGCTCCAGTTCATCCCTATCCCTCTATCCCTGCTTTGAGATTTTCTCCATTTAGGTCATTTAACATTTCTTACAATATCTCTGCTGTTTCAGAGATTATGATAATGTCATCTGCAGATCTTAAATGGTTGAGGTTTTCTCCATCTATGTTCACCCCTTTATTTGTCCAGTCTAGCTTTCTCAAAATTCTTTCTAGGCATGATAATAATAATTTTGGTGAAATTGTATCACTCGCGCACATCCCTCTCATTTTTTTTTTTCTGAGTATTTATGTAAATTAACTGCACCAGTTGCCTTTATATATATATATATATATATATATATATATATATATATATATATATATATATATATATATATATATATGTGTGTGTGTGTGTGTGTGTGTGTGTGTTTGAAGTTTTACAATGTTTCCATTTACACCTTGTTCCTGCAGTGAAATTAGAATTATTATATGCTCCTCTGAGTCGAAAGCCTTTTTCGTAATTTACAAAACCCAATCACCAGCGTTTATCATATTCTGTAGTTTTCTCAATTAGCCGGTTCATTGTCTGTAGTCGAATACCCGCTTCGGAATCCTGCCTGCTCACGAGGTTGGTTCTCTTCCAAATTTCTTATTTTGTTTGTGAGGGCTTTAGTGAAGAGTTTGTAAAAAACTGGTAATATGCTAATAGGTCGATTGTTACTGAGGACTTTATGGTCGCTCTTTTTTGCTAAGCAAAAGAACTATTGCATTATACCATGTTTTGGGCCTTTTCGTCTTTTATATAAACTGAGTAAATAAGTGGGTGAGCCTGTTTTGTACTTCAGCTCCTGCATCCAACAGTAAATCTGCTACTGTTCAATATTCTCCTGCAGCCTTCCCCTTTTTTCTTGCTTTTAAGAGAAATATATACTTCGTCTGGTGTTACCTCAGGCATTTCACTGCTGTCAGCTGAAAAGTTTGCTACTGCACTACTGTCTTTGATGCATACGGTTCTTTATAAAATTTTCATATCTCTTCACCATCGTATCTCTATATTTAATGACTTCACCCTTTTTGCCTAATTTTTTGCTTTCCTAGTGCCAGTTTACTTGGAATCTTTTCAGATTTTTTCCTTTTTTGATGGTTTCTTTGATCTGATCAGTTATTTTTTTTTCTTCTCTGTGTCTCTTGTTGATATGATTATTAAATCTATTCTTTCTGTTTCATATTTCTTTGTTGTTAAAATCATCTCTCTTCTTTTCATGAGCTCGAGGGCCTTGAGTTGGCTTTGGTTGTATTAGCTTTCCCTTCTACCTTTGCTGATTCGCTTAGCACTTTTGTTAGTCTGTCATTCAGCTCATTAGTGTCCCACTCAGCACAGTTTAGAGCTTATAATCAGTTCGTTATTTTTAACTGAAGGAGTGCTTCGTTTGCTTTCTTTTATTGCTCATACCTTTTTTTTTTTTAATCATCTTTCTTTCACTTCTGAAATTAAATTTGGTTGTGCAACCCACTATTTTAAGGTCACTTCCTCTATATACAATGTTGATACCTGTGACATTTATGATCGTGTTATTCTTATTTGGTATAATGAAGTTTATTTCATTCTTTGTTTCTCCATTTGGACTTCGCCAGGTTCATTTTCTCCCTCTTCTTTTGTGAAAGAATGTGTTCATTATTTTAGTGTTAAACATTTCAGCGAAATCTACTACTATTTCAGCACTGCCTTTTCTTCCTATACGTGCTTCTCCATTCTTCGATTTGAAAACCTTAGCACTAAGGTCTCCCATGCGTAGTGTGCATGTGGTCTTTTCTTCTTCCATAATCTGGGAAATGTCATAATATTTTTTATAGTAACACAACAGATGAAGAAAAACGAATGAGTAAAAAAATAATCCATACACTAGATTACAGACGTCCTCCATTCATAAGAAAAAAATAAAATCTGTAACTGTTGGATTTGATCAGCCGCAGGTTGAAGTTTAGGGGAAACCACTAGGAAATAGAGGTCCAAAGATAAGCAGTTTGGTGAATAAAACCATTTTGATAGGCAGATGTTCTACATGGCCTGTCTCTTTCTAGGAACTAAAAAACAGAGGAGGGGGTCCCTAGTCCCCTCACCCCGCCCCTTTTAGTCACCTTTTACGACACGCAGGGAATACGGTGACAGGATTCTTCCATTATGATGTGGCAGGGGTAAACCAGCCCTGCTGTTGGGCCCTGCTGCAGATGTCACTGATGGCACTGCACAGCTGACCCTCGTGCGGTGTGGTGCGGTGAGGATCTGTCCCTTCTCCCCTTTGGGGCTAAGATGCGCATGAGTTTTGAGTGGATGAGAAAATTGGGAGTGTGTCGTCCAGTCTCGGATACCTCCCTTTCCTTAGGGTAAGTAACCTATTTATATAGATAGATAGATAGAAGTTCTACAATATGGAAGTGTGACAGTCCATTCATGAGCGCTAGCAGATGCTCGTGTAGCGTGGAAGAAGGCGGGGAGAGGTGGCACAATGGATGCAACTTCGTCTGAGCATTTGCCATGAAAGTATCTATAAAATAATGCAAGGGAGGCAACATTCCTTCTTTCTTGAAGGAGAGGTAGTTCATTTGTAATAGTTGGGTTATTAATACAGTAATTCTAAAAACATTGTTCTAAATTTTGTCCAGTTGTGTTAGCGCAACCTTTCCACATCCATTCCACAAGGGTGAGCAGTATTCCAGCTGAGAGCGCAAATAACTTGTAAATTATTCCTACTTGCTCGTCAGTGAAGAAATTACTGACTTTGAACAATAATCCAACTTTCTTTGAAGCGGTTTTAGCAAGTGATCTAATATGACAGGTCCAGCTGAGGGCATTGTTAAGTGAAACACCGAGAATTTCAATACTTTTAAAGACAGGAATATTAGTAGCATTGAAAGTAATATAGGAATCAGGCAATATCTGTCTATCACTAATCTGAGTATATTTGGTTTTCCTAATATAAATGAGACAATGATGTTTTGTCCCCGTTCAGTGATCTTAGATAAGTCTTGATTTACGCGTATGGAGATTGCTGTACTGCGTTGTGAGTTAGAAAAATTAAACTTTGTGAATGGGTGTTTAATTGCAAATGAACTGTGAAGTGTCATCTGCGTATTAATTAATGAGATTATCGGTGACAGATAAGAGATCATTAATTTGAATTAGGAGTAGGGTTGGAGCGAGAACTGATCCTTGTGGCGTGCCAGCATTAATCAAGTTCAAATTGAACTATACGTCATCAACTTTTACTCATATCTTTCTGTTGCTGAGATATGAGGAAATCAGAAAAAAAAAAAAAAAAAAAAATGGCAGGCCATATCAAGGGAGTCCGGATAGCAGGGAACAGGGCCACACTCTGTCAAAAGCTTTAGAAATATCAAGGGCTACTGCATGAGTTTTTCCATGTTGATCAATTGACTTATGGATGGTATAAGTCAAGAGACTGGGTATATCAACAGTCGATCTTTCGTGGCGAAAACCGTTCTGTCTGTCACTACTTAAGTTGTTAAATTCAAGATTTTTAACGATCTGCTTATTAATTATAATCTCAAATATTTTACCAACAGATGTGATAGCTCTTGGTCTGTAATCAGAGGGGTCAGAGGAACTTCCTTTCTTCGGAACTGGGTGGATATTGGCTTCCTTTACAAGAATTAGGGAATGAAGAAGAACGTATGCATAGTCTGAATAATTTAGCTAGAACAGGAGCAAGTTCAGGGGAACACTTCTTCAAAACAATTGGAGGAATTCCATCTGGGCCTGGAGATTCGTTGGCTTGAAAATTATCTTGGATGGATTTTACATATTTCGACTGTATCTTAATTGGAATAATTTTGGAAGATTCAAGTTCTTGTACAGAGACGTTCTGGCTGACTTCCTCTAAGGTAGAACTTCTGATAGGTGTACTGGCAAGGAGGTTCGCTTTACCATTCGGGTCATTTTTAGTGTTACCGTCTGATGAATTTAATAAGGGAATGAGTGATGACTTGTTAAAATCATTATTGAAATAATTGAGGTGACCAGAATATTCTACTGTCATTAGGATTATTCGATAGTTTGAATGCTCGGTTGTGAAGAAAGTTTGATTTAACGAGATTTATTTCTTCTTTTGCATGGTTCTATTTCTTCATCTGAGTTTTAAGAAGTCGGTGCATACACTTGTAATACTTTCAGAGAGTATCTTTTGATTTGTCTAATTACAATCCATACTACTCTGTCAGGTGCACCGCTGAACTGAACAGTGATCTCTGCATTTTTCCTGTTAACTGGAAACCCGGCATCGCTAGCATTTACGTTTTGCCTTTGTAGAAAAATGGGTAGTTGCTGTTTTGGGGCTGAATTAATTTTCTTCTTTTCTGTGGATCCAGCTCAAACCTACAAAATCCAAACTCATGTTCTAGTTCAGTTATTACTTTATCACGTTTCAAATCTTCCTCGAGGCTCGGCATATTGTACGTTGAGATATTTATGGATTTCATTTTTTTTTTTTTTTTTTTTTTTTTAATGTCCCGGTCTCTGATTTGCCGAAGCAGTGCCTCCTCACTTCCGGTGGCACACAGCCCGTATGCACAGGAAGCAGTGTGCTTGGACCAATAATAGACAATGATCCAACAGGAACACCCATTAAATCATTAACAGTAGAATTCAAGCTTGGTTGGGAGGATTGTGGCAAATAATCTCGCCTCCCTACCACATAGTTTCTGGTGAAATGTAATTTTTGTGCCATCATATTCAGTGCATCCGGTAGAGCCCTATATATCTATCGGGGGTCCCATGGTCCGCGCCATCTAAGACGGTACCTCATACAGCTGCAAGGACTTCCCCTATCTGCCACCTGGGGAAACGCCAGGTAGCAATGGGATCCTGCTCCTGGATATATATATATATATATATATATATATATATATATATATATATATATATATATATATCATATATATATATATTTATATATATATATATATATATATATATATATAAATATATATATATATATATATATATATATATATATATATATATATATATATATATATATATATATATATATATATATATATATATATATATATATATATATATATATATATAAATATATATATATATATATATATATATATATATATATATATATATATATATATATATATATATATATATATATATATATATATAAATATATATATATATATATATATATATATATATATATATATATATATATATATATATATATATATATATATATATATATATATATATATATATATATACTAGTATATATTAGTGCAAGGAAGGAGGAACCAAAGGCCAGGAGCCTGCAAACGGTTCCTTCCAAGAGAAAAAAATACGAAAGAGAGCCATGTCTGTCTGACTCTGTGTGTTTATCTGTGTCTGTCTATCTGTCTATCTATTGCCAGACGCCATAATCCCGTAAGGGGTGGCCATTTGACTTTGAGTTATTTGTTTTACGGGGAGGGGCACTAACCCTCAACCAACCCACTTGCTGACACGTAGGGAGTATTTGTCTATATTTCTCCCCTCATCTTTCAGCTTCAAGACACCAGGCTCAGCCTTTTCCCCCTCGTCCTCTCTCTCTCTCTCTCTCTCTCTCTCTCTCTCTCTCTCTCTCTCTCTCCTGTCCTCTCATCATGGTCTCTTGTTTCAGATTCTTTCATATATTCCAGTCAGATTCTCTCCCTCTCATAAGCAACAAATATTTCCTGTGTATATGTTCCTCCCCTTCCCCTCAGTCTCACTCTCTCCCCTCTGTCTCAGTTCCCTCTTTCCTTCTCTTATTTTCTCGCGCTGTTTTCTGTCATATAGTTTCTTTCTCTGTCTCGCTTTTCTCCATCACCTTATACCTATCTCTCGTCTTCATGTCCCTTCTTCCTGGGCGGCCATTCTCCCCTCTGCTTCCCGTTATTCACATCCTGCTTGCTTTCCTGCTCGTCCTCTTTTTCATCCTCTCTTTGTCTCCATGCTTTTATACTCACCCCCCCTCTCTCTCTCTCTCTCTCTCTCTCTCTCTCTCTCTCTCTCATCTTCTTCCCCTTCTTGTCATTGGAAATTAATACAGGAAACGCATGGGTGAAAATTAGTGCGGTGGAAGAATAAGTACTAATTGGAATCGTCAGAATAAAAGAGAATCTTGTGTTAAATCTGGCTTTGATGGAGGAGTTTATTAGAGTTTGGGTCATAAGTGGAGAATTGAGAGTGAGAGGGTGTATGAGAGAAGGGTGCCTGGTTGAAAAGAGGAGGAGGAAGAGGATAATATGACAGTACTCTTGACAACAATAATGGTAACGCTATTAACGATAATCTTAACAACGCATTCGAACTAATAACAAATATAATGATGTACCATACCGTAATAATAATAATAATAATAATAATAATAATACGAAGAAGAAGAAGAAGAAAAGAAGAATGACAAAAACAATAATAATAATAATAATAATAATAATATTAATAATAATAATAATGATGATGATGGTGATAATGATAACAATAGAGTGAAGACAACAACAACAACAATAATAATAATAATAATAATAATAATAATAATAATATAAATAATAATAATAATAATAACAGCAACAACAAGAACAATAATAATAACTACAGAAGAAGAATATGTAGAAACAAAAGTTTTCAACAATGGAAGTGGGTATGGTTAAGCAAAATTAAATAAGGAAGAAGAGAAAAATGGTGGAGAAGTAATGAAAATGAACTGGCTGATGATAGAGCTCATCTATTAAGGAATGAAGAATTTATTTTAGAAAATGATGAAATGTAAAATTAGTGTCAAGAAAATGAAGACGGACGTGAAAGCATGTAGCAACGAGGGAGTATGCATCAGCGAGTGTTAACTAAGAAAAAGAAGGGGCAGATCAAAAACTAGATACGAGATCTTGTGTTAGAGATTGTGAGGGTTGGACCACTGGAAGACGAGACGGATCACTTACAAGCCATGGTATGTAGCTGTAGAAGAAGGTGCCTTGCGCAAGTCCGACATGCGCTTGCAGCTCCGGTGTAAATGTTCAGTCGGTGTTTTACGTGTTGCGAATGGCAACTGATTTGCAGGACACGGCACACGGACGGGAAATCTGTGAGATGGCAGTACACTAATTCATGGTATTATTTGGCCCTTTGGGTTAAGTTTGTATGACATACCCATTCTCGTCTTGGAGTTTCATGGCGGAAAGGTAAATCTACGGATCTCAAAAACATATAGAGACAATCCAGTCAAACTTATTGGAATTAACCTAGCTCGTGATACCATGTAGCTGTGATTTGACCTTCTTAGACCGATATTTATCGCCTGGTCATCTGTTTCCTTATACTATAGAAGTTCGTTCAGGGCGGTATTCTTTGGTAACTTTTCGTCAGGAAAAAATAAATGTTCCACCCCCACCCAATGCTTCTTGCATACACACATAGATACGGGAGGCTTCTGACCTGCAAAGTAAGGGGGTACATGTGGTACCTGTGCTGGAGTAGCTGTGTGAGTGAGTGAGAGTGTACATGTCATTAAGGGAGCCCCAAGAGAATGTAAACACCTAAGAACAAATGAAAGACGTTCTCAGAATTACTGAATACAAGTCAGGAGAATTTGTAGACGGAAATACAAGCAACCTGACCACCGGAGGCTCCGTGGTGCAGGGCAAAGGGAGAGTAAGAGGAAAGCAGTATGAGGATGGAAGAGAAAGATGTGAACCAACAATTTAGGATATGACGTTGGGTACCATGCGATGGAGTATATAATGGTGACGATACTGGTAAAAGAAATAGCCAGATCAAGAGTCTGGAAGTACGAGGAGAGAGAGTATATGAGAAAACCTGTATGGGTCTGATGTGGTAGGAAGAAAATAAGTTAACCCAGGAACAAGATGAAGGGACCATATATAGAAAACTTGTACGAGGGAATATCAGAATGAGGCTTCCGAGAGACTAAAGTAGGACGAGGTGGGGAAGTATAAAATTGAGAGTGTATCAAAGGCATAGTTTCGAAAAACAATTAACCGATTGACAAAGAGACGATCTTGGGAGAAAACGGAGAATACAGTATACTAAGGTGTATGGAAGTGAAGCATGTCGGCCTATAAGCAGGCCAAGAACGAGAAGGTTGGGCAAAGCTGAGAAATAGAGTATTTGAGGGAGGGTATAAGGAAGTGGGGGAAAATCTCATGCTGCTGCTTCTGCTGCTGTTCTTGTTGCTGCAGCTGCTGCTGCTGCTGATGATGATGATGACCATGATCATGATGATAGATCTGTCAGGTAATGAAAAGGCAGACCGAAAACAAGACAGTGAGATAAACTCTAGAAAGATATGGTGAAAGGTGAATGAGTGAGTAGAGGTTGGAAGAGGTGCAGTAGACAAAGAACAAGAGAGCGACATTATCCTTGGGAGTACAGTTTGAAATAGGACTTGCTGTGGAGCGAGCATTTGTTACTGAGAAGGGACTGGAATGCCTTTTTTTTTTTTTTTTTTTTTTTTAGGAAACACCTATCCCAAAAGTCAGCGTCAAACAAGAGAGTTCGCTGTATTCCCTTGAGAGGATTTACTAGTCCACCGTCATGCCATTCTCGGACGCTTATGAGAGGGTTGATTGGGTTTCGGGCAAAACTCATTTCAGGTAAGGATAAAACATTGTACAGTTTTAATCTGAGTCAAATTACTAATTCCGTTCATTCCATGTGAGGACCTTGCAATACAACCAAGGCCTGTAAAGTTGCCCATTACACTTTCCCTATACTTTACTGCTGCACGACCAGGGGAGTAGGGCACGGGTGTGGTTGTATCGGTAGTGACACGTGGGATGGTGAAGTGTAGTTCATATATTTGCTTCTCATTAATTAATTTTGTCAATTTGCCTATGTAAGCAAAGTAATTTACCTATTATATATGAGCCTATGTACGAGTACATATAGTACAGGGAATTTGTGTAACCAGTGGTTTCATAAAATCCCAAGTGAATTTGTGAAATGAGTTTAAAATTTAAACTGCCCGTACACCTCTTGAGCGGCTTGGGGAAGGAGTGCTGTACGCCTCTTAGAAGCACGATTTTCACAGTCGTCCCAGAAAAAATCGTGAGGGATGTACACTGTACAGCCCTGATATATTGCACGTTGGTAACACTATCAGGTGGCATACAGCACCCTCACCACATGAATCAGAGTAATTAATATATATATATATATATATATATATATATATATATATATATATATATATATATATATATATATATAAGTCCTTTATAACAAGCAATTGCTATTTTCGTAATACAGAGAGAAACAAATAAAATATATAACCATAGCAAGCCAGATGAGTTGCTGACTTGTCTCGATGACAGCTGGGGGGTCTACTCACACCGTCTCCATGACAATGAGGACACTATCTATCCCCCCTTCCATTCCTCCCTGTTGCTTCACCTCCTTCTTGCTGCAGTAGGGTGGGGTTGCCATTTGTGTCAAGGAATAACTTTGGAGTATCAGTACATGTAAATGCAGGGGAGTAAAGCAGAAATACGTGGGGAGTAGGTGCACCGTACCATTTCTAAGAGGCTGAAATATGTTTTATAAATATTCTTAAGAGTAAATTTTTTACCTACATAACCGTACCAGGGAGTAAGGTTGTCAGAGGCGTTTAGCAGTTTACACGTTAAAGTTAGGTTAATTTTTGCTGCAGCTAAGTTAGGCTGGGACAACTTAGGTTAACTTAGGTTAGACTACTAGGGTAGGTTAGTTAGGCTAGATAAGGTTAGGTTAAATTTGATGAATGTTATATTAAGCATTCATCTAATTTAACCTAATCTAACCTAATCTAACTAAACTAGCCAAATATAAACAAAATTTAACCTAGAGTATCTCTGCCTAACCTTTCCACAGCCTTATTTAACCTAACCTTATATAACTCATCCTAACTGAAACTCATTTCACGAATTCTCTAGGGATTTCATGAAATCACTGGTTATACAAATTCCCTGTAACACACACACACACACACACAAACATATATATATATATATATATATATATATATATATATATATATATATATATCATTTCCTGTGGCACCCCACGGGATGCATAGGGTCTCAATGAACTCTCTCCACCAATATTTGTCTCTTGCCATCTCCTTCAGGTCCCACCAACACTCCTCTCCTGCTTCTTTTTTCATTGTCCTCAACCAGGTTTCCCTCGGCCTACCTCTACCTTTTCTTCTTCTAGCAATCCACTCTGGCACATCCTGTATTAAACAACCTTCTTTTCTATATATGTGCCCCAGCCACTTCCAGCGAGACAGTCTCACATATTCAATAACTGGTTCCACTCTTGTAATATCCCTTACTCTTTCATTTGTAACTCTGTCTTGCCACTTTACCCCAAGAATCCTTCTCAGTATTTTATTCTCAAATCCTAATACTTTCTGATCTGTTGCAATTGTACTGTACCATGACTCATGCCCGTAAATTAAAATGGGTCTAACCATGGACTTGTAATTTTTCACTTTAGTATGTACCGAAAGCATATTATTATTCCAAACAGATTTCAACATTTCAACAGCTCGCCAAGCCTGTCTAATCCTCTCCTCAATTTCATTGTTTAATGATCCATTAGATGATACAATCGTTCCCAGATACTTAAAGTTTTCTACATACTTCACCACATTATTCCCAATTACACAATCGATTTGGTTCTCCACGTTCATATTAATAATTTCAGTCTTTCCACAATTTATTACCAATCCCACTTTTTCTCCTTCCTCCACCAGACAATCGAGCACCCTCTGCATCTCGTAAATACTTCCGCAAATCAGTACAATATCATCAGCATAGTCCAAGTCCATCAGCTTCTTATTTTCTTTCCAGTTAATTCCTGCACCTGTTCTCCTTACAACCTTTTTCATAACATAATCCATAACCAAAACAAACAACAATGGCGAAAGAACTCCTCCTTGAATCACTCCTGCCCTAACTTGAAATGGATCACTCAAAGAACCACCCACCATTACTTTACAAAAAGTACCTTCATGTAGGCTTCTAATAATATTTACAAACTTTTCTGGTATACCATAGAATCTCATAATTTTCAACATAGCTCCACGTGAAACACTATCAAACGCCTTTTCAAAATCCACAAAACACATGTTAAGTGGCATTTTCATCTCATTAGCTTGTTGCATTAGATGCCTTACAATAAAAATCTGATCATTACAACCTCGACCCTTTCTAAATCCCGCTTGTTCTTCTCTTAAAATTTTATCAATTACTGGCTCTATTCTGTTCAACAAGCTTTTGGAATAGACTTTTGCAACTACAGGTGTCAAAGTTATCCCCCTCCAGTTGCCACACACACTTAAATCTCCCTTTTTTAGTATTTTTATAATCACTCCATTTTTCCACTCTTCTGGAATTCCACCATTATCCCAAGCCACATTAAAAAGTTTCAAAAGTGCATTCATCAACTCGTCATTTTCCACCTTAAGCATTTCAGGGAATATTCCATCCTCACCTGAAGCCTTAAAATTCTTTAACTCCATTATAGATTTTGCTACCTCTTCCAAAGTTATATCCCCTGTTTCTATCTGCAAATCTCTTTCGGCTGGCAAAATGTCCTCTTCAGCTGGGATTGGTCTATTTAGAACAGATTCAAAGTGCTCTTTCCATCTTCCTTTTATATCCAAATCTTTAGTCATCAAATTACCATTTCTATCTCGTACAGGTATTCCCTTCCTTCTCTTTTCAGTCCCAGTTAACTCCTTTATGGCCTGATACGCTGCTCTTGTGCTCTGACCGTCATTTTTACTTAATTCAATTTCTGTCTGTCGCCTTTTCATCATATAGTCTCCTCTTATCACGTCTAACGAGTCTTTTTACTTCAGAATGTAAACTCCAATACTTTGCTCTAAGTACTTCAACTACCTGGCCATCAACATGTTGTTGGCCTCTTTCCTTTTATGAATTACATTCCATGTTTCATCTGACATCCACTTTTTCCTTCCCGCTTTTCCCTTTTTCTTAATAGTAACCTTAGCACTTTCATGCAAAACCTTTTTTACCTCTCTCCACATTTGATTAATATCAATGTCTTCAGATTCCATCAGTCTGCAGGACTAGAAACTTGTTTCTACATTCGCACCGAAACTTTTCCCTCGTGCTCTCATCACTTCTCAGCTCATCAAAATCATAATTATTACCTCCTGTACAATTACCATTAACGTTTCTCTTAAGTTTTATTTTAATCTTTGACACAACAAATTGATGATCACTACCTATATCTGCCCCCCTCCTTACGCAAACATCTTGCAAATAACTCCTATGCCTTCTGCTAATTGCAATGTGGTCAATCTGGTTACAATATTTACCACATGGTGAAATCCAAGTAGTCTCATGTATTGTTCTATGCTCAAAGATAGTTCCACCAATTATAAGGTCCTTTGCCAAACAAAAGTTTGCAAGTTGCACCCCATTTTCGTTTCTTATACCAACACCCTCCTTACCCATACAGTCTTCAAAGCCATCCCTACTACTGCCAACAATCGCATTAAAATCACCAATGCAAACTAACACATCATGTCTTGCCACTCTATTCACTACATCCTGCAGCTTCTCATAAAAGTCATCCTTCATTTCATCAGCAGCCTCATTTGTCAGAGCGTACCCTACAACCATACTGATATTACCATGGTCAGATTTTAAGCGAGCATAAAGCAAGCGCTCATTAATTGGTTCAAACTCACATAGTGCCTTGCAAGCATCTCTACTCAGCAGTAAGCCTACTCCTTGGTAATGATTTCCATCACTCCTACCAGAAACCAACATATATATATATATATATATATATATATATATATGTGTGTGTGTGTGTGTGTGTGTGTGTGTGTGTGTGTGTGCGTGTATGTGTGTGTGTGTGTATATCCATCTATCTATCATCCAATCCTACATTGCCCCATGAGGAGCGTAGGAGCCCTGGGCTAGGGAAGTTGGTCCTGACATTTAACATGAGAGTGACTAGCTTCACTCACCTGAGTGGCATTACGTGAGCAATAAACCTCAACCACCCTGGATATAAACCTGCACAGGCTCAATCCGACTGGAGTGTCATAATTACCCACTAAACCGCCAGGCGCCATAATTTGGTTACGGTATAAGGTTACACCCAGCGTAGTAAATAGTTTCCTGGTGTACAGGAAACCATTTGGCTTGTCACTCAGTTTTGAGTCACCTACTGTATAGGCAGAAGGAAGGGGAAAGAATGAAGAAAAGAAAGAAGAGGGAGTGTATTGTCACCCGTAGACAGAAGGAAGTGGAAAGAACGAAAGAAAGAAAGACAGAAGAGGAAGGAAGGACGAGAGGAAAAGGCAGACACCCAAAGCAGCACTACATCGAGTGAGTGAATGGTGGGCGCCCCCACCTACCACAATGTCTACCTATCTATTATATATATATATATATATATATATATATATATATATATATATATATATATATATATATATATATATATATATATATATATATATATATATATACTCTCTCTATATATATGTATATGTGTGTATGTGTGTGTAATATATAACTTCTATATATATATATATATATATATATATATATATATATATATATATATATATATATATATATATATATATATAGTGTGTGTGTGTGTGTGTATTATATAACTTTATATATATATATATATATATATATATATATATATATATATATATATAGTGTCAGTGACTGTTTAATTCTGTATCTATTTATTTTGCAGTCTAGATCTATCTCCCTATCTATTATCTATTCATTTATATATCTACCAAACTATCTGTTTTTTCTGTCTAATCATCTTTATATACTGTATATATGTATTTGTCTATGTCGGTGTAATGTGATTACGTACCGGTATTCTGACATAGCTCCATTACTGGTGAAAACAAAGGTCTGGAAGTCCTAGTTTCTGAAGAGTATGCCCCCCCCAAAAAAAAAAAAAAAAAAAAAAAAAACATGAAACGAAGTCTCGCTTTTACGCTTAACAGTGAAAGACTAATACCAAATCATGATATGATTCCAATTAAGAAAATACACAAACACACTCCAGACTGTCTTGGCCTCGATACACTGAAGATTTTTATTTTTTAAAATAACAGAATAGAGGAAGGAAAAGCAAATCAATAAGAAAAATAATAATCCATACACCAGATTACTGGTGTCCTCTGTTCATAAAATATCTGTAACAGTTAAACTTGAACAGCTGTGGGTTGAAGTTTGGAGGGAAACAACTCTGGGGAAGCGAGTTCCAAAAAGATGCAGTTCGGGGAATGAAAGAATTCTGATAGGCAGAAGTTCTGGAATATGGGTGAGTAATATTCCAGTCATGAGCGCTACCAGATGCCCTTGTAGCACGAGAGAAGGCATGGAGAGGTGGCACCATGGACGCAACTTCATCTGAGCATTTACCATAAAAATATCTGTAAAATAATGTAAGGGATGCAACATTCCTTCTTACTTGCAGGGGAGGTAGTTTATTTGTAATGGCGGGGTTGTTAATAATTCTAACAGCTTTGTTCTGAATTTTTTCTAGTTGTTTTAATGCAACCTCTCCACATCCATTCCACAAGGGTGAGCAATATTCAAGCTGAGAGCGCGCATGACTCATAAATTATAGCTAACTGCTCGTCAGTGAAGAAGTTACGGACTCTGTACATTAATCCAAGTTTCTTTGAGGCGGCTTTAGCAAGTGATCTAACGTGAGAGGTCCAGCTGAGGGCATTGGTGAGACGACGAGAATTTCAATACTTTTGGAGATGGGAATATCAGTAGTACTGAAGGTAATATATGAATCTGGCAATATCTGTCTCTTAGTAAATTGTATATATTTAGTTTTACTAGCATTAAATGAGACAAGGTTGTTTTGTCCCCATTCACTGATCGTAGGTAGGTCTTGATTTATGGAGATGGCTATACTGAGTTGAGAGGTAGAGATATTAGACTTTGTAAATGGGTGTCTGAGTGTGAATGAACTATGTAGTGTTGAGTCATCTGCATATGAGTGGATGGGATTGTGGGTGACTGATAAGAGATCATTAATATGAACCAGCAACAGGGTTGGGGCCAGAACTGATCCCTGTGACACCCCGGCGTTAATTGAGTGGAAATTGGAATATACATCATCTACTTTTACTCTTATTTTCCTGTCAAGGAGATATGAGGAGATCAAAGGAACAAAAGACGTTAGTCCAAAGCAAGGGAGTTTGGACAGCAGGGAGCGGTGCCATACTCTATCGAAAGCATTAGAAATATCAAGGGCTACTGCATGAGTTTCTCCATGTAAATCAATTGATTGATGGATGGTATGAGTTAGGAGATTGAGTATGTCAATGATGGATCTTTCGTGGCAAAAACCATATTGTCTATCACTAATTAAGTTGTTGGATTCAAGATGTTTAACAATGTGCTTATTAATAAAGTTTCAAATACCTTACCAAGAGAAGATGTGACTGCTATTGGTCTGTAATCATAGGGGTCAGACGAGCTTCCTTTCTTCGGAATTGGGTGGATATTGGCTTCTTTCCATGAATTTGGGAATGAAGAAGTACATATGCATAGTCTGAATAATTTAGCTAGAACAGCGGCAAGTTCAGGGGAACACTTTTTCAAAACAATTGGCGGAATTCCATCTGGGCCTGGAGCTTTGTTGGTGGGTAAATTGTCTAGGATGGATTTTACGTATCTTGTCTGTATTTTAAGTGGAACAATTTCGGGAGAGTCAAGTTCTAGTACTGGGATGTTCTGGCTGGCATCGTCTATGATAGAATTTCTGGCAAATGTCCTGGCAAAAATATCTGCTTTCGCACATGGGTCATTTGTAATGTTGCCATCAGAAGATTTCAGTGGGGGAATGGATGATTATTTGTTAAAGTTATTATTGAAAGAAACTGAAAGAAGTAAGAAGTCTAAAAGCCTTTCATTTGGCCTCCTCTATCCTTTAGCTTAAAAGAATAACGAGTAGAAGCAATTATGGAAGAATATTGCACGGAATTTCTAAAGAAAAACGATTTGGATAACAAAAATTATATTTGAAAAACACCAAACGGAAAGCAGCAGTAATTACCCATTTACAAGAAAAAGTATCACTCCCAGAATAATAAAAGTAGAGAATAATTGAATAAATGAATCGGTTGTTTTGAGCAGCAAATGATATAAACAGAAACGCAGAAATGAGAGAAAATAAGAAAATAACGATAAGAAAGCACTCTTATTGCACAAGGTAAAATTCCATGAATTAATAAGCTCTCATTATGATGCGAGAGGCGAAGGTCGGGATTATAGCAGGTAAAGAAGATCCAGTTTACTTGCTTGTAATGAGGTGTAATGGGATATCCTTCAGGTCCCAGCGTGTGTCTTCACCTGCGCTTTCATCGGACTTGAACCGTGCGGCCAGAATCACGAGATGAAATGAGGCAAGGAGGGGTAGTGGAAGAAATGCGTGAAGGAACTTGGAAACGAGAGGAGGGAAGTGAGGAAGGGATAGTGTAGGAGCTGAATGGGGTGGGGAAGAAAGGAACTGGAAGGGAAAAAAGGCCAAATGGAGGAAATGGGACGCGAGGAGAGGAAAGAAAAATGCTGAAGAAACTGGAGAAAAAAGAGAGGAATGGAAGGAAGAAAAGAAAAAATATAGGAAAGGTTGTGATAGAAGGGTACGGAAGGAACTGGAAGGTCAAGAGAAGAAATGATGTAACTGGGAGAGTCGGAAAGGAAGAAAAAGAAGGGTAGTGGAGGATGGAAAGAAAATAGGAGAAGAGGAGGAAAGAGCTGATGGGGAGAGGACGGGAAGGAGATGGAAGGGGAGGAAAGGAAAATTATGGAAGGAGGTAGAAAGGAAAGGAAAGAAGGAAGGCAAGGAACTGGGAGCGGAGGAAAAGGTTAGAGGAGAGGAAGGTGCTGGATTGGTAAGTGTTGGAAAAGAAGGAAGAGAAAACTGAAGCGAAGAGGAGAAAGTAGAATGGACTGGGAGAGAAGAAGTAAAACCGGGGGTGATTTTGCCCTGTGACGTTGATCTTTGACCTATAGTTTTCAAAATTGAATCGCTTTCTTCTTGCCGAAACCCCCATCCTTTTGCCCAGGTTTGGTCAAAATTGGTCAAAAAAAAGTTCTCTTACCTAATGTTAAAAAAAAAGTACCAACAGGCTTCCTCATGGATTGCCCCCAAACCCACCTAACAAGTTTCATTCAGTCTAATAAATTGCTTTAGCTTTTGTTTTCACACACACACACACACACACACACACACACACACACACACACACACACACACACACACACACACACACACACACACACACACACACACACACACACACACACACACACACACACACACACACACACACACACACACACACACACACACACGCAGGCACGCACGCGAGCCCGCGCGAGCGCGACACACACAAAACATAACACTCGCTCATGTTTCGGGAGTCGTGGGTTGTAACTGAATAATCTGGTGATAACAAGAGTAGTGTAAATACGACATTATCCCAGAGAAGAATTAATCCCTATAGTCATCGGTATTTGAGCCGCATTTCCGTTGCACTGGATGTACCGTATCACATTTTTCTTAAAGGATTATATCACATATCAGTACTTGGAATTCAATTGTACGCTGTTGATATATGTTTGTTTATCACTTAATAATTTGCAATACTATTGCGCGTTTGATCTAAATATGATGAAGATTCTTATCTTTTTTCACCTTGGCTTACGACAGTGTGGTCAGACTGAAGGAGTGATTTGACTAGCGACAAAGGAGACTCATTTTGACCTCGCATCTAATGCTCACTGAGTAACATGTTATCACGAGTTTCTGTTCAAGTTGTAGGAGTGGCGCAGTTCTGTCTGAAAAGCGAACTGGTGATAACAGAAATGCAGCCCTTTGTCAAATGTTGTGAGGCATGTTTACTGGTATACGCTTTGGACAGAAAAAAAAAAAACGTGGAAGAAGGAGAGTTAAATAAACAGCAGAGAGGAGAATGGATACATGAAGAAACAACAACAAAGTTATGAGAAGGGGACTGAGACATCCAAAAAATGATGTGAACTATAATGGAAATTGAAATGACTGAGAGAGAGAGAGTGAGAGAGAGAGAGAGAGAGAGAATACCGGTATTAATATATATAAATATAAGTAAATACACAAATAGTATACAGTATACGAGTGTAAATATATATATATATATATATATATATATATATATATATATATATATATATATATATATATATATATATATATATATATATATATATATATATAATCATCATCCGAAACTCCTTTCCAAACCGAGGGCAGAGTAAGGAGTAGCAATTTCCAGACAGCCCAGTATTTTGCCCAGTCAAATGGGCCACGCTTCCATTCATTCATCAATCAAGCCCCCTGAATCCTGGCTCTATCTGATAAGCCCAAAACTTTCGCCATGTTCTGTAGCTTCACATAAACGTATCCGGTAGAGTCAATCCGAACGCTGTCACGTTAAAAAGGAGTGCCAAATCCCTGATCATGCGCTTCTTCTCACAACATTCATCCAGCCAGCTCGATCTCTTGTCAGTTCCCTAGCCTCAGCGACTTTCATATATCTCTGCCTCACACACTCATCCACCATATTCCTCCAACTTTTCCTTGGCCTACCTCTCCTCCTTCCTCCATCTAATTCGCTCAGATATACCTTTTTCACCACTGTATTGTTATCCATTCTTTCCACATGATCATACCAGCTAACTACACTCTCTTCGATTCTGGTGTCCACAGACTTCCTCACTCCGCACCTTTCACGAATTACAAAATTTTGTAGCCTACCCATTCTCTGTACTCCACATACATTCCTCAGCAGTCTCATCTCCACTGCTCTCAATCTTGACTTTTCATTTCCATGCCACACCATAGTCTCACATCCAAATGTTAAAGCTGGCACTAACACTCCTTCATATAAGCCTCGCGAAGTTGCAACACTCAAACCTCTGTTTCTTATCAAGGCCCTCATGGCACCAACTATTTTCTTTCCTAGTGTCATTCTACTTTCCACTTCCTTTGCCCATTTTCCTCTCTTTTCTATCACTGTACCCAGATATTTGAGCTTTGTCACCAATTCCAGTCTCTCTCCATTCAATATAACATCACACTAGGAGTCACCTTCTCTCTCGATTACCATCTCTTTACTCTTACACACACACACACACACACACACACACATATATATATATATATATATAGATATATATATAGATATATATATATATATATATATATATATATATATAGATAGATAGAGAGAGAGAGAGAGAGAGAGAGAGAGAGAGAGAGAGAGAGAGAGAATCTAGAAGTGAAAAACAATGCCCGAGACTCTACAAGAGAAGACAGTAAAATGAAATGAGACAAAGAGACAGGGCAGACAATAGAATAGGTGAAGTAAACGAAAATATTAAATATCTTTAGGATGATAGAAACAAAGAGACAAAGACTTGAGAACGAAACAACAATTACTAAAATACGACAAAATAGACAAGACAGTGAATAAATTGTAGCCAGGAGAGTGAACAGAAAGAAAGTGACAAACAGTGAATGGATAGATTAGGAGGAAGAAATTGCTATACAAATTGAAAGAAAAAAATGTTTCTGCATTGTATGGACTGGTGGAAAGATGCCTTGATAAATCAGCAAAATTCTCTAAATTCTGCACTACAGAGGGAAACTTTGCTTTTTTCGTCGACACACCCAAGGTAGAATATATGGAAGTTTATGTTGGAGTGGTTAGTTATCGAGGTACGGACATAACCAGGGACTACCTGGCTGTAACTCGCTACCCTACCTCTCTACCTGGTACTCCACTTCTCTGTCACGCTCCCTTCGTCTGTTTACTTCTTCTTACCCCTCTTCAGAGACAGTCGTTTTACATGCCACTCTTCCATTTTCTTCTCTTGTGTATTCCTTGCCCATGCTACTCCTATTATCACTGCTGCTCTTTCTGCCTCTTCTTGCCCCATTCCGAGGGGATTGATTCTAAGATAACAGAAGTGATCTAATACTGTAAGGCAATATTGATGTCCACTCTGGCTCTGATGAAGGTCAGTTAGGTAAATGGCGACCCATTGGCCATTCTCCTCAATTGAGGGGAACTGTTGCCAGTGATGCGACGTGGCCTTTGTACTGATGGCACAATTTACATGACTTCACAGAATGGGATTTATCATGTGGCATACTAGGCCAGTAAACGTATTGTTGGGCCTAATGTCGGGTTTTTCTTTCCCCTAAGTGAGCAGAGCTATGAGTTAAGGCACAAGCTACAACTACTGAAGTTTGGGCTATCTCTAAACATAACCTCGACATGTTTATATCCCTTTTCTTCACATACAATTATTCATCATGTAACTGAAATGTAAGTATAGGACAGTTTCCAACAATTTTAGTAGGTAACTGTCCACCTTCCAAATAATGGATAACTTTGGTCCACACTTTGTCATTTATCTCAGCATCATGGATGTTCCATCCAGTAAGACTGAGGAACTTTACTGAGTCTGTCTGAGTCGGATCAGGTATTGGGTTAATGACATGTACTGGGTGGCTCTGTGCATCTGGTACTGAATGCCTGACTCCCTTTTTATACCTAATGTGGTGAAAGAATAGTCTAACTCCAAAATATATCTATACATTCTGGGACACTTAGTCTTATGCTTAAAGAAACAGGTCAGTGGTTTACAATCAGTTACCGCTACAAATGGTTTACACCACATAAACGAGAAGTAATATCTACAGGCTTCCAAAACTGCCATACTGAATATCTATCCATAGCATTTAACATCTTAGAAATATACCCACTGGGTTTTAGAGAGCGATCAGCTCTTGTCTACATTAATGAAACACCAGTGTGGGACTAACTAGCATTAGTGTGAAGCTCAAAAGGTTTATATTGATCAGCTTTAACATGGATGGGGAATGAAATAAGTTTGCTCATAAGCATTACAAATGCCTTTTCACACTCCACTCCAGTAGAAAGGACCATCGTTTCGCATGAGATCTGTGATAGGACTTGCAGTAAAAGCTAACTTAGGTATTTGTTTACGGTAGGAATTCACCATTCCAAGGAATCAATGGACTTGTATCACGTTGCTATGACTAGGCATTTTCCCTACTGATTAAACATTCTTTGGGTCAGGCCTTATTCCTTGAGCTGATACTATATGACCTAGCAATTAACTTGTCTAACTCCAAATGCACACTTGCTTTCAATTATTTTAACATCCGTCTTGCTTAACCCCTATGTGCCAGTTGACGTGTATAGCCATCACGATTTTGGGTGCGAAGCAGTCCCGGTTGACGTGTATAGCTGCAAGCGTTTTCCCGCGACCCTTTGAACTTTAACTTATCCTCACTCATCGACGGGACCATCTGGAGAAGTGGGGACTCTTTCATTTGAAAGAGGTAGAGTTCGTGAGTCATGTATCTTTACTTTTTTCTCTAGCTGTTATAGTTTGGCAGATATTAGGGTTTGAAGTATGGGTATTTTTGTCAAAATCACGAAATCCTCCGTAGGGAGTAGTGTGCGACATGGGAACACCCCGGTGTGCAGGGGTTAAGTGTGTGAAATTTTTGCTAAGTCTTTCTATCATCTGTTCAAATAAGTCAGCCCACAATACAATATCATCTAAGCAATTCTTGCACCAGCCCTGTTTTAGTAGGGGTGCTAACACTTCTTATGAATGAAATTGACAAAACTGGTACAAGTTAAGGCCATCAGAAAAGGTTGAGGTCATGAGACTTGGAATCAAATTTTGTAGTAAGCATCACGCAAATCTAAATTTCAGTAAAACTCTTTATCTGTGCTGGATTCAACTAATTTGTCAAGGTGTGGGAACGGTTGTATGTAGATTTTTTGGTTGTGATTTAATCCACGATAATCAGTACATTTGTGACGAGAACTACCAGGTTTCTTTACAGGGACTATGGGGCAAGATATGCTGTTGTACTTCCCTCAATAATACCTTTCTCTAACATACTACTGATCGTACTAGCAATTTCTACTTTGACCTCAGGTTGACGATACAGAGGCATACGGACAAGAGTCGAGTCATTTACTTCCATACTTGGTTCACCCACTTTCATCTCACCTAATTCACTCTAACCAAAACAAACACCTCTTATGATGGGTGACACAGCCAATTTGTCCCTTTGACTCTGATCTAAATGGGACCAATCGAGATCTTAAATTAAGAACTTCATTGCTCTTTTGTGATCACTAACATTTACCGCTTCATCCATATGAGGAAGCAGTGAATCTGCAATGGCACCAACAGATTGGCAAGGCACTACTCGTAGAAAAGGAACATTGGAGTCAAGTTCTTCTGTGGTACAGTCAAGAGAAAGAGCGACATGTGGTAAAGATATGGCCGGGTTTAAACATAACTGGCTTCTTCCAAGTGTTAACAATAGGCATAAACACAGAACAGCTTTCGTGTACAGTGTCACAGTATGACTTTACAGTTAAGACTTTCTGAAACCTATGAGCTAAGTTAGGCAAAGTATCATGTTGCACCACATTACCAGGTGTCACACCTTTGAAAGAAATAGGAACAGAGCATATAATATGTTCACCTTGGATATTAATTATTTTGCTTACTTGTACTATTGATACATGGGTATTATCATGAGACACATTATTTAACATCCAGTGAACCTTATTTGCTGAACATCCATTAACATCTGTAACTAGGTAATGATGACCAGCCCATTATAAATCCTGGGTTTGACCATCCCAAGCTAAAAGTGCTCTATCTATCAGATCAGCTCCCATCAACACATCAGGTGATAAATATCTGTTATGCACTACAATAAAGCGATGAGCTACTCTGAGGTGAGGAGTAATGCGTACATGCAACATAACCTGTCCAAGAATCTCAGTGGGAAGATTGGGGACACTTGTAAGCAATCTACAGTATCTACTACATTTAGATACATTAGCTCCAGTCAGTTTCTATGCAGTTTCAATGATCAAGGTAGCAGTGAAACAAGTGTCCAAAAAGTTTTAAATTTGCGATGCTTACAATGTAGAATTATAATGGAAGTACTCATCTCCAATGCTGGGCACCTCCGCAATCACTTCCACAGTCCACAATTTCTGCACTAGCAGACCACATGATTTCAGTTGCGGAATTGCGATTGCGCAAACTCGTCTGAAACTTGAGGTATTGCATTGCGGAAGTACATTCACAATCGCAATCATGTCCGCAATCACCCACGTGGCGGTCGTTGTCGGTTAGTACAGGATACAGCATGACTCATGAATATTAAGCTTGAAAAGGATTCCAAGCCAGCAGCGGCGATGGGCGAGGTGTCGCTGCGTCAGTTAGCAGTAGGATGGTCGATACCAGGAGAAATGATTTGATACTATATATTATAAGCCAGTATGACAGTAAATTTTGTGACACGCATAGCTAATCATGTACTGTTGTTCCACAATTTGACAGATGACGATCTTAAGGGCTATTGTAATGGTGAGGGCTAATGTAATGGTGATCACTGAAAATACTTTTTTATGGTCTTATTGAGTTATTACCTGCAAGAGTAAGCACATTTCTATGAATTATCTATTTAAGTTTTATGGACTGCATTCTGCTGCAGTCAGGTTGATTTTCCCGAGTGGGACAAAGGCCATTTCTTTTCCTTATAATATTATTTTTGTAATAGAGGATATGATTATATTATTATATGAGTTGTGAGATTTTCATGGTATGCCCTAACTCTGATGCAAAATAAAAAATGATAGATATACACCTGAGTATACGTCAGTACCATACAAAATTACGGTTCTGAGGAACATAACTGTAATGGGTAAGTTTTCACTAGATACACCAAAGTATGGGCGACAATTTTAAAGTACATCATAAATGTCATAAATAGATTACAAATACAATAATTCACTACATTACCAATCGATTTACCCCTTGTTTGTGCTCGATTTACCCCCTGTTTGTGCACTTTGTATTGAAAACTGGGAAACTGGATTGTGGTTGCGGTCTTGAGGTAGCGGAACTGCACATTCCAAGTTTATTGCAGAATTGCGGTAGCGGAAGGAAAGGGTCAGAGGTTGCAGAATTGTGACTGCAGAGTTGAATTTTAGATTGCGGTGCCCAGCTCTGCTAATCTCATCCTTCATAGTATTAACCTCTCGTACTTTCAGTATGGTTTGAGAAATGGCTGAGGATGATGGGGTAAGTCATATCACCCCTTTAATGCTTGGTGTGGGGGGGACAGTAACAGGAAATGGGGGAGGTACAGGGGTTGATGGGGGCAAGGGACTGGTTCATGTAGCCTGAAGGTAAACAGATCCTAGTGAGTTATTAACAGGCAAAGGTGATCCAGTCTGTACCTTACTAGTCCTACCTGGACATCCTTGGTGTCCTTTGTGAGCTGCCAACTGTAGACAGTCATTACAACTAACAGGTGTGGGCTTGCTAGGACAATGTTGCCAGAAATGTAGACTACCATCTGTACACCACACCATGAACAGTAACGTGGGGTTTTAACTGGGAATCTGTTTGATACAGGGAGTGCTGTCCCAGATGGATTACTTGGTGCATAATACAGTGTACTAGTTTCACATTCATGAGTGACAGCTACAGAAGCATCATGTCTCCTAAGATGCGTACTACTAATTCTTTCTTATTCATGGATGAATATGTCTTCTAACCTTTTCTTACCAAAGAGATTCAACTCGCTTCTAATCTCTGTTGGTAAACTCTCCATTATGATCTCCTTCCACCACTCCTTCACATGAGGATTACCAGCACTGGTATCAGGGTTACCTTGACATATAGCCATGAATATACTCTTAATCCTCTGGACAAATCTTCGAGCAGGCTTATCAAAAGAATACCTCATAATAACAGTTCTCTGAATGGGTCAGCAATATCTCCTGTCCTAAAATGAGTGAAAAGAATGTTATCAATGTCTAAGAATGTAGTGGAGTAAGACAATTTTGACAGTTCGCTCTCAACGTAGAACCTCAACTTTTTATGAATTCTTGACAATGCTACTCTCTTTTGTTTACTGATGTCAGTACTTGCTGCCTCGACTTGTCACATGAAATGTCCAATGTTTGCTTTAGCATATGGGTCAAACAAATCGGCCATGTGCAGCACGTCAGCATCTTCATAATCTAGAATGGGCTTAGCATCTGAAGTCTGCTTTATTTGGATGGAATCAGTAAATGGATTTGTGGACTGGCTGACAATGGAAAGACTGAATAGCTCGTAGGAAAGGACTCGAGTATTATCTTCATGCTGAACGATCAAGGCATCAACTGTGTGGCAACGTTTTTGTATCTCCTCCTTTACAGTCAAGAGCTGAATTTCCCCCCGAAAATCCATGATAAGGGAAATGGAGTCAGAATATGTTATATCATTACTACTACTAACCTCAATATCCATGAGTAGAATCCACCCTCTCACGTGTTTTCAGAGCCAAGGTGCAGGAACAACAAATTTAACATGAGGACAAATCTTTGGTTACATTATCATCTGAACATAATAACTGACTACATCATTCCAAATAAAACTTCTGGTATTCTTGCAGTTAAGAAAAAACATATTACAGTATCAGTGCATTTAGTTGCTACACAGAATTATTCTGTCCCACCTACTGTCACTAGTGTGGTGCTAGCAACCCCTGACTCCCAGCTCCCCTCCGCAGCTCGAGAGTACAATCCAGGGAGACAGATTTCAAACTGTGAGATTCCACCATAACAGGTGATCAAATGACTCTCTTCAGAGATTGGTGTGGTAGCGGGTCGATCACGGCCTGAACACCAGTCAATCACCTAAGCATTATGTGAAATATGCTCAAGGCCACACAATAAGGCACCATAGACCAAAAACATAACAATAACTTATCAAGTATCAATACATGGCACACTGAAAAGCAAGCTAGAGCTGGAGTCAAGTGAAAAAATAGAATAGAAATTAAGATATAACACAAATAATAGAAACTGGTGTACAGTAATACAAAAATAAATTCACTACTGCTAGTGCTTTAACAGAGTCACAAAAATTATAATTCCTGAGATCCAGCTTGAAACTTGCAAGGTACTCTTGAACGACCACCAAAGGTTCTTCTCACTTGAACAAACATGCTAAACATGACTCCATACACTTTCCTCGGGTAGACTGGGTACAAAGATACTTCTCGGGTAAACTGCAATATCTTGGGTAAACTGGAATTTCTTGGGTAAACAGGAATTTTTCGAGCAAACTGAAACTTCTTGGGTAACCTGGAACCCCCACTGCAAGAGACAGTATAATAAATCTCCCGTCTCTTACAGGGCAGTTCATCATGGTGCAGCAAAAGAAATATAAAAATGAGTTGTGACAACAGAAAATAAGTACTACACTGTACTCAACAGCTTCAGTACTAACTAAATACACGCTTAAGAAATACAACTTCACTTATAGGTACATAAAGAACTGGTAATTTGACATAGGTTTTGACACAGCCTTTAGAGCAAGAAATAAAATAACACATTACTCAGTAATGAGCTTAACATAGTACAACACTGCACAGCTCCAATACTAAGTCGCAAACACCATGTCAAAACAGGACTTACATTATCAGAAGCAGGGGAAAAACAGGTAGGAGGAGGGAAGAGTTCCTCACATAACACACATTATCATCTTATAACCTCCATCTCTCAGAGCCAACAACACAATGATGAAAAGTGCACAAAACAGGTTTAGATACCATAAAGCAAGCCTAATTAACAGAAACACAATACAGTGCGTAGCTAACAGAATCCAACTCTCCAACATATTCCGAGCCTAATCTAACTCGAGCCAACACGGCCCAAAACAAGACTTCACACGACGTATTATACAAAAAAAAAAAAAAAAAAAAAGTACAGATCTGTGAAAAGACAGATGGGGAGAAGTGAAAATAAAAGATAAAGGGAAGAGAGGAGGGGTTCATACAAAGGATCAGGACATGACATGGGATGTATGGTAAACGTGACGCTATTTCTCCCATGGGCTGCAGCAAGGGGTCGCACAGACATCCCCCGTGGTGTGGCAAAATAGAAGTTTTGGTCACTCTTACAGATTTCCTTGAAATGTATATCAGTGGCTGGGAAATTGCATCATGCAGCTACCCACAGAATTTTTTTAAAAATAAAGCTGGCATTGTTTTGGAGAAGTAATTGTCAGAATTTGCATTTCTGGCAGGAACATTAAAACTATGCTTTGAGAGAGAGAGAGAGAGAGAGAGAGAGAGAGAGAGAGAGAGGGAGGGAGAGAGAGGTGTAATGCATATTGAGGCAGATGAGATAGACTGTAAGCAGGCTTTTACCAGGCCCCTGCTCACCAGGTGGGTTACCAGTTCGCTCTGCACACTGCAGTATGAGCTTAGGGCACTACTTGTACACCCATTATTTACCACCCTGCTTCTGTTCCTTTACCACCTATTGACATTACAGTTGATTTCATATTATTCTAAACAATTTTGACCTATGACTGCCTTTCGTGGGATGATAATATTGTGGAAAATGTGTTACGAAGTGCATATATTTGGGCCATTGTTGCTGATGCAACTTACCAACTGGGCTCAAGATAGGGGGTGGGAATGAGAGCTACCAGTTACCCTACTACCCCATCAATCTTGTGTCGCACTGATCCTTCTAGAACCTCTGTGGTGCGTTGTTGAAACTTTCCTTCATAAGAGGTATGTCGCAGCTTCATGAGACCCCCAGATGAGGTATATTGCAGTCCATGGGTTACACAATACACTTCTTAAAAATCATTATTTTTTTTTAATGATACTATTATAGGCTTGGGTTATCAGAGTGACAATAAAGCAGATGGAAATTTGGGGAAATTAAAAAATGAAATGAGGTAAAAAAATCTGAGCACTGGCACTACAGTGAGGACTATGCATGAGGGTGCTAGGGCTGCAGTGTGTTTGGATGGTGAACCGAGTGAATTTTTCTGCTTGAACACTCAAGTGAAACAGAGATGTGTCTTGTCTCCATAGCTATTCAATTTGTACATGGATGGAGCTAGACACAAGGTAGAGCAGTGGCTGTTAGAATGGCGTTAATGAGAGAGCGTAGCATTTGGAAGCTTCCTGTTCTTTTGTTAGCAGATAATGTTGTATTGTTACTTGAAGACAAAGAAGAAATGCCAGGCTTGATGAATGACTGTGGGAAAGTATGTAAGAAATGGAATATAAAGATGAATGTTGGAAAATGAAAAGTTCTGGTATTCAAGAAAAATGAAGTCATTGAATGCACAGTGAGGCTGGATGGTGAGGAAATGGAAAATATGAGTGCATTTAAGTAGTTGCGTAGTGTGATAGATAAGGATGGAATTTTGGAGGACGAAGAGCCTGAAAGGGTACAACAGGGAAGAAATGTAGCTCGTTCATTGAAAGCAGTGATAGGAAACAGGGAAGCAGGCATGGAAGTAAAAACGTCGCTGCATAACAGTACTGTATTGTGACTCCGACTCTAACGTATGGAAGCGAAGCTTGGACCTTGTTGGCAGGACAGAAGTCAAGAGTGAGAGCAATGGAGATGTGTTAGTTGAGAGGAGAATGCAGAGTTACATGGAGAGACAGACTGACAAATATGGGCAAAGGGCCCTCCTGGTCGTCATCTAGCGACTGTGCCACTTCCAGTGTTAGGTGCCCAAAACTGTTCGTCAGAGCAATTAAACTTTCTTTTGCAAAATTAGGGGACTTAATTCCAAGATCATTTCTGTTCAGAATTTCCTCCAGTTTGAATCCTCTGATCTGCTATTTTTGACAGTGACACAAATAAGCTCCATCTCTGATTTAGCTAGATTTAATTTTCCTGGTTATATCTTGATTCAAAATTTCAGACCCAAAGGAGGTATAAGTTGCCTTGCTAAATCAGAAATTGCCCTGGAGGAGATTACTAAATTTAATAATATTGTCCTAATTTCGACTATTCCATATACAAATTGAATTCTTTTGGTAAAATTAAGTACTTCTGTTGTGTTTATCGTTGCCCTAATATCCCTCCAGAGCCGAGTTTATTTGACTCTCTGTCTTCACAACTGTCCTCAACATTAATACTGAATCAGAAATTACTATACTGGATGATTTTAGTGTCCATAATGTTGAATGGCTCACTTATTCAGCCAGAACTGACGACTCTGGTCTTGAATGTGAGCTATATGCAGACTATCTCACCCAGTAAGTCAGTCAACCCACCCGTGTACCAGACAACCCCGATCAAAATCCTCACCTATTGGACTTGTTTCTAACAACCAATTCAGATAATTATAATGTCGAAGTGAAGTACCCCCTCGGATCCTCGGATCATTGTCTGATTCAAGCCACCAGTTTAACACCCACCACACCCTCCTGCTCTGAACCTGTCATGGTGACTAAATGGCACTACGACAAGGCAGACTGGGAGGGTCTCCAAAATTTTTTCGTGGATGTTCCTTGGACCTGCTTTTTTTCCCAAGATGCAAATTCCACACTGGGCCATATATAGGATTTCATCAAAGTCGGCATGGAAACATTTATTCCCCATCATAGTTAGGGAAAAAAGATGTAATTCACCTAAATGGTTTGCCCACAATTGTGCTAAAGTAACAGAACATAAAACAAGAGCCTATAAAACTTATATAAGGACCAAAAACAGGGAAGCCTTTAACTATTATAGAAATATCAGAAACCATGCCGAAACTATTATCAATTTTTTAAAATCAAACTTTCTCCATAGACAAGCTAAAAACTACTAAACAACCCAAATGATAACAAAATATTCTGGTCTGCCCTTAATTCATTCAAAACTAACTTGACTACCACCTCTTCCATTCCATCTGTACAGTCCTCCAATGGAAATCTAGTAAGTGACCCACACGGAAAAGCCAACCTTCTTGTTGACATTTTCTCAAGAAACTCAATGCTAAATACAGAAAATCACAGTATTCCTGTACCTGATTTTGATATCCCTCAAATACTTCCTTTTAAGATTCACACCAGATATACAAACTGTATTACAGAATCTCTCAGTAGACAAAGCAACTGGTCCAGATGAAATTCCTCCAGTAGTACTTAAAAATTGCTCCTCAGTGTTGGCGCCTGTATTGGCAAAAATTTTCCGCTTATGCATCTGTACTTCAAGTTTTCCAGCCTCTTGGAATTAAGCAAATATCCATCCTGTTCCCAAAAAGGGGGCAACCTCTGATCCATCAAACTATAGACCAATCGCAATAACTTCCATTCTCGGTAAAGTTTTTGAGACACTAATTGACAAACACATAGTCAAGCATCTAGAAATCAATAACATAATCAGTAATCGGCAGTATGGATTTAGACAAGAACATTCAACTGTTGACATTCTTTGCCTTCTTACCCATCAGATTAACAAAACAATAGATCAACACGATGAAACACACATAGTAGCACTTGATATTTCAAAAGCATTTGACAGAGTATGGCACCTGGCCATAATGTCTAAGATGTCACACTATGGCCTTGCATCACTGGTTCCTCTAATTTCTTCTTACCTTCATAATAGAAAAATACGGGTCATGGTAGATGGAATTTATTCCCAATTTCATTCCATAAATGCTGGCGTACCTCAGCGATCAGTTTTGGCCCCAGCCCTCTTTCTCATTCATATAAATGACCTACTATCTGTCACGTTCAACCCAATACACTCTTATGCTGATGACTCGACCCTTCATAGTTCTTTCACATTTTGTACCTCCTTTAATCAATCTGATATTATAAATTCCCAAATAAACACATCAATTTCTCTGAACCAGGACCTTTCTAAAATTAATCAATGGGGACAATCATATCTGGTTTCATTTTATGCTCAGAAAAACAAAATACATTAATTTCTCCAAAAGAAAGGATCCCTCAGACTCTCGCATAATTTTAAATGATGTCAGTATTCCCATATCCACTACAGTTCATATCCTAGGTGTTACTCTAAACCCCAACCTAAGCTGGACAGCTTATGTTAAATCCCTTGCTAAAAATGCTTCTAAAAAATTGGGACTAATGTACAGAGTTGTGAATTCTTAACTGACGAGCAGATGGCCAAAATATACAAAAGTCATGTGCGTTCTCAGATCGAATACTGTTCACCATTGCGGAGTGGATGTGGAGCGGTTGCATTGTGGCAGTTGGGCAAAATTCAAAATAAAGCCATTAGATTAATCAATAATCCTGGTATTATGCAAGACTTTCCTCCATTATCAGGATGTAGAGATGTTGCTTCTTTAGCATTATTTTACCAATATATTTACCGTAAGTGCTCTGACGAACTTGCTTCAATTGTGCCTCCCCTTCACATTTTCTCCAGAAATACTCGGGCAGCTGGGAGCGCCCATGAACTCACATTCTCCCCCGCAATGTAGAACCTCTGCTTATCAAAATTCATTTATCCTCAGAACTACTACTCTCTGGAATTCACTTCCTGGGAGTTGCTTCCCACAAACATTTAATCCATTTTTATTTAAACCCAGTTATAAATATTTTATGAATGGAGGATGCCTTAGGATATGGACTTTTATTTCCTTTATTTTTACTTCCTCCATTCAATATTTATATTTAAAAAAATAAGTAAGTGAAGGAGCATTGTGTAGCTGTGGGTGTGATAGAAATACACTGAAGTGGTTTGGCCATGCGGAGAGGATGGATAGTGAGAGACCAACTAAGAGAGTGCATGTGAGTGATGTGGAGGGTGGGGAAGGAGGGGGAAGCCCGAGGATGAGATAGAGGGATGGAGTGGAGAGATATATGACAAAGGAGGTGAAAGTTGGGGGGAAGCAAAATGGTAGGGTCAGAGCGATATGGTGGCGATTTGTTTGTGGTTTCCCCTTCCGGGATTAATGCGTCTGGCTATAATTTCTCAAGCATATATATATATATATATATATATATATATAATATATATATATATATATATATATATATATATATATTGTTACGCTGTCCGCCTGTCCTTTCCCACGGGTGCAGCCGTTACAGCTGGGCTAGGGGATTATGCAGTATATATCCGTGTCATTCGCGGAGTTTAAATTAGCGAGTGTTACAAGTTCTTTTGTTTCTTTCGTTCCTGCCACTGAGGGCAATTTTATTTAATACCATGCTGAGAATGCATTTGATTATTTTGATTGTCTTATGTGAGCTACCAGTATATTTAATGATGTTTTGCTTGCATTAGAAGTACCAATTCATTGTAGAGAGAGAGAGGGGCACGAATTTAAGTTCCCTGTTAATTAATCTGATTCATGCGTTCGCGCTTGACTGCACACGAGCCTTGATCAAGTGCAGTATCTTCCCAGCCAGCTTCAGTATCGGGTGGTTGTACACTCTCTCTCTCTCTCCCTAGTCATTTTTATGCCGAGCTGGCGTTTTCATTTAAGTTTATTTTTATTCTTTTGTTGCTGACTGAGGGAAGTAGTTATTTTATTTGTTTTTGTGACCTTGTCTTTGGAGGGCCAGTCTGGCTCACCGTAGCCCTCTCGCTGCCTTAATTAACGTTCCCCAACACACGTACATACACACACACCCCTAACCCATACACAGTTCAATCCCATCTACTTGCACAAGGCTAGTGAGAACTATCGTGAGCCGTCAACTGCGTTCCCCCTTGGACACGGGTTAAGTAGAAAGTCGTCACCACCGGAAGTAAGTGGGAGGTGTTCCTGTAAACTGTCTCGGGCGGTATTATTTCCGGTAGTGACGATAGTAGGCTAGATCTATAGGTAGGCTGTTCCGTTTTACTGTCAAAGTACAGAGTGTTGTGTATTTAATATTCTTTTGTTGCGCAGTTTTTCTCTAGTTTGCGGAGTGTGAGTGCCGGGGTCTGCGTTATTTTTGCAACGCAGTGGAGGCCGATCATCTAAGGCTGCCTTGTGGTCTTTTTGTAATAGCCCCGGGCTGGCGCTACCGTAACAGTGGCGACCTCGCATCAGGATATCCTAACAGTGCCTTCTTCTTGCTAGGATATCGTTACCTTGGCGTTCTCTGTGCTTTGAGGTGAAGTTGATGTGTGTGTAGTTTCTCAGTCAGCATTAGTATTTCATTATTTAGTACTGCCATTGATTTGTCGCCATGGAGTCACGCGTGTCTACACCAGATCGCGTACGTGCTGAGTCACCTGTGGATATGAAAAATATGGAACAACGAGAGGCACATAGCAAAGGTACTCCCCGTGTGAGCCCTGAGTTTGACTATGGTGCTGAGCTGCCTCGTTTCGCTACCCCACCATTACCATCTATGATGCCGCCGAGCCAGTTTAGAGCAGTTCCCCCAGGTATGTCTAGTGTTTTCCCTGGAGCTGTTCATTCCACTCCCATATACCCTGGAGTCTTGTCACCGGAGGCTCAGTTGCAGTTGGAGTTGAAAAAAATGGAGATGGAAATGCAGCGTGCAAAAGAAGAGAGGGAGATGGAGATGCAGCGTGCAAAAGAAGAGAGGGAAATGCAGCGTGCAAGAGAGAAAGAAGAGAGGGAAATGCAGCGTGCAAAAGAAGAGAGGGAGATGGAAATGCAGCGTGCAAAAGAAGAGAGGGAGATGCAGCTGGAGATGCAGCGTGAAAAAATGCGATTTGAGCTGGAGAAGACTCGCTTGGAGGTGACTGCTAATAGACCAACTTCAGATACCCAAACCTCAGGCCGTGCAGAGGATAGGGAGAGTTGGTTCTCAAGGAGTCTATAATTAGTGCAAGCATTTGATGAGTTGAAGGTGACAGAATGGTTTGTCAGGTTTGAAAAGAAGGCTAGGGAGTTTGAGTGGCCCAGGCAGCGCTGGGTGGGCTTGGTATCTAATGTGCTGAAGGGAAAAGCTTTGGAAGTGTATAATAGGTTGAGCCCTGAGGATGTAGATGATTATGATGAATTTAAGACAACCATCCTGAAGGCATATGAACTTAGACCAGAGGCTTATCGGTTGTTGTTCCGTGGTGCTCGGAAAAGACCTGCTGACACTTATATGGCCTACGCCAGGTATCTGGAGGAGAGGTTAGACGAGTGGTTGCTGAGTGAGAGCGCCACTTCGTATAACGATGTGCGTGAACTGCTTTTGATGGAACATTTTACCAACATGGCTGACAAAGAAATTGGTGTTAAAATTAGGGAGAAGAGATGTAAGACCTTGAAGGAAGCAGCGACGTGGGCTGATGACCGGGTGTTTGCCTTGCGGAGTATGGGGGTCAAGTATGCTAATTTTCAGTATTCCAGGGAGAGGACTGTGAGTGGCCCTGCCTGGGATAAATCTCCCGTGAATCAGTCCAAGGGAAGTACAGAGGAGAAAAAGAATTCAGGGAGAAAGAGCCCTGTGTCTAGTTCGAAGCTACTTTGTTACTTTTGCAGAGTGGGCACATCAAGCCTAACTGCCCTAAGTGGAAGGCCTCCCAAAATGCCAAACCAGTGGCACTAGTTGTAGGTTCGAGTCAGGTGAACGAGAGGAGTTGGGAGAGTGGTAACGGTGAGGGAGAAGTCTGTGGAAAGCTGGAGTGCAGCCGGCTGTGCTCACTGCCAGCTCAGGCTGAAAAAATTACCCAACATGCTACGCCACCTCCGGATGAACTGCTTCAGAAATCGTCCCTAGACTGGTGTAAACCTTTTATGTGTCACGGCACAGTGAAAATTCATGGGATCAGTTATCCAGTTACTGTGGTTCGTGATACCGGTGCACAACAATCTGTGTGCAGAAACCTGACTGGAGGGCCTGTAAACTCAGGGAAGTATGTGCTGTGTAGAGGCATGAACGCAGATGAATACTATGATTATGTTCATGTGGAACTCGATTGCCCCATTGTTCAGGCTGCAGCTCAAGTAGCTGTTGCTGATGTAATGCCAGTAGAGGGGGTTGATTTTCTGCTGGGGAACGACCTGGCTGGGGAGAAAGTATTTCCATCTCTTCCCCCACCAGTTGTTGTGGCAGAGAAGTGTTTTGACGCCCCAGAAATTGGTATTGAAGTTGATGCAGAATTGGAAGCCATGTTCCCGGTTTGTGCAATTACAAGATCTATGGCACAGGTTGCAGCCCGGGAGGAAGAACTGGTGAAGTCACAGGTTCTTGGGGTCGACTGTGATGAGGCAGGGCCACTAATGGAGGAACCTAGTGAGCAGAGTGTTGCTGGGGTGGGTGAGGAGAGTGGGAATGTGTGCATGGGCGCCGCCCCACTTTCCACTCAGGACACTAGAGGTGGTGTTGAGTGTGTCTGTGTGGAGACTGAACCCAGCCCATCGACTGAATTAGGAGGATTTCAGGACGCTGGGGTCGACTGCGAGGATGCAGGACCTCCGTCAAACGCGCCTGAGGAACAGAGTGTCACTGTTGAGGGTAGAGGTGATGATGTCAGTGTGGAGTCTGACATTCCTCCCCCTGTCGAGTGTACTAGAGGTGACGCTGAGATTGATCGCCCTTCGCAATCCAGTGTCCCGACCAGTCCCTTATCTCAGTTCTCAGTAGAGCTGGCGGGTGTTGGGCCAGCAGAATTGAGGGTGAAGCAACAGGAGGATGTAACATTAAAGCCCTTGTTTGCTCGAGTAGGGGAAGAAAGAAGTATGGAGTGTGGTAAGGAGTTCCTGATTAAAGACAATGTTTTACATCGCCGATGGACGCCCACTGGCGCCACGGTGGATGGAGGAGTGGGTGAGTTAGTGCAGGTGGTGGTGCCTGTGCAGTATAGGGTGCCGTTAATACAGTTAGCACATGAGGGACCTTTAGCAGGTCACTTGGGAAACAGGAAGACAGTGCAGCGCTTAAGATATAACTTTTGGTGGCCAAGTATGCCGGGACAAGTTGCTGCGTACATCAAGAGCTGTCACACGTGTCAGATAGTGGGCAAGCCTAATCAAGTTCTTCCTGTGGCCCCTTTGACTCCCATTCCTGCAGTTGAACCTCCGTTTACCCGGGTAATCATTGATATCGTGGGCCCTTTACCTCCTACTTCTGCTGGAAACAAGTATTTGTTAACCATAATGGATGTTACAATGCGATACCCAGAGGCTATACCAATCAGAAGCATGCAGGCGAAGTCAGTAGTCAAGCAACGTATCCTGTTCTTTACTCATTTTGGCCTGCCCAAGGAGTTGCAGTCAGACCGTGGAGTAAATTTTACATCTAATTTGTTTAAGCAGACAATGACAGAGTTGGGCATCAAATACATTTTGTCCAGTGCCTACCATCCGCAGTCACAAGGTGCCCTGGAGAGGCATCATCAGACCTTAAAGACAATGCTGCGCACCTTCTGCTATGATAGTGGAAAGGATTGGGATCTAGCGGTACCCTTTGTTATGTTTGCAGTGAGAGAGGTACCAACTGAGTCGTTAGGGTTTTCACCCAATGAGTTAGTGTTTGGGCACAGAGTTCGTGGTCCCTTGGATGTGGTGCGAGAGGCCTGGAGTAACAACAAATCTGGCAACCAGGAATCCATGCTTGACTATGTCTGCCGCACTCGGGAGAGACTGCATTGCTCTTTAGAGCTTGCCCGTGACCATCTAATCGGGGCTCAAGCGAAAATGAAGGCTCATTACGATAAGAAGGTAAGAAAGTCGTGAGTTTAAGCAAGGAGATGAAGTTTTGGCACTGCTGCCCATGCAAGGAAAACCTCTGGCGGCTAGATTCAGTGGTCCTTATATTGTGAAGAAGAGAGTTGGGGAACTTGACTATCTAATTGTTACCCCAGATAGGCGGAAGAGTACTCAGTTGTGGCACATTAATATGTTGAAGCCATACTACCGCCCAGTTGATTCTCATTGTGGGATGACTACTGATATGTCTCACCTGGGATGTGAAGGACGGGGAAAGGAGGACGTGGCATCAAAGGAACGTGCTGTGGAGGGAGCTGTTGGTGCCGGTGATGTGAGTGGTGGACCAGGGTTACAGCCACAGTCCCTGGAAGGTGACTTTGGAGTGGACGTTGAGGGAACCAGGGATAAGAGCGCTCCTGTAGTTTTGGCGGTTGGTAGTGAGTTGGAGGAGCAGGAGGAAGTGCTTAGTCGTGGTGAGATGTTACCAGCTGACCTATGGGAGGGCAATGGTTATGCATCTCTGGTGGAGAAATTGCGACTCCTTGATCCAGTAAAGCGAGAAGAGCTGTGCAACAGATTATGGAAACATCCGAAAGTTTTTGGAGATTCACCGGGATTGACAACTTGGGCTACTCATGACATTGACGTTGGGGATAGTAAGCCTGTAAAATTAGCTCCCTACCGCATCAACCCTATCAGACAGAAAGCTCTCGATAATGAGATTAAGTATATGTTGGACCATGGATTGATCAAGAGGAGTTTCAGTGAGTGGAGTTCACCAGTTACCTTACAGCCGAAGCCAGATGGGAAGGTTAGGTTGTGTGTGGACTTCTGGAAGGTTAACTCACTGTCTAAGACCGATGCTTATCCCTTACCTCGGGTCGATGACTCCGTGGACAAGGTGGGAAATGCCACTTATATCACCAAACTTGACTTAGTAAAAGGATACTGGCAGGTCCCGCTGACGGAACGGGCTAAACAAGTGGCTAGCTTTGTTGTCAGTGGTGCAGTATATCAGTGCCAGGTGATGCCTTATGGATTGAAGAATGCTCCAGCTACTTTCCAGAGGCTTATGGATAAAGTGGTGGATGGCATACCTAATTGTGTCGTTTACATCGATGATGTCATTGTGTATGACAACAAGTGGGAGGAGCACCTTGATCATGTGGAAATGCTCATTAAGCGGTTGGAGGAAGCTGGCTTAGTAGTCAACTTGGACAAGTGCGAGTTCGTACGTGCTAAGGTCCAGTACCTTGGATTTGTTGTAGGACATGGGCAAGTGGCTCCACCTCGGGCTAAGGTGGATGCCATTTCCAACTTTGCAGCACCCCAGTGTCGCCGTGCCCTCCAGCGATTTTTGGGCATGATCGGCTATTACAGAAGATTTATTGGGAATTACTCCACAGTGCTTGCCCCTCTTACTGACTTATTGCGCAAGGATAAGAAGTGGCAGTGGACAGCCGAGTGTGAGCAAGCTTTTACTACTGTTAAGTCTCTGCTGTGCCACCACCCTATATTGCGTGCACCAGATTTTGACAAATCTTTTGTGCTGGCAGTTGACGCTAGCCGAGTAGGGGTAGGAGCAGTGTTGATGCGGCCGGATGAGGGCCAGGTTGAACATCCCATATCATACTTCTAAAAGAAGTTTAATAGAGCCCAGAAGAACTATTCCGTCATAGAGCAGGAGTTATTAGCGATTATCCTAGCCCTGCAACATTTTGCTGTCTACCTGCCCCCTTTTGGCCCTGTGATCAAGATTTATTCAGACCATCATCCCCTGCAGTTTTTGAACAAGTTTAAATTTAAGAACCAGCGTTTGACCCACTGGAGTTTGCTTTTGCAAGAGTACAATTTAGAAGTTAGGCATATTAAAGGGACTGATAACGTAATTGCTGATTGTTTATCCAGGGAGGGGTGAGGGTCTTGATTCGAAAATTTTGATCCAGGGCTCAAAATTTTCCCTTGGGGAAGGGCGTGTTACGCTGTCCGCCTGTCCTTTCCCACGGGTGCAGCCGTTACGGCTGGGCTAGGGGATTATGCAGTATATATCCGTGTCATTCGCGGAGTTTAAATTAGCGAGTGTTACAAGTTCTTTTGTTTCTTTCGTTCCTGCCACTGAGGGCAATTTTATTTAATACCATGCTGAGAATGCATTTGATTATTTTGATTGTCTTATGTGAGCTACCAGTATATTTAATGATGTTTTGCTTGCATTAGAAGTACCAATTCATTGTAGAGAGAGAGAGAGGGGCACGAATTTAAGTTCCTTGTTAATTAATCTGATTCATGCGTTCGCGCTTGACTGCACACGAGCTTTGATCAAGTGCAATATCTTCCCAGCCAGCTTCAGTATCGGGTGGTTGTACACTCTCTCTCTCTCCCCAGTCATTTTTATGCCGAGCTGGCGTTTTCATTTAAGTTTATTTTTATTCTTTTGTTGCTGACTGAGGGAAGTAGTTATTTTATTTGTTTTTGTGACCTTGTTGTCTTTGGAGGGCCAGTCTGGCTCACCGTAGTCCTCTCGCTGCCTTAATTAACGTTCCCCAACACACGTACATACACACACACCCCTAACCCCTACACAGTTCAATCCCACTACTTGCACAAGGCTAGTGAGAACTATCGTGAGCCGTCAACTGCGTTCCCCCTTGGACACGGGTTAAGTAGAAAGTCGTCACCACCGGTAGTAAGTGGGAGGTGTTCCTGTAAACTGTCTCGGGCGGTATTATTCCGGTAGTGACGATAGTAGGCTAGATCTATAGGTAGGCTGTTCCGTTTTACTGTCAGAGTACAGAGTGTTGCGTATTTAATATTCTTTTGTTGCGCAGTTTTTCTCTAGTTTGCGGAGTGTGAGTGCCGGGGTCTGCGTTATTTTTGCAACGCAGTGGAGGCCGATCATCTAAGGCTGCCTTGTGGTCTTTTTGTAATAGCCCCGGGCTGGCGCTACCGTAACTATATATATATATATATATATATATATATATATATATATATATATATATATATATATATATATATATACACTTAGATTGATATAAAGACTATCATCCTAGGAATGATTGCCATCCCAGCCATACAAGCATTACTCATGATCACTGTCATCCGATCAAACCCCATTACGTCACCGTCATAAAAACTCCTTTACCCATTCATTGTCATGGTCATCGTCATCCCATTACTAATTCTCAGTAATCATGTCTGCATCAAAATTACACGTCTCACACTGATCATATCCCTAGCGAGTGAGGATACAGTACAAGCATGATATCCCTTGAACAAACACTACATTCACACCTCTCCATCTGCGCCTCCCTTCATTCACTTCCCTCAGACTAGACACCCACCATTTACTTGCGCGTAGAAGAACTAACGAATATGCAGGAGGGGTGGGATAGTCAGTGGAAGCAAATACTGAAATGTAGAACCCTGATGGAGGACTTTAAGTGACAGACTAATATATCTCTTGCTGAAAAGGTGAATTAAGCACCCGATCTTCGGACACTGTAAAGTAGCATGACACTCTGTTCTGCAAACTACTACAGTGATACTCAGGTGAAGTATTAGTACTGCACGATTTCTGATTCTCTGCGACTTAGTGGTTATGGACTCAATGGGGGCCTGATACTGCAAGATATAAAATTATTCAGTTATGATTTGGTAGTGTGGCAATTACACACCAGTCAAGGGATGTAAGAGTAGTTTCTCTGGTTTTGTTAGAGTTACATGATTAGAAATTCGTGTCAAAATGAATGATATATAGTCTTTAGTGTCCGTTACGTTATTCCATAACTAATCATCTCATAAAGCACTTGCTTCAAACCGTTGTGGGTTTCTAGGCAGGAATCTGGATCGGTTAACCTGCAGACTACAGTAAATTATAAAGCTGTCTTCTACAATCCATATTTCCTTTTTTGCACAAATTCCAGTATATTAAGAGGAGTGTGTTCTGACATTGTCAAGAAGACGGATCATAAAACTGGCATCGAAGACGAATTTCAAAGACGGATATTTAATTACAGTCTGATTTTCTGGGTCCCTTATTTCTACACATAATACAAAAATAATGAATGGCCCGGATGGCTTGCGATGGGTATAGATATTGAGGCGTTACATCCTTGGTGGTTTATGCGATAGCCTTTAACTGTGCTCGTTCGGTTTTACTGAAGCCTTGATGTACAGCCATATTTGCTGTGAGGAGAGAGAGAGAGAGAGAGAGAGAGAGAGAGAGAGAGAGAGAGAGAGAGAGAGAGAGAGAGAGAGAGAGAGAGAGAGAGAGAGAGAGAGAGAGAGAGAAATAACTTGAAATGGTACGAAACAGTCCTAGGTGTTATTGGATGAAGAAAATTTGTGGGTAGGTACACACACACACACACACACACACACATACACACATACACGCATATATATATATATATATATATATATATATATATATATATATATATATATATATATAAATCTTTAATTTCCAAACTGCCCTCTTACGGTTTCTATCCTTCTATCTGTGCCTTCATTGCTAGCTTCCTTTCTGGTCGTTCTATAGCCGCTGTTGTAGACGGCCATCGTTCTTCTCCTAGATCTATCAACAGTGGTGTTCTTCAGGGCTCTGTCCTATCACCAACTCTCTTCCTTTTATTCATCAATGACCTTCTAAGCTATACATCTAACCCTATCCACTCATACGCTGATGACTCCACCCTTCACCTTTCCATTCGGTTCCCACAACGCCCATCTCAGCAGTTACTTCAACAAACAAGGGATGAGGCTATGGCACACCTAATGTCTGACTTGGCTCGTATCTCTGACTGGGGTAAAAATAATCTCGTTGTTTTTAATGCATCTAAGACTCAGTTCTTACACCTATCAACCCGTCAAAATCTTCCACAGGTATACCCACTAATGTTTAATAATATTCAGCTTAATCCTGTATCATCCTTGAACATGCTTGGGGTTTCATTTACTCGGGACTTATCTTGGAAAGATCATATTACATCTCTTGTAAAATCTGATTCCAAGAGATTGGGTGTGCTAAGCCGACTCCGTTCTTTCTTTACCCCTGCACAATTGTTGACTCTATTCAGGGGTTTTATCCGCCCCTGTATGGAGTACAACTCTCATGTGTGGGGAGGCTCCCCACATACAGCTGTTCTCAATAGGGTGGAGTCAACGGCTTTTCGTCTCATTAACTCTCCTCCTCTTACTGACTCCCTTTAACCTCTGTCTCTTCACTGCACTGTTGCATCTTCATCTCTTTTCTATCGCTACTTTAATGGTCACTGCTCCTCTGAACTCTCTGCTTGCATTCCTCCACCTCTTCGACGGGCACGTAGCACCCGTCTAGCAGCAAACTCTCATCCCTTTTCTGTCCAACTCTCTAATGCAAGAGTTAACCGTTACTCCCAGCCCTTCATTTATGCAACAAGTCAACTCTGGAACTGTCTCCCTCTGTGTGTATTTCCTGCTGCCTATGATCTCCAGTCTTTCAAACGCAGTGTGTCCAGGCATCTCAAAATGAACGGATCTTGAATTTGGCTCTCTCTTGTATTTTGTTTTTCTCTCGGAGGGAACTGTTATTGCGGGCTCATGGCCTTAGGTTCCTTCTTCCTCGCATATATATATATATATATATATATATATATATATATATATATATATATATATATATAATCATCATCATCATATACTCGTATATATATGCAAACTAACTGACCACAGGAGAAGTGAGAATTGCGACATTAGGTATATTACCTTATTACACCTTCTATCAGAGTGGTCTTCAAGTGAAATATATATATATATATATATATATATATATATATATATATATATCATCATCATCATCATATACTCGTATATATATGCAAACTAACTGACCACAGGAGAAGTGAGAATTGCGACAGTAGGTATATTACCTTATTACACCTTCTATCAGAGTGGTCTTCAAGTGAAATATATATATATATATATATATATATATATATATATATATATATATATATATATATATATATATTGTTACATAGCCTATGATTTCATCATCCTTTGTGTAATTTTAACGCACAGTATGCTGCATGTTTGATCACGAGCGTGTTCTGCCTCAGTCCCCCCCTTCTACCGTTATAGTAGAGTAAGTCGTTCTCTCTGTTATACTTTGCGGGATTTTCAGCTCTCTGTCCCCATGGCTTCATTTGCGCGTCCTTCTTACAAGTTGTATCAGGCTCTGCTGGCCCCTATATAATGAGCTCAATCTCTGCATCATTGCCACTTAGATCTGCTCCTCATTTTGTTCACATCTCTGTCCTCCCCTGTACAGATATTATTATTGTGAGTGCTCAAGAAATCTCCAACCATCTAGCAGCTGTGTGTAATTTGAGTATAACTGTTGTTGCATTTTTTCTTGTACTGTATAGCATAAGTTTAATTTGTAGGCCTAGTGAAGTTTGTAATTTATGTAGGGTTCTTTGTCAGTCATTTTTGATAATAGTTTGTATCTGTAATTATTTATCTGGCATTCACTGAGTATTATCTGGTATCTCATTTTATCAGGGCTGACTTAGATAAATTTACTCTTGCTAATTTCGTGTTAATAGAGGCTATTGCAGTTAACCATATATTTAACCTGTTTTTGCCATTACATTATCCTTATGAGTCCTGAATGTTTTGTTGTTAATTTAAGCATTAAACTTTAACTTGTAATTTTACCTAACTCTTTTGTTTTGAACCTGGAACTTTACGGGACAGTAGTGACTCTTAGTATTCTCACTTAGAGTGTACGTTATCTTTCTCTGTTCCGTAACAATATATATATATATATATATATATATATATATATATATATATATATATATATATATATATATATATATATATATATATATATACTCGTATGTGTATGCAAACTGACCACAGGAGAAATGAGAATTGCGACAGCAGGTATTTTCTCATATTACATCTGTCAGAGTGGTCTTGAAGTGAAGTTTACACACACACACACACACACACATATATATATATATATATATATATATATATATATATATATATATATATATATATATATATATATATATATATATATATACCGTCTCCCTAGCAGGTACCTGTGCATTACAATCCCTGGAAAGCATTATTAGACCATGGATGATAAATTTTGGGATACGACTGCCGCGTGGGTCGGTAGTTAGTAGTTCTGAAGTAAGTGGATGTCGTACAATGATTTATAGCATTGATGCCTGTTTTAATTGTTTATTATTTTATTAATACTGGAAGTAACTAAATGAAATCAAGTACTAATAATTTTTATGATGACAGTTAATCAATGGAAATATATGTACTAAGTCTATTATTGGTGACAGTTGGTGGCGACCATCATCCACTAACGATGTAGTGCCGCCTACCTCTTCCTTAATATGTATCAAACCTTTTCTGTGTCCACCCTCCTCTCTTCCTACTTCTCCCATCTTTCCTGTTACTTTTTATTGCTCTTCTTTCCTTTACAGGTGGCTTTACATTGAGTGACAAGCCAAATGGTTTACCGTAAGTCAGGAAACCAATTACAAAGCTGGGTGGTAACCGTATAATCAATAAGACGTGTTCCCTACGTGCCAATAAGTGTGTTGGCGGAGGGTCAGTGCTCTTCCGCGTAAAACAACTAACTCAAAGACAGTCTCAAAGACAATCCTTGTAGGATTATTACGTCTGGCTATATATGGATGGAAAGTTTGTATCTTTATTAAATCAGAGAAAATTTCCTCTTCTGTTTCGGCAAGCCACTATTTTCCGGTAGTTAGTTACAACACTGTCTTGTAGCGACAGTCTTGCAGTTTCGCTTAACCTACATTGAAATGGTATTTTATTGGACCGCGAATCTCTGTGTAACTCCAAAATGCTGTTGCCCTCACTGTAATGGGTGATGATGCCCCTCAGTATTTTCTGTATGGTTTCAGAGACGAATGCCTGAGAATTATAGAATCGCTACATTTTGTCGTAATGTAGTACAGAACCAGCAGTTATGAGTTTCATGCGTAAACCAGGTTCATGAATCACGAATTTGGACTCATGATTTGAATATTGTTACATGACAAAAAGGTTCAAAGGCATCCATAGGCTGCATCTATGGTAAACTATTTCCCTATATTGTCAGACTAGAAGCACACATATAAATGATAAGTAACTTCCATGTGGTAACACAGCCCCTGTGATGGCGACCAGATATAGCGCCGAAGTGATGACGTCACTTTACCGCAACAACGACATGTTGGTTCTAAATCAACAGCCGCCACAGAGGATTTTACAACATCGGCTCTTGCTTCTTTCTTCTAGGAGGAAGGAAATCAGTATGAAAATGCGAAAACCACTATAAATATATTCATATAACAACCTTCTCTTACTCTGTGAGAAACAGATTGGTTATGGGTTAGGGAAGTAAACTGCTGTGTGTTGGAAGAAATGTAGGATGAGGAAAAAGAGAATGGTAAGAATAATGGAATATTGCTTGAAATTCAGAGCTGGAGAATGGGTAGTGAGTGACAAACGAAGGTAAACTGAGAAGCGGCACCGGAACGAAGAATGAGAGAGAATGAGGAAAGAACATGGGGTGAAATAGTTTTGTTTTCGTTAGCATAGGAGTCTTCGCAGAAGTTCTTCCACACCAATTTCATTTGACAATTTCATTCTGCTAAATAAAAAAAGATATCTCATGGAAACGTACATAGTTTGCACGATTATTACCGGAGATGATAATCAGTATGTTTTGTAATATGACAAATCAGAATTTGTTAAGGATTATGTG
>NC_137053.1:14122395-14299895 GCF_032717465.1 Coenobita brevimanus | reverse complement strand
GACCCACCTGGTGAACAAGCCTACATCTTTTCTATCCTCAATGACCTAGAGCAGCTTGTACAGCACCCTACCCGTATCCCTGACCGCCTTGGAGAGAGCTCCAACATAATTGACCTCTTCCTCACAACTAATCCATCTGCTTACTCTGTTAATCTTTTCTCTCCGTTGGGCTCCTCCGATCACAACCTTATCACCTTAACCTGTCCTATCACTCCGGTACGGCCTGTGGACCCTCCAGGGAAACGTTGTCTGTGGCATTTTGGAGCCGCGGACTGGGAGGCCCTCAGGCAGTACTTCTTTGATTTTCCCTGGAATGATTATTGCTTCCATGGCCGTGAGCCATCTGAGTATGCCTTGTGCATTACGGAGGTTATTCTCTCGGGCATGGAAGCATACATTCCTTTCTCATATCCTTTGACTAACGCAAGAAAGCCTTGGTTTAATCACGCTTGTTCTAATGCTGTCCGCAACAAAGAGAGGGCCTACAAAAGGTACCGGAGCCAACCCACCCCTGAATCACATCATCTTTACGTTTCTGCCCGGAATCGTGCTAAGTCTGTTCTTCGCTCTGCTAAAAATAATTTCATCCGTACTAAATGCTCTCAACTCTCCAACTCGAATTCTTCCCGCTCCTTCTGGCACCTTGCCAAAAACCTTTCCAACAACTTTACCTCATCATCCTTCCCACCTCTTTTCTACTCTGATGGTTCTGTAGCTATTTCTTCTACTGATAAAGCAGATCTCTTTGCACAGACTTTCTCCTCCAATTCCACCTTAGACGATTCCGGTGCTGTTCCTCCATCACTTCCCCCCTCTGACTTCCTCATGGCTGACATTAAAATTTCTTCAGCTGATGTATTTTCTGCCATCACTGGCCTCAGTACTAACAAGGCATATGGGCCTGATGGGGTCCCTCCTGTTGTTCTCAAGAACTGTGCTTCTGTGCTTACACCCTGCCTAGGCAAACTCTTTCGCCTTTGTCTGTCAACTTGTACCTTTCCTTCTTGCTGGAAGTTTGCTCTCATTCAGCCTGTCCCAAAGAAGGGTGACCACTCCCAACCCTCCAGCTATCGTCCAATTGCTTTAACGTTCTGTATTTCAAAAGTTTTCGAGTCAATTCTCACTAGAAAAATTTTAAGGCACCTTCTTTCCGATCGTCAGTACTGGTTCCGTCAGGGACGCTCCACTGGCGATCTTCTCACCTACCTTTCAGACTCCTGGTCATCCTCCTATCGGGACTTTGGCGAAAGCTTTGCCATTGCACTTGACATCTCAAAGGCTTTCGATCGAGTCTGGCATAAATCTTTAATTTCCAAACTGCCCTCATACGGTTTCTGTCCTTCTATCTGTGCCTTCATCGCCAGCTTCCTTTCTGGTCGTTCTATAGCTGCTGTTGTAGACGGCCATCGTTATTCTCCTAGATCCATTAACAGTGGTGTTCCCCAGGGCTCTGTCCTATCACCAACTCTCTTCCTTTTATTCATCAATAATCTTCTAAGCTGTACATCTAACCCTATCCACTCATACGCTAATGACTCCACCCTTCACCCTTCTATTCGGTTCCTGCAACGCCCATCTCAACAGTTACTTCAACAAACAAGGGATGAGGCTATGGCACACCGAATGTCTGACTTGGCTCGTATCTCTGACGGGGTAAAAATAATATGGTTGTTTTTAATGCATCTAAGACTCAGTTCTTACACCTTTCAACCCGACAAAATCTTCCACAGGTATACCCACTAATGTTTAATAATATTCAGCTTAATCCTGCATCATCCTTGAACATACTTGGGGTTTCATTTACTCGGGACTTATCTTGGAAAGATCATATTACATCTCTTGTAAAATCTGCTTCCAAGAGAATGGGTGTGCTAAGCCGACTCCGCTCTTTCTTTACACCTGCACACTTGTTGACTCTATACAGGGGTTTTATCCGCCCCTGTGTGGAGTACAACTCTCATGTGTGGGGAGGCTTCCCACATACAGCTCTTCTCAATAGGGTGAAGTCAAAGGCTTTTCGTCTCATTAACTCTCCTCCTCTTACTGACTCCCTCCAACCTCTGTCTCTTCGCCGCACTGTTGCATCTTTATCTCTTTTCTATCGGTACTTTAATGGTCACTGCTCCTCTGAACTGTCTGCTTGCATTCCTCCACCTCTACGACGGGCGCGTAGCACCCGTCTGGCAGCAAACTCTCATCCTTTTTCTGTCCAACTCTCTAATGCAAGAGTTAACCGTTACTCCCAATCTTTCACTTATGCAACAGGTCAACTCTGGAACTGTCTCCCTCTGTCTGTATTTCCTGCTGCCTATGATCTCCAATCTTTCAAACGCAGTGTGTCCAGGCATCTCAAAATGATCGGATCTTGAATTTGGCTTTCTATTGCATTTTGTTTTTCTCTTGGAGGGAACTGTTACTGCGGGCTTATGGCCTTTGGTTCCTTCTTCCTCGCTTAAAAAAAAAAATCGAGAGAGAAAGTGACTCTCAGTGTGATGTTACAATGAAGGAGAGAGACTGGAATTGGTGAGAGTTCAAATACCTGGGTACAGTGATAGAAAATGGGAAAATGTGCAAAAGAATTGGAAAGTACATTAGAGTGACACAAGGGAGGAAGGTAACAAGTGTTATAAGGCCTTGATAAAAAACAGAGGCTTTAGTGCTGCAGCTGCACGAGATTTACATGAAGGAGTGTTAGTGCCAACTTTAACATATGGATGTGATACTCTGGTGTGTCATGAAAATGAAAAGTCAAGAGTGAGAGCAGTGGAGATGGGACTCCTGAGGAATGTATGTGAAGTACAGAGAATGGATAGGATAAGAAATAATGTAATTCGTGAAAGATGCAGAGTGTGGAAGTCTGTGGACATAAGAATCGAAGAGTGTGTACTGAAATGGTATGGTCATGTGGAGAGAATAGAAATAAATAAAGTGGTGAGAAAGGTATATCTTAGCTAACTTGAGGGAGGGAGGAGGGGAGGTAGGCCAAGGAGAAGGTGGAGGGATATGGTGGATGAGTGTGTGAGGAAGAGAGGTATGGAAGTCGGTGAGGCTAGGGGACTGACAAAAGAACGAGCTGGCAGGATGAATGTTGTGAGAAGAAACGCATGATCAGGTTTGGTACCCTTTTTTACCGTGACAGCGCTCGAATTGACTCTAGCGGATTCGTTTTTGTGAAGCTACAGGATGTGGTGAAAGTTTTTGGCGTATCAAATAGAGCCAGGATTCCGGGGGCTTGAATGATGACTGAATGGAAGCGTGGCCAATTGGACTAGGCAAACTTGGGCTGCCTGGACGTTGCTACTCCTCTTCCCGCCCAAGGGTGGAAAAGGAGGTCCGGATGATTTTTTTTTTTAATTTTAAATAATAGAACGGAGGAAGGAAAACAAATGAAAAAAAAAAAAATCCATTCACCAGATTACTGGTGTCCTCTATTCATAAAATATCTGTAACAGTTAGACTTGAGCAGCTGTGGGTTGAAATTTGGAGGGAAACAACTCTGGGGAAGCGAGTTCCAGAGAGAAGCAGTTCGGGGAATGAAAGAATTCTGATAGGCAGAAGTTCTGCAATGTGGCTGAGTGACATTCCAGTCATGAGCACTACCAGATGCCAGTGTAGCACAAGGGAAGGCATGGAGAGGTCGCACAATGGACGCAACTTCGTCTGAGCATTTGCCAAAAAGAGTATCTGTAAAATAATGCCAGGGATGCAACATTCCTTCTTACTTGCAGGGGAGGTAGTTTATTTGTAATGGCAGGGTCGTTGATAATTCTAACAGCTTTGTTCTGAACTTTGTCTAGTTGTTTTAATGCAACCTCTCCACATCCATTCCACGAGGGTGAGCAATATTCAAGCTGAGAGTGCACATGACTCTTATAAATTATAGCTAACTGCTCATCAGCGAAGAGGTTACGGACTCTGTACAATAATCCAAGTTTCTTTGAGGTGGTTTTAGCATGTGATCTAACATGAGAGGTCCAGCTGAGGGCATTGATAAGTGAGACGCCAAGAATTTCAATATTTTTGGAGATGGGAATACTAGTAGCACTGAAGGTAATGTACGAATCTGGCAATATCTGTCTCTTAGTAAATTGTATATATTTAGTTTTACTATCATTAAAAGACACAAGGTTGTTTTGTCCCCATTCACTGATCGTAGATAGGTCTTGATTTACGGAGATGGCTGTACTGAGTTGAGAGGTAGAGATATTAGACTTTGTAAATGAGTGTCTGAGCGTGAATGAACTATGTAATGTCGAGTCATCTGCGTATGAGTGGATGGGATTGTGAGTGACAGATAAGAGATCATTGATATGAACCAGGAATAGGGTTGGTGCCAGAACTGATCCCTGCAGCACACCGGCGTTAATTGAGTGGATATTGGAATATACATCATCTACTTTTACTCTTATTTTCCTGTCACTAGATATAAAGAAATCAAAGGAACAAAAGACGTTAGTCCATAGTAAGGGAGTTTGGACAGCAGGGAACGGTGCCATACTCTGTCGAAAGCTTTAGAATTATCAAAAGCTACTGCATGAGTTTCTCCATGTAAATCAATTGATTGATGGATGGTATGAGTTAGGAGATTGAGTATGTCAATGGTGGATTTTTCGTGGCGAAACCATATTGTCTATCACTAATTAAGTTGCTGGATTCAAGATGTTTAACTATTTGCTTATTAATTAAAGTTTCAAATACCTTACCAAGAGAAGATGTGACAGCTACTGGTCTGTAATCAGAGGGGTCAGAGGAATTTCCTTTCTTTGGAATGGGTGAATGTTGGCTTCTTTCCATGAATTTGGGAATAAGAAATACGTATGCATAGTCTGAATAATTTAGCTAGAACAGAGGCAAGTTCAGGGGAACACTTTTTCAAAACAATTGGCAGAATTCCATCTGGGCCTGGAGCTTTGTTGGTAGGGAAATTATCTGGAATGGATTTTACGTATCTTGTCTTCATTTTAATTGGGGATATTTCTGGAAAGTCAAGTTCTGGTACTGGGACATTCTGGTTGGTATCGTCTATTGTAGAGTTTCTGGCAAATGTACTGGCAAAAATATCCGCTTTCCGACGTGGGTCATTTGTAACGTTGCCATCTGAAGATTTTAGTGGGGGAATGGAAGATGACTTGTTAAAGTTATTATTGAAAAATTTCAGAGTTGACCAGAATATTCTATTGTCATTAGAGTTGTTAAGTAGTTTTGATGCTTGCTTTTGAAGAAAGTTTGATTTAGCTAGATTTTATACAGCTTTTGCATGATTTCTAGCAATTTTGAATTGAGAGAGTAATTCAGATGTTTTTTATTTTAAGTAAGAGTTATATGCTAATGACTTTTGGGCTGTTGCTCTGGCACAGTTGCCATCAAACCATTTTGGAGAGTTCGATCTTTTAGTGAATTGTTGACTGGGTATTAATATATCCATACCAGCTAGTATTAAGTCACAAATGTGGGACTGGGTAGAATTGGGATCACTAGCGAAGAAAGACTGCCATGGAACATCAGCAAGATAATTTCTAAATCCATCCCAGTTTGCCCTATCAATGTGTCATCGGGTCACCCTGACAGGTTCAGAACGGGGAGGTGTGGGGGTGTTAACTAATGAGGCTTTGATGAGATTGAGGTTAGAGGATCCAAATGGTGACAGTACCTCTATCCTGTATTGATCTGGATTATTTGTCAAGAAAAAATCCAAGAGATGGGCATTATGGTCAGGATTATCAGGTATTCTGGTTGGTTGCATTACCAGCTGGGTGAGATTAAACGATTCTGCGAACAGATCGCACTCTAGACCAGCATTGTCAATCATTGCAGAATGCAATAACCATTCAACATTATGTATGTTAAAATCACCCAAAATGGTAATTTCGGTGTTAAGGGCAGGGTTAAGGTTACTCAACTGTGTGGATATGGAATCAAATACATTGGGTTCCGAAGATGCATTGGTAATATTGGTAATATTTGGTAATATTTTGACAATTTAGTTTATATAATGAGTAATCAAAACTGGATAAAGTGAAGTTTAAAATAGTGTCAACTGCATATTGGGATTTGATATAACAACAGGTGCGGCCCTTGTTATGGAAGTTACGGAGATGGTAACCGGGAAAACAAAATGGGGATATATCAGTAGAGGATGAGATTTGTGGTTCTGTGAGGAAATGGGCCAGAGGGGATATGGACTCAAGGAAAAAATGAACTGAGTTTAAATTTGTGGTAAGGCCGCGCATGTTGGTGAAGAATAAGGCCCCACTTTCATTTATTCGCTGACGAGCATTACCGGAAATGGCAGCAGTCGCTGCCGGCACAGTCGCTTGATGGCGACCGGGAGGACCCTGTGCCAGCAGCTCTACCCTGCCGGTGGTGGCAATCCAAGGTACCAACTCATTTGAGAGTAAGACTGCAGCGGCCATTACTAAAGAGAGTGAATAGAAGGTGTGATATGTTATGCGCATGTAGTGTGGTGTAGACAGTTGAAGGTAGAGGTATTATGAGAGCATGCTGGCCTACTCTCTGTGTAAATGAATGCACTGAAAATGTTCAGCAAAGGGAGATGTTCAGGATCAAGTCCTGAGGGCTGGTGAAACGGGAGCTCCAGCTCTCCCTATCACCAGCTTGCCATCCACCTCGGGAGTACTGCCCTGTTCGACTGGTGCTGCTGCTGCTGCTGCTTCTGATGATGATGATGATTATGATAATTATCATTATTATTATTATTATTATTATTAGTAGTAGTAGTAGTAGCACAGCTAGCAATAGTAACAGTAGTAGTAGCGGTAACAGTAGTAGTAGTAGGAATAATATCAGTAATAGTAGTAGTATTAGCACTAGTTGTAGTAGTAGAAGTACAACTCCAAATGGCGAACTGTATAATGTGAGCTGGTATTGACCTTCCCAATATAATTCCAAATGGATGGAGGAGAGGTAAAAAAGGTAATCGTAGTACCGGTAGTTGAAGTAGTAGTAGTAGTAACAGCAGTAGTAGCAGGAGTTGTTGTTGTTGCTGATGTAATTTCTTACATTTTATTTTTTACGTTATTTTTATGTGTACTTATTTAATACTCATTAATGTATTTATAATTTATGTGCTCGACTGCCACAAAAGATGTACTGTCATAAGTGGTTTAAAGGCTTCTCAGCATTTACGGAATTTAGAGGAGCTGAATTATAACATAACAGTGGGAATGGAAAGATATTATATACAAGCTACTTTCAGTAAGATTCTTTGTCCATACTTCTCGCAAAAGTGTTTTGGCTCAGGTCTTTATTTTGAAAAGCTTTCTCTATAGATTTCTTATTTTTGAAAGTGAGCTTCACTACGATGACGTAATATTTTTTTTTTCTGTTTACCTGCAGACAATGTTGTTCAATCCCCGAATGATGTCTAGTAATGATCAAGTAAATGAAGGCTACAATGTGTATCTAACCCTCAAGTTCGAAATGACACCCCTAATTGTAGTTGTCTATTAGTAGCAGTAATGTAAAACAAAATGTGTCTACTGGTTATACAAGTTAATGAGAGAGAGGGGTAATTAAATGGAACTGATTTATACCTGGCTGAATATTCTTTATGCAGTAAGTGTTGTATTTGATACATTTCAGTATCTTGCAACAGTTATTTCAATTTTAAAATCCTTTTTTGAGAGAAAAAGGGAGGAGTACAAAAGAATCAAGTTAATTTGGAGGTAGTAAGCACTCAGAAAGGGTATCCCTCCGCCAATGCCATTGCCTTTAAAAAGGATCCAGATCAGGGTCCGTGGAGACAGGATCCTGATCCGGATCCGCCCCAGAATTTAATCAGTTCTTTCTTGGCCCATGGAACACCTTCCCACAAAATTTCGTTCAAATCCACAGAAAATTTTAGAGATTATCTGGGGTATAATCGGGATCTGCCCACAAATTTAATAAGTTTTTCCTTAGTCCTTGGCTCACCCTTCCACAAAATTTCATTTTCATTGGCAACTTTTGGAGATATCGTCTGGACAAACCGACAGACAGACAGACAAACATAGGTGAATACATAATCTCCTCCAACTTCTTTGGCGGAGGTAACACGTGATGCCAGGCACAACAACCCTCGTCCGACCGCTCAAGATCAAAGATCATGGTGTCAAATTATAACTCATATGAGACTTCCTATATCTCTGTCTTCAACCAGTTTTGAGTTATAAATCCCTGAATATCCGTGTCCTTGAGTCTGGGCTTTCGATTTCATTGAAGGTCAAAGATCATGGTACAAATTAAAAGCCCATAAGGGACTTTCTGCGTGTTCTATGTATCTATCTATTGCCAGAAGCCTTAATCCCGAAAGGTGGCCACAAACAAATCGCCTTCATGTCGTCCGGTCCCCCGCCATTTCACTGCCCTGCTCCCAGGTCACGTCCCCCTCTGTCATATACCTCTCCACTCTATCCTTCCATCTCAACATTGTTCTCCACCTCCTTCTTCCCCTTCCACTTCACTCACATACACTCCCCTCGTTAGTCTCACGCTCTCCATCCTCTCCACGTGGCCACACCACCTCGCTGTATTTCTCCTACCGCTTCCTATCATCCACTTCCACATCACAATGCACCTTCACTTCCTCATTTGTTAGTCCCTTCATGCTCCTCTTATATAACTCATTTCCACTCCTGTCACTCTTGACTTGTGTCCTTCCAGCAAGGTCCAAGCTTTACTTCCATACATTAGAGTTGGTATCACAGTACTGTCGTGCAGCGACATTTTTCTTCCAAGCTCACTTCCCTGTTTCTTATCACTGCTTTCAAAGAACGAGCAACCTTTTTTCCTTGCTGTACCCTTTCATGCACTTCACCCTCCAGACTTCCCTCCACACTATCCAAGTACTTAAATGCACTTACATTTTCCATTTCCTCATCATCCAACATCGCTGTACATCCAGTGACTTAATTTCTCTCGAAAACAATAACTTTACTCATCCCTACATTCACCTTTAGATTCCTTTCCTAACACACTCTTCCAAACTCATTCACCAAGCCTTGCACTTCCCCTTCGTTTTCACTTAACAACACAGTATCATCTGCAAACAACAAAGCAGGGAGTTTCCAAATGTTGCCCTCTTTCATTAAAGCTGACTCAGCATCTAATGCCCTAAATCGTATCCCCTTTATAATCCCATCCATATACAGATTGACCAACCATGGAGACATGACCCATCCCTGTTTCAATCCAACATTCAAATATAATAATTCACCCAATTCACTATCCACACGCACTGCAGCCTACACGTTGACAAAAGCAAGATTCTGCAACCAGTTTCGAGTTATTACCTCCTGAATATCCGTGACCTTCAGTTTGACCTTTAAAGGTCACACAAGGTCAAAGTCTTGGTGCCAATGAAAGCCCACATGGGAGTTCCTGTATGCTGATAGTAGTTAATATCTCTATCTTCAACCGGTTTCAAGTTATAGCCATTGGAAAATCCGTGACCTTGATTTTGACCTTTCAGGGTCACTCGATTACTCCAAATTTAATCACTTCTTTTTGGGACCAGTGTCCACATGTCCTGAATGTTTCATGTGATTTCATTCAGCCGTTTTTCCGTGATGTTGCCAGCAAACAACGAAACGTTGGGGCTCGTTAAAAAAAAAAAAAAAAAAAAAAAAAAAAAACTCGGCGGACTCCGTTCAGGGCGAGGTACTCGTAGATATACAAAAGCAGTGTTGGAAGGAATGAAATCAAGTATCGATTGCAGGCCAGTATTTTCCTTTGTGGTGACCACCACTTCAGCGTCTGGAAAGAGTTAACATGACTAACATAATATTACTAGGTTCCTGTGACTCCCTTTTTGGATAATAAAGTGGTCTTTGGATGGGTGTAATAGAATACTAAAGTTGTGCCGACCATGAGAGGGTTAAACAACTATGGTAGAGATATCAGGTAGTTTACAGAAAAAGAAAGAAAAGGAAAAGAAAAAGAAAAATCTGTATGGTTCGTCTAAACTCCCTACGTGTTTCAAGTATTCAATTAAAAATTAAATATATCTGTTAAGGCAAGGAATTAGTTCTTCATAGATTATGAACATTTACCGGTACATTTACCTCTTATAGTCACTGTTTCAGGTTATCCAAGGTACAAAGAAATTAAAATAGAGTATATGAAAGAAGTTATGAAACAAGGGACATTTTTTAGATGTGGCATATATTTTTTGTAAGGAGCATAAACTCTCCTTTTTTGTGGTTTGTGTACAATAATTATTTACAAAGAAAAGATAAATATTCTCATGGCCCTTCGTGTCACTCCCAGATAAATAACATCCTCTTTCATTTGCAGCAATATAAAAGATTTGTGTAATCTACAAAAGGGTCACTGACGATTGTATTAATAATATCAGACTCCTTTACTCAGTCTGGGAATAATAAAATCGTCTGTCGTTTTCTGCAGTACTGAAGTTGTTCCGAATATGAGACAGTTACAGAAAAAAAAAAAAAAAGAGGAAGAAGAAGTAAGGGTGTCATAATAATTGTTACAATAGATAAAAATGCGTAAGAGATGAGGTGAAGGGACGCACTAAATGGTATGGTAGAAGAGACGGGGAAGGGATAAACTGAGAAGGAGGGAGAATGACAGAATGGCTAGGGAAGAGTATGAGATACTCGAAGGGAACGAGAGTAAGTGAGGGGCGGGGGATTAGGGATGGAGTACAAAAGATAGAAGCAGGCTCAAAAGGGAAAAGAAATAAAAGATATCCTTGGAAAGTGACGGGATTTTTTAAAAAAATAGGCAAAGAGGCTAAGTAAAAAGAAAACAGTCACCGTAGAATAAAGGGGTCAAGATAAGAATAACTGACAGTGTACATCGTCAGAAAGGAAGAGGGGTTGTTGATGACAGGAAAATGCAGGCATAGGGAGGGAAAAGACGAAAAATACCAATGAAACATTCACTTTTACCTTATGCAAAAAGGGATTGGTCGAAACTTAGGCAAAAAAGTATTTTTTTTTTCATATTGCATGAAGCCTTGTGAAGCTGCAGCCAAAAAAATAAAAAAAGAAACACTTAGCCAAATGATGAAAATCACGAGTGTTTTAAGTCTGAGAGTTCATTTTACACCAAGACGAGGATTAAAGTCCTTCACTTTAAAAGTTCATGAAGGATCTTAAGGGCAAAGTCTGGGTAGGAGGAGCAAAAGGAGGTCAAGGGGAGGAGGTCACTTTGGAAGAGAACAGGGGCTTGGCTGCTGCTGTATAAACTTGGGGCTGTGTTTTATCTTGAAGTTTGATAATCCGTCTTAGGGGAGTGCTTCATCAGTTTGCATTCGCGCGCGCGCATGCGTGTGTGTGTGTGTGTGTGTGTGTGTGTGTGTGTGTGTGTGTGTGTGTGTGTGTGTGTGTGTGTGTGTGTGTAATATGTCACCACGGAATATACTGTACTGTATGTTTAATATTGTTTCAGTAGCCTCTTCTGGTTATTAGTAACCGAAGACGAAACACCGTTACGTGTGATCTGACATATCTAAGTACAGTGAAAGAATGGTAATGCATGAAGGAAGAGCGAATGAAGGAATGGAGGATTGACAAAAAATGAGTAAAGGCCAACTGGCCCCCTTTTTGACGCAGAGTCACATGTCACGACCGTCATGCTAATACCCACGGTCCATATTATGTATATGCTAAGACTGTCTCAGAACTGGGGGAATGGTATTATCGCGAATGTTTTCGTGACATATCGACTGGCCTTGTAGAGGATTTGATAGGATAGGTTTATCAAAATTAGACACACCAAAAAGTTCAGTGCCCCAGCGTGAGATAGAACTACTTCAAACAACCCACCACCTCTCTAAATACTTAGTCTGACTGTAGCGACACAGTTTCTCTCTCTCTCTCTCTCTCTCTCTCTCTAACAATACTGGGCAGCTGCGAGCTTTCTTCACCTGAGTAAAATATTTTGGCCTTACTTGGAATATAAGACAAAACCCTCAGTTTATAGTAACAGCTTTATTCAAGATTATATGTAATCCCTAGAAAGTAGTGGTCTTTGGTTGTCGCTGTTGTTGTTGTTGTTTTGTAAGTAAAGGGTAGGTCATAGCATTTACTGACTTCTATATAAAGGTGCCCCTGAAAATAGGTCGAATAGGTTATAGGCTGCAAGAAAAAAGCATCACAGCTCGCCGCTTAAATGAAGGAGTTGACCACTTTTGCTGTGACGGTTTTCGCAGGTAAAAAAATAAATAAATAAATAAAGCTGGAATAAAGCACTTGAATGACTGACAGTTTTGAGCCCAATGTTTTCCTTCTGCCACTTTCCATACAGTTTAAAATCTGCTGTTATATTTGGGTGGCATTTAGTTTCGATAAGGTATTGTAAAAATAAGAAATAGTGGAATTTAATTTCAGACACCAGAGAAAACTTTTGCACTGTTCATAACATATTTAACACTATGAAAAGTAAAATAGCATGTAATATGAAACACCTTTTAGATTATAAGTGTAACTTTTTACCAGATGTGAAAGTACACTTTCAGTTAGCTGCGAGTCCATGCAACATTTTTTGAAGTTCACGTGTAATCCAACCTTTCAGTCAGTGATTACAAACCATTAAGGAACAGCAAATTTATCGCTTTTCATCTCATAGTTTGCTTGATATATTTACAAAATAATGCTGATTTTGACTGTGGTATATAAAGGAGAGAATACTGAAGGGGAAAGGTGAGAAAAGATTAATCTTTCTGAAGAGTCTGAGGAAAGTGTGGAGGAGTTTTATCACTGGGGACATGAAATATGCTGAGGGTGGGGCTGTAGTTAGTTCGGTAGCAAGGGTTAGGAGTGGTTGGAAGAATATAGAGAAATGTTGCCTCTCCTGACAGTGAGAGGATTTTCCCTCCATGTTAAGGGGTCCTTGTATGCAGTATGTGTTTGGAGTATAATGATGTACAGTAGTGAGACTTGGGAAGTAAAGAAGGAGGATATTTGCAGGTTTCAATGTACAGAATTTACAATGTGACCTTGAATGACAGGGTGGGGGAGGAGGGAGCAGGATTGCGAATGGAGTGCTGAGAGGAAGGATGGGGCTTGAATGTATTAATGACGCAATGTGATGAGAGAAGAGGACTGAGATGGTTTGAGCACGTGGAGACGATGAAGAATGACATCTGAGTACAGTGAGTGAGAGGCATGAACACTGAGAGTAAAGTTGCAAGAGGCAAACCGAAAAAGGCTTGGGACGAGGTCAAAGAGTGTAACCTCACGGATAAAAGAGTGAATAGAGATGTTACTAGAGACGGGACATCATGGACAGACACGATTAGGTGAACAAGGCCAACGTATGCATGCATGTTGGTGCCATTACAAACCAATGAAAGAATTATACTTTGAGCTTTCCCACCTCACTCTCATTTCATGCTTTCATTAGGCTTCTTTTAATTCACCGTTTGGACAGAATGTTTTATAATCTAGTACATCATATTTTACAGTAGCTCGGAAAAGAGGTTTATCTATGTCTGAAGTTAGTGTGCAAAATCAGTGCAATCTAAAATGCCATATTTTGCCTCCGTGTGTTTCTTTATATAATGTGTGTGTGTGTGTGTGTGTGTGTGTGTGTGGATATATATATATATATATATATATATATATATATATATATATATATATATATAAATTTACTCTTGCTAATTTCGTGTTAAAAGAGGCTATTGCAGTTAACCATATATTTAACCTGTTTTTGCCATTACATTATCGTTATGAGTCCTGAATGTTTTGTTGTTAGTTTGAGCATTAAACTTTAACTTGTAATTTTACCTAACTCTTTTGTTTTGAACCTGGAACTTTACGGGACAGTAGTGATTATTAGTATTCTCACCTAAAGTGTACATTATTTTTCTCTGTTCCGTAACATAAATTTGGCGACATCGCCAGGATACGAACCTGGAATCTTCCGATTTTTGCATACTCAACATGGGATTGCTTATCTTGCTTGTAAGTTGTCCTAAATTTTACTCTATAGGTTTCAGGAACAAGTTCATAGGCCTTAAGAATCAAGCTCTTAACTACATCATAATTATCAGATTGATCCTAAGGCAAAGATGCATAAGTTACTTGAGCTTTACCGATGAGAACAGTTTGAAGGAGTACTGGCCAATACTTTTTGGGCCAATTAAAACCTGTAGCTACCCTCTCAAACAACTGAAAATACTTTGTTAAGTCAGATTCATTAAAAGGAGGGACAAGTTTAACATTTTTAGCCACATCAAAATCATCAGAGCTAGATGATCCAGTTCCACCTTGTTTCATGCTAATTTCGTGTTAATAGAGGCTATTGCAGTTAACCATATATTTAACCTGTTTTTTGCCATTACATTATCCTTATGAGTCCTGAATGTTTTGCTGTTAGTTTGAGCATTAAACTTTAACTTGTAATTTTACCTAACTCTTTTGTTTTGAACCTGGAACTTTACGGGACAGTAGTGATTATTAGTATTCTCACTTAAAGTGTACATTATTTTTCTCTGTTCCGTAACATAAATTTGGCGACCTCATATCAGGATATTCAGGATATTATCATAAGGATATTGCTTGATATTTTGTGACTGTTACTTATTCATGATGTCTACTATTACTACACTTGATGAAGCCAAAGATTTTTTGTCAAATGTGCAAACAGTGTTGGATGTAGAAAACAGAACAAAGAATGAACTTAAGCTTGTTGCTCAACAATTGGGAATTGCTGTTCGCTCTCATCATTCTAAAGATCAAATTGTTGACATGATGTCGATGTTGGAGACGCAAAGCCAATTAAATTGCCTCCTTACCGTGTGAACCCAGTGAAAGTTCCTCTCATCCAGAAGGAGCTTGGCTACCTGTTGGACCACAAGATGATTGAGCCCTGTCAGAGCGAGTGGAGTTCTCCTGTCACTCTAGTCCCTAAGCCAGGTGGGTCACAGCGGCTTTGCATCGACTACAGAAGTGTTAATCAGATAACCAAAACAGACACTTACCCTCTCCCTCGTGTGGAAGATTGCATAGACAAGATCGGAAAGGCTAGGTACATAAGTAAGTTTGATTTGTTAAAGGGATACTGGCAAGTACCTATGACTGAACGTGCTAGGGAGATCTCATGTTTTGTAACACTAGGAAAGACTTTTGCATGTTCTGTAATGCCATATGGTATGAAGAATGCACCAGCCACATTTCAGAAGCTCATGAATGTTGTAACAGAGGGTTTGGCAGGGTGTGTTGTTTATATTGATGATGTATTAATCTTCAGTGACAACTGGAAAGATCACCTATGCCATGTCAGTAAATTTCTTGACCGTTTGGTTCATGCTAATCTTGTAGCTAATTTATCAAAGTGTGAGTTTGGTCAAGCTAAAGTTCAGTACCTTGGGTACGTAATTGGTGATGGACATGTTGCACCACCAGCAGCTAAGGTTCAGGTTATAAGTGATCTTCCCAGACCTAAAAGTAGGAAAGAGCTACAAAAACTCACTAGGCCTACAAATCAACACCTTATGCTACACAGTACAAGAAAAAATGCAATAACGGTTATATTCAAATTACACACAGCTGCTACAGTCGTTCTATTTTATCAAGGCAGTTTGGGTCGGGCCCTCTGGGACCTCACTCTGTTAGCTCTGTTGCCACATCGTCGCTATGCACGTGCGCTCTCTCTCTCTCTCTCTCTCTCTCTCTCTCTCTCTCTCTCATATTATATATTAACTACTACTAATTGTATTTTCTTAATTTTTTCTCTTGTTTTCGACTTTTTTTCCACACCACCCCTGAGGTAAAAGTCTATAGGTGCGGTTTTTTTTTTTTTTAAATAGCTTCCATGGCGGAAGACTGACCGAGTATGACCCATCACGCAGGGCTGTCCCTCGTGTCACCACCAGACAACGTCTCAAAGGCAACGCTGACAAGTCTTATGAGATTTATACTATACTACAGCTTTTTTATTGAATTACATCTATACAGAGTGTTTAAAATTCATTTATAAGTAGTTACTAGCTTAAAATAGGAGTGAGAGAGAGAGAGAGAGAGGTGAACACAAATAATTACACGTGTGTCGGCGGCGATGTGACAACAGAGCTAACAGTGTGAGGTCCCAGAGCATCCCACCCAAACTGCCTTCATAAAATAGAACGACTATAGATGGTTGGAGACTTCCTGAGCACTCACAATAATAATAATTGTACAGGGGAGGACAGAGATGTGAACAAAATGAGGAGTAGATCTAAGTGGCAATAATGCAGAGAGTGAGCTCATTATATAGGGGCCAGCATAGCTTGATACAACTTGTAAGAAGGACGCACAAATGAAGCCATAGGGGACAAAGAGCTGACAATCCTACTCTGAACAACAGAAAGGACGACTTACTCTACTATAACGGTAGAAGGGGGGAACTGAGGCAGAACACGCTCGTGATCAAACATGCAGCATACTGTGCGTTAAAATTACACAAAGGATGATGAAATCATAGGCTATGTAACACCTCCCCACAAAGAAAAAGAAATTTTCAAAGGAAATTTCTTATTACTCTAAAACAATCTGTCTAAAGTCTAGATAAGCAATCTGCAATAACATTTTCTTTCCCCTTGACATGTTGTATGTCTAATGAATACTCCTGAAGAAGTAGACTCCATCTTGTCAATCTCTGATTTTTATCTTTAAACTTACTAAGGAATTTCAGTGGATTATGATCGGTATAAATGACTATGGGGTCAAAACCAGAACACAAATAAAATGAAAAATGCTGTAAACCCAAAATCAAGGCCAAAAGCTCTTTCTCAATAGTTGAGTAGTTCTTTTGAGGTGGAGTGAACTTCTTACTGTAATAAGATACAGGGTGTTCAATACCCTGATCATCCTCTTGCAGCAAAACAGCCCCAGCTCCTGTATCACTTGCATCAACAGCCATCTTAAAAGGCTTAGCAAAATTTGGAGTAGCGAGCACTAGCTGACTTAATAGGATAGCTTTAAGTTTGTTGAAAGAGGATTCACAGTTATCGGTCCAGAAAAATTTAACTCCCTTTTTCAGTAGGTCTGTAAGTGGTGATACAAGAATTGAAAAGTTAAGAACAAATCTGTAATAACCTACCATTCCCAAAAATCTTTGTAGCTCTTTCCTACTTTTAGGTCTGGGAAGATCACTTATAACCTGAACCTTAGCTGCTGGTGGTGCAACATGTCCATCACCAATTACATACCCAAGGTACTGAACTTTAGCTTGACCAAACTCACACTTTGATAAATTAGCTACAAGATTAGCATGAACTAAACGCTCAAGAAATTTACTGACATGGCAAAGGTGATCTTTCCAGTTGTCACTGAAGATTAATACATCATCAAAATAAACAACACACCCTGCCAAACCCTCTGTTACAACATTCATGAGCTTCTGAAATGTGGCTGGTGCATTCTTCATACCATATGGCATTACAGAACATGCAAAAGTCTTTCCTAGTGTTACAAAACATGAGATCTCCCTAGCACGTTCAGTCATAGGTACTTGCCAGTATCCCTTTAACAAATCAAACTTACTTATGTACCTAGCCTTTCCGATCTTGTCTATGCAATCTTCCACACGAGGGAGAGGGTAAGTGTCTGTTTTGGTTATCTGATTAACACGTCTGTAGTCAATGCAAAGCCGCTGTGACCCACCTGGCTTAGGGAGTAGAGTGACAGGAGAACTCCACTCGCTCTGACAGAGCTCAATCATCTAGTGGTCCAACAGGTAGCCAAGCTCCTTCTGGATGAGAGGAACTTTCACTGGGTTCACACGGTAAGGAGGCAATTTAATTGGCTGTGTGTCTCCAACATCGACATCATGCATCAACACAGCAGTTCTTCCTGGAGTGACACGGAACACTTGCGGGTACTCCTGCAGTAATGCCGAAAACTCCTGCCTTTCCTCGGGAGGTAGATGAGAAAGCTTAGTCTGGAGATCATTCATGATATCAGGATTCTTCCCCAAACTATCACTCAGGCTCATACTGCATGGGACAGCTTCACTTGCAGACTCGGGTGGAACAGCTACAGTGGAGACTGGATTATTTTCGTCCCGCCTGTGATATAACTTTAGCATGTTGATGTGACATAGTTGCTTGTTCTTTCTACGATCTGGTGTGGCGATGACATAGTTGACATCACTGAGTTTCTTCTCCACGAAAGAAGGACCACTAAACTTGGCTTGAAGAGGTTGCCCATGAACTGGTAGCAGAATCAAAACCTGATCTCCTGGCTGAAAGTGGCGTAACCTGGACTTCTTATCATACCAAGTCTTCATCTTCTCCTGAGCAGCTCCTAAATTCTCTCTCGCCAGCTGTAAAGCAGTGGACAGCCGTTCTTTGAACTTCATCACATACTCCAGCAGGTTGACGTCATCTTCCTCCGACAGCCAGCATTCCTTGAGTAACTTAAGGGGTCCTCTTACTTCATGGCCAAACAGTAGTTCAAAGGGTGAGAAGCCCAGTGATTCATTTGGAGATTCTCTTGCGGCAAACACAACGAATGGAAGACCTTTATCCCAGTCTTTCTGATGTTCCAAACAGTATTTCTTGAGCATCGATTTGAGTGTTTGATGATATTTCTCCAATGCTCCTTGGGTCTGGGGATGGTAAGCTGAAGACGTGATCTGGGTGATGCCCAACTCTTTCAGAGACTGCTTGAAAACATTTGACATGAAATTACTTCCCCGGTCTGACTGTACCTCCTTGGGCAGACCAAACTTTGTGAAGAAACCTAGCATTTTCTTAACCACGTTCTTGGCTGAGATATTTCTAAGTGGAATGGCTTCAGGATAACGAGTAGCCATATCAATCAGGGTCAACACATAAGAAAATCCTGAAGAAGTCTTAGGAAGAGGGCCCACAATATCCACCAACACACGGGTGAAAGGCGCCTCAAAAGGAGGAATGGGAACTGGAGGTGCAACCTTTTCGGTCTGATTACACTTCCCCAAAACTTGACAGGTGTGACAAGACTTACAATACCAGGAAACATCCCTGAAGATACCTGGCCAGTAGAAGTGTTTCAAAATGCGTGCCACAGTCTTCCTCACTCTAAGGTGTCCTGCCAAACTGGAATCATGAGCCACTCTAATGATATCCTGCCTATAAACACGAGGGATGACAACTTGATGTACAACCTCCCATTCACAGTCAGCTGATGCTGTTGGGGGTCTCCACTTCCTCATAAGTACTCCTGACTTTATATAATAACAAGTAGAAGCACCAGCTGACTCTTCCTCACTACAAGCAGAGTTAGCTAGACCTTTCAACTCAGGGTCAGCAACCTGCAACTCAACCAACTCTTGACGAGACAAATTATCAACACTACGCGGTACTGCCTCATCTGGTGAGTGGTCCAAATTAGCAAGAAAAGTGTCAGCTAGGATAACATCATCATCATCATTATCCTCTAAGTCACCAGTAACTTTAGACTTAGCCCTAGTGACAGCACATGCAGGGAACACATCAGGGACATCACAATCCTGGGCTGCAGCGACTGGCTCACTAGACAACTGAGGAGCTGGACACACTTGACTTCCACCAATATCATTTCCAAGTAAGAAAGTTACACCTGACATTGGGAGTGTCTCAACCAACCCAACCATAACGGAACCATTAACAAAACCAGACTCTAAATTCACTCTGCACAGAGGGACAGAGAAGTAATTATTCCCTACACCTTGTAAGATTACAGTTTCATCAGAGGAATTAACATTAGAGCCTAGAACACTGGTCAGCATAAGGGATTGGCAAGCACCTGTATCACGATATATTTGAACTGATTTCCTGTCATTACTGTCCAGAGGACTGACAAAACCATCAGACAGGAAATTAGCACATGAACTCTTGAGAGGGTCACCCACGTTACTGCTCAAAAGAGGAGCTCCATCATGAGAATTTAAGTTACCCCTCAAAGCAGGTTCAGTTAACTCAGTTAAAGAATTATGGGAACTCTCAAGGGTGGACACTAGACCAATTGACTGAATATTTAAAGACTCCTTTTTGTTCGCATCACGCTGTCTCCTGAAACATTTCTCCGTAGTATGACCAAGCTTACTACAATAAGTACATTTACTTTTCTGAAATCTAGAGGTGAAGCTGGTATTTACTTCCTGAGAAACATCATCTTTATTCTCTTTCCTGTTACCTGTACTCTGAGTAGAGGTAACGTACTTACTCTCAGCTTTCCTTTTCTCTCTAGAATATCTCTTGTGAGTGAGAACATATTCATCAGCTAAAACTGCAGCATCAGACAAATTATCTATTCTTTTCTCATCAAGATATAGGCTTACATCTTTATAAATTCACCTTTTGAAGTCCTCCAGCAAAATCATCTGCTTAAATTTACCAAAATCAGAATCCACATTCTTAGAATTTAACCACTGCTCTAACAGATCTTTGATTTTTGCATACTCAACATGGGATTGCTTATCTTGCTTGTAAGTTGTCCTAAATTTTACTCTATAAGCTTCAGGAACAAGCTCATAGGCCTTAAGAATCAAGCTCTTAACTACATCATAATTATCAGATTGATCCTGAGGCAAAGATGCATAAGTTACTTGAGCTTTACCGGTGAGAACAGTTTGAAGGAGTACTGGCCAATACTTTTTGGGCAACCTGTAGCTACCCTCTCAAACAACTGAAAATACTTGGTTAAATCAGATTCATTAAAAGGAGGGACAAGTTTAACATTTTTAGCCACATCAAAATCATCAGAGCTAGATGATCCAGTTCCACCTTGTTTCATGCGATACTCATGGTCTGCCTGAATCCTAGCTAGTTCAATTTGTGCCTGAGCCTGTATCTATGCCTCCTGAATCCGAGTCTGAGATTCAGCCTCCTTAGCATTTGCTTGAAATTCAGCCTCCTTAACACAAGCCTCCTTAGCCTGAGACTCAGCCTCCTTAGCACATGCTTGAAATTCAGCTTCCTTCACACGAGCCTCCTGCAGGGCTAGCTGTAACTTAGCTAATTCAATCTGCGTTTGCTCATTTGGAGGAGTTACATTAAACAAGCTTTTATTAATCATGTCAACAATTTGATCTTTAGAATGATGAGAACGAACAGCAATTCCCAATTGTTGAGCAAGAAGCTTAAGTTCATTCTTTGTTCTGTTTTCTACATCACACACTGTTTGCACATTTGACAAAAATCTTTGGCTTCATCAAGCGTAGTAATAGTAGACATCATGAATAAATCACAGTCACAAAATATCAAGCAATATCCTTATGATAATATCCTGAATATCCTGGCGAGGTGTTACGGAACAGAGAAAGATAATGTACACTTTAAGTGAGAATACTAAAAATCACTACTGTCCCGTAAAGTTCCAGGTTCAAAACAAAAGAGTTAGGTAAAATTACAAGTTAAAGTTTAATGCTCAAACTAACAACAAAACATTCAGGACTCATAAGGATAATGTAATGGCAAAAAACAGGTTAAATATATGGTTAACTGCAATAGCCTCTATTAACACGAAATTAGCAAGAGTAAATTTATCTAAGTCAGCCCTGATAAAATGAAAATACACTGGGTAATGCTCAGTTAATGCAAGATAAATTATTACAGATACAATATATTATCAAAAATGACTGACAACATGAATTACAAAAACTCACTAGGCCTACAAATCAACACCTTACGCTACACAGTACAAGAAAAAATGCAATAACGGTTATACTCAAATTACACACAGCTGCTAGACGGTTGGAGACTTCCTGAGCACTCACAATAATAATAATTGTACAGGGGAGGACAGAGATGTGAACAAAATGAGGAATAGATCTAAGTGGCAATAATGCAGAGACTGAGCTCATTATATAGGGGCCAGCAGAACTTGATACAACTTGTAAGAAGGACGCGCAAACGAAGCCATAGGGGACAAAGAGCTGACAATCCTACTCTGAACAACAGAAAGGACGACTTACTCTACTATAACGGTAGAAGGGGGGACCTGAGGCAGAAAACGCTCGTGATCAAACATGCAGCATACTGTGCGTTAAAATTGCACAAAGGATGATGAAATCATAGGCTATGTAACAATATATATATATATATATATATATATATATATATATATATATATATATATATATATATATATATATTATATATACGCTCACCATCCACTCACTCTATGTAGTACTGCTCCCGGGTGTCTAATCTTTCCTCTCCTCTATCCTTCTTTCCTCCCATCCTCTTCTGTCTTTCTTTCCTTCATTCTTTGCCCTCGTCCTTCTGTCTACTGGTAACTTTACACTCACTCTTCTGTCTTTCTTTCCTTCGTTCTTTCCTCTTCCTTCCGCCTATGGGTGACTCTACACTGAGTGACAAGACAAATGGTTTCCTGTACACCAGGAAACGATTTTCTACGCTGGATGGTAACCATATAACCATATTTTAGCGCCTGGTGGTTAAGTGAGTAATTACGGCGCTCCAGTCGGATTGGGCGAGAGAAGGTTTATGTCCAAGGGATGGTTTGGGTTTATTGGTCATGTAATGCCACTCAGGGATGAGTGAGGCTGGTCACTCTCATCTTAAATATCAGGACCAACTTGCCTAGCCCCGGGCTCCTACGCCTCTCATGGGGCAATTTAGGAGTGGATGATGGATATATATATATATATATATATATATATATATATATATATATATATATATATATATATATATATATATATATGTATCAAGTCAGTGAATGTACAGTGAGACTGGATGAGGAGGAAAAGGAAACTGTGAGTGCGTTTAAGTACTTGGGTAGTGTGATGAGTAAGGATAGAAGTTTAGAGCGTGAAGTGCTTGAAAGTGTACAATAAGGAAGAAAGGTTGCTGGTTCTAAGAAACAGGGAAGTGAGCATGGAATTGAAAAAGTTATTACATGACAGTATAATGATACCAACTCTAACGTATAGAAGTGAAGCTTGGACGTTGTTGGAGGGACACAAGTCAAGAGTGGGTGCAGTGGAAATGAAATATTTGAGAGGAGCATGTCGAGTCACATGGAGAGACAGACTGACAAATGAGGAAGTGAAGGAGCATTGTAGTGTGGATGTGGATGTGATAGGAAGCGTTAGGAGAAACACACTGAGGTGGTTTGGCCATGTGGAGTGGATGGAGAGTGAGAGACTAACGAGGAGAGTGTATGTGAGTGAGGTGAAGGGGGAGAGAGGGAGGGGGAGGCCAGGGATGAGTTGGAGGAATGGAGTGGAGTGGTATATGAGAGAGGTGGGTGTGAATTGGGAGCAGGGCAGTGATATGGCGGGGGACATGGCGACGTGGAGGCGATTTGTTTGTGGTCGCCCCGTATGGGATTAAGGACCGGCCTATCCCTACCGAAGCAGGGACAATACAGCCTATGTATCTCTACCAAGTGGCTTAGGCTGTCTGGTAGAGACTGTATGTAGGGTGAGAAGTGCTTGTGAGTGTGATTGTAGTGTAGTCTGTGAACCAACTATAACTGGCCCGCCTTAAGCCGATTGCGTGCAAGTATACTAGTATGCGACGCTGGTTCAACCACAGCACCTCTTATGTTCGCCAAATTTGCACGTGGCTCGGTGAACGCTTCCCAAAGTTTTTACAACTCTGGCGGGAGGTGAACCCGCGTCCACCAGCGTGCGAAACCCACACTCTACCACCGTACCACAGAGGCTCCATATCTCTCTCTCTCTCTCTCTCTCTCTCTCTCTCTCTCTATATATATATATATATATATATATATATAGTAAAATTCCATTAATCCGAACACTGGTAATCCAAAAAATCCCAATAATCCGAATTTTTGAAGAAGGCTGACAAACTCCAAAAGTAAAAAAAAAAAAAAAAATCAAAATTAAAAAACTGAAACTGGGCACCAAATGCGCTGAAGTGCCGAGCGGTTTGGTCAAGGAAGTTACATGGAAGGAAGCTTCTGTATACTTTGATAAACTGGTGCATTTCGTTGAACAAAATATTCATTACAGTGAGGCTGAGGTAATAAATTTCCATATCTTGCGAAATGAGTTCTACAAGAAACGTGCGCAGGCTGTCAGGCAGGCTGATATCCATGACTGGCTGAAGTGCATGAGCAACCAGGCTGGTTAATCCACCGATGGTTTCAGGACAATTCGCCGTCACAACAATAACAAGACAATTTGCCGTCAGGAGAATTCGCACCCAGGACGATTCCCCTGCATTCTATAAATATACTTATTATTGATTAATTGATACTTTAATAACTAATTTTCAGGGGGATCTATCAAAGTCTATGTTCATTCAGTAGCATAGGCTTTGGATATCATTTATAAGTTGCACTTTTAGACAATAATTAACGTGTTTCTACTTCGCTGTAGTTGACTTTGAATTATATTCTAGCGTCACCCATAGCTGTCTTCATTAATTTCCATTGGTACTATAACATCCTGGGTATATTTTAAAACGACTTTGAAGAGGTACAAGTATTCAAAAACTAGTGTACATCCTAAATAAACTACGACGCGGAATCATCCTAACGGGGAATCGTCCTGATGGAGAATTGTCCATATTTTGACAGCGAGTTGTCTGACGGCGAAGAGTGCTTTTACAATACGTGCTATTATTATTAACTCTGGACTTACTCTCTCTAATTCGATTTACCTGCCTACAACTGCAGTTTTCAACACTATGCATTACTGGTGAGTTAAACAACCCATAACATCTCTTAATTTACCAATTACAGTTCGTGTCTTCAGTAATACATTATTAAGTAAAAAAAAAAAAAAATTGTGCAATACGTAATGTTAATATGTGCGACATTGTATTATGAATGAAGGAAAAGTGATCCATTCGGTAAAATTTCAGTTTAAACATGAAATTAAACGTCGTAGGGGTCCCACCCCAAAATCCGAAAAATCTAATAATCCGAACGATTCTCGGACCACTGCCATTCGGATTAATGGACTTTAACTGTATCACGATATATATATATATATATATATATATATATATATATATATATATATATATATATATATATTGTGTGTGTGTGTGTGTGTGTGTCTGTGATGCATGCTAGGGTGTATGTAGGGGTCACGGAACATTTGCCATTAGTAATATCACATGCACGATTTGCTCTGCATGTCCCTGTACTGAATTCCCTTTATTTCATAACTCCCGCTACCAGTCATTTTCCCCTCCGCCCTCGCTCTCTGATTACATTCATGGCATAACCAGATTTTCCGTACAATATTTTTCATTGTTTTTCATTTTGCTAGTGTCCGGGCTGAATTACGATATATATATATATATATATATATATATATATATATATATATATATATATATATATATATATATATATATATATATATATCTTCAGTTCCTGGTTGTAAATTATGATGACCTGGTCCTTCATGTATCATCTACTTTTACCCCATCACATAATATTCGTGGATGTTTCTTTGACTCGCTGCTCATAAAAGTTCGGTGGAATTTGTGTGTAATAAGCATGCTTGTTGCTTCCTTTGGTGATACCTAAAGAGCGTCGAAGTCGATCTGAATATTTTATCATATAGGTTTCTAAAATGGGTAGAATTGTCCAAAGTCACCATTGCTGAAGGGAAAGCGCACTAAAAACGGTGTCAATAAGCACAGAGCTGAAAGAATTCGGGAAAATCATTTTAATACAAAATACAAAAGACAGCCGAGGCCATGATCAAACGATATACAGAAACGTGGACAGTATAGTACGGAAGGGAAATCACTACTCTAGAAAACACTGAGAGCTCATTCCTACGCCAACGCAAATAAAATGTTAAATTTACTATTGTGATTCCTCTTTTCTACGAGACGAATATTTTGGGAGTGTCCCGTAGCCAATTAGTTAATTCTATAGTCTTAGTTTATCCTGTAGGGCAAATCAGAGAGCACATTCCTCCGCCGACGCCAACGAAATTTCATTTCCTCGTCCATCCGGTTCTGGATCCACCTCCAAAGTTTACTAACAAAAATTTTACCCATCGCCCACGTTTCTAACAGATGTTATTGAAATATGAGAAAGACCTTTCGAAATATCTTGTACAGACACTCAAAAAAGTATCATTACATGGGGGTCCGATGAGTTCCAGACTGAACAATCCAGGTGTCTCGGTAGGGTTGAAGGAAGGTTGTTATCAAACGTTTCATTCGTGGTGTCAGTTTGTATCACGCAGAAAGTGTGACGATACTTTCTCGAGTGTGTGTACATACAGTAGACAGACAGGCAGATATGTTTCTTCCCTTAGCAACCGAAAAAATGAGATACTACGGTAATAAAAATGAATAACTGTTGCCTTGATGAGGTAAACAGAAAACTGAGTGAATTGTGGGGACTATATTGCAGCGCGGGACTTGAGGGGAATTTTCAAGCAGCATGTGGGTATGTATCTGTTTTCCTGAGCTCAAGTATCCGGGTCTGTCACAGAGAGGTTCGGTATAAAGAGAAATCATGTATGAAGTTTTTGTATTCCCAAAAACACGACGAAAACAAAGAAACCTAACCCACTTCCCCTTACCCACCACACACACACACACACACACACACACACACACACACACACACACACACACACATCTTTTTTTGTGGCACGTCATGGAAAGACATGTGACAGCATCCGGTGTTGCCGTGTGTTATGCACTTCGTGTTGCCTAGTATTGATTCTGTGCTGTGGTTGCCTTATTTTATGTGTATATTTGCCCGTTCGTTTGTCTGTTATTAAGTTATCCATTTATTTCCCCATGTACCACTGATATAACTCACCATCTGTCTTTTGTAATTTACCAGTAGGTAACACATTAATCAATAATAACCAGATAATACAGTTCTCATTCTTGGAGATAATAGACTTATCAGACGCCGAATATTACCTTAGAAAGAACAAGTCGTGCTAAACGAAATTATTCAAATTATATAATTATTTCTTTCGTCCTCCTAATCTTCCCAAAGCTTTGGATAGTGTGTGTGTGTGTGTGTGTGTGTGTGTGTGTGTGTGTGTGTGTGTGTGTGTGTGTGTGTGTGTGTGTGTGTGTGTGTGTTTATCGTCAAATTCAACTTTACAAGGCGTATGATCAGGTATATGCATCACCTCCAGTGTGCATCATTTGGTCATAAATCACTGTTTGTGTCCTTGTACTGTTTCATCTAAGTTTCATGCAGAAGTATATAGATGTCTTGCCCAGAATATTTTGACCAGCTCACTCATCTACTTTCCTTTACTACCCACCCTTAGCGGTGCGTTCGCTTCGTTCGCCGGGGATGAGATAAACCTCCAGAATCACACACACACACACACACACAAATATATATATATATATATATATATATATACAGGGTGTAACGCGACGTATGACAAAAACTTACACCAATGATCTATCATGTAATTCTGAGTATATTTTGTTCTATAAACATATGCTCTCTGCGACCCCAGTTCAGTACTCCAGCATTCGGCTGTTTTGTGTGTAAAAGCTCGTTTGCATGCGCCATTGGGTGAGCGCTTCGCAGGCGACGGGAGACGAGTATTATTAGTTTATACTGTACTATACATAAAAATCCCATATCCTATCAGCACGAGTTTTAAGAAGAAACTTTACGTAGTCAATTGATTCTTTAACATCAAGTCATGCATTCATGCAATTCTTTTGCACATATCGACTGTAATTAAGGATTAAATTCAAATTTTATGGCTTGCAAGGGAGTAGGGAGGGAGGACAGGCTGGTGTGTTGTTGCCAGTTATGTAATATTTGGTTTGTAGGATGTTGCTACCAGCATTATCATAACACCCACAGCTCATTCAGTGAAAGAACATTACCCTACTGAGTGACTAGCCTCACTTTAAGTCAGGAGTAATATTATTATTCATAACAATTTTTCTGCTGCAAGTAACAATTTTTCTGCTGCAAGTAAACGTGGCACCATTTTTTTCATATGCTGACGTGAGAACAGTGATACAGGATTGCCAATGTAACGAGTATGTTGCTAGACCTATTTTCTTGCTTCTACTTGCGGCACTAACATCTGGCAATATGATATCTAGCTACATTCTGGATATTTTTGCCATTTTTAGGTGATATTCTAGAGACCTTATCGTATTTTCTAGCGATGTTTTGCAGTGTTTATTATCTAGCGACATTCTAGCAAGTTTTCAGGACTAAACTAGCGAGACTGATGATAAAGACTTGGCAACCCTGCGTCCAGTGTCATTTGAACGGGAACATTTGCAGGGGAGGCACATACTTAAAATACTGTTCTCCGCGTTCTGTTGTTCACCGGGTTCAGCTTCATATGTCCATGAAACAGCATGCCACGTACGTACAGCAGTGAAGAATATGCAGATATCATGTATTTTTTTACGGATTCTGCGATGATGTGCTGCAGAGAGGAACACAGGTGGAGATACCCAATTGCGCCACGTTTACTTGCAGCAGAAAAATTGTGATTATTAAAATTCTTCCTAACTTAAAGTAAGGCTAATCTCCCTTTAGAATAAGTTTTTTTCACTAAATGAGCTGTGAGTGTTATGATAATGCTGGTAGCAACATCCTACAAACCAAATATTACATAACTGGCAACAACACACCAGCCTGTCCTCCCTCCCTACTCCCTTGCAAGCCATAAAATTTGAATTTAATCCTTAATTACAGTCGATATGTGCAAAAGAATTGCATGAATGCATGACTTGATGTTAAAGAATCAATAGACTACGTAAAGTTTCTTCTTAAAACTCGTGTGTACTGATAGGATATGGGATTTTTATGTATAGTACAGTATAAGCCAATAATACTCGTCTCCCGTCGCCCTGCGAAGCTCTCACCCAATGGCGCATGCAAGAGACGAGCTTTTACACAAAACAGCCGAATGCTGGGTACTGAACTGGGGTCGCAGAGAGCATATGTTTATAGAACAAAATATACTCAGAATTACATGATAGATCATTGGTGTAAGTTTTTGTCATACGTCGCGTTACACCCTGTATATATATATACCTACCTTATCCCCCAAGCACGGGGAAAGCAACAATAAAGACGACAGAAACTTGGACCCCCGCACCTGCCAGCTGTTCATTATTCTCTAGTCCACAACCGCTGTGAGTGAAAGGACCAGGTGCTTGCTCTCAGAACGGCTCGAGATGAAACACATACCGTGCCTAAAGGTGAAATTATACAGAGGCACACGTGTTGTTAAAGCATCACCTCTATTGAGCATAACTACCCGGAACAAATTAATAATACACTGTAGTAGCAGCAGTAGCAACAGCAGCAGCGGTGGCAGTAGTAGTAGTAGTAGTGCGCATGTCTAATGTGTTTTACTCCAACATATAGGAAGACATGTGTGTAGTGGCTGGGATAGCTTAAAACTGCTTTGTCGATTGCCGAGTTCCGTGGGGCTAAGCAAAAATTCAGGTCATTGAAATATGTATTATTAGGACTATTTGGATTCAAGTTGAAAAATATACCCCAAATGGATTTAACTGATTCTTCATAAAATTCATGAGGCTTGACTTTTATCGCTTCATGTTATAGCGACACAGTGACTGGCTCCTGTGTAAGAGTCCCGGGTTCAATTCCTGGCAAAAGTGTTTTCTTTATACATATGTTTATTTTTAAATACTAGTTTACAAACTACCTTCGGCGACCTATGCTCGATGTCAAGAAATGAGTCATAACTCTGGAACTGATGGCCCGACTGGACTGGAAATTGTTTTCTTTTCAAGTTAGAACATTTTTAACGGTATCTTGCTCTAACAAAAAATGCTCTACTTTGTGCCATTTGTGGTGTCTTATGGCAACAAACAAACCAACAAACATACAAAACTGGATCATTATAATATCTCTATCTATCTATCTATCTATCTATATAGATATGGATATATATATAGATAGATAGATTGACAGATATGTTTATATCTATCTATCTATATATATCACCCTTGCACATGATGATGCAATACGAGTCAAAGTGCTTGCAGTCTGAAGAGTAATCGATGACTCACTATGAAGCGATTTCCCTATAAATGATTGTAGAAACTTTTCCTGTGGCTGAAAGTGCATCAAATATTGGTGAATCATAGGTTGGGTGGCCAGGTCTGAGGGAAATATATGGCAACACTCACAAGCCTGTCACAAGGACAAGCAGCCTATTATTGGCTCAGTGTCCCCTCGGCAGTCAGGCAAGGAGAGTGTGCTAGCACGCGGCTGGCCATTTTATTCCTCATTTTCTATTACGTCACCCATCCATACCTTACGTGTATGGATGGGCGTGCGACAAGGTTGTGTGACATCAAACAACCTTGTCACATGCCCACACCAATCGTGAATTATTCACTTAGTTGTTTTTCCCTTGTACATGCTTCACTACCATCATAAAAACTCTTGACAGGACCTAGTAACTTACCATCAACACAGTACACAGTAAAACCTTCCACAATCCTTCTCTGTCTGCTTTATCGTATGCCTTTTCCAGATCCATGAGTGCCATAAACACCATATAGTCCTTTTCACAAACCTTCTCCACACTTTTTCTATCAACAGATATTTGATCTACACATCCTCTGCCACTCCTAAAGACCCCTTGTTCATCACTCACTAGGACTTTTGATATCTCTCTTACTTTCCCTATAATAATTCTTCCACATACCTTCCCTGCCACACTCAATAATTTATTCCACTAATTCTTGCATATATATCGATATCTATATCTATATCTATATGTATGTATATATTTATCTATCTATCTATCTATCTATCTATCTAACTATCTATCTATCTATATATATGGGGTGATGAGAGAAGTAAAACCACAAGTAATGGAGAGGGATGACGTTCGTAAAGAATGGTGATGGATGGAACATATCAGATTTGTTGTATGCTGATGATGCAATACTACCTGCAAATACCGGACAAGAGTCTGGTGGACTAGCGCAGAGTTTTGCTGATGACTGTGAGCGTCGGGCCTTAAGAGTAAATAGACAAAAAAGTAAAGTGATGTTAATAAAGACAGAAGGTAATTCCCAGTGTGCTATTTCAGTGAATGGAAGTGAAGCCTGAACGTTGTTGGAAGGACACAAGTCAAGAGTGAGAGCAGTGGAAATGAGTTATTTAAGAGGAGCCTGCGGAGTCACATGGAGAGACAGGCTGACGAATGAGGATATAAAGGAGCGTTGTGGTGTGGATGTGGATGTGATAGGAAGCGTTATGAGGAACACACTGAGGTGGTTTGGCCATGTGGAGAGGATGGAGGGTGAAAGACTGACGAAGAGAGTGTATGTGAGTGAGGTGGGGGGGGGAAGAGGGAGGAGGAGGCCGAGGATGTGATGGAGGGATGGAGTGGAGAGCTATATGAGAGAGGGGGGTTTGAGTTGGGAGCAGGGCAGTGAGATGGCGGGGGACAGGGCGACTTGGAGGCGATTTGTTTGTGGCCACCCCAAACGGGATTGAGGAGTCTGGCAATAGATAGATAGATAGAGAGAGACTGGAATTGGTGAGAGAGTTCAAATACCTGGGTACAGTGATAGTAAAGAGAAAAATATGTGGAAAAGATGTGGAAAGTAGAGAGAGACAAGGAAGGAAATATATGGTGCTATGAAGGCTTTGATTAGATGCAGAGGCTTGAGTGCTGCATCTGCACGAGGCTTACATGAAGAAGTGTTAGTGCCAGCCATAACATATGGATGTGAGACTATGATGTGGCATGAAAATGAAAAGTCAAAGTGAAAGCAGTGGAGATAGAACTGCTGAGGAATGTATGTGGAGCACAGAGAGTGGATAGAATACGAAATAATGTGATTCGTGAGAGATGTGGGGTGAGGATGTCTGTGGACACCAGAATACTGTAGAAGAGAGTGTACAGAGATGGTATGGTTATGTGGAGAGAATGGATAGAAATAGAGTGGTGAAAAGTGTATATCTGAGCGAATTTGAAGGAGGGAGGAGGCGAGGTAGGCCAAGGAGACGATGGAGGGATATGGTGGATGAGTGTTCTGAGGAACAGAGGTCTGGAAGTCGGTGAGGCTAGGTGACTGACATGAGATCAAGCTTGCTGGATAAATGTTGTGAGATGCGCATGATCAGGGATCTTGTACCCATTTTTAACGTGACAGCATTCGGACTGACTCTATCGGATACGTTTATGTGAAGTTACCCAATGTGGTGAAAGTTTTTGGCATATCAGATGGAGCCAGGATTCCGGGGGCTTGAATTTGAGTGAATGCACGCATGGCCCATTGGACTGGGCAAACTTGGGCTGTCTAAACAGTAGGAAAAGGTGTAGAGCTGCAAAAATATCATCACGTACAGCAAAGCTGCAAGGAGGGACGTGGACTCGGTTCCGGGACAATTCGCCGTGAAGTAAATTAGCCATCAAAACATGGATGATTCCCGTCAGGACAATTCGCACCCAAGACGATTCCCCGTCATTCTTTAAATATACTTAATTGATAATACTGTAATAAATAATTTCGTGGGGAACTATCAAGGTCTATGTTCATTCAACAGCGTAGGCTTTGGATAGTATTTACAATTTGCATTTGTAGTCAATAATTAACTTGCTTCTGCCCCGCTATAGTCGATTTTGAATTATAATCTGGCGTCTTCCATAGCTGTCATCAGTAATTTTTATTGTACTTTTTGGATGCAGTCGGTTGAGATTGATTGATTAGCTGAGAATGTAGACGTAATGTGAAGATTATTCGTGTAATTTTAGAGTATGTTGATCGATCACTTGAGGTTTTTAGGCATTTATATAAATGCCAATGTCTCATATATAGGCTTATGTTAAACGATGAAGTGAAGCATCGTACATTACCTAATTCAAGTTCAGTATATTTATATATTTTTTCTGTTAAAACCAACGACTTGATGCCTTATTTTACATTTATTATAAAAAGAATAAACCACCATCACTTTTATAACTCATATAAATCGAAAACTAATATACTTGTTAAATAAACTGATATGTAAATAAATGACGGGGAATCGACCTGACGGTGAATTGTCCCGAAACCGTGGACTCAACTGAGAGGTGTGCGAAAAACTGTTTACCAGAGAGGGGTTAGTTCATTTCCTCGCCGCAAGCGAGTGCCCATATTGAATTGTTTGTATTTCCTTTCGTATTGCTTTTCATATCATTGAGACAGATACTTTCGTATTGTGGAATTTGTCCTATATTCATAGCTTTTGTAACATCGAAAATTCGTACATCGGGTTTTTGTTTACCAAGGACTCACCTATATAAAACAGTGTATATCACAGAAGCTACATTTTAGAAAAAATATGTGTTTTTTTAGTTATATTTTACTCGTAACTGAATGCATACACTAAAACTGAATAATTTATTCCAAGATTATTGTTGGCTGGTTTTGCACCATAAAACATTATTAAATAAGGAATATATAACAGTTTTCATATTTAAAGACCTGTCATGTAAGGGTAAGGGATATTTCAGCACACCAGTATTCACATGGCTTGGAGAGGTAATTCTTTCCAGAGGTCACATTTCAAGCACTTCTGATTCTGAGTGGTGTTTGCAAGACAAATGCAGGTTTTGTACTCTAAGGATATTTTTTTTTAACAATATATGAACCGAGTTTAAAAATTATATGATTGAATTAGTCTATTATTTCCTAATAAAATTACTCCACAGTATGTGGATATAATAGTGACTGCCAGCTCCGGACTTTCTCTCCTAGTTTGCAAAATGTCAGATTTAAAAGTGTTATTTTGGTCTCAGATGCAAGGCCCTCGATGGATCTTGGTTTTATATGAGTCTATATGTTATAAAGCATTTCACTGCCAATTTTCATTCTTTTATCATAGTTTTAACAATTGGTCAACTTAACTGCTGGACTCATAAGAGAATCATAGAACAGGGTGCAACTTGGTACATATACGTGGATAATGCTTTATTAATTGTGCCTACGGACACGGACCTTTTAAATAAACTGAGAATGTTAAACAACGTGGATGATGACATTCAGTTCACAGTAGATGAAGGCAAAATGACCAAACTTCCATTTTTCGACAATATAATGAGAACAGACGAGGGACCCAAATACTCTGTGTACCGTAAACCAACCAACTGAGATGACTTTACCCACTATCTACGAAATGAAGTCTGGAGTGATTATAGGGCTCTTCTTAAAGGCATACAGAATTTGCAGTAATGAGTTTATAAAAAATGAAATTAGATCCCAAATAAAAGCCTTTCATTTGTCACTAGAAAGGTTTAATACTTGTTTGAAAAAAAAAAAAAAAAAGATCCAACTGAAAATATGATAGAATTAGGCATATACCTATATCATCCCACAAAAAAAATGCCATTATCGCTGCAGTGACACCTATTTTTTAATGGGCTGTCCTGTGCTAATGACAAAAAATAGAGAATATCATACAGCATACTTGGAATCAGCACACTCGAATTATGGTATATCAAGTGTAAGACAAATTCTACTCTGAAAAACCTTGCACTTTTTTTTTAAAGGACAAGTCGAAACTTTCTGCACCTGACTATAGGGCGAGCTAATCGTTAGGTGCCTGGCTGCTACCGTAATTAAAATGTGCAAAACAAATGAATATGCTGTGTATGCTGATGGAAAATAAACGAAAAAAAATTTAACTCAGCTGATGTTAAGAAAAAAAAAGGGGGGAGGGGATAATGTAACTAAAGGGAAGAGCTGATAAACTGAAGAATCGATTAATGGGGAAGACATTGCAAAACAATAACAATGCACTTTTTCTTGAGAGAGAGAGAGAGAGAGAGAGAGAGAGAGAGAGAGAGGCGCTAAATGATTGCTTAAATATAGAGTCAAGTATTTATTTTCAACCCCTTCACTCCAATGGCGTACTTTTTACTTCATCAGGCTATACCCCGTTAGTTAGGGGAGACTTCTTGTAGAGGCAGGGTTAACCCTTTAAGGTAACCCTACAACTCCAATACCATGTCATGTAACCCAGGGTCTGCCAGACTCCAGTCTTTAGAAAATCAACAAAAATACTTACAACACTTTATTCAAACAATCACTTGTACACAATTTCTGAAGCCCTTTTCCTTCAATTTGGTGCAAAATGTATGAAAATACAAGTGACGAAATACTATAAGGAAAATAAAAATTAAAAACATTGACAACTTTTATACCAACTGAAATTAGTGGCTGCCATACCAAAACTGTTATGTTCCACCAGTTTTCTATCAATGCCTGAGGTAGACCAATGGCCAATATATCTTCAGGAAGAAAGAGAAGCACATGTCATAATAAATAATTTTTGGTATGGAAGATATATGTGAAAAAAAAAAAAAATCACAGGTTAGGTAACCTGAGGTCCACCGGACACCAAAGGCCCTTTAGCACGAAAATAGAGCCAGATCCCTAACTGACCTCATCACCTCCCTAAACTAGTCTACTAGTCTGGAAGGTAGAGGGATAACCAGATCCCAAGACCTTATAGCAATATATGAAAAACACTAAGAAAAATAGCACGGGGTCCATATAGACCCCAGGTTACCTTTGAAGCCCATGCTTGTTATCCTGTATGGTAAATATCCCTTATGCTGAAGAATAGATTTTTGGTGGTCACAGAATTAATGTGTGAATATGTCATGAGACTGAAGAGGTTAAGTGTGAAGTTCTTTTAGCATATCATAGCACATCTGTTGACATTCGTGTCTGCATCACTCCAGTGTTGGGAGAATTTGAGGCCTTTAACTGCTTGGTGTTCAACAATCTTCTTTTCTCATACACTGTTTCATTTTCATTATTTTGCTTGTAAATTATCCAGACGTACAGGCCCATTGCGATTTATGGACGTTAAATATGCAAGTTTCATGAGTAGTTAATATTTTTTTCTTAGTAATATAAGAACCATTGATTTGGACGGCGTTAAATGTTTTGTATTATCCGTGATATTTTTACAAGATACTAAAAGCACTGTACAAAAAAAAAAAAAAAAAAAAAAAAAAAAAAAAAAACGCTGCAAACAGTGTACCTCAAATGCTTGAAACTTGATCCTTGTGGCACACGACTACCTACTGACACCCATGTATAGAACTCTCCATTCATTAGCACTTTGATCCATACCACGCAATAAGCTTTACACCCACCTCTCTTTGCTTCGTCCTTTTCCGAATGTTTTAACTTTAGATATTATTGATCTGAGTTTCTGATTATGTTGTACTATTGCATGTATCAACATGGTTATATCACGTGGGATTTTTTTTCCCCCGAGGTACTGAGATAAATATTTCGTCTCCTAAGGTCGTGCTGACCCTCTCTAAATGAACAAGGGGTTTGTCCTTAATTATGAATTTTGGAAACTTGAATGCTGCAGATATCAACCTCTTCACGTCCCTTCTCCCTATCTTCCTATCTTCAAATGATTTTATTAGGATGAGGAAAGGTTTTGCACGAGGGGTCTTTCTTAAGCTGAGTTTATTCGACAGGAAATAAAAAAAAAATACTGTGAAATATGTCACAGAATTCGATAATTTATATTAATGGTTGTAATCTGCTGCAAATTTCGATTACCTACCTTAACCCTTTCGATACGTTGGCTTCTTTTGAATGTAAATTTTGCTAATACTTGCATCTTTTATTCTGTTAAGGCGTGACTTTCCGAACCACATGAGTTATTTTTATCTTTCAGTAACCCGTTCGCAACGAGAGAACTTTTCAGACGAATAAATTCGCTTGAAGATATAAACAAAATGTAAACGTCATAGGATTGAAGATACTAAAAACTGAGGATACGTTTGTCACAGAGTTCGTCCATATTATGTTTTTAGATATAACTGTCCACTAACAGTTTATATCCCATAGGTCAAAAACTAAACATAATGCTGGGAGTTTATATCTTAACTACAACACTTCTGTGTGACTGAAACCATATTCCAGCCAACACTTATTAAATTTCAGCATCGAACGCAGATAGATCAGGTTCCTTTCAGCATTCCTCATGTTTAGCTCTATAAACCTCCGTCGTACAATACTTCTTATTTAGTTCCTGGTACCTACTTAACTTAGTCTAATTTCATTTATGAAAGAGAGAGAGAGAGAGAGAGAGAGAGAGAGAGAGAGAGAGAGAGAGAGAGAGAGAGAGAGAGAGAATATAAATAATATAGCCATAGAGACTAAAAATAAGTAAAATGGAAAGGACTTTTCCTAATCAAAAAAGATCTACAGATAGAAGCGTAAACTGAAACAAGCAGAAAGAAAAAGAAAAGGAAAGGACAAACAAAAAACAAAATAAAAGGGCGGCACCACACGGCTCCTCTGATTGAAAAAGTTTGGAAAGAGGTAATTTAGAGTAGGGCGCCACGTTGCTTGAGGAGAAAAATAGGCTCGGTGGCCAGGTGCTGATCCGAGGAAAGAAATATATATATATACTGATTGCGTTGGGACGAGAATCAAGCCGTTTAATTTCTAAGTGGATGCTCAACCCATCTAAACAGTGGCATCCTTTTCGTAATTTATTTTTGCTACCACCGATATTCAGAACTAAGGGCTACCCACTATATCAGCAGTTCTTGATGATGGTTATGTTTAACTCCCCTCCCCGCGAATTTTGAAAGATCTAGTGTAAGGCGAACAAATATGTCTGCAGAGAGAGAGAGAGAGAGAGAGAGAGAGAAAGAGATTCTATAACAATGAAAGAGCAAAGAAGACATGAAAGTTGAAAGAAATGGCAGGTGACATGTGGAAAAGACGAAACATTGCTAGATAGAAATGCTGACTTGCTGAGGTCGCTTTGATTTTGAAAATTCGGACAACCAGAAAAGGGCTCCAGGATATTGAACGATACTGAAATTTAGAACAAAAAGAAAAGAAAAAACAAAACGATTATGAGGGAGAGATCTATGGAAAAGAGCAAGTAATGACAGAACCGGTACTTAAACTTTAAAATAAACTTCCAGACAGAGAAATTGAAAGGAGTTTCTTAACTAAGAACGGGAGAGTGCATGTTAAAAAGGTAGGTACTGTAGATACAGAGAGAGAAACTTGTGTTTGAAGACGTGCGAGGAACTATTGAAATTGAAGTATTCCGATATCTAAGTAGAGTCATTTTGTTGGAACGATTTTGTAACGCTTGTGGAGTATAAAAAACAGTGTTTAGGGGTGAGAAAAGGCCTGGTTCGTAAAGTTGAAGGATCCAACTGACTTCAAAACGCCAAAAGGTATGTTCAAGAACAGTCGTTAGTGCTGCCAATGAAGATGTTATGAAAAGACTTAAGTCTGTGAGGGGTGGTGTAATATAAGAAATGTAACCATGTTTTTGAATGATATCTGAAATTTGATGGAAGGTGAAAATAGAAAATAAAAAGTTAGAGTTACATTAATTAACACTGGCTAACACGCAAATGATACGGTCCGGTCAACGTTTTCAGACCTAGAGTAAAAGGAAAGCTATATTTCGGTCAAAGGATTATTATAAGAAGGTAGCATAAAGAAAGACCAACTGAATATGAAGTGGTATACAAACTGCAACGTCATATAAAAATGGTTACGTCGATTAAAAGAGAGGCTTTGAAAGAGCACATCGATGTAGTAAAATAAAAGAGTAAAAAGGCAGAGGGAAAAAGAACATCTCGGTCAAGACCACAGAAATAGTCCCCCTGAGTGACTGATTTAGTAAAGGAGCCTAGGAGGTCAAGGAGACTGATGGTGTTAGGTGAGTGGCATGAGGAGACTGGTTGGAGATCAGAGTGCGGTGCGGAGACTGAGTGAAGAAGAGTATTAGGTGAGGGGACTGAGTGGAGAAAAGTGTGAGGTGACGTGACTGAGTGAAGAAGAGTGTAGGGGGAAGTGAGTGAGTGAAGAAGAGTTTGGGTTGAGGAGTGGGGTGAGACTGAGTGGAGAAGGGAGCGGTGTGAGCACTGGGGTGAAGAGACTGTGTGGAGGAGTGGCGTGAGGAGACTGAATGGATAAGAGTGTGGGTAGCGAGACAGCTGAGAAGAGAGTCGGGTGAGGAGACTGAGTGAAGAAGAAAGTGCGATGAGGAGAGTGATTATGATGAATGTGGGCTAAGGCGAGGGGGTGAGGACAGTGATGTGATGAGAGGAGTGAGTAGTGTGAGGAGAGGGCAAGGTGAGGAGAGGGTATGGTGAGGAGAGTGTAGAGTGAGGAAAGTGGTGTGGGAAGAGGGGGATGAAGAGAGTTGGGCGATGAGAGTGGTGTGAGAAGAGTGGGATGAGGACAGGGGGTGAACTCAGTGGTGGAAGGACAATGGTGTATGGAGAATGATGTAAGTAGAATGGTATAAAGAGAGTGACTGGTGTGCGGAAAGGGTGATTTGGAGAAGGGCAGAGAGAGAGAGAGAGAGAGAGAGAGAGAGAGAAAAGATGAGACGGAGGGATCAGAGGCTGATAGAAATATTCTGATGTCATGGGTAAGGTGATACGGTGGGAAGGGAACAGAAAGGTTAGGGGTGGGGAGGATGAGGACGGTTAAGGGTGGAGAGGGAAGGCTATACTGAGGTGTGGAGGATGGGGAGCATGAGGGAGGTGGGGAGGGATAGGAAGGTAAGGGGGTGGAGAGCGTTAAAAATAGGAGAGGGATGGGAGAGACAAGTGGAGATATGAAGAAAGGAGAGGGAAGAATAAGGAAATTTGGATAAGTGAGGGAGAGACGGTAAGAGACATATCAGGAAAAACAATGGAAAATATAAGCAGATACATAGAAAAAGACTGAGCAAAGGGAAAAAATGAGAAATTAGGAGGAGAAATGTGAAAACTTGAATATAGTGACAAAATAGAAAAATGAAAGAAATGAGAAATAAAAATGGTATACAGTGTATATATATATATATATATATATATATATATATATATATATATATATATATATATATATATATATATATACATATATATATCCATCATCCAATCCCACGTTGCCCCATGAGGAGCGTAGGAACCCGGGGCTAGGCAAGTTGGTCCTGACATTTAAGATGAGTGACCAGCCTCACTCATCCCCGAGTGGCATTACGTGAGCAGTAATCCCCAACCATCCCTTGGATATAAACCTTCACTGGTTCAATCCGATTGGAGCGCTGTAATTACCCACTAACCACCAGGCGCCAAAATTTGGCTATATGGTTACCACCCAGCGCAGTAAATGGTTTCCTGGTGTACAGGAAAGCATTTGGCTTGTCAGTCAGTGTACAGTCACCCAAAGGCAGAAGGAAGAGGAATGAAGGAAAGAAAGACAAAAGAGGGGAGAGGAAAGAGCAGACACCCTAGAGCAGCACTACATCGAGTGAATGGATAGTGAGTGCCCCCACCTACCATATATAGGGGGAGAGTGGGGCACAGTGGGACAAAAAAAATTATTGTGACTATAACTCATTTATCCGAATAGGTATTAGAAAAGTGAAATACGGGAAAAGAACTATCAACATCAAGCATGAATATGCATATGCAAAAGAAACGATCAACTTGTCTGAAAAAGATGTGGTCCGCAAAACAATAATATATATATATATATATATATATATATATATATATATATATATATATATATATATATATATATATATATATATATATATATATATATATATATATTGTCCCACTGTGCCCCAGGTGGGGGTACTGTGGAACAAGAACTGGGGCACACTGGGACATGACTAGTTTACATTAATGAAACCAAAACTGAAATCACATTTAAGGTATGCATTTTGTCTTTTTGTTGTACCACACGTGTTAGGCTTAGGGAGGATGACCTTAATGCCAGTGAGCTTGATAGAAGCAATATCCTGAACCTGTGGAAAGGAAAACTCCAGTGATTTCCACTTTCTCCGCAGATACGAAACTTCGTAGTCCCCTTCATCATCTTTCTCCTTTGTTACAAGGCCCACATAATATTTCTTAACTGTAGTATCAAACACAGCCAGAATGTAATAATTTACTTTGGGACTCTCCTTTCAATTCAGGGAACTCCTGATCGTCTTTGTTCATCTCTTCATTAAAGTCGTCGGATGAATGATCTAACAGAACTATTTCTTCCCCAGATGATGAATCCTGCTCTTTAAAAACTAATTTGGGGGGTCTTGGCTTGCTATTGGTGTCCTTCTTATAGTCTTGGTTTTGTGTAGAGTTTTGAGCTTAAGGTCTACACTGAGCAAGCGCTTCTTTCTCAGGAGTGTCAGTAGCAATCATACTGTGGGTCTAATATATTATATGAAGTCTATAATAAATAATACATAACCAATAGTTTCAGTAGTGCGTGATGTATAATATATGTAATACACATCTGTCCATCACTATGGGGCTCAGTGGGACACTGTTCCACTGTGCCCCATGTGAAATTTTGCAAGACAAAGTCAGTTCTAGAAAAACCAGGAAAGCATATGGTAACAGGAACATCCTATTATGTACACATTTAGTTGTTATACATAGGTAAATATTATATAAACTTTTTGTGCAATACGTATGATACATAGATACTTCCATACTTACAGCAAAAAAAATTACTTTTGTCTGTTGATAGAACAAGGACCTCCAGCAGAGAGGACCTGGAGCAGCACAACCCCCCTTAGCAACGTTAGTAGAGGCATTGGCCTGAGAGTGGTGTTTGGTACAAGTTCCCATAGCCAGGATTCTCAGATACCTCTAGAATCAGTGTTGGCCCACAGTGCCCCATGACCCAGTGTGCCCCACCCTCCCCATATCTATCTATCTATCTATCTATCTATATGTGTGTGTGTGTGTGTGTGTGTGTGTGTGTGTGTGTGTGTGTGTGTGTGTGTGTACCCGTAAGTGTATTTGTATGTCAATGCATGTATGTGTGTGTATCTACTTGTATGTGTGTATGTGTGTGTATGTGTGTACAGTAATATATGTGTGCTTATATGTGTGTGTATGAGTGAAAGTGCGTGTACGCGTATGTGTTCGTGTGTCCATGCGTGCGTACGTACATGTGACTGAGAGAGAGAGAGAGAGGGGGGGGGAACCAATATCCACCACAAAACCCTCTAACAAAACCAACGGAAAAGGGAAACATAAGTAAAAAAAAAACCCACCACCTGTGTTCCCTCACTCACTGGTTCGCAATAATAACGAATGAAAACAGCGGACCATGTATGAACTCCATGTTTCTCATCTGATTTAATGAAGGTTTGTAGGATGTTGTATACTCAAGAGGGACAAAAGTTTTCACCTAGAATAATAATACATGAAAACAATAGCGAAGTCAAATTGAAAGATGTTTATGACATATTGCCGTTATTCTGGTGGGTGGAGTTTCTGATGACTCTTAGGCTTTTGATTTTAATTTGAACTGGGTCAACAGCTGCACGAGAAGATCACGAGAAAGATTGAAATTACTGTTCTTAATACCAGTGTAATAATCAGATAACCAATTTTTCTTTTGCGTAATTAGTATGGAGGGTGTTTTGACTGTCATGATTAATACCTGTTGGTGAACGTAGATAAAAGTAAGGCTTTGTTATTTGAGAGGAATGAAGTCATAGCATGCACTGTGAGACTTGCCTGTCAAGAAATGGAGAATGTGAGCTCATTCAATTACATAAATGATGTAATGAGTAAGGATGGAAGCTTCAGGGATGAAATACTTGAAAACGTATAGCAGGGTAGATAAGAGTACTGGGTGATAGTTCATTTAAAGCATTGCTAAGAACAGGCAAGTGGGCATGAAAGTATGAAAGTCGCTGCACTGGCAGTATTGTCAACCCCACTCTAACATATGAAAGTGACGCTTGAATCCATTTGGAAGGACACAAGGCAAGAGTGAGAGCACTGGGAATGAGTTACGTACGAGAAACCTGTGGAGTAACAATGAGAGACAGACGGAGAAATAAGAATATAAAGTAAAGAGTCACTGAGGTCTGATGCGGATGTGAGTGAAAACGTTAAGAGGATTGTTTTGAGATGGCTTGGTCATTTGGAGAGGCTGGAGAATGAGAGATTGACAAGAAATTGTGCGTGAGTGAAGTGGAGGGGGACAGGAAGAGCGGGAAACCAAGGATGAAAAGGAGGGATGAAGTGGAGAGATATATCAGAGAGGGTAGTGTGAGTTAGAGGGAGGACAGCCAGATGGTAGAAAACAGGGCGATGTGGAGGCTATTTATTTGTGACCACCCCCTTCTGGACTGAGATGACTGACAACAGATAGGTAGATACACTGAGACATAGACTTAAAGAAAGACTTGGACGTGAAATAAGGTTTGCTTTACAAATGAGGCAGGTCGCGAGGTAAGTAATAAAAGAATTATTTTAGTAACTTGCCTTGTTAGCCAAGAGAATCAACATTTGCTTTACTCGGCACACAGAGCAGTTTTATCTGTAGCTAGGTCAGTTTGGGGGGGGGGTAATATATACGAAGACTATGTAGACAGCCAAATATGAAGTCGAAAATTAAATGGAAATAGAAGGAAGCTATGCTACAGCACCTAGTATTACAATGATATATGTTGTGTAGTCAGTTAAGCCTGTATGAGAAACGTAAGGAAAGGTAGCTTTTAATGTAGGTATTTCGCTTGTTTAACAGCTATATTTGTCATGGGGAGAGCGAAAAATTCCAGTTCTAAGATCAATAAACCGTTTGTATCAGGGTAAAGTTTTGTCTGTAAAGTCGAGAGCAGAGCAATATTAGCAAGCTTCTCATTACCGGTTAAGATTTATCTACACACAAGAGGACTACAGAAAAGAAATGTACAGAAAAAAATCTAGAAGTTGCCTGGAAATAGGGAATATACCATATGGAGACCTGAATCCAAACATTAATCTTTCGGGCCATAACTTACCAGTGACTCTCTCTCTCTCTCTCTCTCTCTCTCTCTCTCTCTCTCACACACACACCCATATCTATCTACCTATCTATCTATATGTATATCTATCTATCTATCTATCTATATATATATTGGGAGATGGATCAATCCCTTATGGGAAGGCCACAGACAAATCGCCTCCATGTCGCCCTGTCCAATGCCACTTCACTACTTGCTCCCAGCTAACCCCCCCCCTCTCATATACCTCTCCACTCCATGCCTTCATCTCATCCTCTGCCTCCCCTTCCCTCTCCTCTCCTCCACCTCCTCACTCGCAAGCATCATCCTCGTTAGTCTCTCGCTCTTCATCCTCTCAACATGGTCAAACCACCTCACTGTATTTCTCCTAAAACTTTCTATCACATCCACATCCACACCACAGCGCTCTTTCATTTCCTTATTTGTCAGTCTTTCTCTCAACATAACACCACATGTTCCTCTCAAATAACTCATTTCAAATAACTAAAGAAGCATAGGACCAGGAAAAGTGATCGCGAGAAAATGAACCAAGTTATCTTCAAAGCAGACACTGAGGAACTATTCGACATTGCAGCTAATGATGCCATGGCACCATTGCCAACGAGGAAGATTAGAAATTCTCATGCATACAACGGGAAAATGTCGATTCTTGTAGTATGGCTGGCATTGATAAAGACACCACTGCAAGAGAAGAACGGAGAAGATCCAGACTGGAGAAAAACATGATGGCAAAATACGGATATCAGTTGAAACAGCGCCAGCTGGAAGGAGCAAACACCTCAACAATTTTTGCTGAGTCCTCATCATCCTCTTCGGAAGACAAAGATGAATTTAAACCTGTTGGTAGCACTCATTCTCTAACTGATGCTCCTCACTCGAAACGTTTTAAAAAGGATGACACCATTAACATTTTTAAATCGTCAGAAGTTATCGGAGCATTGGATCGAACAAATGTTTCAGACAGTAGTGTAGCTTTCATAACAGGTACTGTAGTACAAGCATTAGGACATGATCTGTTCGGGGTGACGTGTTCTCAGAGCTCTATTCGTCGGTACAGAGAAAGTGGGAGAAAACAAGCAGATCAAGAAAATTTCTCTGTAGAAGAACCTGTTTTCGTTCATTGGGATGAAGAAGTTCTTTCAGCTATTGAAGTACATAAGAAAAATGTAGAGCGTGTTGCAATCCTGATTGCAGTCAATGGCCAAGAGAAGTTGCTTGGCGTCCCAGTGATCAAGAGGAACCGGTTAAGCTCAGGCTCAAGCATGTTTTTGAGTTGTGAAGCAATGGCACGTAGACACACATGTAAGAGGTCTGGCTTTCAACACGACTGCATCAAACACTGTCTTGCATCGTGGAGCCTGTGTTAGAGTTGAAAAGGCGGGTCACGAGCTTGTATGGATTGCCTGTCGGCATCACAATCTTGAAGTTGTCCTTGCTGCCGCATTCGCCGCAACTTCTGGTCCAGCAGGAAGTCCTGAAACAAGTCTCTTTAAGCGATTCCAGAAGGAATGGCCATCCATGTCACACGAAGAGCCGATGTCAGCAACTGACAGCTTTTTTGAAGTTCATGACGTAGCATAGCGTGGTATCGCTCTGATCGAGCGTTACAGTACCACCTTGGCCCGAAACGAGGACCAGAAACTGCAACTCGTGGTTAACCACCGAAAGCAGTTGCCCACAGCATCCAAGAAAACGCTGATGAGTGGAAAATAGCCCAGCTGATGAAAAAATTTCATGGTCACATTTAGATATGTAATTTATTTTGAGAGTTGTAATAAATGTTATTTGTGTCATGAAAATCAGTCACTTTTTTCTGAACCAAATTAGTTGAATGCAAGAATAGTGCCAAGTTGGGCAACCTTTTTCACAGAATAGCACAAAATTTGGCAGAAAGGCAATTCAGACTGTAAGACATGAAAACAACCTTGTGGAGAAATATTCGGATGAAAAAAAAAATTGGGCCACCCTAACATACCTATCTATCTATCTATCTATCTATCTATCTATCTATCTATCTATCTATCTATATATATATATATATATATATATACTGGAGGTAGGTGGGGACGCTCACCATCCACTCACTCGATGTAGTGCTGCTTTGGGTGTCTGCCTTTTCCTCTTGTCGTTCCTTCCTCTTGTTTCGTTCTTTCCTTCATTCTTTCCCCTTCCTTCTGCCTGTGGGTAACTCAACACTGAGTGACAAGCCAAATGGTTTCCTGTACACCAGGAAACCATTAGCTACGCTGGGTGGCAACCATGTAACCAAATTATGGTGCCTGGTGGTTTAGTGCGTAATGAAGGTGCTCCTATCGGATTGAGCCTGTGTAGGTTTATAACCAAGGAATGGTTGGGGTTTATTGCTTGCTTAATGCCACTCAGGGATGAGTGAGGCTGGTCACTCTCATGTTTGGGGTTTATTGCTTGCGTATTGCCACTCAGGGATGAGTGAGGCTGGTCACTCTCATGTTAAATGCCAGGACCAACTTGCCTAACCCCGGGCTTCTCCGCTCCCCTTGGGGCAACGTAGGGTTAGATGATGGATAGATGGATGGATCTATCTATCTATCTATCTATCTATATCTATATCTGTATCTATCTATATGTATACAGTATGTATATATATATATATATATATATATATATATATATATATATATATATATATATATATATATATATATATATACTGAAGGTATATACAGCCAGTGTGTTTTTTTCTAAACCATAGCCTACGTTATTAAACCTTTTTGCATGTTCGGAAACGAGTAAACCCATTAGCCTGGCTAGAAGCTCCGCCCCATAATTTCACATATTCGTACTCCCATATATCACCTTGCGATAGAACTAGGAGCACTGCTCATTCCCTAGACCAACGACACACAAGGAATTATGGCTTCCTCTGATGCAGAGTCACTTTTCACAAATGTACCTGTCGACCGAACCATTAACTACATCCTCAACAGAGTGTATACGAATGAAGACACACCGACCTTGATCATGCCCGAAAGCATATTGCGACAGCTACTAGAGTGTTACACGAAGGAAGCCCCTTTCATCTGACTGAGAGGTATTTGTTACTACCAAGTGGATGGAGCTGCAATGAGGTTGCCTTCATAGGTCCTTTTTGCCCACTTCTTGTAGGGGAGCATTGAGGACCAGATATTTGCTGAGGTTGAGAAACCCGATATACACTGCAGATACATCGATGATGACATTATCAAAGTGAAAGAGGAGAATGAGGTAGAAGCCCTTCGATGTCACCTTCAGGAGTTGTCTGAACTACGTCTCACAGCTGAGAAAAGCAACAGCGGGACTTTGCTCCTCCTTGAAGTATTAATTAGCCTAAAAGATACATCATTCGGTACCAATGTTCATGTGAAGGCTAACAATCTAGGACACACCTCAGTGGTGACAGCGAGTGCCCCAAAAGATACAAGATTCCGCTATAGGTGCTCACCTACATAGGGCGCTTGCCCACTGTATCAGCTGGAAACAAGTCATTTAAGAAACCGAGAGAGCTGCTCAAGTATTTATCAGTAATGGATTTGCCAACAGAGACTTTCATCGAGTCACGGGAAGAATGATGGAAAAGTGGTACACAAACGACAAGAATAATTGATCACCACCAGAGGTCATCAACCTGTACTACAGATCTATATTTTCCAGCACTTATAACAAGGAGAAAGAATCATGAACCAGGTAATCAAACAGCATATTAAGTTACTGATCCCAGTGCAAAAAGACAGTCTAATCATCTACTACAAAAGAAAGAAGAAATCCAACTACTACTAAGGAACAGCCCACGTCAGGATGATGACGTCCTTCAGCGTTCACACATTGTATATACATACACTGTAGAAGAGGGAACTGCACAAACATCACTTCCACCTAATTAGGCATGACGACAATGAGGCTAATCAGTGGCCTGACCAGCCACAGACATATAGGAGCCCCTAGGAATCACATGCGGCAGGAGCACTGTGCCAGCATCACCGAGGAGGACTTTAAAAAGAACACTGACGGTTTGGCTAGCTGTAGTGATAACCTCCGGCTCCCTATACTTGAGGCATTGTACATTAAGCTTAACCCTCCAGTTAATGGTGCCAGGCACAACAAACATCGCCCGATAGCTGTTATTTTATTGCTATTAAATACTGACTCGTTTTTGCCATTTATCATCAGAGCACAATTAAAGTCTAAGATAACGGCACAAATGTTTTCACATTATGCCCCCCGACAATTCGTGATCTTGAGTTTGACCTTTCAAGGTCACTCAAGGTCAAAGGTCATGCTGCCAAATGAAAGCCCATATAAGACTTCGTATGTCTTGGTAATACTAAATATCTCTATCTTCAACGAGTTTCGCGTCATAACCCCCTGTATATCCGTGACCTTGAGTTTGACCTTTCAAGGTCACTTTCGGTCAAAGGTCAAGGTACTGTACCAATTGAAAACCAATATGGGATTTCCTATTATGCTGAAAATAGTAATTTTTCTCTATCTTCAACCAGTTTCGAATAATACCTCCTTGAATATCCGTGACCTTGAGTTTCACATCTCAAGGTCATTCAGGGTCAAAAGTCTTGGTGCCAAATGAAAGCCCACATTACGAGTTCCTGTACGTCCCTAATAGTAAATATCTCTATCTTCAACCGTTTTCAAGTTATAGCCCTCTGATAATCCGTGACCTTGATTTTGAATGTAGGGAAGAGTAAAGTGATGGTCTTTGAGAGAGGTGAAGTCAGTGAATGTACAGCGAGGTTGGATGGTGAGGAATTGGAAAATGTGAGTACGTTTAAGTACATGGGTAGTGTGATGAGTAAGGATGGAGGTTTGGAGGGTGAAGTGCTTGAAAGGGTGCAGCAGGGAAGAAAGGTTGCTGGTTCTTTGAAAGCAGTGATAAGAAACAGGGAAGTGAGCATGGAAGTGAAAAAGTTACTACATGACAGTATTGTGATACCAACTCTAACGTACGGAAGTGAAGCTTGGACGTTGTTGGAAGGACACAAGTCAAGAGTGAGAGCCGTGGAAATGAGTTATTTAAGAGGAGCCTGTGGAGTCACATGGAGAGACAGGCTGACGAATGAGGATATAAAGGAGCGTTGTGGTGTTGATGTGGATGTGATAGGAAGCGTTATGAGGAACACACTGAGGTGGTTTGGCCATGTGGAGAGGATGGAGGGTCAAAGACTGACGAAGAGAGTGTATGTGAGTGAGGTGGAGGGGGAAAGAGGGAGGGGGAGATCGAGGATGAGATGGAGGGATGGGGTGGAGAGGTATATGAGAGAGGGGGGTGTGAGTTGGGAGCAGGGGAGTGAAATGGCGGGGGACAGGGCGACTGGGAGGCGATTTGTTTGTGGCCACACCAAACGGGATTGAGGCGTCTGGCAATAGATAGATAGATAGATAGATTTTGACCTTTCATGGTCACTCGATTATCTACAAAATTTAAGTACTTTTCTTTGGGGGCCGGTGCCCACATATACGCCTCGATCCGCCTCGAGCCTCATCTCCCTTTCTCCTGGACCGTCTCTCTCTCTCTCTCTCTCTCTCTCTCTCTCTCTCTCCGGTATCGTTTTTGTCAGTCCTTCCAGAGATAGACAAAAAGAGAATGGTTTTTGGATGTTACCTTTCCTTTGCAAATACAATATACATCATTTTCAGAAATCGTCACATACATTCGTCAGTAATAAAATTTTGAGTAGGGTATTTTGAGTGGCTGACATGCGTTCATTGCATAATGTATACAAAAATGCCGGTACATCTTTCTGTCCCATAGTGAATAATGATATTGGCGGGCATTTTTCCCAGGCATATAGGTATTTTCAGAAACTACTGCACACATTGATTAGTAATAACGTTACAGGTATAGAAAAAAGATAATATACGTTCGCTCATCCTGTATATAAAAATTCATGGACATTTCTCTGCACAGCAAAGATCATGATACTGACGAGAAGTTTTCAAGTATTATAAATATTTAAAGACTGAGCCTAATATATTAAACAACTTGGTTTATTAAAGGAGAAGTTAGTGGTAAGAGGTTATATTAATTAATATTTTGCCCGCATCACGGCTTCTGCAGACATTATCCTTATTGACATCACACAAACTGTCAAACTGTAGAGTAAATCGTGAAATATTTCTGCTTATAATGGTATTAAAGGCAGGGAACTGAAGTGTGGAAGGTACTAGTTATAGATCCTGACATGCAGTTTTTTAGGTCATACTTTACAGAATTATTCCACATCAACTGTTCTCTTTTTAAATGGTGTTATTGACCTACTCTCACAACCTAATATGAAAGTATAGTTATAGAGGAAAGTGCAGTTACTAAACAAAGGTGAAGTGCATGGGAAAGTGTGTCTTTTCCGATGTCAAGGTTAGCGGACGACGTTAGAAGCTGACAAAATGAAATGCTAAAAGTATACACACACACACACACACACACATACACACACACACACACACCAGATCCTATACAAAGGGACTGCCAGCCGGACTACTAATTGCCATCAAAGAAAAACACACACCCCTATATCACTTCCGCGACACTTCATTACACCAGCCCGAATGAGTGTGTGTGTGTGTGTGTGCGTGTGTGAAAGCGTGCACGTGATCTGATATGTTAAACCTCTCTCTCTCTCTCTCTCTCTCTCTCTCTCTCTCTATATATATATATAATGTCCTTCTGCCTACGGGTGACTTTACACTCCCTCTTCTGTCTTTCTTTCCTTCATTCTTTCCACTTCCTTCAGCCTGTGGGTGACTCTACACTAAGTGACAAGCCAAATGGTTTCCTGTGCACCAAGAAATCATTTACTACGCTGGGTGGTAACCATATAACCAAACTTTGGCGCCTGGAGGTTTAGTGGGTAATTATTGCACTCCAATCAGATTGAGCCGGTGAAGGTTTATATCCAAGGGATGGTTGGGGTTGACTGCCCATGTAATGCCACTCAGGGCTGAGTGAGGCTGGGAACTCTCATCTTAAATGTCGGGACCAACTGCCTAGAACCGGGCTCCTACGCTCCTCATGCGGCAATGTAGGATTGGATGATGGATATATATATATATATATATATATATATATATATATATATATATATAGATAGATAGATAGATAGATAGATATAGATATGCATGCGTGTGTGTGTGTATGTATGTATGGTGCGGTGAGGATCTGTCCCTTCTCCCCTTTGGAGCTAAGATGCGAATGAATGTGTCTGAGTGGATGAGTGAATTGGGTGTGTGTCGTCCTGTCTCGGCTACCTCCCTTTCCTTGGGGGAAGCAGCCTAGGTATATCTATATCTATATATATATCTATATTTATATCTATATCTATGTATGTATCTATCTATATAGATAGATAGATAGATGGATAGATAGACATTACCTGATTGCAAGTTCGTTATTACATAATTTTTTCCAGTGTTTTCCTCTTGTCTGATGACTCGTTTTACCTCTCCCTGAAGCCATGCTATGATTTCTCTGTTGGTGGCCATGTCCTCGACTGTTCTGGTGTCATCTGTGATGTAGTTGTTTTACTTCGGATCCTGGAACTGTTTAGCCAAGCAGATGATGTTACAAAGTTGTTAGATGTTAGAGCTGCACCACTATGGCACAGAGGCTTACACTTGAACATTAGCCATTATGCTCTGTCAATTCCACTTGCTTTTGTATTGTACGTTCAATTTCAACGCGGAGAATGCGTCCAGTTATTTTAGGACCACTTAACTGTACAGTCAGTCTAGTGTGTGACCTCTTGATTTGTGCTCAGTTAATCTGCATAATATTTTATATCATTTCCATTGCCAGATGTTTTCATTCAGCTGAAAGGAGATTGTTTGAATATGTAGGTTTGCCACAGCCATCATTAACAAAGTCGCTGTAAGAAGGTTCTCATAAATTGCAGTCTGCTCAGCAGTCACAAAAAAAATAATTGTAGCCTAATTGTTTTAATGCATTCCCGTTTTATAGTACAGCGAATTAAGAATCTAAACAGTTATTTTACTACCAGTTCAAAGTGTAGCCATTAAGAAGAATATTCTATTACAAATATATTCATATACTTGTACGACCAGTTAAAAAGGAAATCTGTTTATGTGTCCGACTAAAAGTATTTAGAGCTAAATATACTGTACGTAGCCGTTTAAAAGTAAATCCAGTAAAATGTATGTCCAGTGAAAAGCAGGTTTAGTTGAAAGAATGTGCAGTTGATAATATGTCTCGTCGAATGTATGTCCAGTTAACGTAAGTTTGTTAATACCATGACCGTTAAATGTGTGTCCAGATAAAAAGGTGTCCAGTGAAAAGATAGACTTAAAATGTAACCAGTTACTGGAATGTCCAGGTATAAAAGGTCTGGTTATTAGAATGATCAAGTTAATTGTATTTCTAGTTAAAAGCATGAGGAGTTGGTCACTTCGTTGCAGTATCACTCTTTTAGTATAAATAAGGATACCAGCAAACAATTTTACTCATCACTGTACGAAGGTCTAGTTGTGTAGGGGTCACATACGGCTATAACGAACCTTTCCAGTTCGGAGAATTTCCCAACACGAGTATGTTCTTTGGAGGTGTCAGGAATTAAGTATTTGCCCTCATATCGAAACAGAGTTATAACCAGTTAAACGCATGACCAGCTGTAAGTGTGGATGATTAAAGTGTATATTGTGCAAAAAGATCAACCTAAAAAAATAGAAAAACAGAGGAGCATCAAAATATTGCTCACATAGTACCACACAAGGTCGAGTGGCTCACCAGTCTCGCCATAAAAATCTGGACTAAGTAATCTAGTGCAAGGCCTTTATGTTTCTCAGGTAACATTAAATGGACTTGATGGTAAACATATAATAGGATAAGTAAAAGTATGAATGACCAAACTGAGTGATTTAAACAAATGACCATTTTTTATTGGTTAAAGGTATTTTCAGTTCTGATCTTAATATTCATTCTTAGATACCTTAATATTTTTTCTTAGCAACGTTCCTCTTCTGTGTCCATATCATGATTTCCTCCCAGTAAATTATTCAAAAAAAAAAAAAAAATCACATTCCATTCAGCTACAATGCAGTCCTATACACACATACTATCCTCATACAATCCAGCTTTACTCTTCTTCTCAGTCTTATCTTTCCTTACCCCTTTAATTCTTTTTTGATTTACGCTGCCCTCAACCCTGCCGTAGTCATGCGCTCCTCCCAGCCACATCACAGTCCCAAGGTCCTCTCAGCCAGTTCCTACTTCCCTACCATATCATCAAACCAAACTCCTGCCTTCTTACTACCACACCACAGTCCTTTCTTTCTCCTATCACCCCATGACCGTACTTTCCAGCCATCACACCTAAGTGCTACATACTTCCCTGCACACCAAAATTCTATCATCTGCCCAGGCACACAACCATCTTAGATATCTGTAATTCCTGCTACGACACCAATGTCCTACTTTTCTGTCCTTGACACCCGCTATCCAATTTCCTCACCGTCACGATACTCATTGCCACTGAAGAACGCCCTGAATCCCAACAAAAACTGGTTTTCCTACCCCCTTCCCTCTCCCTTCTTCTCCTCCGATATTTTCATTGGATTCCCAAGCCACAGCTTATATGAAAACTGCGACCCCTTCCCGTCCTCTGCCTTTTGTGCCTCCCTGCCCAACTGCCTTTGCAGTCCTTGTCTGTTTGTCTGCCTGATTACCTCTCTGTGCTGTATGTATACCTGTCTTTGCCTGCCTATATGCTTGTTTGTGTGCCTGCCTATTGTCATCTGTTTACTGCCTAATTATCTATTTGAGCTGCTCCAATGCTTGTCAGTGCCTATTTTTTGCCTCTCTGATTACTTCCCCGTGCCTGCTTGTATGCCTGCCTGTGTGTATTCGCACTTATACCAGATAATTACCTATCTCTGTGTGCTATTCTGCCTACTAATGTAGTTGTCTAATTAGGTGACTGTCTCCTTGTTTTGTCGGCCCTATTTTTCCTAAAACATCAGATTTTGACCAGATTATAGGAGTCACAGTCAGTGATGCCCCAGTACTCCCTCTGGGCACTAAAGAATTGTACAATCGAAAACATTAGCTCCTTTACACCATCTCAGTCTGTGTCAATATCTTCTGATACATTGCTAATATAATCAACAATATTCAAGTGAGCTTGTATCTTGCTTCAGTCGTTCAAAAATTCAGACGTCTGAACGAAGCACCAAAAGACTTTACGACACACCCTCAAACGTCATCAATGAAGTACCGTAACAGTAAACAATCAGCCATAAATTGTGAGATATCTCTGAGCTCTCTCATTCAGAATCAGTGTTAATATGATGAAGTTTATGGTGAACTAATGAAAACTGTTTTAATAATTTTTGTTCCCTACAGACCTGAGTTCATTCCGTTACAGACCTCCACAGCTTGACCAGTATCTCCTTTGTGCACACACACACACACACACACACACACACACACACACACACACACACAATATATATATATATATATATATATATATATATATATATATATATATATATATATATATATATATATATATATATATATATATTGTTACGGAACAGAGAGAGATAATGAACATTTCAAGTGATAATACTAAAATCACTACTGTCCCGCAAAGTTCCAGGTTCAAAACAAAAGAGTTAGGTAAAATTACAAGTTAAAGTTTAATGCTCAAACTAACAACTAAACATTCAGGACTCATAAGGATAATGTAATGGCAAAAAACAGGTTAAATATATGGTTAACTGCAATAGCCTCTATTAACACGAAATTAGCAAGAGTAAACTTATCTAAGTCAGCCCTGATAAAATGAGAAAACCGGATAATGCTCAGTTAATGCAAGATATATTATTACAGATACAAAATATTATTAACAATGGATGACATCAAAAATTCCACATGAATCACAAAAACCTCACCAGACCCACGAACCAACACCCCATGCTACACAGTACAAGAAAAAAATGTAATAACACTTATACTCAAATTACACAGCAGCTAGATGGTTGGAGACTTCCTGAGCACTCACAAAAATAATAACTGTACAGGGGAGGACAGAGATGTGAACAAAATGAGGAGTAGATCTAAGTGGCAATTAATGCAGAGACTGAGCTCATTATATAGGGGCCGGTAGAGCTTGATACAACTTGTAAGAAGGACGCGCAAATGAAGCCATTGGGGACAAAGAGTTGACACTCCTGCTCTGAACAACAGAAAGAACGACTTACTCTACTATAAGGGAGGAGAAGGGGAGAGTGAGGTAGAACACGGAAGCTTGGTCATTATGGAAGCCACGAGGCGAATCGTGATCAAACATGCAGCATACTGTACGTTAGAATTATACAAAGGATGATGAAATCATAGGCTATGTAACACCTCCCCACAAAAAAAAAAAGAAATTTACAAAGGAAATTTCTTATTACTCTAAAACAATCTGTCTAAAGTCTAGATAAGCAATCTGCAATAACATTTTCTTTCCCCTTGACATGTTGTATGTCTAATGAATACTCCTGAAGAAGTAGACTCCATCTTGTCAATCTCTGATTTTTATCTTTAAACTTACTAAGGAATTTCAGTGGGTTATGATCGGTATAAATGACTATGGGGTCAAAACCAGAACACAAATAAAATGAAAAATGCTGTAAACCCAAAATCAAGGCCAAAAGCTCTTTCTCAGTAGTTGAGTAGTTCTTTTGAGGTGGAGTGAACTTCTTACTGTAATAAGATACAGGGTGTTCAATACCCTGATCATCCTCTTGCAGCAAAACAGCCCCAGCTCCTGTATCACTTGCGTCAACAGCCATCTTAAAAGGCTTAGCAAAATTTGGAGTAGCGAGCACTGGCTGACTTAATAGGATAGCTTTAAGTTTACTGAAAGAGGATTCATAGTTATCGGTCCAGACAAATTTAACTCCCTTTTTCAGTAGGTCTGTAAGTGGTGATACAAGAATTGAAAAGTTAAGAACAAATCTCCTGTAATAACCTACCATTCCCAAAAATCTTTGTAGCTCTTTCCTACTTTTAGGTCTGGTAAGATCACTTATAACATGAACCTTAGCTGCTGGTGGTGCAACGTGTCCATCACCAATTACGTACCCAAGGTACTGAACTTTAGCTTGACCAAACTCACACTTTGATAAATTAGCTACAAGATTAGCCTGAACCAAACGCTCAAGAAATTTACTGACATGGCATAGGTGATCTTTCCAGTTGTCACTGAAGATTAATACATCATCAATATAAACAACACACCCTGCCAAACCCTCTGTTACAACATTCATGAGCTTCTGAAATGTGGCTGGTGCATTCTTCATACCATATGGCATTACAGAACAAGCAAAAATCTTTCCTAGTGTTACAAAACATGAGATCTCCCTAGCACGTTCAGTCATAGGTACTTGCCAGTATCTCTTTAACAAATCAAACTTACTTATGTACCTAGCCTTTCCGAGCTTGTCTATGCAATCTTCCACGCGAGGGAGAGGGTAAGTGTCTGTTTTGGTTATCTGATTAACACGTCTGTAGTCGATGCAAAGCTGCTGTGACCCACCTGGCTTAGGGACTAGAGTGACAGGAGAACTCCACTCACTCTGACAGGGCTCAATCATCTTGTGGTCCAACAGGTAGCCAAGCTCCTTCTGGATGAGAGGAACTTTCACTGGGTTCACACGGTAAAGAGGCAGTTTAATTGGCTTTGCGTCTCCAACATCGACAACATGCATCAACACAGTGGTTCTTCCTGGAGTGGCACGGAACACTTGCGGGTACTCCTGCAGTAATGCCGAAAACTCCTGCCTTTCCTCGTGAGGTAGATGAGAAAGCTTAGCCTGGAGATCATTCATGATATCAGGATTCTTCCCCAAACTATCACTCAGGCTCATACTGCATGGGAGAGCTTCACTTGCAGACTCGGGTGGAACAGCTACAGTGCAGACTGGGTTATTTTCGTCCCGCCTGTGATATAACTTTAGCATGTTGATGTGACAAAGTTGCTTGTTCTTTCTACGATCTAGTGTGGCGATGACATAGTTGACATCACTGAGTTTCTTCTCCACGAAATAAGGACCACTAAACTTGGCTTGAAGAGGTTGCCCATGCACCGGTAGCAGAATCAAAACCTGATCTCCTGGCTGAAAGTGGCGTAACCTGGACTTCTTATCATACTAAGTCTTCATTTTCTCCTGAGCAGCTCCTAAATTCTCTCTCGCCAGCTGTAAAGCAGTGGACAGCCGTTCTTTGAACTTCATCACATACTCCAGCAGGTTGACGTCATCTTCCTCCGACAGCCAGCATTCCTTGAGTAGCTTAAGGGGTCCTCTTACTTCTTGGCCAAACAGTAGTTCAAAGGGTGAGAAGCCCAGTGATTCATTTGGAGATTCTCTTGCGGCAAATACAACAAATGGAAGACCTTTATCCCAGGCTTTCTGATGTTCCAAACAGTATTTCTTGAGCATCGATTTGAGTTTTGATGATATCTCTCCAATGCTCCTTGGGTCTGGGGATGGTAAGCTGAAGACGTGATCTGGGTGATGCCCAACTCTTTCAGAGACTGCTTGAAAATATTTGACATGAAATTACTTCCCCGGTCTGACTGTACCTCCTTGGGCAGACCAAACTTTGTGAAGAACCCTAGCATTTCCTTAACCACGTTCTTTGCTGAGTTATTTCTAAGTGGAATGGCTTCAGGATAATGAGTAGCCATATCAATCAGGGTCAACACATAAGAAAATCCTGAAGAAGTCTTAGGAAGAGGGCCCACAATGTCCACCAACATACGGGTGAATGGCGCCTCAACAGGAGGAATGGGAACTAGAGGTGCAACCTTTTCGGTCTGATTACACTTCCCCACAACTTGACAGGTGTGACAAGACTTACAATACCAGGAAACATCTCTGAAGATACCTGGCCAGTAGAAGTGTTTCAAAATGCGTGTCACTCCAAGGTGTCCTGCCAAACTGGAATCATGAGCCACTCTAATGATATCCTGCCTACAAACACGAGGGATGACAACTTGATGTACAACCTCCCATTCACAGTCGGCTGACGCTGTTGGGGGTCTCCACTTTCTCATAAGTACTCCTGACTTTATATAATAACAAGTAGAAGCACCAGCTGACTCTTCCTCACTGCAAGCAGAGTTAGCTAGACCTTTCAACTCAGGGTCAGCAACCTGCAACTCAACCAACTCTTGACGAGACAAATTATCAACACTACGGGGTACTGCCTCATCTGGTGAGTGGTCCAAATTAGCAAGAAAAGTGTCAGCTAGGATAACATCATCATCACCATTATCCTCTAAGTCACCAGTAACTTTAGACTTAGCCCTAGTGACAGCACATGCAGAGAACACATCAGGGACATCACAATCCTGGGTCGCAGTCACTGGTTCACTAGACAACTGAAGAGCTGGACACACTTGACTTCCACCAATATCATTTCCAAGTAAGAAAGTTACACCTGACATTGGGAGTGTCTCAACCAACCCAACCATAACGGAATCATTATCAAAACCAGACTCTAAATTCACTCTGCACAGAGGGACAGAGAAGTAATTATTCCCTACACCTTGTAAGATTACAGTTTCATCAGAGGAATTAACATTAGAGCCTAGAACACTGGTCAGCATAAGGGATTGGCAAGCACCTGTATCACGATATACTCGTATTTTAACTGATTTCCTGTTATTACTGTCCAGAGGACTGACAAAACCATCAGACAGGAAATTAGCACATGAACTCTTGAGAGTGTCACCCACGTTACTGCTCAAAAGAGGAGCTTCATCATGAGAATTTAATTTACCCCTCAAAGCAGGTTCAGTTAACTCAGTTAAAGAATTCTGGGAACTCTCAAGGGTGGACACTAGACCAATTGACTGAATATTTAAAGACTCCTTTTTGTTCACATCACGCTGTCTCCTGAAACATTTCTCCGTAGTATGACCAAGCTTACTACAATAAGTACATTTACTCTTCTGAAATCTAGATGTGGAGCTGGTATTTACTTCCTGAGAAACATCATCTTTATTCTCTTTCCTGTTACCTGTACTCTGAGTAGAGGCAACGTACTTACTCTCAGCTTTCCCTTTTTCTTTATAATATCTCTTGTGAGTGAGAACATATTCATCAGATAAAACTGCAGCATCAGACAAATTATCTATTCTCTTCTCATCAAGATATAGGCTTACATCTTTATTAATACACCTTTTGAAGTCCTCCAGCAAAATCATCTGCTTAAATTTATCAAAATCAGAATTTACATTCTTAGAATTTAACCACTGCTCTAACAGATCTTCTTTGTTTTTTGCATACTCAACATGGGACTGCTTTTCTTGCTTATAAGTTTTCCTAAATTTTACTCTATAGGCTTCAGGAACAAGCTCATAGGCCTTAAGAATCAAGCTCTTAACTACATCATAATTATCAGATTGATCCTGAGGCAAAGATGCATAAGTTACTTGAGCTTTACCGGTGAGAACAGTTTGAAGGAGTACTGGCCAATACTTTTTGGGCCAATTAAAACCTGTAGCTACCCTCTCAAACAACTGAAAATACTTTGTTAAATCAGATTCATTAAAAGGAGGGACAAGTTTAACATTTTTAGCCACATCAAAATCATCAGAGCTAGATGATCCAGTTCCACCTTGTTTCATGCGATACTCATGGTCTGCCTGAATCCTAGCAAGTTCAACGTGTGCCTGAAACTCAGCCTCCTTAGCATTTGCCTGAAACTCAGCCTCCTTAGCACGGGCCTGAAACTCAGCCTCCTTAGCACGAGCCTCCTGCAGGGCTAGCAGTAACTTAGCTATTTCAGTCTGCGTTTGCTCATCTGGAGGAGTTACATTAAACAAGCTTTCATTAATCATGTCAACAATTTGATCTTTAGAATGATGAGAGCGAACAGCAATTCCTAGTTGTTGAGCAACAAGCTTAAGTTCATTCTTTGTTCTGTTTTCCACATCACACACTGTTTGGACATTTGACAAAAAATCTTTGGCTTCATCAAGCGTAGTAATAGTAGACATCATGAATAAATCATAGTCAAAAAATATCAACCAATATCTTTATGATAATATCCTGAATATCCTGATAAGAGGTCGCCAAATTTATGTTACGGAACAGAGAGAGATAATGAACACTTCAAGTGAGAATACTAAAATCACTACTGTCCTGCAAAGTTCCAGGTTCAAAACAAAAGAGTTAGGTAAAATTACAAGTTAAAGTTTAATGCTCAAACTAACAACTAAACATTCAGGACTCATAAGGATAATGTAATGGCAAAAAACAGGTTAAATATATGGTTAACTGCAATAGCCTCTATTAACACGAAATTAGCAAGAGTGAATTTATCTAAGTCAGCCCTGATAAAATGAGAAAACCGGATAATGCTCAGTTAATGCAAGATATATCATTACAGATACAAAATATTATTAACAATGGCTGACATCAAAAACTCCACATGAATCACAAAAACCTCACCAGACCCACGAACCAACACCCCATGCTAGCCTACACAGTACAAGAAAAAATGTAATAACACTTATACTCAAATTACACAGCAGCTAGATGGTTGGAGACTTCCTGAGCACTCACAAAAATAATAACAACTGTACAGGGGAGGACAGAGATGTGAACAAAATGAGAAGTAGATCTAAGTGGCAATTAATGCAGAGACTGAGCTCATTATATAGGGGCTGGCAGAGCTTGATACAACTTGTAAGAAGGACGCGCAAATGAAGCCATAGGGGACAAAGAGTTGACACTCCTGCTTTGAACAACAGAAAGAACGACTTACTCTACTATAAGGGAGGAGAAGGGGGGAGTGAGGTAGAACACGGAAGCTTGGTCACTATGGAAGCCACGAGGCGAATCGTGATCAAACATGCAGCATACTGTATGTTACAATTATACAAAGGATGATGAAATCATAGGCTATGTAATAATATATATATATATATATATATATATATATATATATATATATATATATATATATATATATATATATATATATATGGTATTGAGGGAACGAGGATCGTGTTGAAACGTGATGGATTACGTGTTCGTGAAGAGGTCGACGATGGGAATGATTGCTGATACGAGGGCCATGAGAGGATGAAAAAGACGATGTGGAGGTCTGTCAGATCATACGATTGTGGTACGCAAGATCAAGCTGAGGTGGATCAGGAAAGTGAGGAGCAGTCAGGGAGAAAGACTGAAAGTTGGGAAGCTGAGGATCAAAGAAATGGCAGATGATTACATGACCAAAGAAGAGGAGAAGTTAGAATCAGTGAATTGGAATGAAATGGATCTGGACAGCCAGTGGAATGCACATAGGGACTGCATAGTTAGGAATGCTAAAGCCGTCTATGGTGTGGCAAAAGTAACAACAAAGAAGAAACGTACGGCATGGTGGGATGATGAGGTTAAGAGGGCGGTGGAGGAAAAGAGGAAGAAGTGGCTAAAGTGGTTACAGGACAGGGGTTCAGTTGAAATAAGAACTGAATATACTGAGAGCAAGAAGCAAGTAAAGAGACCAGTGAAGAGGAAAAAGGAGGTAAATGAAGATCTAGGAAGAAAAATGAATGCAAATTACACTGAAAATAGGAAGTTATTCTAGAAAGAGGTGTGGAAATGTAGAAGAGAAAGTGGAAAGAAATGTGATGGTGTAAAGGATGTAGGTAGTAGATTATTAACCCACTGGGATGATGTAAGGACCAGATAAAAGGAATATTTTGAAAGCCCGATGAATGGAAATAGAGCAGATCGGCTGTAAACATGATTGGTTTTGGAGGTATGCAGAGAAGGAATGCAGCGCCAGGAGATTTTTTTTTTTTATACGAGGAAGAAGGAACCAAAGGCCATGAGCCCGCAGTAACAGTTCCCTCCAAGAGAAAAACAAAATACAATAGAGCCCCAAATTCAAGATCCGATCATTTCATTTTAAGATGCCTGGACACACTGCGTTTGAAAGACCGGAGATCATAGGCAGCAGGATATACAGACAGAGGGAGACAGTTCCAGAGCTGACCTGTTGCATAGAAAGACTGGGAGTAACGGTTAACTCTTGCATTAGAGAGTTGGACAGAAAAGGGATGAGAGTTTGCTGCCAGACAGGTGCTACGCGCCCGTCGTAGAGGTGGAGGAATGCAAGCAGACAGTTCAGAGGAGCAGTGACCATTAAAGTAGCGATAGAAAAGAGATAAAGATGCAACAGTGCGGCGAAGAGACAGAGGTTGAAGGGAGTCAGTAAGAGGAGGAGAGTTAATGAGACAAAAAGCCTTTGACTCCACCCTATTGAGAAGAGCTGTATGTGGAGAGCCTCCCCACACATGAGAGTTGTACTCCACATAGGGGCGGATAAAACCCCTGTATAGAGTCAACAATTGTGCAGGGGTAAAGAAAGAGCGGAGTCGGCTTAGCACACCCAATCTCTTCGAAGCAGATTTCACAAGAGATGTAATATGATCTTTCCAAGATAAGTCCCGAGTAAATGAAACCCCAAGCATGTTCAAGGATGATGCAGGATTAAGCTGAATATTATTAAACATTAGTGGGTATACCTGTGGAAGATTTTGTCAGGTTGATAGGTGTAAGAACTGAGTCTTAGATGCATTAAAAACAACAAGATTATTTTTACCCCAGTCAGAGATACGAGCCGAGTCAGACATTAGGTGTGCCATAGCCTCATCCCTTGTTTGTTGAAGTAACTGCTGAGATGGGCGTTGCGGGAACTGAATGGAAAGGTGAAGGGTGGAGTCATCAGCGTATGAGTGGATAGGGTTAGATGTACAGCTTAGAAGATCATTGATGAATAAAAGGAAGAGAGTTGGTGATAGGACAGAGCCCTGAGGAACACCACTGTTGATGGATCTAGGAGAAGAACGATGGCCGTCTACAACAGCGGCTATAGAACGACCAGAAAGGAAGCTAGTGATGAAGGCACAGATAGAAGGATAGAAACCATAGGAGGGCAGTTTGGAAATCAAAGATTTATGCCAGACTCGATCGAAAGCCTTTGAGATGTCAAGTGCAATGGCAAAGGTTTCGCCAAAGTCCCGAAAGGAGGATGACCAGGAGTCTGAAAGGTAGGTGAGAAGATCGCCAGTGGAGCGTCCCTGACGGAACCCGTACTGACGATCGGAAAGAAGGTTGTGATAGGAAAGATGCCTTAAAATTTTTCTATTGAGAATTGACTCGAAAACTTTTGAAATACAGGACGTTAAAGGAATTGGACGATAGTTGGAAGGTTGGTAGTGGTCACCCTTCTTTGGGACTGGCTGAATGAGAGCAAACTTCCAGCAAGAAGGAAAGGTACAAGTTGACAGACAAAGGCGAAATAGTTTGCCTAGGCAGGGTGTAAGCACAGAAGCACAGTTCTTGAGAACAACAGGAGGGACCCCAGCAGGCCCATATGCCTTGTTAGTACTGAGGCCAGTGATGGCAGAAAATACATCAACTGAAGAAATTTTAATGTCAGCAATGAGGAAGCCAGAGGGGGGAAGTGATGGAGGAACAGCACCGGAATCGTCTAAGATGGAATTGGAGGAGAAAGTCTGTGCGAAGAGCTCTGCTTTATCAGTAGAAGAAATAGCTACAGAACCATCAGAGTAGAAAAGTGGAGGGAAGGATGATGAGGTAAAGTTGTTAGAAAGGTTTTTGGCAAGGTGCCAGAAGGAGCGGGAAGAATTCGAGTTGGAGAGTTGAGAGCATTTAGTATGGATGAAATTATTTTTAGTAGAGCGAAGAACAGACTTAGCACGATTCCGGGCAGAAACGTAAAGATGATGTGATTCAGGGGTGGGTTGGCTCCGGTACTTTTGTAGGCCGTCTCCTTGTTGCGGACAGCATTAGAACAAGCGTGATTAAACCAAGGCTTTCTTGCGTTAGTCAAAGGAAATGAGAAAGGAATGTATGCTTCCATGCCCAAGAGAATAACCTCCGTAATGCGCAAGGCACACTCAGATGGCTCCCGGCCATGGAAGCAATAATCATTCCAGGGAAAATCAAAGAAGTACTGCCTGAGGGCCTCCCAGTCCGCGGCTCCAAAATGCCACAGACAACGTTTCCCTGGAGGGTCCACAGGCCGTACTGGAGTAATAGGACAGGTTAAGGTAATAATATTGTGATCGGAGGAGCCCAACGGAGAGAAAAGATTAACAGAGTAAGCAGAAGGATTAGTTGTGAGGAAGAGGTCAAGTATGTTGGAGCTCTCTCCAAGGCGGTCAGGGATACGGGTAGGGTGCTGTACAAGCTGCTCTAAGTCATTAAGGATAGAAAAGATGTAGGCTTGTTCACCAGGTGGATCCGTGAAAGGAGAGGAGAGCCAAAGGTGGTGGTGAACATTGAAATCTCCAAGAATGGAGATTTCAGAGAAAGGAGAAATGGATAGAATGTGTTCCATTGTAGAAGTAAGATAGTCGAAGAATTTTTGATAGTCAGTAGAATTAGGGGATAAGTAAACAGCACAGATATATTTAGTCTGAGAATGACAGGAAAGCCGATGCCAGAGTGTAGAGAATTCAGAAGAATCGAGTTCAGGAACACGAGAGCAAGATAAGTCATTGCGTATATATACACAACAGCCACCTTTGGCTTTGAAATGAGTATACAGAAAGTAGGAGGATACAGAAAAGGGTTTGCTGTCAGTTGCCTCAGATGTGACTCTCACACAGGTGAAGCGTGCTGTGAAGTGGCTGAAAAATGGGAAAGCAGCTGGGGTTGATGAGGTGTATGTAGAGATGATTAAGTATAGTGAAAAGAGTGGAATGAAGTGCTTATTGGAGATATATAAGAAGGCATGGATGAGTGAAACTGTGCCAGCAAAATGGAAAAGGACTGTGATTGTACCCCTGTACAAAATAAAGATAAGCGAAGTGAGCGCAAGAATGATCGTGGCATAAGTTCATTGAGTGTGGTCGGGAGGGCATATGGAAGAATTTTTATAGAGAAAGTAAGAGAGATATCAGAAGTCCTCGTGAGTGATGAACAGGGTGGCTTTAGGAGTTGCAGAGGATATATGGATTATATATTTGCAGTGAGACAGATAGCAGAGAAGGCTTGTGAGAAGGACCATAAGGTGATTATGGCATTCATGGATCTGAAAAAAGCATACGACAGCGTGGACAGAGAAGGATTGTGGAACGTTTTGCGCATGTACGGTGTAGATGGTAAGCTGCTAGGTGCCGTCAAGAGTTTTTATGATGGAAGTGAAGCATGTGTAAGCGTTAATGGGGATCTAAGTGAATGGTTCACGATCGGTTTGGGCGTGCTACAGGGTTGTAGTGCAGAGTTTTGCTGATGTCTGTGAGCGTCGTGCCTTGAGAGTAAATGTAGAAAAGAGTAAAATGATGGTTACTGAGAGAGAAGGTGACTCACAGTGCGATGTTACAGTGAATGAAGAGAGACTATAATTGATGAGAGAGTTCAAGTACCTGGGTACAGTGATAGAAAAGAGAGGAAAATGCGCAAATGAAGTTGAAATAGAGTGGTGAAAGGAAGAAAAGTAGCTGGTGCAATGAAGGCCTCGATAAGAAACAGAGGTTTGAGTGTTGCAGCTGTACGAGGCTTACATGAAGGAGTGTTAGTGCCAACTTTAACATATCAATGTGAGACTATGGTGTGGCATGAAAATGAAAAGTCAAGAGTAAGAGCAGTGGAGATCGGACTGGTGAGGAATATTTGTGGAGTACAGAGGGTGGATAAGATGTGAAATAATATGATTCGTGAAAGGTCTGGAGTGAGGAAGTCGGTGGACACCAGAATTGAAGAAAGTGTACATAGATGGTATGGTCATGTTGAGAGAATGGATAACAATAGAGTGGTGAAAAAGGTATATCTGAGTGAATTTGAAGGAGTGAGGAGGTGAGGTAGGCCAAGGAGAAGGTGGAGAGAAATGGTGGATGAGTGTGTGAGGAAGAGAGGTTTGGGAGTTGGTAAGGCTAGGGAACTGACAAGAGATCGAGCTGGCTCAATGAATGTTGTGAGAAGTGCATGATCAGGGATTTGGCATCCCTTTTTAACTTGGCAGCATCCGGATTGACTCTACCAGATACAATTATGTGACGCTAAACAACATATTGAATATTATTAGCATACCGATAGAGCCAGGATTCCGGGGGCTTGAATGATGAGTGAATGGAAGCATTGCCCTTTGGATTGGGCAAATTTGGGCTGTCTGGACATTGCCACTCCCCACCCTGCCCTGGGATGGGAAAGGAGGTCCAGATGATGATGATGATGAATATATATATGTGTGTGTGTGTGTGTGTGTGTGTGTGTGTGTGTATGTGTACACCAGTATATATTTTTCTGTCTCGCTCTCTGTCTGCTAAGTAAACGTATTTCAGTCTGTTTTTAGACCTAAAGTGTTTAATGCTGTACTGAATACCCTAATGATTATGCTTGTGCCGTTTTAAGTTTCCTTCATGATTATCTGGCGATTTCCTGTACTTTTAATAGTCGGTCTGTGTATTTGTTACCTATGTAGGTGCATATTCATACCTGCGTACCTCAACAGCCTGGCTGAAAGGTAGCACTGCTGTCAGTCGTCCCTTTAAATCTGCCATTTTTCCCTTCCCACCCGAGACAGAAGTCATTATTGAATTATTGTGACTGTACAGTTTTTTCTACTATACTCTGAAGTGATTGTGTCTATGGAACATAGATATATTGTCTTTAAAGCTTTCGGGCCTGTTATCAGCCGTTAGGCCTAGAGGCAGGAGTGTGGTTTGTTATAACGGGGTTTCCACTGTGCTTCACCCTGCCCGTAAATGATGTGAGTATTTTACCATGATGATGAAGCCAATACTTATATTTTGTTAAACATATAGTGCTTGGATTAGTGAAATAAGTGACCTACCATAACAGGCATTATGTATGCCATAGAGATATGCCATAGTTGCTAAGGAAACAAGCAGTCACTTACACCATAGAGTCCGGAAGAGAATAATAGAGGAGGTTGGGATGGAATCATGTGATAGTGTTTTATATTGCATATGGTTCAATGTGAAATATATGTATAAAATAGTGCCGCGAGTGTTTGTCGAGAATTATTGTGTGCATTGACTGACTTAGCTCAAACCTAGCGCAATTATCAGAGACAACAATTACGCCACACAGTCACAGACTTCAGTGAAAAGGTATTGTACCAATCTCAGACAGTGCTATTTTGCATATGGTCTGGTGTGAAACATATGAATAAAATAGTGCAGTGAGTGTTCACTGAGAAATATTGCATGCATTGACTGACAACAAAAACCTAGCACAAGGATCAGAGACAAGAAATATGCCACACATATATACACATGTCATGCGCGAATGTTCGTGGAGAAATCTATTGTATGCATCACATGTGTTAGGCACACGTAATGCAAGAAGAAGAGAACAGAACATGCCACAGACACACACACACACACACACACACACACACACACACACACACACACACACTAAATAACTCCTCGTCTTCAAACCCTTCAAGGTCCTGTCGACATCTCAACACCTCTGGAGAATGTGAGTTATCCGTATTTTGTTGATTTGTATATTGACCAATTTCTATATTTCTATATTTTTTGACACAAATAAGAATTGTTCTTTACATATACACATATGAGATGGAAGAAAGTTTAGCTTCAGTATCACTACCTAGCAGAAAGACTGGTGATCATGTCAAGTTTCTGAGAGTGCTATCAAAAAGCTTATGATATTTTATGTGTATATTTTGAGTAAACAAAGAAAACAATAAAACCTAATGAGTGAAAAGATGTAGGTGTGGGTGAGGCAGGGAAAGGGAGTGTTTTTATCTCGCTTGTGGGCGAGGAGGAGTATTCTACATTTGTCGTCCATTTACTCGAAAACTATTGGAGTATCGATTTCCTGTAAGAACCATGATAAAGATCAGTAAGTTATTCGTATGTACAGGACATAACAATGTAATATCTCTGATGAAAAGTCGTTGTTACGTAGGTGGGAACATAAAGGTTATTGCGCACACATGAAATTGCAGCATGGGTGTGAGTACCCAGTAGTTTTTTGCGATTTACTTGGAAACTATGAGGCCTATCAAAAATCGGCGGGGACCATGAGAAAGCTCATTAAATTCTACACAAGATTATGAAATAAAAACATAACGTGTGCGAGGAAACTTTTGCGGAAAAGCTCCCTGCACAAAAATCAATTATTTTCAAAAAATGGCTTTCAGTTTTTTGCTATTTTCTCGAAAACTACAAATTGCATCATAACCGGACTTTCCCGTTAGAAAGCTGATGAAATTCTCTATCAAAACTTCTAATAACATTTTTCTGTATGATGGAAAACATTCGAACTAGGATGTTGGGAAGTGAAATTGACATTTGGAAATGTTTATTCACGGTGGCCTAATGTACTTTTATTCATATTTTTCTTTGTTTTTTGTTTTCGCTTATCGGCTAGACAAACATCGGCGAATAAGATGTGTAGGTTTCATGGCAATATATAGATGTTTGGGTGGCAAAAATAAGGCGAGAATACGTGTTTTCAGCAGCGCACAGGCAGGTTGGCATGGACAGTGGTGGAGTAATATAGTGTGTCAGCAAAACTAACTTATGCGTGCACGAGAGGGTAAATACAAGAATATAATGTGGCGCCTTTGGCACCATAGCTGTGTTGCACATTCAGCTGTATAAATAGATTCCTCCTATATTCAGTCATTCTGCTGCTGTTGCAAGATAAGTGAAAAGGAACCCATGTAGATGCAAGCAACTGAGATTCGAGGGCAGAGCTCGAGGGCTCTCAGCAGGAGCAAATGCACAGCAACCAAATAAAACCACAAGGCAATTGTCAAATATATTTTAATTCTTGCCATGTATCTCTGTCTCTCTGCTATCTCTCTCAGTAACCCAACCAAAACTGGAAAAAAATTGCTATGAAACTTGGCAAGATAGTTGCAACTGGATGACAGATAAGCCCATTTCAATTTCATGTCAACTGATATTTGGTTTCAGATTGCAAGAAATGTGTCGAGCGGGGGTTGTCTGGCTTCGGAGCAGCTACTCTTCTGTTTTGAGTAGTGGGAGGCGTAGCTGAAAACCGGACCCCTTTATGCAAATATCACTCAAATCATGTTATCATCGACAAGATGAATATTATTAGCATGGATATAAAATTCTGCATGCAGTGATGCAAAATATATTGCAAGTAGATTCATAGTTTTAAGCCAGTTGTCTGACTGAAAGAGCGCCTGGAGGGAAGGGGAAAAAAAGCTGAAAGTTATTCATCTCTAGTACCATATTATGACACTAGATATATAACAATATAACAAATTTGGCACCACTGACGTGGTGGTATGTTACGAACAGATTTCCCATATATTCAGCCATACTGGTGGAACTGCGAGATGATCCAAATGGAAACTTGTGGAATTGCAAATGACTGAGAATTAAGAGTGAAGCTCGAGAGCCCTCGGCAGGAGGGCTCTCGGGCTCACACAGCATTAAACAGTTTTTTCTGGGAGAACCAGCAGTCTTCTTTTGTATCACGTCCTCACATATATACCCGCTTTTTTTTTTACACTAAAAACTACCGTCCAAGCTGAGTTACCTGTGAAAGGTTCCTGTTTTGGAATGACATAATGGAATTTGCCTGGCATTTTTTCTTCAAACCTGCAGGTCTTTAGAAATACCTATCAAGAATATTTCAACGAATTTCAGATCCACATCTCAAACCCTCCTCCAGCCAAGGATTGCTTTTGCTCTTGGACAGTAGCATGTATGATACATTTCGAAGTAAGACGAGAAAGAAATAGATAGTATAGGAGTTATACATAGCAGATGGAACAGAGAAACGATGAAAGAAGCACAATTGACAAAATAGTGTAGAAGTACAATGGATGATGAGGAAGAGAAAGAGAAAGCCTGGACTGGGGGAGTAGGAAAACGGCAAAAAGAGAAAGACTACGAGCAAGAAAAGAACCATACATGAAGTTTTGACCATGAAATTAATCATTGCAGAGAGAATTAAAGAAAAGCATTCGGGACCCGTATGCTAATCGCCCTACAGAATATGCTGTTGGTCAAATCCAAGATTTTGGCCATAATTGATACCCTGAAGGTTTCATGTTGATTGCTCAATCCATTCATGAGATATAATGGTGTTAAAGGTGAGCAATATAAAGTAGTTAACCTTTGGCAGCCATTTTGGTGACATTGACCTTGACCCAGAGTACCCATTTTCAAACTCGGGCAAAGTTTTTGCCGTATCTTGATACCCTGAGGGTTTCATATTGATAGCTCAAGCCGTTCATGAGATATAATGGGAACACACACACACACACACACACACACACACACACACACACACACACACACACACACACACACACACACACACACACACACACACACACACACACACACACACACAGAGGCTGGCAAAAGCATCATCGTTCCACCTTCTAAACATGGGCAATAACAATGGAGACGGTACAAAAGAATAGAAAGTGAGGAGTGTAGAGAAATGTTGAGGATGAGAGAGGAGGACCTGAAGCAGCTTGTGCAGCACCCTGCCAGTATCCCTGACTAGTTCGGGAAAGAGTTCCAACATTCTTGATGATTTCCTTGTAACTAATTCGCGGGCTTTTTCTACTAGCCTTTTCTTTCCATTGGGTTCTTCAGACCACAGCTGTATCACCTTAACCTGTCCTATTGCTCCAGTAAGGTCTGTGGACCCTCCTAGGAAGTGGCAGCTTATCACTTTGGAGCTGCTACTTTGATTTTCCCTGGAATAATTATTGCTTCAATGGCAATAAAGCCATCTAAGTGTGCCTCATGCATTATGGAGGTTGTTCTCTTAGGCATGGAAACATAAATTCCCTTCTATTATCCTGTGTCTAATGAAAAGAAAAAAAAAAAAGGTTTAATCACGCTTCTCACGCTGTCCACAGCAAGGATAAGTCCTACGAAAGGTACGGAACCAACCCATTCCTAAATCTTACCTCTTTTATGTCTCTGTCCAGAATCATGTTAAGTGTCATAAGCTCTGCTAAAATTAACTTCATAATAAATTCTATGAATTCTTTGACCCAATTTCTTTCCGCTCCTTCTGGCACCATGCGAAATGCATTTCTAACAACATTACTTCATCATCCCTCCCTCCTCGTTTCCGCTCTGATGGCTCTGTAGCTGTTTCTTCCACTAATATTAGCAGAATTCTTCGCTCACATTTTCTTCTCCAGTTTCACCTTACACGATTTTAGTGCTCTTCCTTCATCACCTCCTTCTGATTTCCTCATGGCCGACATAAAAATTTCTTCATTTGATGTGCTTTTGCCATCACTGGCCTCAGTACTAACAAGGCATATGGCCTGATGGGGCCCCTCATGTTGTCCTCAAGAACTATGCTTCTTTGCCTAGGTACGAGTATACTCTATCACCTTTGTCTTTCAAAATGTACCTCTCCTTCGTGCCGGAAGTCAGCCTCACCCAAAGATGAGTGACCATTCCAAGCCCCCTAACTGTTGCGCAGTTGCTTTAACATCCCATATTTCTAAACTTTCTTAACCTATTCTTAACAAAAAAAAAAAAAAAAACTTTCCTATCATAACGTTCTTTCCTGTCGTCAGTATGGGTTCCGATAGGGATGCTCCACTGGTGGTCTTCTGACCTTCCTTTCAGATTCCTGGTCATACTCCTTTCGGGACCTTAAAGAAAGATTGGCCATTGCACATGACATCTCAAAGGCTTTCATTCTAGTCTTCCATAAATCTTCACTTTCTAAACTGTTCACTTACGGTTCCTGTCCATCCATCTCTGCCTTCATTTCTAGTTTCCTTTCTCATCGTTCTTCAGCTGCTGGTGTAGACAGCCACTGTTCTCCTACGGGTTTTAATTGTGGTGTTACTCAGGGTTCTATCTTATCATCAGTTCTCTTCCTTCTACTGTATTCATTGGTGACATTCTGAGCTGTACATCTAACCCTGTCCACTCATGCACTGTTGACTCCACCGTTCACCTTTCCATCCGCTTCCCCCGGAACATCCACCTCAGCAGTTGCTTGAACAAACAAGGGATGAGGCTATGACACACAGAATGTCTGAATTGCTTCATATCTCTGTTTTAGGTAAAAGTAATCTTGTTTTAATGCATCAGAAACTAAGTTCTTACACCTTTTGACCTATCAAAATCCTCCACAATAACATCCCCTAATTTTTAACCATATCCAGCTCAGTTTGCATCATCTGTAAACATAGGTTGGATTTCATTCTCCTGGGATTTATCTTGGGAAGATCATATTACCTCACCTGTAAAATCTGCTTCCAAGATAATAGGTGTGCTAAGCCAAATCCGTGCCTCCTTTGCCCCTGCACAGATGTTGACTTTATGTAGGGATTTTATCCACTCCTGTGTACAGTACAACTCTCATGTGTTGGAAGGCTTGCCACATAGCCTACAGCTTTCCTCATCAAGGCAGAGTCAAAGGCTTTTCGTCTCTTTAACTCTCCTCCTACTGGCTCCTTTCATCCTGTCCTTTGCTGCACTGATGCATCGTTTTCTCTTTTCTTTGCTAATTCAATAGCCATTGTTCCTTTAAACACTCTGCTTGCATCCCTCAACCAATGCAGCTGGTGTGTAGCGCCCGTCTAGCAGCAAATTCTCATCCCTTTCCTGTCCGACTCTTTAATGCAGAGGTGTCAAACTGGTGTCCCGAAAGCCACATGTGGCCTCCGAAGAGGAAAACAGTGTCCCAAAATGATTTATGAAAAAATGAGAATAAACGGAAAATCCCATATAATTGGTCATGTGATCAGGTGGACAAATATTTACAGCACTATTAGGAAATATTTATTGATAATTTGATCGATAAAAATACGATTTCAATAATTTATTGGTGAACGAATGTCATGAATCTTTTATTTATTATCAATAACTTGTATCAGAAGCCAATTCCACTGCAAGGGTTAGAAGGCATACCGAACTTCTCTGAACGTTTGAACAGGCTGCGGCTTTGCCGAATTATATATTATACTGGTATTATTTTCATTCACCAAGTTTCCAGTTTTACATTGCAAATTTAAAATTTGATGAATTTTAAAGTAATAATGTATAATACAGTGTGCAAATATACTTCACTAATCTGATGGTGAGTGTAGCCTATACACTGTATATACACTGTATATGGCTAGTGAGGGAGTGATCGCCCTCTACCTACACAGATCAAAAGCCCTCGGGAGCAGGGGGGTGGTTGCTTTCTCAGGCAGAGGAACTCTTTGAGAGTGAAATGGCTGGGAAGCATGCCGGCACGTGACTGGCTACAGCATAGCTGGGTCTTTCGGGTGTGGGCAATCAGGCAAGTTAGCTGCCTACTGCGACTGCAACACAATGGCGAGGTGTTCAGGAAGTTAGCCAAAGAAACCTTGATGGACTCTGAAAGAACAATAATGGCCCCCAGTCCCGTGCAGCCCTTAAATGGGCAGGGGGTGCTAAGAATCTCACGGTTGCCTCAATTACAATCTAATTCCTTTGTCAATGCAAAAAATACAATTAAAATTGGTAACTGGAATGTGAGAACGCTAAATCATGACGGTAAAATCGATGAGTTAGTGAAGGTTTTTCAAAATTACGGACTTGATATTTGTGCTCTGACAGAAACTAGATTAACTGAAGTCGATAAGTTGGATTTGGAGGATGGTATACGTTTATTGATATCTGGTCGACAGGACGGAATGCATTATCAGGGAGTAGGATTGTTGCTGGGTTGTAAGGCAAATAAGGCTTTATGTGAGTGGGATCCTATAGATAAGCGATTGTTATACGCACGGTTTAAATCAAATCATGGCAACATCAGTCTGTTTGTGTGTTATGCAGCTACTAATGATGCACTCGATGAAAGGAAAGACACATTTTATGAAAAGTTGCAAGAAGGAGTAGGAAGGGTACCTAGACATGATGTTTTGATCTGTGTTGGAGACTTTAATGCAGTAATGGGCTGTTCAAATGAGGGATTTGAGGCATGTATGGGTAAGATGGGAGTTGGTAGTAGGATGAGTGAAAACGGAGTGAGGTTTGGAAGCTTCTGTCTAGCAAATGACTTAGTCATCGGGGGCACACTCTTTCAGCATTGCAATATACACAAGACAACTTGGGTGTCGCCGTGTGGAAAATATAAAAATCAGATTGATCACATCGCTATCAGTAGGAGGCATAGAAGTTCTCTGCTAGATGTTCATGTTAAACGGGGAGCGGATATTGGTAGTGACCATCAACTCAGCATTGCAAAAATAAGGTTTAAACTTAAAAATCAGAAGAAGGAAAAATCTGGTGTTGGTAGATACGATATTGTTAAGCTTAGAAGGGAAGGAGAAGAAAAGGAGGAATTCAGATTAGAATGCAGAAATAGGTTTTTGGTGTTGGAAACGTTGGAAGAGGGGGAGAGAAGTGTAGATGAGATGTGGGAGGATGTGAAGAAAGTTTTGCATGAGACTGCTGAATGTACGATTGGAAGGAGACATAGCTTCAGGAGAAAGAAATGGATATCAGAGGAAATGTGGGATATGATAAAAAAGAGAGGTGAGGCTAAATTGAGGAGTGAGATGCAATGCGTTGATGAACAAGAGATTGAATTAGCAAGAGCTGCGTACTGGAGTTTGAATTCAGAAGTAAGAAGGTTAGCTAGGAGAGATAAAAGAAGATGTGTGGATGAAAAGGTTGCAGAGACTGAAATCTTAATAAACAAAAATGATGGACAGAGTCAAAGAATAGCATATGAATTGATTAGAGAACTGAGTGGTAATGCAGGTAAGCGCAAGGAAATACCAGTTAGAGACAGGGAAGGAAATTTATTGACCAAAGAAGGAGATATTAAAAATAGATGGAAAGAGCATTTTGAGACAGTTCTTAATAGACCAATACCACCAGAAGAGGATATACCGTCTGCTCAGGAAGATTTAAATATAGAAACAGGAGAGTTGAGGCTAGCAGAAGTGGAGAAAGCAGTAAAACAGTTAAAGAGTAATAAGGCACCAGGGGAGGATGGTTTATTTCCGGAAATGTTTAAAGTGGAGGGGGATAGATTAATAATGATCTTGACCAAGCTATTGAATAAGATATGGGTGACGGGGTTACTACCATCAGTTTGGAAGAATGGTGTAATTGTTAAAGTTCCGAAGAAGGGAGACCTGAGTGAATGTGGTAATTGGAGGGGAATCTCTTTGTCACCGATAGCTTTGAAAGTTTTCAGTAGAGTGTTGTTAAATAGGTTGGAGCCAGTGGTTGAGGGTATTCTGAGGGATGAACAGGCTGGTTTTAGAAAGGGACGTGGTTGCAATGATCAGATCTTTATAGTTAGGCATTTGATGCAGCAAGTTAATGAAATGAGAGTGCCGTTAAGTCTTTGTTTTGTTGATTTTGAAAAGGCTTTTGATAGTGTTTCGAGAGAGACTATGGGGAAGATCATGAGACATTATGGAATACCAGAGGAGTTTGTGAGGGTCATTATGAACATGCATGAGGACACATTTTGTAAAGTGATGGTTGATGGTTGTCTGAGTGATTCGTTTGAAGTCAAGTCCGGAGTAATTCAAGGTGGTGTTCTATCGCCTTTACTATTTATATTAGTCATTGATTACATTATGAAACGCGTTGGAACAGAAACCGGTGCAGGTATACTTTGGGGAGAGAACAGGAAACTTTTGGATTTAGATTATGCAGATGATATAGTTTTGATTTGTGATGGGCCAGAAGAGATGCAGAGAGTGTTGGACTGTTTGGTGAGTGAAGGTCGCAAGGTGGGTTTGGTTATTAATTGTGGAAAAACTGAAATAATCAATATGAATATGGAAAATGCGCAGGAATGTGTAATTGGAGGTATGGTTGTAAAGCAAGTTGATAGGTTTAAATATTTAGGTACTTATTTAGCCAAGGATGGTTCTTTGAACTTTGAATTCGAGGAGAGGTTAAAGAAGGCTAATCAGGCAATGGGAATGCTCAAAAATATTTGGAATAATAACAATTTCTCTGTGCATACAAAAATCAAACTTTATAAGGTAATGGTTAGGAGTATCTTAATTTATGGACACGAGTCTTGGTACAGCACAGTGACTATGGAAAATAAATTCTTGGTGTTTGAAAATAAAGCACTTAGAAGAATATTAGGAGTTAAGTGGTGGGAAAGGATACCAAATAGTAGAATTAGAGAAATAACGGGAGTGCAGCCGATCGATGAATATGTTAGATTCTCACGATGGAAGTGGCTAGGACATGTGTATAGGAGACAGGGAATAGTACGAGGTACACCAGGGTGGGTGGCACTTGGTAGGAGAGGTAGAGGAAGGCCAAAAGAGACGTGGGTGAGGACAATGAGACGGGAAGCTGGAGATGAGTGTTGGGGAGATCTTGAGGAGTTAGCACAAGATAGGATGTGGTGGTGTGAGTTCATCGAGGCCCTATGCATCCCCGAGGGTGCCACAGGAAATGATTGATTGATTGATTGAATCTGATGGAAATCTGGAAACAATATTTCCTAATTCGATAAATTGGAAGTGCAAAACGTAAAGAAGCTAATCTAGGCTCCCAGGGACATTCGTACCACAATTTTGGGTGAGTTAATGTTTGCTTAACCACTACTATCCTATCGTTTTTACAGTACTTTTATTTGAGGTCAGTGGTTCTTGTAGCTTATACTGAATGGGAATAAAAGTTATAAGAGAGAGTAGTCACGAGCTGAAATTGATAACAAGTAGTGTTGATAGTCTGTCACAAAATTACATGTAATAACTGCACTTTTCATCACTATTCTAACCTAACCTGGCCTTGCCTAACCTAAATTATACTTATCTATCCCAGTACTGTTAGTTTATGTTCATTCTGTTTACATGAAATTTGTCGTTTTCCCAAGTTTTCTTTGTTTTGTGCGAGTCGTCCAGTGTTGCCATTAATTTCTATCCCACATTACTACGCTGATTTCCATAACGTTAGGTAGACATGGCCCTCAAATGATCAACACAACCGAAGTGTGACCCTTGGGAAGGATTGAGTTTGACACCACTTCCTAAATGTAAAAGTTGGTTAACTTTGAACTGTCTTCTTCTGTATGTATATCTTATTTCCTATGACCACCATTCTTTTAAATGTAGTGTGTCGAGGCTTCTCCAAATGAATGGATCTTGAAGGTTTTCTCATCATATATATATATATATATATATATATATATATATATATATATATATATATATATATATATATATTACGTACGGGAAAGAACAAACAGAATCAGAGATGAGAGGTACAGATAGGGTAAGGGCTATGGAAAAGTTGACGAAAAGAAAGAATAAGAGACAGAAAGAGTGAGGGAAAGATCAAGAATAAATAGGTGATTACTGGATAAAGAGAGAGAGCTTTGCCACTTCACTGTGACTTCTCTTTCTTAACCCATTTCTGCTGTCTGGTGAAAGCAATAGTAAAAGAATTTCAACATATTAATTAAGGGGTTACTAGAGACTGCTTTTAATCTCTCAGTTGGGAGTGTTCTTTCTTAACTAAATATAATTTTCCACTGGGAAGCCAGAATATGATAAAAAAAAAAAATCATCATTTTCAAGGAGTTAAGGGGCACAAAGTTCAGAAGAGGAACAAGGGAAAGAAGGCGAAAAGAGGAGAACAAATGAAGAAACGATGAAAAAGTAGTGGGGCAAGGAGAAGAGGGTGTGTGGAGGGAGAATAAGGTGGTAACGGGCGGGTTTAGGACGTAGGGTGAAACGTCTAGGAAGTTGCGAATTTAATGCCTGTTAATTATGTGTCTCTAGCGTTTTCAAGGAACCATAGAGTGCATTAACATAATCAAAGACCTGCCAGCAGGCATGTCCATCTGTGGAGGCCAAGCTGAATATTACAAGACGTAAAAAGGTTAACACATAGACGTAAAAGAGGAAAGAGAGGGTTAGCTACAAGCAAATGAGGCGACGCAAGAAAGGACCAAGTTACGAAGTTATGAAAGATCAGTTCACCAGATGATATCTGCTGATCCAAAGCAGGACATTATTGTTACCTAAACAATCGGCTGTGACAACCAAGCAAGAGAGAGCTAAGTGACTATCTGGTGCTTGATGGAATGGATGTGTCTTTTCAGTACAATATAGTAGTTATCTAATGGACAAGAACAGGCAATATTAATACCAAGATTTTTTTATTTTGCTATAAAATTCGATGTAAAAAAAAAAAAAAAAAAAAAAGTGATGTTGTGGGAAGGTTAGATGTAACTGGTTCGTATTCAAAGGTCGACGGAGTAGAAAGTTAACAAAATGGACAGAAGTCGGAGTTTATGGTGTTAAATGACAAAGTGCGACTGAAAAAAAGAAACTATGTAACATAAACAATAAAAGCCAAAGCATTCGCCCCCGAATGCTATGATCCACCATTCTAAAAAAGAAAGAAAGAAAAAAAAGGAACAGTAATTCTCAGGCAATTGGAGCCATATCATCACAGTTTCGTCAAAACAGAAGAATAGTCTTATGATTTCACTGTTTGCTCCTACTGTGTTAGACATCTCGCTAGCATTCAGAAGCCTGAATTCAGGGGTATTATTTCGGTGAAGGTCATTGAGTATAACAGCCGTTTGAAGATTTTCTAATAGTTAACCTTTAAACTCAATTTCTTGGTTGTGGTTACGATAGAAAATGGTGAATAATGGCAAGCTAAAAGAAAAAGATAGATGCATTTTTTTTTTTTTTCAAAATCCTCTGGTAATTTGAGGCACATCATCACAGCTTAACCCTTTAACCGCGGGTATTGGTTTGGTCTGACTGTCCTTTCCCGCGGGGGTTTCAGCCAAATGTAAACAAACCTTTAAACCTTAATAACTCTGCACAGAATAAAGCTAGAGAAAAAAATAAGGTACCATTAGAAAGTACTAACCTTCAGCTTTCCATTGATGTAGGTTTCATGACTTTCTTGACTTTCACAGGACGGGCAGAGCCGTTAGAAGTGAGGAGTGTAAAATCACTATTTTACGCCCCACACACCAGTACCAAATGCCAACCACTCTCTCATAATAGTAATATAAACATATATGAACACTGTACATACGATAAACACCCACTCTGTGTTCACTGAGGTAGGTAAAAGGTACTTCACTGCGGCTGCGCCCGCTCTTCACTGCAGCTGCGCCTCACTTCACTGCGGCGTCACCCGCTCACTGACGTTTCAGGCGATCTTTTCATTATTTCTAACTTCTAATATTATTTTACATATAATCTGGGCAATATACATTATATTTACACTGCACTTATTACTATATTGCGTCACTGTCGCATCACAGAATTACACAAGTGCCGCAGAATTACACAAGTGCCGCAGATTCTCTTATTACAATATCACTTATTATACTGGCCAATATTTACATTTTTTTCTAGGCAAAATATCCCTTATTACTACATTATCCATTATACAATTATTGGTAAAGCACATCACTGTCGCATCACTGTATATCACTGTCACTTTCAGTATTTACTCAGAGAGTGGTACTCGGCAAAGCACGGAGTTACACATAGAGCGACTTGGCATTCCAAGCACTGGTGTGTGCTCATTTTTCTCGTCCGAGGCCTCCGTGTGGTGTTATGACATACTCTGCAGTGGCCCTGTGACAACCTGCCGCCTGCTGTAAGAGGCAATTTCACAAGCTGGTGCCGGCTCATGTAATTGCGGCACTCAAGACGGTCAGGTTGTGTGTCAGAGTGTCGCCTCGGGATCAATGCTGTCACCTGACCAAATCGTGCAAGCAGCTGCTGCACGACAGTCTTGGAAAACTGTCTCAGTGATGGTTGCCTTATGCCCCCGACTTGTGTCTTGTAGAGAATGAAGGCGTTGATCATGCACATATCGAGCATGTGCAGGCAAGCCTTCCTGTACCATCGGGTGTTTCTCCTGAGACAGTCGATTTCGCCAATCATCATATCAGACTTATCAACAAGTCTCATGTTGACATTGTAATCAATGACGGCATCAGGCTTCATGATTGGCTCTCCCGTCCTGTAGCTGACCTTCCCAGTTCTCTGCAATTCCCCCTTGTGGATGGTGCTGATCATATTCACGACCTTCTTGTCATGCCACCTGATCGCCAGAAGCTTGTCTGACTTCTTCAGGTGCACATCTCCCTTGGATGATGATGATGCTTCGGGCAAACTTGGCCACTCTTTCCTATAGCTCCGTACAGTGCCAACAGTGCCAATGCCGTGTTCAGCCAGGTATTTGGAGAGTTTCGGTGCTGTGTAGTAATTGTCTGTGTACAGCACAGGATTACCACCAAAATACCTCTCCATCAGCACTTTTACAACGGAGCCAGAGAAGTCAAGGGGGTCTTTCCTGTTCACGTCCATTGTGCTAGCAGAGTAGATGACAAAATCCAGGATATACCCCATCTCACAGTCACACAGCACAAAGAACTTTATCCCAAAGCGGTGGCGTTTGCTGGGGATGTACTGCATGAATTTGAGACGTCCTCTGAACAATACCAGGGATTCGTCTATGACGACTTTCTGCATAGGCCGGAAAAATCACATAAATCGATCCCTAATCCTGTTGAGAAAATCCCTCACTTTCCACAAAGGGTCAGTTTGGGACGGGTTTGCATTGTCAGCGAAGTGCAGGTATCCTAGCAGCTGTCGGAACCGATCCCGTGACATATACTTCCCGAATATTGGGATAGAAGTAATGTCATCCACGAGCCAGTACTCCTCCAACTCATGTCTCTTTATATGGGGCATCAAAAACATTAGTGCAAAGAACACGTACAGCTCTCTGATCCCGACAGGCAACCACGACACTTGCTTTGGTGAGCCAATAGGTCCCAGCCCTTCTGCACACTGAGCTGCATACCTATTGGTCTCATCGCTGACATGCTGCACGATTTCGTCATCCATGAAGGCCAGGAAGTAGTCCACAAAGTCATCTCCTGCATTGCATGGAAAGGCAGGCTGTATTCCAGCATTTGTCATATCAAACGGCGGATTGTGTGGCTGAAGATCTGCACCGTCAGACCAAACAAATGCATCAACCTTCCCTGTGCGTGGTTCAGTGGAAGTGGCAGGTCGCATTGCACTCGTTTCCCCGTGAGAAGGCGCTGAAGTGGAGGCAATGGGTGAGGCAATGGGTGAGGCAGGAGGCGAGCGGGAGGGGGGTGAGGCAGGAGGCGAGTGGGAGGGGGGTGAGTGCGGGGGTGGTGAGTGGGGGGGTGGCGAGGGTGAGGGAGCTGAGCGGGGCACGCAGGCGGGGGGGTTACTGACCTGGTGCGTGGTGAAACTTGACCCTTTCTTCCCCGCTTATCACCTCGCTTATCACCTCGCTTATCGTCCAGCTTTGCCCTCCAACTGCCACGCATCCCCTTTGTTCTAGGCCGGCCTGCCCTGCCTGCACGGCCTGCATGGCCTGCCTTCCCTCGCTTTGCAGGCTCTGGGAATTCGTATTCCTCAGATGATGTAGACTGAGGAGAGGGCATGGCAGAAGATGATGATGATGTGAGGGCAATAGGGCTAGGGGAATGGGAAAGTGATGGGAAATGCTTACTAGGGCCTGGTGTAGGAGACGTAAGTCTGCGCTTCACTCCCTTCCCACGTGCAATACCAGTTTTCCCCATAGGCGCCTTCCCTTTCCCAGAGTAAGTTGGGGGTGGTGGGGGGGAAACAACATGATCACTTTCATCACTGTCACTATCAATGGTAAAGGGTTCACCACCAATCACTGCCAAATCGTCACTACTTGCTGTAAGTGTGTCACTTTCACTGCCACAATCAAGAGTAGTACTTACAGTTTTGTCCAGCTCTGTTCTAATTTCTGGAGTGCTCAACCCTTTCTGCCTCGCCGTCGGCAGTTCCTTCACCGGTGTAGAGGTAGAAGGCACACTAGCACTAATCACTTTCGAGGAGGAAACGAGCAACGATGAGTCGGGACGGAGCGCCATTCTCACGCACAGAGCTGGACAGATACTGACTGATGCGGGTCAGGGCAGGGGTGGGGGGGGCCTCCTCGGGGTTGCAGGAGGGAGGTGTGGGATGGCTGGCGTGAAAGAACTCGACAGCTACTCTTGCGTGAGACAATTTGCGCGCAGGAAAAACGCGCGGTGTTCAAAATATTCACGATCATTCCAGAAATAGGGGCGTGGAAGAGGTTGAGAGGCGGAAGAGAGAGTTATATGTAGAAAGGAAGACAGAGGTGAAAAGATTAGTAAGAGAGAGTAAGAAGAGAGTGGATGAGGAAATTGGAAGAAATTTGAGTGTAAAGTGGAGGGACTGTAAGAAAATGTTCTGGAGAGAGGTGAAAAGAGTAAGACAGGGTGGAAGTGAAGTTAGCAGGGGAGTGAAAGATAAAAATGGTAGATTACTAGTGGAGAAGGGAGAAAAAGTGAGCAGATGGAGAGAACACTTTAAGGAACTGTTGAACGTAGAGGATGGAAGTAATGCGAGTATAAGTGGCTGGGGAATGGCTGGGAGAAGGAGGGAGGTAAGAAGACAGGAAGAAATCAGTAGGATAGAAGTTGTGGAAGCAATGAAGAAAGTTAAATCGGGGAAAGCCCCAGGAATTGATGGAGTGTGTGGTGAAATGCTGAAGCATGGGGGAGAGATAGTAGTAGAATGGATGTGGAAGATGTGCAGATTGGCCTGGGAGGAAGGTAGAGTCCCGGAGGATTGGAAGTCAGGTATAATTATTCCCTTGTACAAGGGAAAAGGGGAAAAAGAAGTGTGTGGTAACCATAGGGGCATTTGTCTTCTTAGTATAATAGGAAAAGTGTATGGTAGGATACTTATTGACAGAGTTAGAGAAAGAACAGAGAAATTAGTTGGAGAAGAGCAGGGAGGCTTTAGGAAGGGAAGAGGTTGTGTAGATCAGATATTCATTCTCAGATCTTTAGTGGAAAAGTTTCTAGAGAAGGGAAAGAAGTTGTATGCGGCATTCATGGATTTGGAGAAAGCATATGACAGGGTGGATAGACAAGGATTGTGGAAAGTGTTAAGAATATATGGAGTAGATGGAAAGTTGTTGAATGCTGTGAAGAGTATGTATGATGGTGCAAAGGCTGCAGTGCATGTGGATGGTGAACTAAGTGAATTTTTCTCTTTGAAGGTTGGGTTGAAACAGGGATGTGTCATGTCTCCATGGTTGTTCAATCTGTACATGGATGGGGTAATAAAAGAGGTACAAGTTAGGGTAGTGGATGTTGGAGTGGCCATGGTGAGAGAGGATAGTGTTTGGAAACTCCCTGTACTGTTGTTTGCAGATGATACTGTGTTGTTGAGTGAAGACGAAGGAGAGCTGCAAGGCTTGGTGGATGAGTTTGAGAGAGTGTGTAAGAAACGGAATCTAAAGGTGAATGTAGGGAAGAGCAAAGTGATGGTCTTTGAGAGAGGTGAAGTCAGTGAATGTACAGCGAGGTTGGATGGTGAGGAATTGGAAAATGTGAGTACGTTTAAGTACTTGGGTAGTGTGATGAGTAAGGATGGAGGTTTGGAGGGTGAAGTGCTTGAAAGGGTACAGCAGGGAAGAAAGGTTGCTGGTTCCTTGAAAGCAGTGATAAGAAGCAGGGAAGTGAGCATGGAAGTGAAAAAGTTACTACATGACAGTATTGTGATACCAACTCTAACGTACGGAAGTGAAGCTTGGACGTTGTTGGAAGGACACAATTCAAGAGTGAGAGCAGTGGAAATGTGTTAGTTAAGAGGAGCCTGTGGAGTCACATGGAGAGACAGGCTGACGAATGAGGATATAAAGGAGCGTTGTGGTGATGTGGATGTGATAGGAAGCGTTATGAGGAACACACTGAGGTGGTTTGGCCATGTGGAGAGGATGGAGGGTGAAAGACTGATGAAGAGAGTGTATGAGAGTGAGGTGGAGGGGGAAAGAGGGAGGGGGAGGCTGAGGATGAGATGGAGGGATGGGGTGGAGAGGTATATGAGAGAGGGGGGTGTGAGCTGGGAGCAGGGGAGTGAAATGGCGGGGGACAGGGCGACTTGGAGGCGATTTGTTTGTGGCCACCCCAAACGGGATTGAGGCGTCTGGCAATAGATAGATAGATTCCAGAATGACACCTGCGGTTTGGTCCAGCTTTGTCAATGTCATTCTGGAATGACACCCGGGGTTAAAGGGTTAACAAACCAGCAATTTATCCCAGGATACTGCTCACAAAGTTTGTATACAATTTGCTCACTTGATTTTGAGCAATTTTGGGAAGAGCCAGACACACAAACAGACACACACAAAAACGAAGGCGATTGCATAATTGCCTCACTAGTCAGCTGATAATAATATGCTACTCCTCTTTAGGAATAAAAAGAAATTGCAGTTGGCAGGACAGAAAGCATTACCTTCATATCCTTATCAATTAGACATCTATCTATCTATATACATAGGCTGCATTCCCTAAGGAAAGGGATGTAGCCGAGACAGGACGAAACACTCCCAATTTACTCATCAACGCAAACACATTCATTCGCATCTTAGCCCAAGGGGAGAAGGGACAGATCCTCACCGTACCACACCGCACGAGGGTCAACTGTGCAGTGCAATCAGTGACATCCGCAGCAGGGCCCAACAGCAGAGCTGGTTTACCCCTGCCACATCATAATGGACCCATCCCCTTACCCGCATCTGACCGGATCAGCTGATCAGACCAAATGTAGGAGAATATCCCCTCAGGGCTGCGTCATCATTTATTCATTCACATTTTCTCTCCAGTCATTTCCATCATGCACAGCCATTCTTAATTGCTCAACAGACATCGCTCTCGCATCCAACGCTCTCTTCACACTGTCCATCCACCCTATTCGTGGTCTTCCTCCCAGCCTTACATCTCTCACATCAGATCTAGTTATCTTTTTCACCAGTCACTTATTATCCATTCTCTCCATATGCCCAAACCATTGCAACACCTCAACTCGATCAGCCTTCTTCCGGACAACCCCAGTTCTCCTTCGCACTTGATAATTTCTCACTTGATCCACACGCGTCACTCCACACATACTCCTCAGACACCTGATCTCCATTACATTCAAACTTTTCCTCTTTGCTACACCCATATTCCATGTTTCAGCCTCATATAATGCAGTCGGTACCACAACACCCTCATACAGCCTTCTCTTGATATCCATTCTAAGCGAACGACTTCCAAACACTTTTTTCATTCCTCCCAGCACCTTTCCTACTTCATTCATTCTAAACTTCACTTCTGCATCTCTTCTTCTGTGTAAAGCAACAAGTGACCCTAAATACTTAAAACACTCAACTTCCTCAAGAAACTCACCATTCAAAACTATATTCATCTACTTACCATCTACCAACTTCATGCACTTTATCACTTCACGCTTAATCTCATTTACTTTTAATTTCCTCCTTTCACACACCTTTCCAAACTCCCCTCCCAACTATCTCAATCTCTCCTTTGAATCAGAAAAAATGCAGTATCATCCGCAAACAGCAGCTGCTTCAGATTCCACTCTATACCATCAACACACACCAGACTCAGACCTCCATCTAACGCTCTTGCATTCACCTCCCTTACAACACCATCCATATATTTATTAAATAACCAAGGCGACATCACACATCCCTACTCTCACGGATAACCAATCACTTACAGTATTTCCCATTCTTACACACGCTCTACTATTTATATGAAAACTTTTCACTTTTAGTAACCTACCATCAAGTCCATAAAATTTTAAAACAGTCCACAAAGCCTCCCTATCAGTTCTATCATATGCTTTCTCTAAATCCATGAACTCCCAAAACACATCCTTACCTTTCGCTAAATACTTTTCACATACCTGTTTCACAGCAGACATCTGATTCATGCATCCCCTCCCTCTCCTAAGCCATACTGGTCATCAGCAATCACTCACTCTGTACCCTTTCTAACTCTCTAAATTAACAATCTGCCATACACCTTACCCACAACACTCAAGAGACTTATATCCCTAAAGCTAGTACTTTCATACTTTACCCTTACCTTTATACAACGGGACCACACAAGCACTTGCCCAGTCAACTGGCACCATACCTTTCACAAAGCACACATTCAACAGTCTTATTAACCAGTCAACAATACTCACTCCACCACCTTTCTGGCATTCCACAGCACACCCATCCATACCTGCAGCTTTCCCTGTTTTCATCTCCTTTACTGCCTTCTCCACTTCCTCCTTCGTGATCAAAGGATCATTCAACTCTCCCAACACATTTATTCCTTGCACCCTTCAATCTGCCACAATCTCAGCCTCCCTTTCCTCCTCAACATTTAACAGTCTTTCAAAATACTCCTCCCATCTCTTCCTTACTGCATCCATCTCAGCAAACATCCATCCATCCTCTGCTTTTACTCACTCTTCCTTCTCAGACTCTCCATTTCTCACCCTTTTCACCTCCTTCCGAAACATTTTCTTATTCTGTTAAAAATTCTCAGTCAACCGCCAACCCCACCTCCCATCTGCTGCCACTTTAGCATCACGCACAGCCCTTCTCGCCCTATTCCTCTTTTCCTTATACCTCTCATATGATACATCATATGCACGTCTCTTCCCAGCCACAGCCATACTTACTTCCTCGCACCACCATTCACTTCCCTTTCTTACACCACCACCCACTCGTCTCACACCACACACTTCTTCCGCATGCCCCACCACAGCACTCTTAAAAAACTGCCATTCCTCCTCCACCATGCCATTCTCCTGATCTTTCACTGCGTTCCACTCATCTTTCAATTTCTCCTGATACTCTATAATTTTCTCTCTTTTATCCAACTCACTTCAAAACCCTCCTGCCACACCTAACTCTCACCCATCTCCTACCTACTCTCAACTTTCTCTTCACCAGGTAGTGTGGTCTGACATACCCCCATCCTCCCCTCTCAAAACTTCCACATCCAGCACATCCAGCAATCTTCCTATTACATTCCTGGACACAACCACATAGTCCATCAATGCTCATTCAACAACCCTACCACCCTCCTGCCTCACCCATGTATACCTATAAATATATTTCTTCTCAAACAAGGTATTTCCAATCACCATCTCTCGCTCAATGCACATCCCTATCAGTGGTTCCCCATTTTCATTTCTTCCAGGCACACCATGCATACCAACTACACCTTCAACTGCTACATTTCCCACTCTAGGATTCACATTCGCTCCAAAACTCTGCAGACACTCATCAACATCATTCCAGAAAGACTCACCCTCTTCTTCATCCCTTTCTCTACCAGGCCCATATGCACTCAGAAATACCCACAACTCACGTTGAAATTTCGCTTTCACCCACATCAGTCTCGAAGACACCTCCTTCCATTCAGTCACACACTGCTGTACTTTCGGGCTCAATAACAAGGCCACACCTTCTCTTGCCCTTCCTCTATCAACACCTGACAATCTTCCATTCACACTTCCAAACTTAGACTCACCTTTCTCTTTCATCTTTGTTTCACTCAAAGCTAACACATCCAACTTTCTCCTCACATTCTCCCAATATCCTCCATTTTAGCCTCAATCGTACTACATCCACGCACATTCATAGACTCAATCTTCAGGGTACGGGGATAACTCAATCCCCCATCCCTTTCTATGGCCTGCGTACATAATAAAATGTAAGCCCGACGTTCATATTTGAAAGATTCATTAATCGGAGAGATACAATAGTTTCGGCTTGACTTGAACTATTAAAGAGGATCCAAGTCAGGCCCAGGCAGTTGTATTAACCTAATGAACAGCCTTTCCAAATATCATATACTGCTCCATTTGAACAGCTTTTGGTACTGTGATACCGAGACAAAAAATGTGAGCTCATACATATTTTGATGCATCACCACTAAGAAAGAAACGCCAACAAACACAGTCATTCTAACGCCTGACAGTTTTATATACCATCTCAAACAGAATCATTGAGACGAATGCAATGCAAATGAAAAAAATATATATCAACATGATAAATTTGTCCTCAAAAAAACGTGATCACAACCGTATTTCATTTGTATTTGTGCTGTTGGCTGTCGAGGGTGAGGGTCAGTGTTGAGTGAAACATGTTATTGGATCAGTGGGTTACGAGTTATTCAGCGATACATTATTAAACATGGGTTGCGGTGTGGTGCTAGTGCCGGGGGACACAGGTGCTTTGTACCATAAAGTAGCCTGGCAAAGCGGTTTATTTTCTGGAGCCATGGGTCATGTTGGGTTGATGTTTGTATTTTTGAGTTGCTTGCGCTGGGATAGGGAGCCAGGGGTGAGAGAGAGAGAGAGAGAGAGAGAGAGAGAGAGGGGCAGTGGGGGTATGGATAAGAGGAATTAAAGATTAAGAGAAAGAATAGGAAGGAAGAAATTAAGCCAGGCTGACAAAAAGAAAAAAAAGATCGTAGCAAAAATGTTGTAGTTCTGACAATGTACCGGTAATACAGGTAGTAGCACACACAGGTGAGTTATATATTGTGAAGGTAGGCAATATGACAGTGGCAGGAAAAGGCAGGTTAAGGTAAGAAACGAGGCAGGGATGAGGCATAGAGGGGACTGAATGGAAATACAATAATAAAACCAGTAAAGTGCGCTTTGTGAGCGCGTGACAAACGAGCGAGCGAGCACCATGTTATCACAATTTCCTCAGGTATAAAATTATAGGCGGATTCTCCGATATTCAATTCCTAGAGTTGATGCCAAAAAACACACCGTTGCGATTTAAAAAAAATTTAAATTTCATTTCGTAATTGAGGCATTTACCGATTAGAGCCGAACACTTTCTTGGAAACTCGAGATTTCAAGGGGTTCCTGCGCTTTATGGGCTAGGTTTTAGTTGATAAAAAATTTTATTGAATAAATGTATCACATGCGAAAAGAGTGTCAACTCAACTTTACATAGTAAAGTTACAGTAGGATAGTCAGGTCTGGCCGGGCCGGGCCGGGCCTGGTCGGACCGGATCGCTCATTTCCAACCTTAACTGAGAGTAAATATCGTTCACTCGCTCGTAAAGTGTGGAAACAATGAGGCCAGGTGTGGCAGGTATGGAGTGACGGAAGAAGAGACAGAGAGGTGGTATTTAGGAAGGATGAAAAATGCACGAAGGAAAATACACAAGGTTGAGGTAGGGATGACACTCTGAGAGGCAAATACCAAAAAACGTAGTAAGGACTAGTGGAAAAACGTTAGGTAGGAGAGTTAGAAATGAGGTAGATGGAGGTGGCGGTGGAAAAGTAAGTGGAGGCGGTGAGCAGGAGATAAGTGGAAGTGGCAGGAAAGAGGTAACTGGGGATGGCGGGGAAGAAATTGTTGTGAAATGTAGGAGAAAGGTAGGAATGTTGGTAAGAAAGAGGTAGGCATGGATGAAAGGGAAGAGGTAGGCAGGCATGGTAGGAAAGAGGTAGGTTTATGTAGTGAAAAATGAGTAGACTGGTAGTTGGAGGAAAAAGGGTGGTACAGTGATATGAATGCAATATATATTAGGATAGGCAGAAAAAGAAAATAAGCAATGAAAAATGAGGGTATGAATGAGTTAGGTACAAGCAAGGGAGGGTGTTACAAGGAATAATGCAAAACGACAAAGCCAGAAAGAGGAAGACAGTGTAGGAGGGAAGACACAGAAAAAGAACGATGTAAGGGAGGGATAGACAGGGTGTTAGGGAAAGAAAATAAGAGTGAGTGTAAGTGTAATGGAATGATGCAGGAAAAAGTAGAGCGAAAGAGGAAACAGAGACCTGAGAGACTTGTGAGAAATGTATGCAAAACAGGCAGACGTAGGTGGCAGACAAAGAGGGGTAGTGGTAGTGAAAAGGTAGTCAAGGAGAAATAGGGAGCTGGAAGGGAAATGGGAGTTAGAAGAATGGAGAAATGAGATTAAGACAGAGGCAGGAGGAAGGGCTCAGGAAGCAACTTCAGAATGGCTTAAGTAAGGCGGGACTGAGAAAGACAAATAGGAGTGAGACTTGAAAAAGATAAATGGCATAGCAGCGAAAGTCAGGTGAGGAAGATGAAGGAAAGAAATTAAAGTGCGGTACAGAGGTGAGATAGAGGTAGCGGTAAGGCAGTAAGCCTAGTGAGGGGCAGGAATGAGGTACCGTAGAAATGCTAAGGAGAGGCAGAAGTGTGGTAGGAGTGAGGCTGAGAACCAAATGAGAGGTAAGCATTAACCACTGGGATAAACAAAAGGTAGAAGTGAGACAGGGATGCAAGTGAGAGGTATGAGTGAAGCAAAGAGGCAAGGTAAGGGGGAAACATGAGTGAAATAAAAATAAAGTCGAGGATAATAGTGAGGAATGGATGAAGTAAGGTAGAGAGGAGATAGTGAGGTAGGAGTGGGGCAAAAGTGAGACAGAGGGGTAAGAGTGAGGTAGAGTGAGGCAGGAAGGTAAAAGTGAGCCAAGTTCGAGACATAAAGGTAAGAAAGAGAGATGCAGGAATGGGTCAAAGAAGCAAGAGTAAGGCGCCAAAGGGTGGTTGACTGGTTGTTCCGTGAAGACTTTTGTTTGATGAGGTGGATCTGTGCTCATGACATACCTTCTTCCTGACCCCCCCCCCTTTCTTTCTCTCTCTCTCCTCGAGAGAGAGAGAGAGAGAGAGAGGGGGGGGGAGCATACCCCTAGCTATTCACAAACATAATTATTAATGAACGCTTATGTCAATAAAAAATGAAATATAATTTGTTCGTTTAGGAATTAAGTAAGTAACATAGCATTGCTGGGTATAATGACTTGTGACGCCAAATTAGATAAAACCTTACTCAAAAGAGCGCATTTGGTTAATAAAGAGACTGCACAGAGACACGATGACATTGTATTGACACGGCTTACACAAGAAGTATATAGGTATGAGTAGTTCTTAAAATATACTGTATACTCTTATGGTCTTTATTATACACTTATTCTCTCTCTCTCTCTCTCTCTCTCTCTCTCTCTCTCTCTCTCTCTCTCTCTCTCTCTCTCCATCAACTGTCCGATACCCTCTCTCCCAGCAAATTATCACACCATTCTTCATGTTAGTCTGAAATAGAAAATAATACTGCGACTTAATGTGATAAACCTCAAAGGAATCTAATACATCTCAAATATATATGTAAAAGTAACTTTAATAATCTGCGTAGTGTAACGGTGAAATAAGCTAAACGCAACAGCAGAGGAAAAATCGTAGATACATTCAATTTATGCCTACATACGAGTAATTATTTCGAAATTATAGGCCACGACTATTGTGCAAGTAGTATATTGCCGGGCTAAAACATATGCTGATGACAGGAAAACAATTGCTTAATTAAGAGAAAATTCTGTTTGCTCATTTTTCAGATTGTGATTAGTGAGCAAGTAATGCATAATTTTTCGCCTTTTGCCTTTCATGTTTTTCAAAAATCCTTCCTTTTTCGGTCTATCAAGCATGGCGATCTTTTATCTTTCTCATCCAAAAGACTGCTTATTTCTCAACCAAGTCGGTCAAAGCTAAAATAAAATCCGAACGTACAACGTCGTTTTAGTTCAATCGCTCTTCAGCTATTTGAATTTTCCATGAACTCCGCAAGTATTTTTTTTTATTCAGCACAGAATTACTAGCGTTTTTATTTACTATTTTTCCAGTATTTTTCGGGAGACATGGATGATGAGTGATTGAATGAGTGATCCCTTTACGCTGTAGGGTACGATTGATACCATATTCCAGTTTGCTGGATCTATCTACCCTTTGATATTAGTCATGATGGAGGCAAGTAGATGATGCTAATTATGATGAGAGTGGTGGCTATTTTTTCATTGCTTTCTTCAATTACCTAAGCCTTGTTCCTCTGACACAATTTTTTAAGATTCTGGTTCCGATTATCATAAAATTCCGTCTTTCAGAGGGAATTATAATTTTCCTTTGCTTACAGATACTGACAAAATCATTATATTTCCCATATATTCTGCCTTTTTTCCTCACAAAAACTCTTTTCTTTACTCAAGGGATCCTCTTTGGTATTTCAAATGTTATTTGTTAGCTTTCCCACATTTAATTTCTTTGATCTCTCTCTCTCTCTCTCTCTCTCTCTCTCTCTCTCTCTCTCTCTCTCTCTCTCTCTCTCTTTCTCTCTCTCTCTGCCTGTCTGTCTGTCTGTCTGTCTGTCTCTCTCTCTAGCATTTTCATGACCCATTATATTTTCTTGCTAGTTACTTTCATCTTTATATCCAGTATTGTTCAGTTCCTTTATTCCTGTACATTGACCCTCTCCCCCTCTCTTTCTCTTGACATGTATATAGTTCTATATGCGTGCTTTCTCTTATGATGTCCTTCATCCCAGTTTTCTACCTAATCCGTAAGTATATTTTAATATAAACCCGAAGTGTGATATCATGTAACCATGACAACCATGTGCTGTCTCAAAACAACATTGAAGTCGACGCTGTTTGCGCCATAGGGGCAAAGCAAAATGGGTTAATACACATTAAAAATGATTCATTGATTTTTTGCAGTGTAGCAACCTGACAGATGCTTTAAAACTTTCCTTTTGCTTTGTAGGGTGCAAAAAAAGTCAGATGTTGGAAAAACATAAGAAATAGAAGCAAGAAACTCCTACTGCATTGTCACCAGTATGCAGGTGTCATTAACTATATTTCAATAAAATATTGACGGACTTCTTCCGGGTCATGAAAGTAAGAGAGAGAGAGAGAAAAAAATGACAACTTGTATAGGATGGGGAAACAGGCAGAATCTAGTGAGCATGAAGCAGGTCGTAGTAACACCCAACAGATCGGCTCTGCTTGATTCAGAAAATGTTATCCTCTAGACTCTAGAGTTTAGGCAGTTACAGGAAGGTAGGTGGGAACTTGAGTTTTAAATGTGAAAGAGAGCAGTGTTCGACCAGTCATGCAGAATATGATGATATTCAGTACTGTACACGGGGACTTCCGTTTATAATATGATTGTCAGATATGGTCAGAGATGTTCTGGTATAATAAACTACTGTGCCACTTCTATAATACGTAGAAAAGCCCATCACGACTGTAGTAACATTCACTTGGCCCGTCAGTTTCACTGCAGTACAGCTGCTTTGAGAAATGTTAGGACATTTATACATGTACTTTGAAATCTGCTATATGAAGACTTTAATAATAATTTATGCAACAGAGAGAAACCAAGCTTTTATTCCTTTTAATCCTGTGTTAATTGAAACTTATAGAATGGTTTCAAATTGCACAGACACTCAAACTGCTATTCCATCCATGGTTTCAAATCAAAAGACAATGTATTCAGCATATTCTGTTGTTATGAATGCATTTAAAGGTCTGTTATGAGTTGCGCCAAAAGGATGTGTTAGTCCTAAATACCCTGAATCAACGTCTAGTAAAGTGGTGGTGGAGAAGTCAAGATTACGAGTATACCATGTTTCATTGTTAGTGATTTAATTACAGCCGATAAAGGGATTTTTATTTCATACACCTACAGAACACCTGAAGGAGTCTTTGACAAAGTTCCTTCATTTCCAAGTAAAGGAAAATTTACTGCCACTGTCTGCAAAACTAAACTGGCAAAAAGAATATGCAAAGTGCAGAATACTCATTGAAATGGCAAATGCATGCTTGAAGAGCTTGAGATACTGAAATATAAACCACAGCTGAAAATCTCAGGTGCTAAGCAGCTAGACATCATTATATAACTGTCTGCAGGAATGTTTTATAACTTCTAAAGTAATGACAATCTTAACAAACCCAGTTACGGTATTCATTTAGTAAAGAATACTGCTAGATCTAACCGAACCAAGTGAAATCTTGACCCAACTATCATATGCTACAACTAAATGTAATTTAAGAGTTCTGTTTGCATCCCCCTTGCTTTCCATTGAGGAGAGTCAGGCAGGCAGACAAACTCTCTCTCTCTCTCTCTCTCTCTCTCTCTCTCTCTCTCTCTCTCTCTCTCTCTCTCTCTGTGCAGAAATGAAACTCCACGGAAATGCCTCGTCACATTTACCGCATACTATAAAATTTGGATGCGTGTTAATTAGAGGCTTCACCAAACCTTGCTTCAGAGGTCTGCCACCAGGTGGTCTAGCGTCGCCCAGCCTCGATTGAATATTTTTGCGGGGTTTTAAAGACATGGAAAATTGTATCTAATAGTAAGTTTATAATAATATAGCTATTTATAGGAATCTATCTTCCAGTTCGGTCAAGTGCATATATATATATACATGTAAAGTATGAATAACCTGGCTCTCAAAGAATCAGCTTGGGGACGAAAGTAGTGTGCTATGTACATATATTTGAATAAATCGTGTGGAGTCAGTAAAAGGAGATTACCTTGTGTGTGTTTTTGCATGCTGTAAAGAAGTAAGTTGTTCCACTGAAAATAATGTACTTAACGATTGCTTAGTTGGTGAATCAGTCATATTAACCCAAACAAACGGCAGTGCGGTTCGACACTATAACCATACCAGAGCACGAGGAGTTGAAGTATAAACTGACTAAACTATGCAATGGAGCCAGGGAAACATTCAAAAGAATACTTTATGTTGGACTTAGGCTACTATTTAAAAGATGATCAAGACGTCCAACAGGTCCATTCTGTTATTAGAAGTCATACGTCAGGCAGGGCAGCACATCGGAAGGTGCTGCCAAATCTTCTGCTTCATATCTATTTTCTTTTGTGGATACTAACGAATGACAAATATTTTAATCACTGTTGTCTTGCTTTATGGATGGGTCTAGTAAAATTGCCTAGGTTTTGTCTGTGTTATGCTTGCAGAGGTCAGAAAACTGACGAAAACTGAGTTTACAAAATGACACAGTGGAGTATATATAATCAAAAGGCTCCCATATTGTAATTTCTTTGTAGCATATCATGCCATCTGAGTAATTTGATGAGTAAAATATGTTTTGGAGTGTTTTACTTCGTGTCAAAATTCAAAAGAAATTAAGCACTGGCTACATTTTCAGTACCTACCCTGCATCATAGCTGGGCGACGGAAGCGAACGTAGTGGCAGATTTCTGAAACAGGATCTGGTGACGTGTCTAATTAACAACTTGTTTGGTAACAGGAGGTCGATTGCACCTTTTTTTTTTTTTTTTTTTACACATCTGTAAATTAGCACATCTGTAAATTATGGTGAGTGTAGCCTATACACTGTATATACACTGTATATGGCTAGTGAGGGAGTGATCGCCCTCTACCTACACAGATCAAAAGCCCTCGGGAGCAGGGGGGTGGTTGCTTTCTCAGGCAGAGGAACTCCTTGAGAGTGAAATGGCTGGGAAGCATGCCGGCACGTGACTGGCTACAGCATAGCTGGGTCTTTCGGGTGTGGGCAATCAGGCAAGTTAGCTGCCTACTGCGACTGCAACACAATGGCGAGGTGTTCAGGAAGTTAGCCAAAGAAACCTTGATGGACTCTGAAAGAACAATAATGGCCCCCAGTCCCGTGCAGCCCTTAAATGGGCAGGGGGTGCTAAGAATCTCACGGTTGCCTCAGTTACAATCTAATTCCTTTGTCAATGCAAAAAATACAATTAAAATTGGTAACTGGAATGTGAGAACGCTAAATCATGACGGTAAAATCGATGAGTTAGTGAAGGTTTTTCAAAATTACGGACATGATATTTGTGCTCTGACAGAAACTAGATTAACTGGAATTGATAAGTTGGATTTGGAGGATGGTATACGTTTATTGATATCTGGCCGACAGGACGGAATGCATTATCAGGGAGTAGGATTGTTGCTGGGTTGTAAAGCAAATAAGGCTTTATGTGAGTGGGATCCTATAGATGAGCGATTGCTATACGCACGGTTTAAATCAAATCATGGCAACATCAGTCTGTTTGTGTGTTATGCACCTACTAATGATGCACTCGATGAAAGGAAAGACACATTTTATGAAAAGTTGCAAGAAGGAGTAGGAAGGGTACCTAGACATGATGTTTTGATCTGCGTTGGAGACTTTAATGCAGTAATGGGCTGTTCAAATGAGGGATTTGAGGCATGTATGGGTAAGATGGGAGTTGGTAGTAGGATGAGTGAAAACGGAGTGAGGTTTGGAAGCTTCTGTCTAGCAAATGACTTAGTTATCGGGGGCACACTCTTCAGCATTGCAATATACACAAGACAACTTGGGTGTCGCCGTGTGGAAAATATAAAAATCAGATTGATCACATCGCTATCAGTAGGAGGCATAGAAGTTCTCTGCTAGATGTTCATGTTAAACGGGGAGCGGATATTGGTAGTGACCATCAACTCAGCATTGCAAAAATAAGGTTTAAACTTAAAAATCAGAAGAAGGAAAAATCTGGTGTTGGTAGATACGATATTGTTAAGCTTAGAAGAGAAGGAGAAGAAAAGGAGGAATTCAGATTAGAATGCAGAAATAGGTTTTTGGTGTTGGAAACGTTGGAAGAGGGGGAGAGAAGTGTAGATGAGATGTGGGAGGATGTGAACAAAGTTTTGCATGAGACTGCTGAATGTACGATTGGAAGGAGACATAGATTCAGGAGAAAGAAATGGATATCAGAGGAAACGTGGGATATGATAAAAAAGAGAGGTGAGGCTAAATTGAGGAGTGAGATGCAATGCGTTGATGAACGAGAGATTGAATTAGCAAGAGCTGCGTACTGGAGTTTGAATTCAGAAGTAAGAAGGTTAGCTAGGAGAGATAAAAGAAGATGTGTGGATGAAAAGGTTGCAGAGACTGAAATCTTAATAAACAAAAATGATGGACAGAGTCAAAGAATAGCATATGAATCGATTAGAGAACTGAGTGGTAATGCAGGTAAACGCAAGGAAATACCAATTAGAGACAGGGAAGGAAATTTATTGACCAAAGATGGAGATATTAAAAATAGATGGAAAGAGCATTTTGAGACAGTTCTTAATAGACCAATACCACCAGAAGAGGATATACCGTCTGCTCAGGAAGATTTAAATATAGAAACAGGAGAGTTGAGGCTTGCAGAAGTGGAGAAAGCAGTAAAACAGTTAAAGAATAATAAGGCACCAGGGGAGGATGGTTTATTTCCGGAAATGTTTAAAGTGGAGGGGGATAGATTAATAATGATCTTGACCAAGCTATTCAATAAGATATGGGTGACGGGGTTACTACCATCAGTTTGGAAGAATGGTGTAATTGTTAAAGTTCCGAAGAAAGGAGACCTGAGTGAATGTGGTAATTGGAGGGGAATCTCTTTGTCACCGATAGCTTTGAAAGTTTTCAGTAGAGTGTTGTTAAATAGGTTGGAGCCGGTGGTTGAGGGTATTCTGAGGGATGAACAGGCTGGTTTTAGAAAGGGACGTGGTTGCAATGATCAGATCTTTATAGTTAGGCATTTGATGCAGCAAGTTAATGAAATGAGAGTACCGTTAAGTCTTTGTTTTGTTGATTTTGAAAAGGCTTTTGATAGTGTTTCGAGAGAGTCTATGGGGAAGATCATGAGACATTATGGAATACCAGAGGAGTTTGTGAGGGTCATTATGAACATGCATGAGGACACATTTTGTAAAGTGATAGTTGATGGTTGTCTGAGTGATTCGTTTGAAGTCAAGTCCGGAGTAATTCAAGGTGGTGTTCTATCGCCTTTACTATTTATATTGGTCATTGATTACATTATGAAACGTGTTGGAACAGAAACCGGTGCAGGTATACTTTGGGGAGAGAACAGGAAACTTTTTGGATTTAGATTATGCAGATGATATAGTTTTGATTTGTGATGGGCCAGAAGAGATGCAGAGAGTGTTGGACTGTTTGGTGAGTGAAGGTCGCAAGGTGGGTTTGGTTATTAATTGTGGAAAAACTGAAATAATCAATATGAATATGGAAAATGCGCAGGAATGTGTAATTGGAGGTATGGTTGTAAAGCAAGTTGATAGGTTTAAATATTTAGGTACTTATTTAGCCAAGGATGGTTCTTTGAACTTTGAATTCGAGGAAAGGTTAAAGAAGGCTAATCAGGCAATGGGAATGCTTAAAAATATTTGGAATAATAACAATTTCTCTGTGCATACAAAAATCAAACTTTATAAGGTAATGGTTAGGAGTATCTTAATTTATGGACACGAGTCTTGGTACAGCACAGTGACTATGGAAAATAAATTCTTGGTGTTTGAAAATAAAGCACTTAGAAGAATATTAGGAATTAAGTGGTGGGAAAGGATACCAAATAGTAGAATTAGAGAAATAACGGGAGTGCAGCCGATCGATGAATATGTTAGATTCTCACGATGGAAGTGGCTAGGACATGTGTATAGGAGACAGGGAATAGTACGAGGTACACCAGGGTGGGTGGCACCTGGTAGGAGAGGTAGAGGAAGGCCAAAAGAGACGTGGGTGAGGACAATGAGACGGGAAGCTGGAGATGAGTGTTGGGGAGATCTTGAGGAGTTAGCACAAGATAGGATGTGGTGGTGTGAGGTCATCGAGGCCCTATGCATCCCCGAGGGTGCCACAGGAAATGATTGATTGATTGATTGAAATTAGCACATTTTAGGTACGTTGGTTCTAAAACTGTTGTGCTGTAATGCACTATTTTGGCTAATTTGAGGATACAAACTTACAAACAGATAAACAGAATGAGAATTTTAATAGTATATACTGTAGAGAGATGACTCAAAGGTATAGGTCACAGGAAAAGTCAAAGCTGAACCCGTGTGTCCGTTTCTGTACGAAATAAGGATACTTGGTGTGATTTAGATCAAAGTTTGTCGAATGGTTGAGGATCAGCCATGGAGATGGCTTTTTTCCTTCTTAGTAATAGGTTAAAAGTCGATGTCACATGGCAGTCAATTTGAAAAATATTTATCTGGTTTAAGACAAGCTTTGTGGAAAAGTTATGGTAGGGCAGGACTTAAAGTAATCGATTTTGAGAACAGCCAGTCAAAGGTCAAAGTAGCAGGGAAAAGGTCACAGGGCAAGGTCATTTCATACATTTTCTATCTGATTACAATAAGTCCGAATGGAAGGGACAAGCGTTATAGAAGAATGACAGGCTTGTTTTAAAAATAGTCAAAGGCCAAGGTCACAGGCCCTGTGTCTGTGTGAAGAACAATGCCTAAAATAGCTCTGATCTGATTTCCTTCAAACTTGGTTTATGGGCTGAGGTTCCTCCAAGTGGTTAATCTGGAATTTCTGAAGACAGTAGGTCAAAGGTTACGGTCACATGGCAAGCTCAACTTGAACAGTTCTTATCTGATTTAGGACAAACTTTATAGAAGAATTCAAAACAAGGCAAGAAAAAAGGAATTCTATTTGGAAGGCAATAAAAATTCAAGATCACTTGGAAGGTCATACATCACCGCTACATTGCTAACCTGTTTAGATCCGATTTAGACCAACCTTTGATAATGAGAATGATCCATCATAGGTCAAGGTTACAGGGCAAGGTCATATGCTCGAACCTGTAGCTCAAACTCTTTCGATTCCATTTAAATGAAACTTGAAAGAATGACTGAGGGTCAGCAAGGATGAAGGGATGTGATTTTGAGAACAATAGTCAAAGATCAGGTTCACAGGACAATATCAACTCCACCACTTTTTATCCGATTTGGGCCAAAGCTGGAGGAAGAGTTGGAATCAACAAGAATGAATCACTTCGACACTGAGTGCATTTTGTCAAAAATCAAGATCACAGTGCAAAGCCTTGTCTGATTGTTGCGCTTGGTTGATGAACTCACTGAGTACTCCTTGTTTTCTTGTGTTTTTTAACCCCCTCGAACAACACACCTACCTTCTTTGTATTTTCTCATTGTAGAATACATGAACTAGGCTGTAAATTGTCTACCGAACGAGACAGCAGCCGGGGAGATGGAGAAGAGTAATGGCAGGGGAAACAGAACATGTAATAAAAGCTAGATAAAAAGAAGCAAAGGGAGAAATAGAGGAGACAGAGGAGGTAAAATAAGTCCAGGACTAAGAGAAAATAAAGAGGGATATAGCGAGATAAAAAGATGGGAGAGGAAAACAAAAAGGATAGGATGTGGGGCGAAAAGAGAGATAAGAGGAGATAACGAGAGATTTGGGAAAAAATATATAAGTGCGGAGAAAGAACAGAGAAAACTATGAAATAATATAAGTGGGGGGGGGGGATAATTGAAAGCGAGATGAGGAGAAAAAGTTGGTACAAATCTGGATGAGAATTGTGCTACGAATATATATATATATATATATATATATATATATATATATATATATATATATATATATATATATATATATATATATATATATATATACACGAGTATCATCATCAGCCGTTTGAGTATCCACTGCAGGACCGGCCTATCCCGACCGAAGTCTGGACGATACAGCCAATGTATCTCTACCAAGTGGCTTAGGCTGTCTTGTAGAGATTGTATGTAGGGTGAGAAGTGCTTGTAAGTGTAATTGTAGTGTTGGAGTGGCTTTGGATGTGTGTGTAGTCTGTGAACCAAGTGTAATCGGCCCGCGCAAGCCGACTGGGTGCAAGCATACTTTATAGTAATATATATATATATATATATATATATATATATATATATATGGGAATTGGTGCCGTAAACGAAGAGTTACATGTAAAATGAGCTTAATGTACACGGAGAAAGAGGAGGGGCACAAAATGTAGGGGAAAAAAAGTGTAGGAAACAAAAGAGCAAAGACGAAGCATAGGAACGGAAGGTTAATGATAAAAATGGAAAGAAAGCGGTAAAGAGAGTGACAAATGCTAGAGGAAACACGTGAAAGTCATAGGAAACAGGTAAGAAAAGGGAGAGCATTGAAAACCATAGACATTTGAGTGCACAAGAAATTAAGAAACTGTTAGAAAATGGAAACATGTCACAAAACAAGAAAAATCTATGAGACAGAATATTGGCAGAAACCATGGAAAGAAAACGGAGCAGTTTAAAGACAAAAGTAAAAGGCACCAATGAGGGCATAGAAAGAACGTAGAAATGATGAAGATACAGAAAGAAAACGAAGAGAGAGAGAGAGAGAGAGAGAGAGAGAGAGAGAGAGAGGAACGTTTATGGCTGAGAAGAAAGAGAAGAGGATTTGGAAAGGTGCCCTGGGAAAAGGGCTTACAGAAGTGATTTATAAAGCGCCATGGAAACTGCTGTAAAAACACCAGGAAAAAACAAGGAAGAGGGGACCAAAAGGAGATAAAAGAGAACAGCTGCAGCAGCAGCAGCAGCAAGGAACAGCAGCAGAGCAGCAGCAGCAGCAGCAGCAGCAGTAGTAGTAGTAGTAGTAGTAGTAGCAGTAATAGTAGTAGTAGTAGTAGTAGCAGTAATAGTAGTAGTAGTAGTAGTAGGAGGAGGAGGAGGAGGAGGAGGAGGAAAGGTAAAGTGACAAACTTTGAATATAAACTTGGAAACCGTGCTGGGAAGGTAGACTTGACTGGGAGTTGGAAAGAAAAGCTTGTGAACTGGAAAAAGGGAATAATAAAAACTAGGGCTTAAAACACATGATAAGAAGACGACACTGAAAAAGACAAATGAGGACAGCCTCAAACACAACTAGAAGGACGAAGTATGAAAGGCAAACGGAGGAAACAGTCAGAGAGACACATTGCTAGGAAAAAGGACTAGAAAAGTGCATTAAAGAAACGCAACGGATACAACTAAAGAAAAGAGTAGGAGAAAAAAGGATAATACACACAATTAATTGTGAAGGTTGTGAAGAGAAGGAAAAGTGTAGGATAATGGGTCGACAATATAAAGTGTACATAGGAGGTCGCAGGAAATGATACAGTAAGAGCTCTGTTCGTCTTTCCTGTATGGCTTGTTACAGAGTTTGTGGTATTAATATCAATAAAACTATGCGATTAAGCCTTGTCTGTGTCTGTGTCTGTCCACATTTGACCTCGTCGGATTTCGAAGTCCCATTTATCAAAAGACGTGGATAATGACAGATCAAATTATAACTGCGCGGGTTCAGTAGCGCGTCAGTCAGGCGCATTTTTGTGCCCGCTTTTTCACTAGACACTGGGAACCCTCTACAGGTCATACTGCTTGGTGGATGAGATGAAATTTCCCATGGGCATGCCCTTTATGTCAGAACAGGTCCGCGTCAAGTTTGCTGTTATAGCGCATTTAGGGGACGCTCCGAGTGCCCTCGACAGTGGCAAGCGCTTAACGACCCTATTGGGATACTAAACGCTTGTTTATTATCTTCGACAAGGAGATTATGTTTTCAACTCTGTTTTTTAGTTCGTTTGTCTGTTAGCAGGATTACTCAAATAATAAAAGAGAGATTTGGACCAAACTTGGTGGGTAGATAGCCCATGTTCTTGGGAACAATCGATTAACTTTTGGGAGAGATCCGGATCCTATTACAGATTCTGGATCCGGAAAATACTCTTTGCGAAACCATAATCAATGATGAGACATCCTAACCCATTTTGAAGAGTGGTTTGGAAATAATGTTGCCCTTGTCGAAGAGATGCTCCCCACTGAGTGCCCTTCTAGTTTTATGCGTTTACATTTTTGCAGAGTCCTCTGATTCACTTTCAGCTGAAAAAAATCGTCTGGGGTTTGCTGGGCAGAAGTCTGCAGTACAGCTTTTTGGATCATGAGAGGGTTAATAGTGGCAGTATTAGCTCTCAGGGTCTTATGACTCACCATCAGTTAATTGTTGTCGTCTTGTTGTTAGCTGAAATGTAATACTTGATTGGTCTCGACCACGACATAGTTAGGATATTTATACCCAAGCAAGAATCATCCCTAGCCCAGTATTTCCTCCAGCCGAAGCCAGCAGGGAAATATGAGTAGAACCACTATACTGCACTCCAGTGCACCACAGCAATCATTTCATCGCAGCTTCAATAGACTTAGAAAAAAGAACAATGATATATCATCGTAAATTACAAGTGGAAAAGCAACATTATTTTGGCGACTAATGATGTTTTGCTATTTCTGTATCATCACTAATCTGTACGACACAACATTGACTCGAGTCAGATGTTTATAACATTTAGTCGAGAATTTGTTTTTCTTGGTATTAAAATTTACACACACGTCCAAGAGAACTAATTTAGAACTTTGTCGTACTGTAACACACACACACACACACACACACACACACACACACACACACACACACACACACACACACACACATCAATTTTTTCCCTATACATTTTCTCCAGTCAGGAAGAAAATCATGTTCACTTGACTGGGAACATTTAATTTCAGTAAATTAACATTTATATTACGTCCTGGAATACCACGTAAACTGCTATGAAATTCGAGTTAACGAAACAATTATATATATATATATATATATATATATATATATATATATATATATATATATATATATATATATATATATATATATATATAACTAGAAATCGCTGAGAGAGCGCACACCTCCACCAGTGTCATTCTCATTAAAAATGACCCGGTTCCGGATCCGTAGATATAGGATCCGGGTCCGGATCCGAATCTGCCCCCAAATATAATCAATTCTTTTTTGGTCCAGGGCCCACCGTTCCACAAAATTTAATTGAAATTCTTTGAAAACTTTTGAAAATATTTTGCGGGATCCTCCGGATCCGCGGAATCTAATCCCCCCCAAAAAAAAAATTAGTCATTTTTTTTTTTCCTGTGGCCCCTGGCCCACCCTTCCACAAAATTTCATCAGAATCTGTTCATAACTTTATGAGTAATCCATAATCTGGATCCGTGGATATAGGATCCGCCCCCAAATGTGTCAAGTCTTTCTTGGTTCTTGATGCACCTTTCTACAAAATTTCCGTGAAATTCATTGAAAAGTTTTAGATATTGTGCGGGATACTCCGGATCCGGATCCGGATCCGGCCCAAAATTTAACCATTTCTTCCTTGGCCCATGGGCCACTCTTCCACAAAGTTTCATCAATATCCGTCCATAACTTTTTAAGTAATATTTCTAACGGACAGACAGACAGACAGACAAACCAACCAACCAACCAACCAACCAACGCGGGGTAAAACATAGCCTCCTTGGCGGAGGTAATAATGCAGGATTAGAAAAAAAAATCAAGAACAGCAAATCATAACACTCCCTAATAAAAAAATAAAAAAAAGACTGAAAACACGCTGACAGGGGGATATTAAAATGACAGGCTATAACTGTAATCAGAAAGTAAACTAGCAGTCTCTCTCTCTCTCTCTCTCTCTCTCTCTCTCTCTCTCTCACACACACACACACACACACACAAGCCTTATCTAATCGTTTGATCTTCTCAGTCTGAATATTAGTAGGCGTGACATAGGATCAGAAGCACGGGTTGGAGGTAAGGGGGAGGAAGGGACATCAGGGGGAAGAGCTGTGGCTTAAGCACCACCTGATTGGCATGTGTGTGTGTGTGTGTGTGTGTGTGTGTGTGTGTGTGTGTGTGTGTGTGTGTGTGTAAGAAATTCAACGTAGTGGACAGGAAAAATTTAATTTTTTGTAATGGTGCATGTATTTGCACACATCTTTTAAAGTGTGGATTTGAGTGCTAGAGTTTATTATTTTTTTTTTTTTATGTGTCCGACTCCGGGCATAGGCTTCACAGCCTGCTCTCAAGACCCAGTAGTCTTCCTTCATACCAAACACCTCTCTACATGTCACCACTTCGGCGCTAACACCCACCGTCCATATTGAATACATGCTAGGGCTGTCTCATACAGGACTGGTGTATTGGTATTAGCGGGGGTACTTTTATGACATGTCGGCGGGTCATCTGGTAGATCAGGAAAGTCTGCTTTTATGAAATTCAAATCCTTAAACTGTTCTCTGCCCTGCAGCCGGGATTCGAACCTGGGTCCATCAGGACTGCAGACCGCCTCTCTACCGATTCAGAGAGTGGATATAAGTTTCAACGTGAGTGGAAGACATTTTTCTTTAGGCATGAATATTTGTTTGTGGGAGGATATCAGTTTAAACTTTTGTATGACTGGATGTTGGTGTTTGAGTGACTATGTGAGTATCGAAGTGTGCGAAAGTCAATAACTGACAGAGTTTGAGGTGAGTTTTGCGTGAGTGGATACGAGTGTCTGAGAGACGGGATAGGAGTGTTAGAGTGATTGGATGTGACTGTTTGAGTGGCTGGATGTGAAATTTTGAGTGAGTGGATATGAGTGAATGAGTGGATATAGGCTTTAAAGTTAATTGATGTGAGTTTATATATGAGTGAATGTGAGTTTTTGAGTGAATGGATGTAGTTCAGGCAGTGAATGTGAGCGGTTTGGTGGCTGAATGTAAGTGCTTCAGTTAGTGGATATGAGTGATTAAGTGCTTCTGAATGTGTGAGTGAGTAAATGTGAGTGTTATAATAGTGGATATAAATGTCTTAGTGACTGGACGTGTCTTTGAGTGAGTGGATGTGAGTGCTTGTGTGAATGTATGTGAGTGTTTGGATGAGTGGATGTGAATGTTTGCATGAGTGGATGCGAGTGTTTGTGAGAGAGAATGTGAGTGCATGGACGAGTGGATGCGAGTGGTTGAATGAAAGGATGAGCGTTAATAACAGTGTTTGTGTGAGTACTAAAGTTAATATTTGAGAGAGTATATGTGAATGTGATAGTCTGAAGGATTGGATATGTATGCTTGAGTGAGTTGATGCTTTGATAGCAGTTAGTGGATGGAAGTGTTGAGTGAGTTCTTGAGAGTATTTGTTCAATATGAATACTAAACCTGGATGAATATTTGGGTAAGTGTGTTTGAACGTTTGAGTAAGTAGATGTGCACGTTTCTGGAGAGAGAGAGAGAGAGAGAGAGAGAGAGAGAGAGAGAGAGAGAGAGAGAGAGAGAGAGAGTCCCCCAGTCGTAAAAGGCGACTAAAAGGGTTGGCGGAGGGTTAGTGCCCCTCCCCGGAAAACAACTAACTTAAAAGTCAAACAATAAGCCTTGGACAAGGACTGACCAAAAGATGACGACCAAGGACCGGACAAAGGACATGGTAATCGGAACGTGGAATGTAAGAGGAGCGAATGATGAGGTGAAAGAGAGAGAGAGATTGTCCAGGTGCTTGAGGGTGCGAAAGTTGATGTATTGGGAATAACTGAAACGAAATGGAGAGGTGAGAGTGTGAGAGAATGCGAGTATGGATGGGGTATATGTGCAGGAGTAGGTGAGAATGAGAGGGCAAAAGAAGGAGAATGTATAGTTGTGAGTAAAAGATGGAAGAAGAGCATAAGAGAGTATGGATCAGTTGGGTCAAGGATTGTGTGGGTAAGATTGAAAGTTGGAATACAAATGTGGGCGATTGTGTGTGTATGCGCCAACGCAAGATCGTGCAGGTAGAGTGAAAGAACAGTTCTGGACAAATGTGGAGGTGTGCATGGAAAAGTTTGGAATGAATGAGAAAGTGTTTTTGATTGGTGATATGAATGGTAAAGTACTGTAGGAAATGTGAAGGTGGATGGAATAGTTGGTGAGTGGGGTGTGCCTGCTGAGATAGATGAGAATGGCAGTGCGTTAGTGGACATTTGTGCTGGGAGGGGGTTGGTGATAGCCAATACCCTCTTCAGGCACAAAATGATCCACAGGTATACATGGCAAGTGTTGAGAAGGGTGGGTGGTGAACTGAATGAAAGGAAGGCAATGACTGATTATGTGTGTGTGGATGAAAGGATACGAAAATGTGTAATGGATGCAAGAGCTTATAGAGGTTGGGGGAGTGGACTTTCTGACAACTACTTGGTGGTGGCCAGAATCAAGGTCCAATTAGGATGGAGAAATAGAGGAAGGGAAGGACGGAAAGAAGGGGTATTTGTAAGGAGAGTGGAAAGGTTACAAGACGATGAGAAAAGGGCAGAGTATAAGAGAGAAGTGGAGGAACGATTAGGCAAATATGAATTGGAGCGGATGGGGGACGTGGAAGGTGTGTGCAGGATATTTACAGGAGAAATATGTGCAGCATGTGATGTGGTGTGTGGGATGAAGAGAAGAGGGAGGGGTGTGCAAGGAACAGCATGGTGGAATGAAGAGGTGAGACAGGTTGTGGCACAAAAGAAGAAAGCATACAATGAATAGATGAGAAATAGGGGCATGGAAGAAGTTGAGAGGCGGAAGAGAGAGTTATATGTAGAAAGAAAGAGAGAGGCGAAAAGATTAGTAAGAGAAAGTAAGAAGAGAGCGGATGAGGAATTTGGAAGGAACTTGAGTGTAAAGTGGAGGGACTGTAAGAAAATGTTCTGGAAAGAGGTGAAAAGAGTAAGACAGGGTGGAAGTGAAGTTACCAGGGGAGTGAAAGATAAAAATGGTAGATTACTAGTGGAGAAGGGAGAAAAAGTGCGCAGATGGAGAGAACACTTTAAGGAATTGTTGAACATAGAGGATGGAAGTAATGCGAGTATAAGTGGCTGGGGAATGGCTGGGAGAAGGAGGGAGGTGAGAAGACAGGAAGAAATCAGTAGGATAGAAGTAGTGGAAGCAATGGAGAAAGTTAAATTGGGGAAAGCCCCAGGAATTGATGAAGTGTGTGGTGAAATGCTGTAGTATGGGGGAGAGATAGTAGTAGAATGGATGTGGAAGATGTGCAGATTGGCCTGGGAGGAAGGTAGATTCCAGGAGGATTGGAAGTCAGGTATAATTATTTCCTTGTACAAAGGAAAAAGGGAAAAAGAAGTGTGTGGTAATCATAGAGGCATCTGTCTTCTTAGTATAATGGGAAAGGTGTATGGTTGGATACTTATTGACAGAGTTAGAGAAAGAACAGAGGAATTAGTTGGAGAAGAACAGGGAGGCTTTAGGAAGGGAAGAGGTTGTGTAGATCAGATATTCATTTTTAGATCTTTAGTGGAAAAGTTTCTAGAGAAGGGAAAGAAGTTGTATGCGGCTTTCATGGATTTTGAGAAAGCATATGACAGGGTGGATAGACAAGGATTGTGGAAAGTAGTAAGAATATATGGAGTGGATGGGAAGCTGTTGAATGCTGTGAAGGGTATGTATGATGGTGCTAATGCTGCAGTGCTTGTGGATGGTGAACTGAGTGAATTTTTCTCTTTGAAGGTTGGGTTGAAACAGGGATGTGTCATGTCTCCATGGTAGTTCAATCTGTACATGGATGGGGTAATAAAAGAGGTACAAGGTAGGGTAGTGGATGTTGGAGTGGCCCTGGTGAGAGAGGGTGGTGTTTGGAAACTCCCTGTACCGTTGTTTGCAGATGATACTGTGTTGTTGAATGAAGACGAAGGAGAGCTGCAAGGCTTGGTGGATGAGTTTGGGATAGTGTGTAAGAAACGGAATCTAAAGGTGAATGTAGGGAAGAGCAAAGTGATGGTCTTTGAGAGAGGTGAAGTCAGTGAATGTACAGCGAGGTTAGATGGTGAGGAATTGGAAAATGTGAGTACGTTTAAGTACTTGGGTAGTGTGATGAGTAAGGATGGAGGTTTGGAGGGTGAAGTACTTGAAAGGGTACAGCAGGGAAGAAAGGTCGCTGGTTCCTTGAAAGCAGTGATAAGAAGCAGGGAAGTGAGCATGGAAGTGAAAAAGTTACTACATGACAGTATTGTGATACCAACTCTAAGGTATGGAAGTGAAGCTTGGACGTTGCTGGAAGGACACAAGTCAAGAGTGAGAGCAGTGGAAATGAGTTATTTAAGAGGAGCCTGCGGAGTCACATGGAGAGACAGGCTGACAAATGAGGATATAAAGGAGCGTTGTGGTGTGGATGTGGATGTGATAGGAAGCGTTAGGAGGAATACACTGAGGTGGTTTGGCCATGTGGAGAGGATGGAGGGTGAAAGACTGACGAAGAGAATGTATGTGAGTGAGGTGGAGGGAGGAAGAGGGAGGGAGAGGCCGAAGATGAGATGGAGAGATGGGGTGGAGAGGTATATGAGAGAGGGGGGTGTGAGTTGGGAGCGGGGCAGTGAAATGGCGGGGGACAGGGCGACGTGGTGGCGATTTGTTTGTGGCCACCCCGAACGGGATTGAGGCGTCTGGCAATATATATATATATATATATATATATATATATATATATATATATATATATATATATAGAGAGAGAGAGAGAGAGAGAGAGAGAGAGAGAGAGAGAGAGAGGTGGCCTGCAGTCCTAACGGACCCAGGTTCGAATCCCGGCTGGGGTAGGGAACAGTTTAAGGATTTGAATTTCATTAAATCAGGCTTTACTGATCAACCAGAAGACCCGCCGACATGTCGTAAAAATACCCCCGCAAATACCAATACACCAGTCCTGTATGAGACAGCCCTAGCATGTATACAATATGGACGGTGGGTGTTAGCGCCGAAGTGGTGACATGTAGAGGTGTATGGTGTGTAGGAGGACTGCTGGGCCTTGATAGCAGGCTGTGAAGCCTATGCCCAGAGTCGGACACATAAAATATATATATATATATATATATATATATATATATATATATATATATATATATATATATATATATATATATATATATATATATATACTGTATGTGTGTGTATTGTAAGTATTTCTTTGAGAGTTTTTATGAGTGGATTTCAGTGTTTGTGTGAGTAGGCCTTTTTTTGTGTACTGTATGTATGCGAGTTTTTATGTGAGTCGATGAGAATGTTCTTGAGCCTGGAATTGACTTTCTATGTCAGTGGCTTAATCTGAGTGACTGCGTAAACAGTTGCCAGTGCATGTGTGTTTGAATATGAGTGCTGAGTTTAGAAATCATGAGTAAACTGCTTAAGGGTTAAAGCTCATTTTGTACTTAATAAAAATAATCTTACGAATTCCTGTGTGAGTTACTAGGAGTGTAGAGGTTGTGTTTGATGGTGCTGGCCAACACCAGTCTGCCTGACCCAGCAGTTCCGTCGACGGTACCTGCCTCTGTGGGGGTCATCTCATACATTCCCTGCATCATTAATGTTGTTCTGCGTTTCAGTGTGGCATGCGTTGCCATTAGATTAGTTTTGTGGGCCTATTCTAAAAGTGTGTCTCTTGTTCTTTTTGTGACTCCACCGGACCAAATACTAAGCTGGTAACTGAGGAAGGGTGGGTGATGTCCTGCTTTAAACCTATAGCTACGTGCAGTTGATCAACTCTCTTTAAGTTAAGGAGACCCTGTGATGGATGGATGTCGGGAGAGGGGAGGGAATGTAGGATAGTGGTTTGATCGATGTGCTGTATAGCTTTGAGCGTATAATAAATATGTAGGTATTCTACATTGCTAGTGTTGGAGTGTGTGGAAGTCGAATGTTGTTGACGAGCATCTAGTAATGCTAAGTGGTGATTGTTCTAGGTGCCTAGTTGTGTCACATGGTTTTGTTATTGACAGAGGTGTTGTGTGATAATGCAGGCGTAGAACTGTGTCCGTTTCATGTCAAGATATTTTCTAACATGGATGGTTTTGGTGTCAAAGTATAAGTGAGTTCTGGAGGTGGCGTTGGAATATACGATATGACTGAATAAAACTTCACGAGTAAAATGGATTGTGTGGGTAATTTGCTGAGGTGTTTATAACTTAATTGCCATAATTAACTGTGTACAACCAATTTACCAACAAACTGACTGAATGAAGAGATAAATTAACATGTCTTTGTGTGTGTGTGTGTGTGTGTGTGTGTGTGTGTGTGTGTGTGTGTGTGTGTGTGTGTTAAGTGACTCGATTAGTATAAATTGTGAGGGTGTGGGAGGGACGCACAAATCTAATTACTGACTCGTGGACTAACTGACTTCACTAAATGGATAATAAACATATTCCTGACTATTCGACTGACAGGCTGGCAGAGTAAGTGAATGGATAAATAATGGAACGATGGAATGAAGAAATAATGATGGAAAGGAATGACAAACTAAAAAATAATATGACTCTCTATTCACTTTGCTTACTAACCAGGCACTTGTAATCATTTAATTGAATGTCCGACTAAGTGAATCAATAACCATCTAACTTTCCTTCTAATATTCAGGCTGATTAAGTTGATGGCTGCTGTGACTTACTTATAACAAACTGGTCGATGTGACTAAAGATTGATTAGATGGTTTAAGGAAGGAGTAAGGATAGGAAGAAAAAAGGGAAGAATGAATATTTGAAGGAAGGGTACGTAAAAGAGAAATTAAGAATAATTATCAGCTGGGAAACGTATCAAATACTCAACTAACAAATAAATAATCTAAATCATTGTCACACTCCCTTCCAATCCTATGCTTCTGACAGCTGATTCTAACTTCCCAAGCTTCATACCGTAAGACACCGACTAGCGAGCAAATATTTCTTCACCCCTCACCTCACACCACATTCCGGAACCCTTCAACCTTCACCCATACATCCTTCTCTCATCCATTACCATTCTCTCACACTTTCATCCCACACCCTCCTCTGTCCCCTCATTCATCGCTACCCCCTCATCCACCCCGACCCCCATCACCCGACATCTCCACCACCCCTACCCGCTGAGAGCTCAGCCTTAACTCATCCACGCCTCTTCCACACCTCCTTTATCTTCGCTCCTCATCCTCATTTCTCACAACTTCCACTCCTCCTCCATTCCATTTTACTCCCTTCTCATTCCTCTTCTTCCTATCTTCTTTAACCCACATCTCTTCTTCGACACCCCTCCACACTTATTACCAACCTTTACTCTTCCTCCACTTCTTCTTTGCCCGTTGAACAATCCCCTCCCCCCTCCGCGTATCATCTCACTCTCTTTTACCGAGGCTTTCCTACCCCTCCCCCAGCCTACTTCGCCCCCACACTCGTCCTGCTGCAACCCACCCTTATCTCGCCCTCACTTCTGCTTCACTCCACTCACTTATCCCATCTCTCCCTTGCTCCTTATAACCCCACCCTGACTCTCTTCCCTCATCCAGCTCTTCCCAAAACCATCACCACCCCTCCCTCATTATGGTCTTCCTATGTACCCCTTTTCTATCGCCACCCCAACCTTTTCCTTATCCATTCTCACGCTTCCTTACATGGCGATAACCGTGAGATATAACTACAAGTATATGTGTTCATGTTTCTTTTGTCCTACATTATCCTTAAGTTGTTGTCCTCATTTTATCGTTTTCCTCTGTGCTGGTTTTTCCTCTGCACATTTTTCTCCCTGTGGTGATTTTTTACTATTTCTCGTTCGCTACCTCTTCTTTCCTTTCCTTAACTGGTTGGTTTCCGAGCAAGTGCTTTCCAATTTCCTATTTTCCCTTTTTTGCGTCATTAATTTTGTTTTTTTCTTTGTATCTTCCGCATTGTGCTTACTTTTTGTTGCCCTTTTCAAGCATTTGTCTGTCTTTAGGCCATTTTTTCCTTCCAGTTCTTCTGTCTCCTCTACGTCGCAGTTTCTCTATGCATCCCTTCTGCTGCTTTCATACATGTTTGCTTTTCTCTTACCTATTTATCTTCTTTTTGCAACTATTTCTTTCTCTCTACTTCCGAACTGTTTCCTTTTTCTCTCCAGACCCCCCCTTTAACCACATGTCCACTCCATCTTCCAGTCAACCTGAAGATATTCTTATTTGTTCCTGGTAAAGTCAAAGTAGTTTGTCCAGCACAGGAAACCCCCGTAATCTGAATATGATCGTCCTGTGATTGCAAGATAATACTAATAATGTTTTGGGGTTGAAAAGATTAATGATAATTACTCCCAGCACTGTCTACTAGTTGAAATGTGTTAAATTGCTTGTTATATTAAAATGCATGGATGTCTCGTTTTAAACATTAGATTGCTGTTTGCTTTAGATGTTGCAACGACTGATGTTTATTTTCTAGTTCTATCCAAGAGGTCATAATTTTAAGCTTGATATAACAAAGGTAAAGAACATTACCAGTACCTATATTCGCATTAGGACGATGTTTTCTTTTATATCCGTTCGTGACCAGACGGTGGTTTTTGCTGAGAATTATAAGTAAAAAAAAAAATGACCAGTTTTGACAATAATAATGAATATGGAAGGTGTCGCCAAAACTGGAAACCAGCTGATTATATGGTCACATGTTTCACTTTCTCATGTCACGCTGTGCTAACTCTACCATCCATTTGACTTATATTAAGCTAATCTTCACTGAACTATTTACTTCACCACTTAAGCCTATAAATCATTTCCGAAGCCGACACGCTGTGTGTTTATGAAGAAGTCAATATCAACTCAGTAACAGTCAAAATACCTCGCAAGCAATGTTCACTGACTAATTCTGACTAATCTTGGCCAAGATTCAAAATCTCATTGACTTTCGGTGCTCGCGAAAACGGGTACCAGCACGATAGCCAATACGCGACACCAGGATTAGTCAAAATATCTTGACTTTTAACGTCGCGAAAACCCACCTCAGTTCTAAGAGAGATCTCTTATAAGGAAAGAATAAGAAACAGTGTTTACTTAAATTTCAAGTACGATGAAATCATTGATACTATTACAAATAACAGTAATTTAATTTGTTCAGCTTATCATTAACTACTCCTACTGAAAGGTTATGTTATTTGTCATTCTGGTTTACGACTTTACTATAAATATGCACAGAGATATAATTGTCATATTTTTTTTTCTTCATTAGTTTGTTTGATACCGAGACAACACCTGTAGCATGTAAGAATCAACTAGCAGATTCTTGCCAAGACTTAATTAACCATTTCAGCATGCAGCTGTAGAAGCTACAAATCATCCCATTTCTCAGACTTTACTTCTGAATAATAAGAGATCCCGTTTTCTTTACGCGTATCTTACAAGTATTTATCAGAATCCTAATGAGGGAGCTTCCATCACCGTGTAATGGCCTCAGGATAGACTAACTAACTACTAAATTGGACAATACATTCCTATAACTGTTTGACTGCACAGCAAAAAAAACCTTTCATGAGCTGACCTAATCAAGGTGCTGGTTCAAGATTTTTCATTTGTGGTTTTGGTTAATCTTCGTTGAGACATAATGTCAATATAACGTCATCTCTCTCTCTCTCTCTCTCTCTCTCTCGAAGCCGAGTCAACTGAGGTAATGACAGGGCATAATCCTTACATAACTGTAGTTAATTCCTGGATTATTCCTTTGATCCGAACACTAAGACCAAGGAAAGCAGGACTGGAAACGGGCAGTGGAAGGTAGCGGTGGAGGGTAAAGTAGATGGAGGTGAGATGGATGGGGATGGAGGAAGGGGCTGTATGGGAAGGAAAGAGAGAAGAGAAGAGAGCAGGGAGGGCAGGAGGATACTGACTGAGAGATTTTTTGGTCTGGACAGTATGGGATGATGAGAGGGGGGACTGTAAACTGGTGTGCGTTGGTGGGTCCAAAGGGAAATGCAGTTATCTCAGAGGTAGGGGCAATGCATAGGTATGTGAGGGTAGAGGAGAGATTAACTAGATGGAAAAAAAGTGCAGGAGTCAAATGTGGGAGCTACTGGGAAATGGTAGCGTTCTCGTGTGAGAGTGGGAAGCAGTGACGAGATGAGATGGTAGAAACAGAAGAGGAAAGAGAGTTAGGTGTGGTGAGAGGGTAGAAATATATGAATGGTGGGAAGGAGGGATGGGGTGAGAGTGTAGAAACAGGGTAGAGAGGGGTGAGGTGAGAAGGTAGAAATAGGGGAGCGAGGGATGAGATGAGACGGCAGACCTGGGGGAGGGAGCTGTTGAGTAAGAGGGTAGAAGTAGTGGAGGAAGAGTGATAGAAAGATTCAAATAGGGAAAAGAGAAGAAATAATCGTAGAGGAGGAAGAGGAAATAACTGCTGGTGGGTTACAGGGGTGACACTGAACCATGGAGGGATTGTGGTGTAAGTAGTAGGGAAGATGGTAATAGGGCGCTTGACATTTGCGTATGCGATGGGAGGGAGGAAGTGTGGGCTTGGGAAGTGAGGAAGAGTGGAAAAATGGAGAAAAGGAAAAGATGCTTGTATATATATATATATATATATATATATATATATATATATATATATATATATATATAATCATCATCATTTTCAGCCGTTGAGGTCCACTGCAGGACTGGCCTATCCCTACCGAAGCAGGGGCGATACAGCCAATGTATCTCTACCCAGTGGCTTAGACTGTCTAGTAGAGACTGTATGTTGCGTGAGAAGTGCTTGTGAGTGTGATTGTAGTGTTGTAATGGCTTTGGATGTGTGTGTAGCCTGTGAACCAAGTGTAATCGGCCTGCCTTAAGCCGATTGGGTGCAAGCATACTAGTATGCGACACTGGTTCAACCACAGCACCTCTTGTATCCGCCAAAGTAGCAAGTGGCTTGGTGAACGCTTCCCAAAGTTTTTACAACTCTGGCGAGAGGCGAACTCGCGCTCAAAAGCGTGCGAAACGCTCACTCTACCACCCAGGCTCCATATATATATATATATATATATATATATATATATATATATATATATATATACAGAGAGAGAGAGAGAAGTGGAAAAGGAATAATAATGGGGATAATTCTGAGAAGAAATATGGGTGGAGAGTATGACAAAGGTAGAAATAGGAAACGGATGTTAGGGAGAAGAGAGACATAGCAGGGTGAGGAGTTTAAGAGGAAGGGATGAGGAGTACTGTGTGGGGACAATTAAATATAGCGAGGGAGGGTAGAGGGGAGAGAGAGAGAGAGAAAGGATGTGGTGGGAGGGGGTAAAGAGGAATGGCGAGGGATTTAGATGGGTTATAAATGAATGAAATGTGGGTATGTTTGAATGTGGTATGGGAGAGTAAGAGGGAGGCGGTGGAGAGGGGGTGGAGAGGAAGGGAATAGTAACAGGAGGGAAAGGGGGGTTGGAAGGTGAAAGGAAGTGGGTGAGGGATAGTAGTCATAACTGTTTCAGTCCTGTGATTTCACATGAATAATTATAAGGATAAGCCTGTAGGCAACAACCGCTCTCTTTCGACTTTGTAACAAATAATTAATTTGGCCAGCTGAATAAATTAAAATAGATTATCGTATAATTCACTTATTTTGTGCCCATCATCGTTACTGATGCAAATATTCCGGAATCAGGGCTCTTGTGTCGGATGATGGTTATTTTTTATGAAGAGTGGCCGCAGGATTAATTTTCTATTAGTGTGATAAAGCGTAAATCCTCAATGATTATGACTGTGTATCGGGAAATGTTCACAAAACAAAATAGTCAGTCATGCTTGACATTTACCTTAACAAATTCCCTTGTTATCATTTCGTTATTTTTACCTGCGCCAACGAAGTTGGAGATGGTTATGTATTCATCGATGTTTTTCTGTTTATTTGTTTGTCCACTCGATAGCTCCAAAAGTTCTCAATGAATTTCAATGAAATTTTGTGGAAGGGTAGGCTATGGGCCAGGAAAGAATTAAGTTTTCGGGCAGGTCCGGATTCGGATCAGGAGCATATCGCACAATATCTCCGAAAGTTTTCAGTAAATTTCAATTAGACTTTGTGGAACGGTGAGTCTTAGGCCAAGAAAGAACTGATTAAATTTGAGGGCGGATCCTGATCCGAATCCGTATCTTTTGTATCCGGCACAATATCTCCAAAAGTTTTCAATGAATTTCAATTAAACTTTGTGGAAGAGTGGGCCATGGGGCAAGGAACAGTTTATTAAATTGGTGGCTGCTGCAGATCCCTTTTTTTCCACATAAAATCTCCACGGATCCGGATCTGTATCCTTTTTAATGGCAATGGCATTGGCGGCAGTATGGTCTCTCTGAGTGCTTTCTAGTTACCTTGTGTGATTGCGCATAAATGCATATCAGTGACTGTACTTTGTCAGTTGCTCTGGCTGATAATACAAACAATAATGTCCTTTATTATGCTAATTTATCTGGACACAAATAAGCACGCGCAGAATGTGCTTTGTTATCTGCTCGTTTGACAAGAAAACACAAGACAACCAAACAAGATAAGAAAATTAGGAGCCAAGACACAACAGAATCAGCCAGTCCTACACAACAGCAAGTCTTTACCTCTACACAATTGTTGACTCTATTCAGGGGTTTTATCCGCCCCAGTGTGGAGTACAACTCTCATGTGTGGGGGGGGCTCTCCACATACAGCTCTTCTCAATAGGGTGGAGTCAAAGGCTTTTCGTCTCATTAACTCTCCTCCTCTTACTGACTCCCTTCAACCTCTGTCTCTTCGCCGCACTGTTGCATCTTTACCTCTTTTCTATCGCTACTTGAATGATCACTGCTCTGCATGCATTCCTCCACCTCTACGACGGGCGCGTAGCACCCGTCTAGTAGCAAACTCTCATCCCTTTTCTGTCCAGTTCTCTAATGGAAGAGTTAACCGATACTCCCAGTCCTTCATTTATGCAACAGGTCAACTCTGGAACTGTCTCCCTTTGTCTGTGTTTCCTACTTCCTATGATCTCCAGTCTTTCAAACGCAGTGTGTCCAGGCATCTCGAAATGAATGAATCTTGAATTTGGCTTTCTCTTGTATTTTGTTTTTCTCTTGGAAGGAACAATAATTGCGGGCTCGTGGCCTTTGATTCCTTCTTCTTCGCATGAAAAAAACAAAGAGGACAAAACTCTGGGCAGAAAAACGATTCGCTTGCGCAAAAGAGGCCAGACAAGAAAACCAGGACTGGAAAAAAAGGACAGTCAAGGCAAGACATCAAAATCCAGTAAAAGGCAACAAGGATGGGATAACCAGATTACCTATTCCTATTGCTGAGTGGAAACAGGGACTGGAATTTTTATGGAGGGATGACACCCTCTAGCCTGTTTCAGAAGAATGCTTGCCAGACAACCAGCTAGATGGCAGGGAATAAGGAAGATGGGATATCGTTTGCAGTTGTTGCAGTTGACTCTGACCCAATAGATTACACATTAACTATTTTTGTTCGTATCGTTTGAAGAAGGCAGTTCTTTGGCTGCAAAGGTTCTATAAATGGATGTCAGAAAAGGCCAAAGAGTTTAACCAGGAACAACTTGCATGTTTCTCTTAGAAGTGGCAGAGACAGCTATAGCCTATTACCTACAGTAAAAATATTTCACTAAAAAGTTGCAGGATTCGCAGGTAATTGGACGAGTTCGTAAAGGTAGCAAAATCTATGGATTGGAGCCAATCCTAGCTGAGGATATAGATGTTAATAGTAGGCGGTCATTACAAGCATCACCTATTTCACAGCAGGCCAAAAATCCTTATATCCTACCTCGGGTTAGTCTTGTGGCTACCCTGATTATTAGGTACCTTCATCAATATAGTTCAAAGCCTTCTAGAAGGTAATATGAGCTATCTTTGCTGCGATAAAATTAATGCATCCCAAAAGTGCGTCCCTTCTTCATAAGGTGCTATTTAAATTGTGTACTTTGTAAGGAGTTATGGGGAAGAACTGGAGTTTATCATATGGCTAGACTCCTAAGTGATAAGTGCCCCAGGAAAACCAGCATTTTCAAAGGTTGGAGTGTATTATTTTGGACCATTTCTAGTCAGAAAGGGCCGGGGTAAAGAGAGATGGTAAGGGTGTATGTTCACTTGGTTGGGTATGAGAGCAGTTCATAATGAGATGTATTCTTTGGATGTGGATTCCATTATTATTGCCCTCGAGAGATTCTGCGCTAAGATAAGAGTTCTAGCTACATTTTGGTCAGACAATGGTATGAACATTGTAGGAGGAGAAAGGGAAACTGAATCAGTCAAGAGTGGAGTGATAACCTTAGAACTCGAGAATATCTGCTTCATAACCAAATGATGTGGAAATGTAATCCTCCACCTGCATCACACGTGGGTGGAGTTTTGGGAAAGGCAGATCAGGTAAGTATGCAGCGTGTTGAAAGGTCAGGTCATGGGTGATGAACGATTTGATACCATATTCTGTGAAAAAGAGACCATTGTGAATAGATGAACCTTGACCCCTGTGTCAGACAGTCTTCAAAACTTCAAAGTTGTCACACCATATCACCTGTTGTTATTGTGCTCAACTAGCGAGGAACCACCTAGAAAGTTCAGAAAGCATGATGCATTTGGACAACCCTGTACATACGAACAGTTTGTAGCTGACCACTTCTGGAAGAAACTGTTTCGTGAATGCCTTCCCTCTCTTCTACTCAGACGTAAATGGCTGGAGTATAAAAGAAACTTTCACGTAGGTGATGCAATGCTAGTGTCAGAAGAAAATACACAAAAAGGGATTTGGCCACAAGGTGAATTGTAAACACTTTTCCTAGAAAGGATGGTCTGGTACAATCAGATCAGGTGAAAACTAAAGGAAATGTGTTGGTGCGACCTATACTGATCAGCTGTGTTTGCTGGATGACTTATCACAGCTGAAGATGAGGAAACTGATCATTAAATTAATTTTAACTGTGATGTGCTCTGCTCCATCACCACATTTATGCTGTAAGGTTGGTAATCTTATAATTCAATATTGTAGATATGAAAATGTGTATATATGTTTTTGGACTGTACTTTCTGTAAGGTAAATATTCTTTATAAAGAGTCACATTTAAATGGGCGGGATATTAAGAACACTTTGATGATTAACTTAAGTTGTTGTATTGTGCTGTTTGTCTTCATGGAGAGTTTCATGATATGTTTATTTTGTGTTGGATATGTATGTTCAATGTTATTTGTTGTTTCTTTTATTTGCTTAACATTTTCTACTAGAACATTATTATATAAGAACTATCAATCCATGAATCATATAATTTGTTTCTGTTATCAGTTAATACTTTGTGGACCTCGTGAACCCCTTGAAACTGTAGTATAAAGCTCTTGGCTGGAAGAATGCTAACGGAATCATAGGAGTCCCTTACTGTTCTAGTGTTTCGTTGCTTTCCACTGCTGGCGTAAAAGCCATAGAGAGCCATATTCTCCTTGTGACAGTGGGAGAAAATGGGAGAAGTTGGAGGTGCCATATTTGTAAACTGAAGGAGCACAGGTGTACCCGTACTTTTGTACCTGTTTCTATGTACTGATCAATATATATTATTTCTGTATGTCATACAGAGTATTTGGCATCGAGGGCTATACATAGAGTATGCATATTTTATCAACGTTATATTTAGGCTGTGCTTACATGTATTATAGTACTGTGTTTGGCTTACAGTTGCACTGTAGTTGTCCCTGCCTACTTGGTCTTGAAATGGAGAAAAAAAAAAGAGGGCCCTAGCAACAGTGTTTGCTAACCCTAATTGGATATATGGCACCAACATTGATGAAGCCAAAGTACTGCTTCAACCTTAGCAGCATTGTAAGATCATCAACCGTTGTAACCTTGTCAACACGAGACAAATCGTGCTGCAATTGTCACAACGATACCCTCTAAGCTGGGGACCATTGTCAAATCTAGACCAGTAGTATTGGTCGCCATTGATACTGATATCACCACGCCCGAGTGGACCCTCTTCAGACGGTACAGCTGTGTCAACTCCCAATCGCTCCAACTCTCGTGACCACAAAGGCAGAAGATCATTCATCGAAAGACTTGCAACATTCCAAGGGCACACTGGGAGTGCCTTCCAAAGGATCAACTCACGTTTGATTCTACGAGTTCGTTTGTCTTTTGCGCCACCGCAACGTTAGTTAAAAACTGGGTTGGGGCTAGGGTCGCCCCATCTTCTCATCATCCGGCTGTTACTGTTTACCATCAACCATCATGGTTGATGCCAACATGACAGGTCTCCAAAAGCCTTGTCAGGCTGGCTCCTAAGGTGGGTTGGAGTCTCTTGGTAGAAGTGGATCAAGGTAAAAGTAGAATAATAAAAGTGACGACACTATAGTAGGTGGGTTTAGAACTGTTACATTTTAATACAGATAAAACCATTTCTTCTAATATCCATGACTAGGCGAAAAGGTTACTTCTTCAGCTAGCTCCTGCTGAGGGCTGATTGGGCCTTCAGCCAATATACCTAATGTAAGTTTTCAACATAGAATTAATCCTAATAAATTTTATACCAAATCACTCCCTGGATCATGCTGAATCAGAAAATGTATCATATGTGGGGGTAGACCCTAAGGGAGCCAAGTTTATAGGTAACAAACATACAGTCATTTGCCTCTATTATTATAGATATAGGTTACATATACTGATCGTTTGAAAAGCTAATTTCCTGCACTATACCTTTTTTTCTCCTACTATATCTCCTAGCTTACTAGTTGTACATTCTTTTTTAGTCTCTGTCATCCTTGCCTGCATTACTGGGCTCTTTCTATAGCGTTTAGTTTTCTAGATCATTTGCATTCACCCGATTTACTCCAAATTTGATATGTGACATTATTTAACCAGATATCCTATTGTGTTTATATGTCAGGACTAAAATGACTGCCGGGGATGGGTCTGCTGTGCCTTGGCACCGATTCTTGTTTATCTGTTTAATGCCCACACCTCTGATTTCCTTCCCACCGTCATTATGCTCTTGCATTTGGCTTACGTTTCTCTTCTTAAAATTCTCGGTCTTTCGCCTTATTTTCAGCTACATATTCCATATCTTATCCTGCACGCCCCCTGTTTTCACTCTCTCTCTCTCTCTCTCTCTCTCTCTCTCTCTCTCTCTCTCTCTTCAGTTCACTTCCTTTCCCTGGTTGCCTTGTGTCGTGGAAATGGAGTACACAAGCTTTCCACTTCCATTACTTGACTTTGACTTTGGATTGATCCGCTCCCTTCAAAAAGTTTCCCACCACCAGAGTCCCCAGCAGAACCTTACTCAGACGGAGGGAGGTATGGTGGAGAAAATAATTTATGTGATCTATTTCCCCGACTGAAGAGGCACCTGACTAGCCCAAGCTGTGGTATTTGGGTGGGGGAAAGAAGGTCGGCTTTCATCTGATGAGTTTTATTTCCCTCATGATTATTTCAGAGAACTTTGTGCGATATGCATCAGGAAGGGAAAACTCAGTCTTTAAGAACACATATTTTCAACATTGATTCACAGGGACGGCACTGTGATACATGGCTGACGTGGTGCTGGAGAGAGAGAGAGAGAGAGAGAGAGAGAGACAGAGAGAGACAGACAGACAGACAGACAGAGAAGCAGACAGACAGTTAAACAGAAAGAGAGACAACAAGCTAACAAACAGCCTGAGTTAGAGATATGACAAGATTTATTAACCCGACGTAAAAAGTAGCTTTTTTTTTACTGGCCTAAATCACTCCCGCTCTTCTATATACTGTGCACTGCGCCCAGCATATGACCAAGCAATCGATGCCTGTAACATTACCCACACAACGCCTCACATGACATTCTGATTGTGATAAGAATAATCTATGTCGTCCACCTTTAAAATTTTCACAACATTCTGATTGAAATATTAGGTACGATTTTGCGATATTACAAGGCAGAGAGCAAAGATTGAATTTCTGATCTATGTTCCTAACGTAATATCCCGCCTGAGTCAGAATCCCGTGCAAGATTTGAGGTCCGAGTGGTTGGGTATTGACCTCAGCTCGCTTGCTCCACATAATCTCTTGCCACTGGATAGTAGACATTTCGGTGTTAAAAGGCGATGGTAGTATACTGAAAGTATGATCAGTGTGGATGCTGAATCTAACGACACTTTACATTTAAGCTCTGAAATCTCAACTTCATATAATTCCAAGAAATGTTAGATGATTTCTAGCAATAGAGGAATCATAAAAGGCAGACAGTATTGATATCGTCATTTAAGCCTTCCACTGTCGGAGCAGCTTTTTCGCTCTTGTCCAGCTTGTCCCAGATTCTACACAGGAAAGTGTGAGACAGAGCACGCTGACGTTATTGCTGTGGATATTGAACATGGGAAGATTACACGTACGCTGGAAAGCTTGACGCAAAATTCAGAATCATTGTTTTTTAGATTTTACATAAGTAGGAGCTTTGGGTGTTGATTTAAGGATACTCACAACAGAACGAATTGATCTCATTTTCATTAGCATTTATAAATAGCCCTTTATATGGTCGTAATAAAATTGTTGCTCTGATTTTCGATATACGGCATACAACAAACATATTTTTCCACTAATCTCACAATTTATATGTTTTATCGCCAATACCCAGAGTCATTGGCTGTGACATTCGGTATTCCCAGGAAAAAAAATGGGGGGAAAGCAGTTAATGGGTAAGAATACTGTCTGTGAGTTTATCCATTGCCAGACGCCTCAATTCCTTAAAGGGTGGCCACAAACAAATCGCCTCCCTATCGCCCTGTCCAATGCCACTTCACTGCCTTGCTCCAAGCTCATACTCCCCTCTCTCATATGCCTCACCACTCCATCTCTCCACCTCATCCTCGGCTTCCCCCTCCCTCTCCTCCCTCAACCACACTCCCATACAATCTGCTTGTTAGTCTCTCGCTCTCCATCCTCTCCACGTGGCAAAACAAAAGTGGTGTACAATCACCCCAAAGCAGAGTACAAGATAGCATCGGTCACTCTGCATTGCCAGGTGTTCAATGAAAACTTAGTGAATATGAGGTAAGTATTCTGGACCTTCACCCCGCCATATCGAATAAAATACAGGGTAAATCACACTCAGAATTACATGACATCAAATCATGAAACAACCATGCATTTTAAGTTAGCATTGTAAGATCCGTTTTCCCGACTTGAATATGTAATGTACTCCGCGCTCGGCGTTCAGTATAACCCACCGTTCATGATGTATTTATTTACCAGGATTTCAGATACAGATGGTCTATTTTGGAAGGCCAGTCGAGGAGTATCCTTGTTACTGCAATACAGTACCTGGGCTTCAAATGCTGTGGTGATGATATAGCAACAGTAAGGATGCTACAGGAGTAAAATTATTCCTGGTAAGGATACAGTACCTTGCCCGAGGTAGCAGGTAGATATTCCTGCATTTTATTCCTTGTCTTCCCCTTGGATATAATAATAATAATCGTAATAATAATCGTAAAAATTCATACCTGAAGTATCATATAAACAAAAAGACAATTGTACTTTATATTCCAATCTTCATAAATGCTGTTTTGCATTGTCATTGTACTCCCCATTCATGAAAAAATATTTTCATTTTTTTTTTTTTTTTTTATGGGAGGAAGAAGGAACCAAAGGCAAGGAGCCCGCAAAACTGTTCCTTCCAAGAGAAAAACAAAATACAAGAGAGAGCCAAATTCAAGATCCATTCATTTCGAGATGCCTGGACACACTGCTTTTGAAAGACTGGAGATCATAGAAAGCAGGAAATACAGACAGAGGGAGACAGTTCCAGAGTTGACCTGTTGCATACATGAAGGACTGGGAGTAACGGTTAACTCATGCATTAGAGAGTTGGACAGAAAAGGGATGAGAGTTTGCTGCTAGACGGGTGCTACGCACCTGTCGTAGAGGTGGAGGAATGCATGCAGACAGTTCAGAGGAACAGTGACCATTAAAGTAGGGATAGAAAAGAGATAAAGATGCAACAGTGCGGCGAAGAGACAGAGGTTGAAGGGAGTCAGTAGGAGGAGGAGAGTTAATGAGACGAAAAGCCTTTGACTCCACCTTATTGAGAAGAGCTGTATGTGGGGAGCCTCCCCACACATGAGAGTTATACTCCACGCAGGGACGGATAAAACCCCTGTATAGAATTAACAACTATGAAGGGGTAAAGAAGGAATGGAGTCAGCTCAGCACACCCAATCTCTTGGAAGCAGATTTCACAAGAGATGCAATATGATCTTTCCAAGATAAATCTCGAGTAAATGAAACCCCAAGCATGTTCAACGATGATGCAGGATTAAGCTGAATATTATTAAACATTAGTGGGTACACCTCTGGAAGATTTTGTCGGGTTGATAGGTGCAAAAACTGAGTCTTTGATGCATTAAAAACAACCAGATTATTTTTAACCCAGTCAGAGATACGAGCCAAGTCAGACATTAGGTGTGCCATAGCCTCATCCCTTGTTTGTTGAAGTAACTGCTGAGACGGACGTTGTGGGAATCGAATGGAAAGGTAATGGTTGGAGTCATCAGCGTATGAGTGGATAGGGTTAGATGTACAGCTTAGAAGGTCATTGATGAATAAAAGGATGAGAGTTGGTGATAGGACAGAGCCCTGAGGAACACCACTGTTAATAGATCTAGGAGAAGAACGATGGCCGTCTACAACAGCGGCTATAGAACGACCAGAAAGGAAGCTAGCAATGAAGGCACAGATAGAAGGATAGAAACCGTAAGAGGGCAGTTTGGAAATTAAAGATTTATGCCAGACTCGATCGAAAGCCTTTGAGATGTCAAGTGCAATGGCAAAGCTTTCGCCAAAGTCCCGAAAGGAGGATGACCAGGAGTCTGAAAGGTAGGTGAGAAGATCGTCAGTGGAGCGTCCCTGACGGAACCCATACTGACGATCAGAAAGAAGGTTGTGATAGGAAAGATGCTTTAAATTTTTTCTATTAAGAATAGACTTGAAAACTTTTGAGATACAGGATGTTAAAGCAACTGGACGACAGTTAGAGAGTTGGGAATGGTCACCCTTCTTTGGGACTGGCTAAATGAGAGCAAACTTCCAGCAAGAAGGAAAGGTACAAGTTGATAGACAAAGGCAAAAGAGTTTGCCTAGGCAGGGTGTAAGCACAGAAGCACAGTTCTTGAGAACAACAGGAGGGACTCCATCAGGCCCATATGCCTTATTAGTATTGAGGCCTGTGATGGCAGAAAATACACCAGCTGAAGAAATTTTAATGTTAGCCATGAGGAAGTCAGAGGAGGGAAGTGATGGAGGAACAGCACCGGAATCGTCTAAGGTGGAATTGGAGGAGAAAGTCTGAGCGAAGAGATCTGCTTTATTAGTAGAAGAAATAGCTACAGAGCCATCAGAGTAGTAAAGAGGAGGGAAGGATGATGAGATAAAGTTGTTAGAAAGGTTTTTGGCAAGGTGCCAGAAGGAACAGGAAGAATTCGAGTTAGAGAGTTGAGAGCATTTTGTACGGATGAAATTATTTTTAGCAGAGCGAAGAACAGACTTAGCTTGATTTCAGGGAGAAACGTATAGAAGATGTGATTCAGGGGTGGGTTGGCTTCGGTACCTTTTATAGGCCCTCTCCTTGTTGCGGACAGCATTAGAACAAGCGTGATTAAACCAAGGCTTTCGTGCATTAATCAAAGGATATGAGAAAGGAATGTATGCTTCCATGCCCGAGAGAATAACCTCCATAATGCGCAAGGCACATCCAGATGGCTCCCGGTCATGGAAGCAATAATCATTCCAGGGAAAATCAAAGAAGTACTGCCTGAGGGCCTCCCAATCAGCAGCTCCAAAGTGCCACAGACAACGTTTCTTTGGAGGGTCCACAGGCCATACCGGAGTGATAGGACAGGTTAAGGTGATAAGGTTGTGATCGGAGGAGCCCAACGGAGAGAAAAGATTAACAGTGTAAGCAGAAGAATTAGTTGTAAGGAAGAGGTCAAGTATGTTGGAGCTCTCTCCAAGACGGTCAGGGATACGGGTTGTAAGGGCATTTTACCCTTCTCTCTTTACATCAGGCAATTAAGGGAACCGAAGCATGAGCTCTTGCAATGCAAAAGCACATAATTTTGCTCAATCTTTTAAGCTGTAATGTCGTTCATTTAAAATGAACTTCTACGTCCTGTTCAACTGAAGTTGCTGATTTGAATTTTTTTTCCTCTCTCATTTGTTAATGTCCCTTTGCATTTTATTACTCTTGTCAACCATTCATGCACTGAAATTACTAGGCTAGGACAAGTTTGGCATTCTGCAAGGAGCTCCATCTCGGCAAACTCTGGAGGTTCTTTCTTCATTTCTCATTCACTGATAGTCGCCTAGGTTATACTAAGTTGTCCAGAGATTTTTATGAAGGGAAAACTGGTTAGACGGAGTGTAATAACTGAGTGTGTTTGAGTAACAGTTGTCTCCATTCGTGCTTGTTGACGAGTCATTTCAAACGCCTACTAACTTACGCCGCTTTCCTGCTTTCTGTCGTCGTCCACGAAGACAGCAGGAACGGAAATAGAGGTATGATGTAGATTATTCATTATACTCGATTTTTTCCAGCTGATGATCCACTTTCGTGAATGTTGCACCTGCGCACTCCTGCCGCGTGATTGGTTGGTTTCAGTTTCATACCTGAAGTATCATATTAACAAAAAGACAATTATTCTTTATATTCCAATCTTCATTAATGCTGTTTTGCATTGTCATTGTACTATACAAACAGACATGAAACTAGTATGTAGTTGTGTTTCAACCAAACAGACAATGAATCTAAGGAAGTTGAATATGAATTGAAATATCTGTAAAATGTACAGAGTTGTTGCATCACTAATAAATAAATAAATATATATACTTTCGGATATATATACTTACGGATAATATGGGTGAAGGTATCGAAGCATTGGCGTAGGTGTGACCCATTATAAAGTCTGACATACGAGACAACTTGTTTTTCCCGCCGAGCCATCTCTCGTGTCCACCTCGTCCTCTGTAGGGACTGTTCCATTCGCCTCCCCACTTCACCACTTTACCACTGACAAAACCGTTAATTTATTTAGAATGATACTACTGCCTATTGAAACAAGTGTCTAAGTATTAAGATACCTTTTATTTGCATTTACCCAGCCAAATGCGTTTATTTATTTATTTATTTTTTTAAAATATAGCGAGATGCAACAACTCTGTACCTTTTACAACAATAAGTATTTCAATTCAAATTCAACTTCCTCAAATTCATTGTCCGCTTCGGTGAAGCACAGCTACACATTCGATTCATATCTGTTTGTATAGAACAGTGACAATGCAAAACAGCATTTATGAGAATTGGAATATAAGGTACAACTGTTTTTTGTAAATATGATACTTCAGGTATGAAATTGAAATCAATCACGCGGCAGGAGTGCGCAGGTACCACATTCAAGAAAGTGGATCATCAGCTGGAAAAAAATCGAGTATAGTGTTCTAACGGAAATTTTTTTTATAAATAATAATGACCAATTTTTATTGTTTACTGAAGGCGTTTCTTTTCAGCTTTATGCTACAAAAAATTATTGTTACCATACCAAATTTAAACTCCGTAAATTAATCCTGGCTATCCCAGAGCGATAGTTCAAAAATTTCGATTAGTGCCGTGTAAAATTTCTCATTATCGTAACTAACGAATTATTTCCTACAAACTTGAAAGATACTGCTACTTTGGCAGTTACTCATTGTTTTCTATTACAGTTTTACAAAATTGTTTTCATCTTATTAATATAAAAGGAAGAGCATTTGCATTATCGCTGTCCGAAATCTGGATACTGTTCCATAAATTCTTCGGGCGACTGTACCTTGAAACCTGTGAAGTTTTTGAATGGGCATTCAGTAGGAGTATGACTGTCAGTTTCTTTAGTCGTTCAAACAAGGCAGGGTATTGTGTGTGTGTGTGTGTGTGTGTGTGTGTGTGTGTGTGTGTGTGTGTGTGTGTGTGTGTGTGTGTGTGTGTGTGTGTGTGTGTGTGTGTGTGTGACAAGTTGCTGAATCACCGTCCTAGTACTAAGACTGACTACAATGGGTGGATGGATGGTAGCTAATAAAGGGTTTAAAATGTATTTAATCACCCTTAGAGTGATACTTATAATTGCTACACTGAGCCTTTTCTTTTGAGACTGGGAAGACGGTTTCCTTCTCAAGTGGTTAAAGTCAGAGGCAGATGGTGATGAAGGTGTTCGCTGAGAAGAGGAAATGAAAACGGTGAGAGAAGTGAGGGAGGATTTGTGGTGCTGGTGGGGGGGAGAAGGGAAGTGGTAGTAGGGAAAGAGGAAAAGAAAGTGGAGTTAACCTCTCCACTACAAGGACGCTTTTTTTCTTTATTATTATTATTCACGTAGTTTCCAAATAATTATTTTTTCTAGATTGCGAGAGACGCTTCACACTGAAAAGGTTAGGTATAATCATCGTTACTCATGACGCTACAAGAAGTCTCATCTTATGCTGAAGAACGTGTCTGGTGATAGCAAGAATGAAGTGAAAATGACTTCTTCAGATTACAACATTACAGTGAGACGTAAGTGTTCAAAGAAGTACAACTGAGTAGAGGTATTAAACGTAAGTTGTAATTATAAAGCACGTTTTATATTTCTATACAGAATGTTTGTCTATCACTTTGTATATTATGTAAGGTTGTATATAAAGGAAATATCCAATTCACTGATTTTAACCGTGGTGAAAATCGTGAATGTGGTGGTGATGGTGGTGTCAGCACGGGTGGTAATGGTGGTGTCAGGCATGGGTTGATTGATGTGTTATGGTGTTCAGAAAATGCTGGCACAGCGCAAGTCAACGTCTCACCCTGGTAGTTGTGGTGGTGGTGGTGGTGATTAGGAGTGGTTAGGGGTAGTAAGGGGCAATGGTACGTTGCGTTGTTGTTTCGTCAACTCTTGCTCTCTGCTTTGCTTGTATTTTTTTCTTTTGTCTCTCAAATTTTTCTCGGTCCTTTCTTACTGTTTACTTGCTTGTGGTTGCTTGGTCGTAGAATTGTAGGCTTCTGGAGCTGCTTGTGGTTTCTTGTACAGCATTTAATTGTAGTTTCTTGCTGAATGGTGCGAACTTGTAGCTGATCGTGGTTACCATCTCACCTCCTTGTTGTTTAGTTGTAGAATTGTAATATCTTGTTTTGACTGTACAGTTGATTCTTTATTTGTTCGTTGATTGATGATAGAGATGTTAATCAGCTTCGTTTACCGCTGTTGTTTATCACTGTAGCAGTTCAGGGTGGTCAGCTGCTGCATATAAAACCATAAGATGTCGTATGGCGCGAAAGGGAATGTTGATTGTTAACAAAATAGTGAGACGTTAATCGATTGTATTCGTGGATTGTAGATTTGCTGCCACCAGAAATCTCGTAGCTGTACCCGAGGCTTTTCCAAAAATGTTAAACTATAAGGTTGTAAAAGGAGAGACTTTTCAAGTCGGTCTTGTCGTGGATGGAAGGAGAAAGAGTGTGGGGTTTGATTGCAGTTTTATTCTCAAGAGGGTGTTATCTTGATAAGAGCATTACTAAGTTGAGAGCGGTTATGCTAGCTAACACCATGCCCTCTACTCCTGCCTTTTCCACGGTGCCTTTCCTGTTTCCTACAGTGTTCCAACCACTTCTGCCTTCCTTGTGCCTTGGCTGCCTCTGCTGGCTCTCTGATCCATCTCTCCCATTTTCCAAGTATATCACTGGTTGGGTCATGTGCGTGAGCACTGTGTGAGGAACTTTCCACAGGTCTTTCCCTAATGCCATAGAACTGGCTCAGAGTGGTTAAAGTACCTAGTCATGAAACCCTTCGGATTTTGGCCCGACTTTCCCCAAAGCTTACTTGCATTTAGGCACGTTTTTTCCTCGTCTTCACGTTACACATATTGATTACCTACTACTGTCTCAAACTATTATGTAGTGTGTTTTGATATTTTAGTGCCGTCACATACAGTATACACTAGGTAAGTAAAGAAATCAGTATTTAAAAATGGGGAATAGGGATCGCTAAAAAAGGTACACAAACAAGGAAGGATCGCTGGAGAGTATGCAAAACCAACAAGGATTCAAGTAATGTTGACAGTGTAAACCAACAAATCCCTATTTTGACTCTTTACAAACTGTTAATACCAGAGTCGAAGGAGATTTGTGGGTTTACACTGTCAATGTTACTTGAATCCTTGCTGGTTTTACATGCGCTCGAGCAATCCTCCCTTGGTTGTTTCCTTTTTTTTTTTTTAGCTATCCCAGTCCCCATTTTTAATTACTTTTTATTTACCATGTTTGCTTACTTTTTTTATATTCCATTATTAGTTAGCCTGCCATGTGCTGGCAGACTTTGGACACTTCATGGAGCTGTGGTGCCTGCAAATTTTCAACTTTTTTTGTTTGCTAGATAGGTTAGAAATGATGAGAAAACATGGAGAACAACCATAAAAGTACTCACAGAAGCCGTTTAGGTCAAATTTGAGGTCGACTTTCCTTGACCAGGTGGCTGAAAACTTTGGAGTAGCGCCAATAGACATCGGCCGCCGCTGACACGAATTGACTTGAGGTAGGAGATCTTCGTTTACTTTATTGGTAACTATGCTGTTCGAGCCAAGGACTCTCTTCTTGTGTATATAGATGATATAGGAAGGGGATACAGATGCGGGAAGGGTGCGTGCGTGTCCATGCCAGTCATCTCTCGCCAGATTCGAAAATTCGTGTGTTGACGTGAAAGGCGGCCTAAAATTCTATGAATAGTTCAATCGCACGGGAGAAAGAATTAGTTTCCCTTTGCGCTGGTAGTCCAGTTGCGTGTATCGCACTGAAATGTTCGAGTGAGTATTGCTGGTGTTTTTTCTTTGTTCATGAACATAGTTTCTGCAATTTTCATCCTCAAACCACTGAGCAAAGAATGTCCATGAAATTTAGGTTTTCCTCAGGAAAACAGTAGCTGAGACTGACAATGCTTGAACAATTATTCAAGGAGCAGGCATTAAAAAAAAAGTCTATGAATGGTACACACTTTGTAAGAAGGGGAACATAGTCTACGACTCTTCACATCCTGGTCATCCTTCGACCTCTCGAAAAGGTGAAAAAATCAAGCAAATTCTACAGACAGTCTTGGGTGTTCATCTGTGCACTGTTGACGAACTAGTGGAGGCCACAGTCATTTCCTGGAGTCTCATCCAACGGATTTTGACACAAGATCTTGGCGTGCACCGAGTCTCGTCAAAACTCGTTCCTCATCCTCTAACGGAAGATCAAAAGGCAAATCGCGTGAACGTGTCAGGACTTGAAAGAACAGTTAAGAAATGACAAAGAAGCTTTTTCGAATGTCATTTTGGTTACGAAACGGGTTTATAGATACGACCCTAGATATGACCCTGAAACCAAGGACCAGTCCATTCAGCGGAAGACATCAACACCTTCAAAACCAATAAAAGTCCGCGAAGGTCCAATCAAGACAAAATTGATTTTGTTTCTTTACAGTGAGGGAGTTGTTCATAATGAATTTGTTCCCAGTGGAAAGACTGTAAACTAGCAGTTTTATATTGCGCTGCTGAGTCATCTATACGAAAGCATATATATATATATATATATATATATATATATATATATATATATATATATATATATATATATATATATATATATTACTTTTTTACGATGTTAACATTTAACCCTCTTCACATTTCTTTTCTTTTCATACCCGTATTAATCCTTTAATTGCAGCTGAGTAGTTTTGTTATTTGGTTGCTAGTTGCTGGAAGTTTTAATTACCCTAAGGGAGAAGTTTTGTAATGAAAGGGTATATGATGGATAATCGCTGCCTTTCGCAAAGTCTCCCCGAAAGAGTATAATCATCTGGAGGCAACAAGAAACTTAAAAAAAAAAAAAAAAAAAAAAAAATCTATTGATTAAGTGAAGGCTTTCATTTACTTTTAGTTGGGTTATCTGTTCCATGTATCCTTTTTTTTTTTTTTTAATCGGCTTCGTTTAGGTTTTCCTTTTTTTTTTTTTTTTTTTGGTTCTCGCTTCTCTTATCACATGTTACATTTTTATTATTTCGCAGATTTTTTTTTCCTATCGATTTCAGTTTCCTCTTTTTTATGCTCTGTCCTTTGTTAAAGATTTTTGTATTCTTCCCCACGGAAATTTTTTCCTCCTTTTTGTTTATTTTCTTTCATTCGTTGCCTCTATGTGCCTTTCCATTCTCTTACACATTTTTTCTGTCTCACTCTGGGTCTCTTTCAGGGCTTCGGATATCCCTCAGATCTCATTTTTCTCTTTCTATCTTTCGTTCTCCGCCTGTTTCCATTTTCTCTCCCTCTCCCTCACTTGCTTTTGCTTTTCCGGTTATAAGTTTTGTATCTGTTTCCATTGCCTTTCTCTCAAATATACTTTTCAGTATAATTTCCCTCATTTCTCACGCCCACTCGCTACCCATGCATTTCCTTTTTGTTCTCAGTCTCCTATTTTGTCGTGTGGCTCGTTGTTTTATACTTTGGTCTTTGTCCTGTCCCTTCATTTACTCTCACTGTAACTCCATGTTTGTTTTGTTCTTTTTCTCCGTTAACTGCCATTTTTTAAATACTGTTGTTTTACCCTCACTTATGTTTCTGGCTTCTATCTGTTCTTTATCGCCCTATATCCCCGTTTTTCCTTTTTTTTTTTTTTTTTTTTAGATTTCTTAGCCACCCTTTTCTGTTACCCCTCTCCAACTTCTTAGTGCTGGAGAGGGACTCCTTCACATAATGGCACTGTCAACAATGGACGGATTAGAGTTCGAATTTAATACTCGTCCCGCAATTTCCCTTCTATCCCCTGAAAGGACTGTTGGTCACGAAAAACGAACCATTTTAGTCAGTAGTTTAACGGGTTTAGGTCCAGTTGAGCCTGGGGCTGCAAGTATACCGCCACCACCAACACCATTACCACCATCTCTAATACCACCATCACCATTACCAAGAACACACCACCACCACCACCACCACTATTACTACTACTACTACTACTACTTAGCCACTACCGCTGTGGTTGGGTGGTCACTGACTAGAGTTCAACAAGCCTGTTAACACCAGGGCACAAATCCTGTTATTGGCAGCTGTCATCACTCGATGCAGGTGTCCATCAACCCTTTATAGCTTGCTTATGGCTAAGTATAGTTTGCTTGGTTACAGTATCAACAGTAGTGACAAATGGGGGATTGGGAGACACTTCATTGTTACATATGAAAACTAGTCTTCATCGGGTACTAATTTCAAAACTAAACACTGACACTATCGACATGATATACAATCAGATTTTAAATGAGTCGCTTGGTGAGGTGATGCTAGGAATAATCTATCGTCTGTCAACAATATTGTGGGAGATTTGAGATAAAACGTATGAACAAACTGCAGAAGTATGTTGCATCCAGAACATTATCATTTTGGGATATTTTAATGTACTCATTACAAAACAGAGTGAATTTTTGTCCTCAGACACAGGGCTGGACTTGTACAGTAACTTGCTGGAAGATCACTATATATATATATATATATATATATATATATATATATATATATATATATATATATATATATGTTTGTAGAGAAACCAATTCGTTGAGGAAATAGCATGGATTTCGTATCTGCTACATCAGAAAACTAAGTTGGTAATGTCAGCACAGAATATGAATTCAGCATCAGTGAACACAGAATGCTCACAATCACCTATGGTAAAGTATTTTTTGGTTATAGGAACATTTTAGACTACAGAACAGGTGACTGTTAAGGCTCAAGACAATTGTCAGCAGTTATGACTGAAATGTGATTATTCAGCAAATGAATATCCATGACACAAAGAAAATATTTGTAAAAAGTCTAAATGAAACATTCAAGATATGAGTACCAATAACCAGTAGGTGACCTACCAAAATTATAAACCAAAACGGTGGAATAGCGTCAATGAGAATTGTCTCTTGGCAAAGGAAATCGACCATCAAAATTACAAAACCACAAAAAAATTGAAAAGCGTAAGAATATATATCGCAACCTTTCTTGAAAAGCAAATATTTTTGTAAAACAAAACAAGAAAAATCTTTAAGTAATATCAATGAAACAAATCCAAAAGACTTCTTCAGATACATTAGGAGAAATAAAACATTAACACCAACAAGAGGCCCATTAGTTCAACAGACAAATGAAGAACAATAGACAAAATTAATGGAGAATATAGCAATGTCAAAACCACGATGACTAACATTGTTAATGCTTTCGCTGCATCAGTATTTTCGAAAGAAAATCTATGTTTGATCATGTCGTCTTCCTTTTTACATACAGACGAAGCTCAGTGATACTCATGGTCAACAAGAGAGAAGAATTATTTAGAGTCAGTAAACATACTCGTAAGATAAACTAAACACGGGGACAAATACAATACATCCAAGAGCTTTAGCGAAACTTAAAAACGAAATACTGAAACCTTTACCATAAATATTCAACATACCACTCAGAAGTACACTATATCACATGACTGACAACTAGCAAATATAATTCCATCACTCATAAAAGGCAATAAAGCACAACACGGAATTTACCATCCAGATAGATTAATATCAGTTGAATTCAAGTTGTACACCATAATCAATACAAATTAATCTAGGTATATGGTATGTAGAAGCACAGATAGGCTATAGAAACCTAGAGGCCACATGACCCTTCTTTCGAAGCTAAAAAATTAGCTGAATTTACAGGCGGAACATTCAAAATGTAATAAGAGATTATCACCCCTACCTTGTACAGTACAATTCCTTAGTGAATCTGTCCGTGGAATATCTCTTTTGATCACCCTACTACAAGAAACATAGAAACTAGAAAGTGTGTGTGGTGAAAAGCAATGAAAACGATACCTAGTATGAGAAATAAATCTTATGAGGAATGTTTGGAAGAATTAAAGCTGTTTGACATATCTAGGCACTGACTGTGAGGGGGACTAATTCAAGTGGTAGGTGGCGGCGACTATTATCCACTCACTCAATCAGTGCTGCCTGCTTCTTCCTTCAACTTTACCATTCTTTTCTTTGTCTGCCCTCCTCTCTTCCTGTTTCTCCCATATTTCCTGTAAATTTTATTACTCTTCTTTCCGTTTCAGGTGGCTTTACATTAAGTGACAACCCAAATGGTTTCCTGTAAGCCGGGAAACCATGTACAACACTGGGTGGTAACCATGCACCCAGCCCATACTTCAACCCCATGTGTCATCCAGTCGGTTGGTGGAGAGGTAATGCCCCTCCCCGTGAAACAAGTAAATCAAAGACAAACTGCCACTTACAGGATTACAGCGTCTGGCTATAGACTGAGATAGATTCACAATTTTTAATGAACATGTCATTAAAGTTTACAATAAGTGTTTCACAGTATACCGTTCTGATTACATTACAGGTAATAGACATAAAATGTGTGAGAAATATATCCAGTCAAACAAAACAAAACTGTTTTCTTCAACAGGGTCGTAAGCATATGGAACAAGTTGCCTAGAAATGTGATATTCAGCATTACAGTAATAACACTTAAAAAACTCTTATATGAATATGTATCTTTCAGTCCCAAACTTTAAACAATCATGGATGAATAATGCGAAAAAGTGAAAGACTTTTACCCATCTTTCAGATAATGGTGAATAAAATATCAGCATTATACTTTGAAATTAATGTTTCTTTTCCCTTACATATTATGATAAAGTAGAATATTGTTTCGCCCTTTAATCCAGAGGATCTTAACATTTTTCCCTTTCCAGACTCTTAGTGGATTGCCCTTGGTTTCCCCATACTTCCTTCGCCAGACTGTCGAAATCATTATCATCACCAGTCCCATTAGGTGCCGGTATGACCTAAAAAGAAGCCAGTAGGTTGGTTTTACTTTACATGTAGATAACTAGTAACAGAACGTGAAAGAAAATCATTAGGATTTAAACAAATATATATTTTTTTACGTATTCAGAGAACGAGGCCCATACCTCAGGTTTTTGTCCCCATACCCCCCAAGGGGTACGGAAACCCCCGGTTAAGAACCCCTGATGAAAATGTAATCTTTCCTATGAAATTTCCACAGCAGTAATTCTATGCTGCATGGTAGGCCTTACTTTTTCAAGTCTGTTTCAGCTAGAGGACTTGGTGGGTGGAGCGGAGCCTTCATGCATTCCTATCCTTATCTTTTAAACATTGAAATAGATAGAGTCGTAGAATTCTCTAACAAACCTCATCGAATGGACCACTATTTCTGTTGCCGTTTGCCCTCCTTTGAACTCCTTTGTACTACTACTACTGCTGCTGCTACCACTGCTACTAATAATAATATTATTAATCATCAAACATCATCATCGTCATCATCACAAGTCGATAGGTGACGATGGCTAGCTCTAAGCGGACCAAGCAATACTCATTAAAATTTATATGCATGCAAAGTTTCATTCGATTCCATTCACCCACTATGTAGCTAGAGGAATGGCCCATTCGAGGCACAAATTATACGTGGCACTGCCAGCGACCAAAAGTGAGTTTCGACAGTAAGAGAAATTTCTGTATGGAGGTGATCCAGTGCAACATTCCACCCAAAAATCATGGCCTAGCCTTAATAATCTTCAGTACCTTAGCATTTCGTGCGAGCATAGTCGCGTTATTATATATATTCACCGTTTTTGCATTTGAAGACCTTTGACCCTTGACCTGGCCAGTGTAGCACATAGGTGTACAATTGGAAGTTGTAGTGCTAGTCAGTGTCTATAAGCATACAAACTTTCATTCAGTTAAGTCGAGTTGCTGGGGAACTAGGGGAGCATTATTGAAATTCAGTATTGGTTACTAGGGATGCTGAAGCCAGTCTTTGTTGGGTTGCCACTCGAAAACTGGAGAACAGAGGAAAATGGATGGCAGACTTCCGATAAGGAATGATCTCAAGATTACGCCTAAAGAAGTCAGAGCTTTCTACATCCATTAGTAATGCACCTACAGCTCAAAACGTGAGAAGTAAAGAAAAAAACAAGTGCTTTCTAGGCTGTTGCTAGGCAACGAGTAGTTGCATGGCAACCAAGATCTTGCTGACACAGCTAGGTCATAGACTGGTCATTACATCCAAGTTTAGTCGGAATCAGTTAATTTTGAAGGGTAGGAGTGCCTGCCACAATTAAACAAGAAACCAAACAAGAAAACGAGACTTACATTAAGGGCAGGATAAGCTGGCCAATAATAATAATAATAATAATAATAATAATAATTTCTTTTACCTCCCATCTGTTCCCGCTTAACACTCAAGCTCCTGTGAATTACCCTAAGCTTACTAATATCATTTGACAGCTGAAACTGAATACACAGTCATGAGAGAGGTAATACACTTTCCCTTTGAGAATATCGTCATACCTATTAATACCGTTGTGTCCCTTCTCCCTCAGTTTCTCACATTCCACTAGTCTTTTCCACCTCTATATTTACACGTTGCTTTCAATTTGGCATCACTAATTTGTCTTAAGTACTCTTCTACTCTTGAATCGTTACCTCTGTTTTCTATGTATTCCCGTATTTTTCAGCATTTTTCTTGTTACAGACCATTTTTGTATACCGCCGAACCTTCCTTTCTCTTTATGTGTGGGACTCTCTCTCTCTCTCTCTCTCTCTCTCTCTTATTGTTAGTACGAAAGTCACTCCCTTTTTTCGTTGTGTATACTATTGTTATCCCCGTTCTTCACATCTCTGAATTTCGAATTAATTCCTTCATCACAATTACTTCATTATATTCTACTGTTTAAAGTTTTAAAGGATTTGGTATTGCCTAATTGCGATATATATATATATATATATATATATATATATATATATATATAATATATATATATATATATATATATATATATATATATATATATCATCTAGGCTGCTTCCCCCAGGGAAAGGGAGGTAGCCGAGGCAGGACGACACACTCCCAGTTTACTCATCCACTCAAACACATTCATTCGCATCTTAGCCCCATAGGGTAGAAGGGACAGATCCTCACCGCACCACATCGCACGAGGGTCCAACCGCACAGTGCAATCAGTGACGTCCGCAGCAGGGCGCGACAGCAGAGCTGATTTACCCCTGACACATCATAATAGACCCATCCCCTTACTCGCACCTGACCTAATTAGCTGATCAGACTAAATGGGGGATAATATCCCTTCAGGGCTGCGTCAACATTGATTCATTCACAATTTCTCTCCACTTATATCTGTCATGCACAGCCACTCTTCCTTGCTCAATAGACATCCCTCTTGCATCCAACGTTCCCTTCACATTGTCCATCCACCCTATTCGTGGTCTCCCTCTCAGCCTTACACCTCTCACATCAGATCTTCTTATCTTTTTCACCAATCGCACATTATCCATTCTCTCCACTTGCCCAAACCATTGCAACACCCTCTGCTCAACTCGATCAGCCATCTCCCAAACAACTCCAGTTCTCCTTTGCACTTCATCATTTCTCACTCGATCCATACGCGTCACTCCACACATACTCCTCAGACACCTCATCTCCATTACATTCAAACTTTTCCTCTCTGCTATACCCATATTCCATGTTTCAGCCCCATATAACGCAGTCGGTACCACAACACCCTCATAAAGCCTTCTCTTTACATCCATTCTAAGAAAACGACATCTAAACACTTTCTTCATTCTTCCCGGCACCTTTCCTACTTTATTCATTCTAAACTTCACTTCTGCATCTATTCTTCTATCCACAGTAACATGTGACCCTAAATACTTAAAACATTCTACCTCCTCAAGCAACTCACCATTCAAAACAATATTCATCCTCCTACCATCTACCAACCTCATATACTTCATCACTTTACTCTTATTCTCATTTACTTTCAATTTCCCCCTTTCACACACCCTTCCAAACTCCTCCACCAACTGTCTCAATCTCTCCTTTGAATCAGCCACCAGTGCAGTATCGTCTGCAAACAGCAGCTGCTTCAAATTCCACTGTCTACCATCAACATTCACCAGACTCAGACCTCCGCCTAAAACTCTTGCATTCACCTCCCTTACAACACCATCCATATAAATATCAAACAGCCAAGGCGACATCATACATCGCTGCCGCAGCCCCACTCTCACGGGAAACCAATCACTCACAGTATTTCACACTCTTACACACGCTCTACTATTTACATAAAAGCTTTTCATCCCTTTTAGTAACCTACCATCAAGTCCATAAAATCTTAAAACAGTCCACAAAGCCTCCCTATCAATTCTATCATACGCTTTCTCTTAATTCATGAATGCCCAAAACACATCCTTGCCTTTCGCTAAATACTTTCCACACACTTGTCTCACAGCAAACACCTTATCCACGCATCTCATCCCTCTCATAAAGCCACACTGCTCATCACCTTTGTACCGTCTCTAACTCTCTTAATTAGTACTCTACATACATCTTATATACAACACTCAACAGACTCCTAAAGCTAGTACATTCATACTTATCACCCTTGCCTTTATACAACGGAACCACACAAGCACTTGCCCAGTCAATTGGCACCATACCTTTCACAAAGCACACATATAACAATCTTACTAACCAGTCAACAATAATCGCTCCACCACCTCTCAGGCATTCAACAGCACACCCATCCATACCTGCAGCTTTCCCATTTTTCATCTCATTTACTGCCTCCTGCACTTCCTCCTTCAGGATCAATGAATCATTCAACTCTCCCAACACATTTATTCCTTGCACCCATCCATCCGCCTCAATCTCAGCCACCCTTTCCTCCTCTACATTTAACAATCTTTCAAAATACTCTGCCCATCTCTTCCTTACTGCATCCATATCAATTAACATCCTTCCATCCTCTGCTTTTACTCGCCTTTCCTTCCCAGACTCTTCCTTTCGCACCCTTTTCACCTCCTTCCAAAACATTTTCTTATTCTGTTGAAAATTCTTTGTAAGCCGCCTACCCCACCTCTCATCTGCTGCCACTTTATCATCACGCACAGCCCTTCTCGCCCTATTCCTCTTTTCCTTATACCTCTCATAAGACAATTCATCCTTCCTCTGCAGCCACACTTCATATGCACGTCTCTTCTCAGCCACAGCCATACTTACTTCCTCGCTCCACCATTCACTTCCTTTTCTTACACCACCACCCACACGTCTCACACAACACACCTCTTCCGCATGCTCCACCACAGCACTGTTAAACAACTCCCATTCCTTCTCCACACTGCCATTTTCCTGATCTTTCACTGCATTCCAATCATCTTTCAATTTCTCCTGATATTCTGTCATTTTCTCTCATTCATCCAACTCACTCACTTTCAAAACCTCCCTGCCACACCTAACTCTCCTAGCTCTCACCCTTCTCTTACCTACTGTTAACTTTCCCTCCACCAGGTAGTGGTCAGACACACCTGCACCTTCCCCTCTCGGAACTCTCACATCGAACAATCTCCCTATTACATTTCTGGACACAACCACATAGTCCATCAATGCTCTATCAACAACCCTTCCATCCTTCTGTCTCACCCATGTATACTTATAAATATCTTTCTTTTCAAACAAGGTATTTCCAATCACCATCTCTCCCTCAACGCACACTCCTATCATTCGTTCCCCATTTCATTTCTTCCAGGCACACCATGCATACCAACTACACCTTCAACTGCTACATTTCCCAGTCTAGCATTCAGATATTATTACCACATTCACATTCGCTCCAAAACTCTGCAGACACTCGTCAACATCATTCCAGAAAGACTCTCTCTCATCTTCATCCCTTTCACTACAAGGCACATAATTATGCACTCACAAACACCCACAACTCACATTGACATTTCGCTTTCACCCACATCAGTCTCGATGACACCTCCTTCCATTCAGTCACACCCTGCTGTATTTCCAGACTTACTAACAAGGCCACACCTTCTCTTGCCCTTCCTCTATCAACACCTGACAATCTTCCATTCACACTTCCAAACATAGACTCACCCTTTCCTTTCATCTTTGTTTCACTTAAAGCTAACACATCCAACTTTCTTCTCACAAACATTCTCCCCATCTCCTCCCTTTTAGCCTCAATCGTACTACATCCACGCTCATTCATAGACCCAATCATCAGGGTACGGGGATAACTCAGTCCCCCATCCCTTTCTCTGGCCTGTCTCTTTTTAGGAACTAAAAAATAGAGGGGGAGGTCCCTAGTCCCGTCACCCATATATGTATATATATATATATATATATATATATATATATATAAACTACTATAAAAAGCCATCTTTCGAAGAGACTAAGCTTTAGTTCTTTTCTCTATTTTATTTTAGATTTTTATGTATTCCACACAACTTTTATTTTTTTTCTCTCTCTCCTCTTATCTTATTTGGCCGTTTGTTTTTTCTCTCTCTTTTTTTTTTTTACACTTACTTCCATTATTTGGGGAGGAGGGTAAGTTTCTGTTTTTTGGTCTCGCTTTTCTTACTGCGTGAAGCGTTACCATTCGTTTTTTAGAGGTTCATATTGTTATGGTGGTAGGATTAGGTTAGTGTTTATATCTGGAGATGTAAGAAACATTCTCTACATTAAGTGTTTGTCCGTAGGATTAGGCTAATATTAATATCTATAGTTATGAAGAACTTTTTGGAGATTCCAGCATGTGTGTTGGATCTTTCTCTCTTACCTTAGGTATTAGTTATTTTCATCATTGGTAATGTGTATTGTTAATTCAAGTGCATTATTGCATGAGAAAATCTGATTTCTCTCTAAGGCTACGGTATATGCATTATCGCACAAGAGAAAGTGAGTTCTCTCCAATGCGCTAGGAGTATCGTGGGCGGCTTCTGTAGGTGGAGTGAGGGTGGTCCGTCCCGTTCCCTGCTTAGTTCAGTTTAATCAGTGAATCAGTGACTAACGGACAGTCTTGTGCGTGTGAGGCAGCCAGTCAGAAAGGAGTTACAGAAAAGTAGTGAAAAGTCAATAAGTCACAGTGAGTCAGATAATGAGAGTTAATCAGTGAAAGACGGAGTAGTCAGTCAGAAAACCAGTGAGAGTTAGTCAGCGAATGGACAGTGAGCGAATAGTAGTGAGTGAAGGACGAGGTAGCTTGAGAAAGAAAAGCCAGTGTTTTGCAGGTGTGCCTCAGCTGTGCCCAGAAGGACAAAACTCCGAAACGTTCACCGGCCTTTGAATAATATCCTTGTCTATGCTTCATTCTCGACGTGTCTACAAATCCTGCGGTGTAAAACTCTGAGTTACCGCCTGGCCTGTCTACGCGTCGTTCTTGACATACCAATATATATATATATATATATATATATATATATATATATATATATATATATATATATATATACTGGTATATTCGTCTTTTCTCCGTCTTCTGTTATTTTTGGGCTTCTGTGTTTTGGTATTTTTTCTTATTCTTGCACTCCAATTCACTGTAGTTTTCTCTGTCTGTCTGTTTGTCTCTATCTGTCTGTCTGTCTCTGTCTGTCTGTCTGTCTCTCTCTCTCTCTCTCTCTCTCTCGTTTTTACATTCATTCCCCGGCTTTGTGTGTCATTCCTTTCTCCCTCATATTTTTCTCTCCCTGTGTGTCTCTCTCAGCTGTTCGGTTATCCCTCAGCTCTCTTATTCTTTCTTTCCATGTCTTTCAGCTTCTGCCTTTTTTCTTCTCTTTTCCCGGGTTTGCTTTTACTTTTCTTGTAACTTTCATATTCTCTTTTCCATTGTCTTGTTCGCAGATATGGTTTTCTGTATTTTCTCCCTCCTTTTCTTCTTCTTCTTCCATCCCCCCCTTCTCTCTCTCTCTCTCTCTCTCTCTCTCTCTCTCTCTCTCTCTCTTATCTATATACTTTACCTCCTTCTTCACTCCATCTACACTCTGCTCTCTTCTGCTTTCTATATCTCTCTTTAGCTCTTCATCATACTCTCATATCTTCATCTCCCTCCTTCTTACTTTACTATGTTTTGATTCACCTCCCTCTTTCCTTTTTATCTATAATCACTTTTCCCTCTAGTCCTTTTTATGGTTCATTTACTCCTCCTCCTCACATTTCTCTTCCCTTCACGTATCCTTCCTTCCTTTGTTCTCTTCCTCTTCACATCCTTTATTTTTTAACATTTTTCCTCTTCACCTTCTTCCTCCTCGCATCTTTAAATTTCTTTCCCTTTTAATTTTTTGCCTTCCTTTCTCACAACATTTATTCGCTTCGTAACTCTGCCCCCTTTATTTACTCCTCCCGTCTCTCTCTCTCTCTCTCTCTCTCTCTCTCTCTCTCTCTCTCTCACACACACACACACACACACACACACACACACACACACGCACACGTATAGACGTGACTACGCGTGGGGAAAAGTGTATTCAACATTTTAATTCTGTATGCGTGTATGCCCAGTACATCCCTACTTTACGTAAAATTTAAAGATCGGAATGATTTTTGTTGTTGTCTCTACTTATAAATTATGAATTAAGAAAAAGTCCATGGACCATATGAAATTAGTATTATTATGTGTCTTGACGCTTAGCCTTTCCTTTTCCACTATTTTTCTATATTCTGTCGATCAGATGAAGTTTCCTTTAGGTTTTCAATTCTGAAAGTTGCAGTTTCTCACTTTTTCCTGAACCTCAATTTTCGGTGGGTCAGCAGGGTTAAGGAGAGAGCTGTTTGCTGTACTGCCTTTTTCTCTTCTATATCTAGACTATATGCATTAGTAATAAGGCCATGACGTATTGTATGGACCGTATAAGGTCTCTGTGGTCTGTGTATCCGTGTGATTCTCTCTCTCTCTCTCTCTCTCTCTCTCTCTCTCTCTCTCTCTCTCTCTTTCTCTCTCTCTTTCTCTCTCTCTCTCTCTGTTTTTATATTCATTTCACATTCTTTTCCCTCTCTAGTTTCCCTTCTTGTCCTGTACATCCACCATCTCCTAAGTCCAGGCCGTCATGTGGAATCCTAAGAGTGTGTTGGAGTGTGTGGTTGGTGGGATTAGTGGAGGCCCTACACACATAACCCTCAGAACACACACCGCAGTTCACACCACGGTTTCATATATGTTACAACTACACTTTCTTCCAAATTACTATTTTTTCAGCCGGATATATTTTTTCGTTTTAAATTTCTTTTTGGTGTATCGTTCCTTAAGTATAGTATAATATTTGTCATTCGGAGTTCTTGTTTTCTTGTTCAGTCTCCCAGTGAAAATGTTTGTTACTAAACATACTACAAGAATGTATCCCTATTACGGCTTTCCTTTTAAATTGTCCAACTGTCTTTGAATGAACTACTTTTGAAGATCTGTTGAAATAAAAAACTTGTACCTTCCAATTTTTGTCCTTTTGACTTTCTTTCCTCCCATTATATGATCGTGTACTTCTTCTTGGTTATTATTTTCCTTCTCCTTTTTTTATATCACTTTGAATTTACCCATTTGCACCCAGTGTCCTCAGTACAGGACGGAGCTGGGCATTTTCAAAATGTAATAAAGGAGGGCACCACAAGGTAGGGACCTATGAGCTTCACGATCATGAGCCAATAGGCAGAGGGTGGCACACTTAGTGCCCTTCCAGCAAAATCCCTCGCACAGGAACTCAGGGCGCTAATGGGTTAATATAAATCCAGAGCCAATACTCATGTCTAATTTAACAGTATTTATAAAATCATTTCTTAACCCGAGGCATCCCATCGACGTATGGGTACGTTGCAACGTTTTGTCACAGCTAGTCCTGTCAACGTACTGATACGTTGCGCAATTGCAAGGTTCATAATTTGCACAATTTTCAATTTTCGTGCATGATTTTTGGTACATATACGCAGGACACCTTCCTCTATTCCTCTACAAGATAACTGGCAGTGGCAATGCCTTACACCACATAACCTTCCCCCCCCCCTGCATGCCACAGTCTCAGCAATTCACCTATTACCAGTGACCTGGCCAATAAAGACATTCAGGGTCAGTGATTTCCCAATCGATGACAATGTGGAGGACAAAGTTTATACAGCATTAGAGGAAGAAACAATCAGAAATGATGATCACGTAATGTTGCCAAAAAAGGTTAGGTATGTTGATGAGTTAGTGAGTGAAACAATGCTTATAATGCCTATATTACTGTTTGAAAACGAATATACTCTCATACTACATATAAATTCGTACCAAATAAATAAATAAATACCGTTTATGAGTGGTGTGGAATAGTTACCCTCCCATAGAACTCGTTTTCTTTGGAGCCAGCCTGATAGAACACCCAGTAAGGTAAGGAGGTACTGCTACCTGGAACAAGTATTTTAAACCTCAGGTGAGCCATTTCTCTATAAATTTTCGATGTTTCTCACCAAAAGCGAAGGTTTTAGCCCAAATTTTTTTTTTCCAAAATAGCTCGAGATTGGGGGGTGTTGGAGGTGCAAAATAGCTTGGGACGTGACGGGTTAATTTTATTTTATTAATTTTCCTTCTTTTTATTTTCATATTTCTTACTCTCACATACAATAATTTTCCTTTGTTTGTAGGTATGTCTTTTATTGCTGATGTCCAAGTTTATTTTGCAATTTTAATGAATGCATTTTCCTCATTTTCTTTAACTTATTTCCTTACATTTCCTTTCCTCCATTTTTTCTTCTCATAATATATATATATATATATATATATATATATATATATATATATATATATATATATATATATATATATATATATACTCAAATCTTCAAGGAAGAGCAAATTGAAGGAGTTATTTATTTACTTATTCTTGTTTATATTTTTTTCATGGCCATCACCAGCAATGAGGGGTATTAGGCTAAACTTTTCAGGCTCACAGTAATAAAAATTACTCCCGCACCGCATGAGACAGCCAATCTAGGGGGTCAAACGTGGAGGGAGCATGTAGTAGAATGCTCTCAGATCGGCTAGACGCACCTCGCCCCTGACAAACAGCACTTGTCTGATCACCTCACCCTGGTCCAGCCCGGAGCAGGTCGTAGAGATTGGAGTAGATGGTAGATCCGAGCGGGTACGACCAGGTGTGGGCGATGAGGGTCAGGAAGTTTTGCTGGGAGGATACGTCTAGCCGATCCTTGTGGTCCAGGATTGGAGGGCGAGATGGGGTGCCTTCCACTACCTGAGGAGGGGAGGAGAAGGAGTTATAGTACACCTGTCATTTTTATACAGAATGAGGGAGGGGAAAGTCTTTAACCAAGAAAAGAAAACCTTCTATAGGAGCATCCTATTGTCTTCTCATGACAAAACCAGTCTCCTAATTTTACCATACAGTGAGAAAAATTCCGAAGTTCCTCATGTGATTAAAAGGTGGAATGTAAATGTAGTGCTCAATAATTCATGTATAGTGAAAAAGAGGTTAATTAAGAATTCAACTGTAAATCAAGCGGCTGCATTTACAAAATACCATGCAAGTAGTGCAACAAGTTTTAGGTAGGCCATACAGGAAAACAACTTCATTCTAGAATCAAACGACATAAGTATAGTGTTAGGACAGGACAAACATCCAATGCCTTATTTGTACATATGAGAGATGATAATCTCTGTACAGACTGAGAGAATACTTCTTCAATCGTGTCTTACAAATCTGCTTTTAATAGAATTATCATTGAGTCTGATAATATAAACCAGAGCAGTGGAATGAACAAGTCAGATAACTTCATCACACAAAATATGTAGCCTAGTTAAGATAACTTAATTTGTTTGATCTCGTTTGTAATTTTTTTCTCCCTTCATTATATAAGCACACACTCTTACCTGACGGAATTTGTATACGGGGATGTGTGCATATGCAATTCTGCTTGTAAAGAATGGGTTATACCGTACGGATATTTGATAATTTATAATTTGTCTAGGTATATTTGGGTTATTTATATATGCTTACGTTTGTTTGTGCTTATGCAAGTACATTTCTTACTGTGTGATACATTTAAATGACTGAGTATATATTTATATAAGTATTTTTCTACCATAAATGAGTGTTCGTGTAGAGTCAGGGAAAGTTCAGAATTACCCACCACTCGAAGCACTAGTGTGATACGGGTGAATGTGAAGTGGCAGCCAGACCTCATATGTCTGGTAACTGTGAGTATGAAGGAGGGGGACTGGTGGCAGAGGAGGGTTTGGTGGTAGGTTGGGAATCATGTGTAGGTCTGCAATGCTTGACTTGGATGGTGTGTTTGAGCTGATTTATTAAGGATAGATGTCAATATGATGCTAGCATTTTACAAAAAAAAAAAAAAAAAAATACGTAGATGTCGGTAGAGCTAATGTTCTCAGGAAAATTATGGAAGTGTGCTGGGTTCGGACAGAGGTCTGAATGCTTTCATTCCCTCTCAACTTTAACATGACGTTTCTCCAGATATTCGTAACGATATAACGTATCTCTTATGCAGAATCGGAAACAAAGCCACTGTATGTATATATATATATATATATATATATATATATATATATATATATATATATATATATATATATATATATATATATATATATGTGTGTGTGTGTGTGTGTGTGTGTGTGTGTGTGTGTGTGTGTGTATAAATTCTTACAATATTGTTTATCCTCTGTCATCCCACTATAAACATCCGCCAGCAAACATTCCCAGTGTTATTCTAGTAATTATTCATCTTGAAATTAGAGTTTAGGGTAGTGTGTAATAATAATAAAAAAATCCATATGAGCGATTAACAAGCTTATCGTTTTCCTTCAGACAGAATGACGTGGGAAGTCCTAATTATAAGATCAGTCTCTGTAACTATCATATCTATCGTACATTACAAAACTAAGACAAAGAAGCATACCTTTGTCAGTAAACCTGTATTGATACTGTGACATTAGCAACTCTGTAAACCATCCCACTCCCGGCCTCCTTCCTTCCCTCTCACAGTTACAAAACAGGTGGGGTCTGGCTGCTGCATAATGGCTATTCGTTGACTACCAATTCTCCGAACAGTGGGTAATGTGGAACTTTCTCTGATTGTACCTATAATACACATGCATATGTTTAATGACATTATTTACAAATGCAATTGTCTATTAAGCATGACTATGTAAATCTCAAATTATGAGAGAGAGAGAGAGAGAGAGAGAGAGAGAGAGAGAGAGAGAGAGAGAGAGAGAGAGAGAGAGAGAGAGAGAGAAATCTGGGTAGGTCAAAAGGCCGATCGGCTTGATAATTTGTTCCCCACACCCTAATAATCCCTCAGGAAATGAATGCTACGACACTTCGCAGTTGTGCTTACCGTACAGAATATATTTCATTGTCATCTTTAAGTTTGTACATAAAGAATTATGTTTTATGTATGTAATATTAATTATTTTAATACTGGGTTTATTTAAGTAGAAGTAAAAATGTAAGTTTTGAACATAAGTATTTGTCAGCGACTTAGTAAGCTCCCTTGGGACTTTCCCCTCTCTCATTCTGTATAAAAATGATAGGTGTACTCCAACTGCTAGTATATAAATATATATATATATATATATATATATATATATATATATATATATATATATATATATATATATATATATATATATATATATATATATAGTAGCAGAGGTACCCTGCGTTGCAGGGCCAAAAAGACGAGCACTCTAATCCTATTTGATCTAGTTCAATCTTTCATCTCCAGACAGGCCATGCTCCTGATGTGCTTTTGAAGAGGGATTATAAGAGGTCTAGGAACTTTCTATTTCAGCTTTCGCAGACTAACGCACAGTATTTGTGTTCACCTGTTTACTATTACCGGTGAACTTAAATGATCTCCGACCAATGACCTCAAATGACCTCGGAGGTCAACTTCACATAGCCTTTGTCCGAACTGGAGGGCATGTGAGTCTCCATGCCAAAAATTGGGCTGCTGGGTCCAGTCATTCGAGTGTGTATTACCGGTGACCCCAAATGACCTCGAAGGTCAACCTCATATAGCCTATGTGCAAACTGGACGTCACGTGGGTCCCCATGCCAAAAATTGGTCCAAAGGGGTACCCGGCGTTGCCCAGGCCAAAAAGGCAAACACTCTACCGGTGACCTCAGATGACCCAGATTTGAATTTTAACCCTCCGAAAACTATCTTTGGGACACCCTGATTCAGGATGTATATGGGTCTGGGGGTCTCTGGCCCTTGGTTTGGGCGTGACTGAAGGACAAACGAACAATAAAACAAACAAAAACACGGCTCTTCTCTCTCTCTTTCTCTCTCTATATATATCTCTCATCAGCCGTTTGACTGTCCACTGCAGGACCAGCCTATCCGGACCGAAGTGGGGACGATACAGCCTATGTATCTCTACCAAGTGGCTTAGGCTGTCTGGTAGAGATTGTGTGTAGGGTGAGAAGTGTTTGTAAGTGTAATTGTAGTGCTGGAGTGGCTTTGGATGTGTGTGTAGTCTGTGAACCAAGTGTAATCGGCCCGCGCAAGCCGACTGGGTGCAAGCATACGTTATAGTATGTGACACTGGTTCAACAACAGCACCCTTTATGTCCGCCAATGCAGTACGTGGCCAGAAGAACGCTTCCAAAGTTTATTGCCCTGGCGGGGCGCGAACCCACGTTCTTCGGTGTATGAAAACGCACACTTTACCACTGTACCACAGAGGCTCATGTACTGGAAAAAAAAAAAAAAAAAAAATATATATATATATATATATATATATATATATATATATATATATATATATATATATATATATACCCATGGAACAGTCCCACAGAAGCAATAGTCTGCCTGTGGTCGACTGGTCTTCTCGGTTAGAGAGACCGGCATTAACAACAGAAACAACAGCCCCTCTCATTTTCCCCTCTTTTCTCCTTATCTCAAATCTTCATCAGTCTGATCCCCCTCTTGCCCACTTCTGTCTCACTTTTTTTGTGTAACGCTCTTCTCTCATGCTTTCCCCGGCGTGCTAAATGTTCAATTTCCCAGTTATTATCTCTGTAATTCTATTCTCTTCATTCCTCCAACAACCAACACAACGATAATCATCATCATCATCATCGTCATCATCATCATCATTATCACCCTATTTTCCTGCTAATCCACAGAATTAGTACTTTTTTCGTTTACTATTTCTACTTTTTTCCCTCAGAGCCTTTCTTATATTTTTTCTTTATTTTTTATCCCCATGGCCGAAACGCCTTATTCTTTTAGCGGGCGTGAACGAGGCCTTAGCTTATCTGCTGAACGGGACAGTAATGGAGGAGAAGGGAGACTGGGCAGGGAGGAAGGAAATAAAGGCACAGGATAAAGAAGGATAAAGAGGGCTAAGGAGAAAAAGAGGAGGGAAGGTGAAAATATGGGGATAGGATATGAGAACTAAAAGAAAGGAAAGGGAGAGATAGAAGGAGGTAGAAGAGGAAGAACGGGGATAAGCTAATTAATGAAATGTGGGATAAGAAGAGAAAGGGAGATGTTTGGAGAGAAATATGGATATAGACGGAAGAATGGCTAATGTGGGACAAAGAATTAATATAAAAAAGGGATGTAAAGGGGAAATTAGATAAGGTTTCATGAAAGACAAATACAAAACTTGAAGGGAAGGAGAGTACGAAAGCGAATTGCGAAAAAAAAAAAAAAATGGCAACGGAAGAAGCGAAGTAAAGAAAATAAGAGTGGAAAACAAAAGTTGTGGGTGAAGGGCTGACGAAGAGGGTGTATAAATTTTTATGGAAAGAAGAGGGACTTGATAAGAAAGGAAAGAAGGGGGATCTGGAAAAGAGAAGAGTAAAAATAGACAACTGAAATATAAGGAACAATTTGCAAACCCCTGAGAATTGTAATGAAATAGGGCAGGGCAAGGAAAAACAGGAAAGAATAATGAAGTGAGAAGAATAAAGACGGGGACAGCATAGGAAAAAAGGAAAAAAAGACAGTTGGAAAACAGGAATAGAGAGTGCACATGGAGAAAAGAAGACAAGAAGCTAAAAAATGGATATAACAACCCATCAGAAACAAAGAGAATGGAGACGACAAAAGAAGTAAAAAATGGATAGGACACAGAATTTAAAAATGAAAAAGGCGCCAAAGTGTTCATGGAAAGGAACAGGGAATCATCGAAACGGACAGGAGAAAAAAGCGGCGTACAATACAAGATGGAAAAGGCGCAGACAAAATGGAGGGCAAAGAAATACTAAAGACGAAAAAGTGAGAGCACAGATATAGCTACCCGTTTTAATGCTACGGCCCCGAAGACAAAGCCTCCTATGATCCTTGTCTTGTCCAGCATATTAATAATTGTTGTTGTTATCGATCAACCCCAGTATGTCTGACCGAGCAGACCCATCAACCGCAGGCAAGCAACTGCCCCTGCAGGGTTGTCCCGTGCATTGAACCAATATTCCCTTGCATCTGATAGCACCTGATCATGGCGAGGAGTGGTGAATAGTGTGGAGGTTTGGTTCCTGGATGGACGCCACATTTTTCTCTCCACCCAGTTAACAGGAGCACCATAGCAAACCCATCTACTCCACATGATTTAGTTATATTCTGTGTTACCTCCCAGTGTTTTAAATGGTTTCCTGAGTAACAATAAACCATTATGCTTGTCAGCAATGATACTTGAAGTGGAAACAAAAATAACATGCGATGCCAAGCAAAACAAACCTCGCCCGAAAGCAAGGTAGTTCAAGGTCAAAGGTCATGGTGCCAATATGAGACCTATATATATCTTGTTAATAGTAAATATGGTAATGGTAAATATCACTGTCTTCAACCGTTTTCATGTTACAGTCCTTTGAAATTTCGTGACCTTGAGTTTGACCTTTTAAGGTCACATAAAATCAAAGGTCATGTTACCAATTTAAAAGCCCATACGGGACTCCACCGTTTTCAGCTTATAACACTAAGGAAATCTGTAACATTGTGTTTGGCTTTAGAAAGTCAAAATTCATGGCACCAAAAGAAGAGCCACATAGGACTTCCTGTATGTTGAGAGTAAATATCTAGTTTCAAGTTATAGTCCCCTGAAAATTCGTGATCTTGTTATTGACCTTTGAAGGTCAAAGGTCATCGTGCCATATGAGAGTCCATATGAGACTTTCTGTATATTGATAATAGTAATTATCTTCAACCAGTTTCGAGTTATAGTCCCCTGAATATCCGTGACCTTAGGTTTGACTTTTCAAGGCCACATAAGGTCAAAGGCCATGGTAACAATTAAAAATCCATATGAGTTTTTAATTGGTATCATGACCTTTGACCTTAAGTGACCCTGAAAGGTCAAACTCATGGTCACCGATATTCAGCGGGTTATAACTCGAAACTGGTTGAAGAAAGAGATAATTACTATTATCAAGGATATAGCAAGTCTGATATGGGCTTTCATTTGGCACCATGACCTTTGACCTTGAGTGACCTTCAAAGGTCAAATGCAAGGTCACTGATTTTGAGAGGGGTATAACTTGAAAACGGTTGATAATAAAATAACTGTTGTCGGGCGAGGTGTGTTGTGCCTGACACCACTTGTTTGTTTCTTTGTTTGTTTCTTAGTTTGTTAGGAACATTACGGAAAAACGGCTAAATGGAAGTACATCAAACTTTCAGGATATATGGGTACTGGTCCCTAAAGGAAGCGATTAAATTTGGAGGTAGATGACTGACCCTGAAAGGTCAAAATCAAGGTATTGAATTTTCAAAGGGCTACCACTTGAAACTGGTTGAAGATAGAGATACTGTCATCAACATATAGGAACTCCCATATGGGCATTCATTTGTGATGAGAACATTTGACCATGAGTGACCTTGAATGGTCAAACTCAAGGTCACGAATAATCAGGGGGCTATAACTCTGAACTGGTTGCAGATAGATATTTATTGTTATCATCATATCGGAAGTCCCATATGGGGACTGCCAATATGTTGATATCGGTACATATCTCTATCTTCGTCCAGTTTCGAGTTGTAGCCCCCTGAATAACCATGACTTTTGAGTTCGACCTTTCAGGGTCACTTAAGGTCAAAGGTCGTGGTACCAATTAAAAGTCCATATGGCACTTCCAGTATGTTAATAGTAAATATGTTTCTGCAACCAGTTCCGAGTTATAGTCCCCTGAATATCCGTGACCTTGATTGACCTTTCAAGGTCACTCAAGGTCAAAGGTTTTGGTGCCAAATGAAAGTCAATATTGTAGTTCCTGTAGGCTGATAAGAGTAAATATCTCGTCAACTGGTTTCAAGTTATAGCCCTCTGAAAATCCATGTCCTTGATTTTGACCTTTCAAGGTCACTTGACTACATCCAAAATTTAATCGTTTCCTTTTGGGACCAGATCCCACATATCCTGAAAGTTTAATTGCATTCAGCAGTTTTTCCGTAATGTTGCTAACAAACCTAGAAACAAACAAAGAAGCAAACAATGGGTGCCAGGCACAACAAACCTCGCCCGACAACAGTTATTTTATTTTCAACCTTTTTCAAATTATAGCCCTCTGAAAATCCGTGACCTTGGTTTTGACCTCTGAAGGTCACTCAGTTACCTCCGAAATTTAATCACTTCTTTTTGCGGCCAGTGGCCACATTCTGAAATTTTCATGTAATTTCATTCGGCCGTTTCTCTGTAATGTTGCTAACAAACAAAGAAATAAACAAAGAAACAAACTCGACCAAAAACAATACCATGCCGGACTCCATCCGGGCCAGATAACAAACAAACAAACTCGACCAAAAACAATACCTCGCTGGACTCCGTCCGGGCAAGGAAAATATCTATGTGCAACCAGTTTCTAGTTATAGCCCCCTGAATATCCGTGATCTTGAGTTTGACCTTTCAAAGTCACTCAAGGTCAAAGGTGTTGGTGCCAAATGAAAGCCCAAATGGAAGTTCCAGTATGATGATAATAGTAAATATAGTGTATCTTCAACCGGTTTCAGTTATAGCTCTCTGAAAATCTGTGGCCTTGATTTTGACCTCTCATGGACACTTGATTACCTCCAAAATTTCATCGCTTCTTTTTGGGACCAGTGCCCTCAGATCCTGAAAGTTTCATGTAATTTCATTCAGCTGTTTTTCCATAATGTTGCAAACAAACAAACAAACAAACAAACTCGATCAAAAAAAATACCTCGCCTCACTCCTTCTGGGGCGAGGTAATGAAAGGTGACAGGGAAGAGAGGAAGAGATAGGATTACAGGAGAGCACAGATACATAATCAGGATGGGGGAGGAAAATGTAAGCAGCACTTCTATGCATTGATATCAGCTTTTGCATCCACACTGTTAGACTATGTGATCCTTTCTCAGGAATATGTGAAGGTTTTCTTTAATCCCTTAGCATGTAAACTCTCTCTCTCTCTCTCTCTCTCTCTCTCTCTCTCTGAGCTTAGCTAATGGCTGGGCCTATCACCGACCACAGTGCATTTAACGTGGCTGAGTACCAGAGGCGGGGGATGGAGGAGTCATCATACCTTTGAAGCCCTAAATTGTTTTTCATTTGCTTATGTTAATGTCAGTCAATTTTATTTAGCGTAAGAAATTCCCTCAACTTAAGAAGGATCTAGATCTGGATCCGTGGAAATATTGTGTGAAGTACATAGGATCCAGATCCGCCCCCAGATTTACTCAATTGTTCATTGACCCATGGCCACAAATCTTTAGTGAAATTCATTTAAACTTTTGGAGATATTGTGAAGAGTTTATTGGATCCGGATTCAGATCCGCCCGAAAATTTAACTAATTCTTTCTAGGCCCATGGCCCTCCCTTCCACAAAATTTCATTGAAATTCATTGAGAACTTTTGGAGATATCGTGTGGGAAACAAAGAGACAGACAAACATGTGAATACATAACTTCGTCCAACTTCGTTGGCGGAGGTAATTGTTTCTTATTCCGGTGTAATGATTAATGATAAATTTATAGTTGCTTACAAGAGTTCATTGTTTTTGTATGAGCTATTAAAAAGGTAAACTGGGATCACCTTTATTCACATAGTACGATGACGTCATTAATATACTGTATACTCTCACTACCACCAGACGCTTAAATATACGGCAGTTTAAGAGAAACACCATGTACAGGAGTCGGGAGGAGGTTCCATTTGACCTACACGTACAGTCGGCCCTAAAAGTCGTGTTACCCCCTGCTATCCCGCTCTTGCTTGTGTGGCAACGGCTCACAACTCATGTGAGTAGGAGGCAGACAACAGAGACTTTTCTTTTACTTTGATACAGCAAATCGACATATTTACATGCAGTTGAATGATCCACAGAGGATATAATATAATATGGAATCTGTGACAGTATGTGATGTTACATGCAGTATATTATATTGCTTTTGAAGAAGAAAGTGGTGTCGGAGTGGAAGAGTTAAGGCGATGGAGGGGGTGAGATAAAGGAAGGGAGAGAGGGATGGGGAGAAAGTCAGGAGAACGGGAAGGTGAAAGGAGGTGGTGAAGCACCGAAGCACCGTGAGTGGGAGGAGAAGGGAGGAGGGGAAAGGGAATGAAACTGTCCCCTGTTTTAGCTGGGTTATTATTGGCATTAGTGATATCATCACATCTCCCTTCGGTCATTGTCTTACGTGCCTCCAGGGAGAGAAGTGTAGGAGCTTATGGAGACATCTAGGCCCTATAATCTCAAAAGGTCTTAGTAGTCATAAACTTTAGGGGATGTTAGTATCCTTGCAGTTCACAAGTTGTTTTGCCTCTTCATTCTCATGTTGGCATTCCCGTTCTTCTAACTTCTTTCCCTTCACCCTTTCCGTACTGCAAGCAATACCGTGACCAAATATCCTCACAAAGATTCCATATTATATTATATCCTCATTGGATCATCCAACCACATGTTAATATGTCGATTTACTGTTTCAAACTATAAGAAAATCTGTGCTGTCTGCCTCCTACCCAAACGAGTAGCGCGCAGTTGCCACATTAGCGAACGAGGGATGGCAGGGGGTAACAAGACACTTGGAGTTGACTGTACGTTGACGCAATTATATACTTATAACGATTATCATCAAGTGGTTACTTTCAGCATAGAAGTGACCACTCTCAAAAAGAGGGTAAATTGTTTCTTTTTTTTTTCTTTTTTTTTTTTGCAAAATTCTAATCTTAACTAAAAAGCACCCAGTGAACGCATACCTTCTCCAATGCCACTGCAGGATCTGGACCTGGATCCGTCCCAAAATTTAATAAATTCTTTCTTTCCCCATGGCTCACCCTTCCACAAAAATTCAATGAAATTCATTGAGAACTTTTTAAGATACCGTGTAAACAAACAGACAAACACAGGTGAATACATAACCTCCTTCAACTTCGTTCGCGGAGGTAAAAACCAGTCATAATTTCTGTTTCAATCCATTACTTATTGGGGTGGTGTCACAGACTTGTTGCAATATACTCGTAATTTATTACTTTGTTTAATTCATTTTATGAGTTTAGCACTTAACAAGCTAACAGTCAGTTCCTTTCTCTCACTTTCTCTCTGAATATGTGGAGAACTCGTCTTCTTTACTCGTATTAACCAAGAAGGCAATCTGAAGCCTAATGAGGAAGGTTCAGTCTTGTGTAATTTTTTTTTCAGGAGAGTATTCGACTGCTGACCCGAACGATACATCCCCATAACTGTTCCATCGCACCAGAAAATCTGTCATGATCTGCACTAGTCACAGTGCTGAGTTGAGTTTTATTTTACCGCTTCGGTTAATCTTCGTTGGATTTTAGAATTCATCTGTGTGTGTGTGTGTGTGTGTGTGTGTGTGTGTGTGTGTGTGTGTGTGTGTGTGTGTGTGTGTGTTTGTGTGTGCTGATATTAAAGATAAGAACAGCCCGTTTCATCCCCCTCGTTAATTCCTGGTGTATTCCTTTGATCTGGGGATGGAGGAAAGGGTTATCTGAGAACGGACTGTGAGGGGGGAGGGAGGATTAGGTGGGATGAGAAATGGCCATTATTGAAATACGGGTTCTGTAGGGGTAGAGAGGAAAAGCGATTAGGGATGATGCTGGAAAGATAATGAAAGGTGATAAAATTAGGGGCTTTGAATTTATTAATTTGTGAGTCTGACTGTGATGTGTGTGTTGTGTGGAAATAAGGATTGAAGCTGAAGGAAGAAGGCAAAGTAGGAGACTAAAGAGTACGATGAATGGACGATGCTGGGATTGCATTTGTGAAGAGAAGGAAAGAAAGCATATCGGAGAAAGACAAGATATTTGTTTAGAGTTTTTAGATGGGTAAGTTTTGGCTAGGAGATGGAGGGATGTTTTATTGGTGAATATTGGGTGGCGGAAGGGGAAGGGGATGCAGGAGCAGCTGATTCAGGGATGGAAGAAATGATAAAGGAAGTAATGGAAGAGTCGAGGAGATATACTGGAGGGAGATGAGGGAGTAATTATATACGTGAATTATTGGGGTGTGGTGATTTATGTGGTGTGGGGAGTGAGTACAAAGTAGTACAGAGAAAAGAAAGCAGCGATAGACTCAATGCTCCTTTCGAGGCTGTTCGTTACATAGAAGCCTATATCTACGACACCTATTTCTTTGCTCTGATGATAACGATAAACAAAAGAAGGCCTCTCCCTCCCCCATGCACGAAACCCTGCAGCCGAAACCAGTAAGGAAAAGTGAGAAGGACCACACGCAACACAGAGAAGCTGACAGGAAAATTTCATACGAACAATTGAAAAAAAATAAGTATTTTCTATACAAATTTAATTTGTAAAGGAAAAGTGACACAATTTGTTAACTATAATGCATAGATGCCGCCTTCTTCATGATTCGAAAGAGAAATTCAGTAAGACGCGTTTATCTGGGAATTCGAAGCCAGGTACTTAATCTAGTGACTTTTATTTGCAATTACCGGTACTGTGTTGCTGTCAAATGTACAGTACTTCTAGGCAATTTGTTCCGTATGTTAACAATCCTACTGAGATGAAAATTGTTATACTTTATTAGGCTGGAAATGTTTGCCGACAGTTTAATAACCATCACCATTTTACCACTAGTGTAATAAGACCGGTCTATATGAAGTACTTATCGACTACCGTATTGTCATGTCCCTTAATTATATTGTACAAATGAATCAGATCCCCTTAAAGTCTGAGATTTTAAAGCTGAACCGTCTTTGCCTTTTTAAACGTTCCTCACAAAGGTTATTCCGCAATCTGGGTATCATCTTTGCTAATCTTTGCCGCACTCTCTAATATCTCCATATCTTTCTTGTATTTCAGTAACCAAAACCGAACACAGTGCTCCAGATGATGGTTTAGCCTACGAAGGAAATACGAGGTGCGAACGATATTCTCCGATATGAACTATTATGCTCAGGCTATGCATGCAACAAAATTAAATACATTTCTTTATAAATTCCATGTACTGGCTTCGTAACACTGATTCCAATATCCTCTTCTTGGTTCACATTCTCGAGTTAAGCAATATTCATAGAATAAAAAACTTTCTCATTTTCATTTCCGTTACTTAGAACTTTGCATTTGTCAGTATTAAGATCGATCTGTCACTTCATCAGTAGTTCGGGTCTATCTGTTCCGTTATCGTCTTTTGCATCATCAACAATTTTAGAGATCTTACAAAACAAATTCTCCATCAGTATTGTCGTGTACAAATAAGAATTAGTGCGGGATCCAAAACGGAACCTTTTAGTATTCCACCCCATTAATGACAATTCTCTGATTACATTATCTTATGCAATCCAAGTTTCAGTCCATCTTTGTTCACTACCCTCTATTACATAGACTCAAAGTTTCTTAAATAGTCGTTTATGGTGAACATATTCGAATGCTTTTAGAAAACTGGGATATGTTTCATCAACAGATTTAGTTTCATTTTACAAAGAAACAGTAAAATTGAAAAGGAGATTAGTAAGACGGAATCGATGTTCCAGAAACCGTGCTATTAGTTAGAAATGAAATTACTTTGTTTTAACTGCTTAATCCTATTATATATAGTTATGGTTTCCACTAACTGCCATACTACTGATGTTAAGCTAACTGGTGAATAACTATTCTGGTTGTGATTTAGTGTCTTTTTTTTTGTTTTTAACCAGAGTATGCTAGTTTCTAGTCATATTGTACTATGTCAGTTCATAGTTATGTATTTTTAAGCATTCAGTATTTTAGTTTTCATTTCTTATAAAACTCTTGGAGAAATCCACGGGTGTGTCATTGATTTTAAGTTTACTGATCGCAACCTCTACATCTCTCCCACTGACTGTAATGTCACAAATTGTTATATCGTCGTCTACACATATGAAGAAAAATGATGGAAATAAACATGAATTTTCTACTGTAAATAATGATACCAAGAGAGGATGGAGAATTTTTGTCATCTCGGTTTCATCGTTTGTATGCTCTCGATTGACTGAAAGTAGCCGGCCTCTAGTTGTAGACGGTATCTTCATATTTCTAATTTAACTAAAAAGAATTCTTCTGGCTTTGATTTACTAATGCTAGTAGTACGCACTTCAAGCATTTCCTTGTTTTGTATTATTAACCTTTCACCTTATTGTCATCCTCCTAATTATTTGTGGCTTTCTAATTGTGATGAGGTGTGGGGTTGTGGGTGTGGGCAGTAGAGACGAAACTAAAGGGCAGAAGGACGGGAAGGACGAGTAGGTGTGGGTTTGGTAAGAGAGTAGAAACAATTCAGTAAGGGGAGGGAGGAATGAGATGAGAGGGTAGAAATAGGGGAGGGAAGGATTTGTGAGGCTAGTGAAGTAGTACAAAACTGGGGACATGGTATAAAAGAAGAGGTAGGGTGGTGGGCGGCAGGGGATTATGGCGAAACATGGAGGGGATTACGGTGTGGTGAACTGGGAAGGCAGCTCGGAGAGAAGATAATCAGGAAGAGGGAAGGAGTGTGCAACTTGCGGGTGTGAGAGGGAAGGGATTAAATGTGCCTTTGGGTAGTGAGCGAGAGTAGATATGTGAGGGAAAAGCGCATGCGTGCGTGCGTGCGTGCGTGAGTGCGTGCGTGCGTGTGTGCGTTTGTGTGTGTGTGTGTGTGTGTGTGTGTGTGTGTGTGTAAGAGACAGAGAACGATAATGATGAGGAGCGATACAAAGGGGTGTGTGAGAGAGGTAGAAGTAAAGAACAGAGATTTCGTGGGAGAGGGCAGAGACGAAGATAAGCAGTAGTATGAGAAGAAGAGGTGAAGACTAGTATGCTGGGGCAATTAGGTAGAGGGAGAGAGGGTAAGATGGGAGGAGAGTGGAAGAATGTGTTGGATGTAGGAGAGGTCGAGGAAGGAGATAGGTGGAGAGTGAACTGATGAGCTGTGGGGCCGGGTGAGTTCATAAGAAACAGCACGAGTGTGAAACATGGCGGAGAGAAGGATTTAACATGAGAGGTGAAAGGAGAGGAGAAGGATTACACAGGATTACACAGGATTACACAGGAAAGCAAACAGCAACAGACCTTATGGTCCTTTCGAGGCTGCTTGTTAGAGAAAACTATGACTACAAGATCTAACTCTACATGTTGAAGGATAAGGATAGGAAAGCAAGAAGGCTCCCCCCACCACCAAACCCTCCAGGAAAAAGTGAGAAAAACCACCATGCAGCATGGAAAAACTGACATGGAAATTTTATAGGAAACACTGGAAAGGAAAAGTCACATTCTATAATACTTTATCTATAAGCTACCCGATAGAGTAACCTGAAAGAGAAAGTAAACAAATAAAATAATAGTTACGGCATGACATTATAAACCAGTTACATTGAGTTAATGGGAAGTCTGTGGACATAACGTGGAAGCTACACACTGCACAGTGTGGATGTTTAGGGGTGGTGCAGCAGCCTTGCCTGGCGCTTTTAAGGTAGGCAGCAGTCAATCAGGCCCTAGCTCCGTTTGCTCCACTGAGACAAGGAACTCTCCCATGTGGGACAAGTACACAAGTTTCATCCTGAAGCAGTGACCCCTGGTACATTAAAAAAATCCCGATGGTGGTCACTTGACTAACAGGGACCCTCAGTGATCCACAGCCCATCACAGGTCGAAAGTAAGAGTAGTGACCGTTAACTCAGGGTTATCTGTGCAGCTCCTAATCTGTGCTTATATTGCTTTCTTTGCGCTGGGGAGACTGAAAAGTATATAGGACGAGTGTCTTAGATGAAAGGGGACTGCACAGTGCACAGTGTGGATGTGCAATGCACAGAGTGGATGTTTAGGGGTGGTGCGGCAACCTTCCCTGGCGCTTTTTAGGTAGGCAGCAGTCAATCAGGCAATAGCTCCGTTCACTCCACTGAGACAAGGAACTCTCCCATGTGGGACAGTACACAAGTTTCATCCTGAAGCAGTGACCCCTGGTACATTAAAAAATCCCGATGGTGGTCACTTGACTAACAGGGACCCTCAGTGATCCACAGCCCATCACAGGTCGAAAGTAAGAGTAGTGACCGTTAACTCAGGGTTATCTGTGCAGATCCTAATCTGTGCTTATATTGCTTTGTTTGCACCGAATAAATTGAAAATGTATAATATCGTGACGCAACACTATGTACGGGTACATTGTTTTACGGGGTGTCTTGTAGACTAAGGAGGCATGAACTTACATGTGCCGTAGCTATAAAGCAAGTTATTCGGACAGAAAAAGAGTCAGCTGAGGATTTTCGTGCAAATACTTGTCTAATTTGTTTTTGAATGTCTCAATTGAGATACTGTTCACGGTATCTGAGGGTAATCTGTTCAGATATTTACAACTCTGTTAAAGAAGAAGTATTTTGCTTCTTGGGATTGGAATCGTTTTCCCATGATTTTGCAGCCATTACTTCTGGTTTGACTAGACCGGTCTATATCAAAATATTTATTCATGTCTAAGTTGTCATATCCCTTCATGATTTTGAAAACTTCAATAAGGTCCCCTCTTAACCTGCGCTTCGTTAGGCTAAATAATTTAAGTTCTTCAAGGCGTTCCTCATATGGTTTGTTTCTAAGTCGTGGTACCATTTTTGTGATTCTTCGCTGAATTTTCTCTAATTTTTCAATGTCCTTTCTGTAGTACGGAGACCAGAATTGCACACAATACTCAAGATGGGGGCGCACTAGCGAGTTGTACAAGGCAAGTATGACTTTTTCCGATTTAAACTCGAAAGTTCTTCCAATAAAACCCACTAGCTTGTTTGCAATTTTTACCGCATCGGTACACTGCTTGCTTGGTTTTAGGTCATTTGATATTATCACACCAAGATCCTTTTCACTGTCTGTACTTGATAACTGAATATTGTTCATTTTGTAATTTGCATGGACATTGTTACTTCCAGTATGAAGTACTTTACATTTTTCTGTGTTGAATTTCATTTGCCATTTTTCTGCCCAGCTTGCTAAAGTATTAAGGTCATTTTGTAACTGCTGCCACTGTAATTTTGAAGTGACTTTACTGGTTATTTTAGTATCATCTGCAAATTTGGATACTTTACAATTTAGACCCTCATCAATGTCATTTATATAGATAATAAAAAGTATCGGTCCAAGTACTGAGCCTTGGGAACGCCGCTGATCACATTACGCCATTTGGATTCCTTTCCGTTTATCACAACTCGCTGTTTTCGGTCTGACAGCCAGTCTTGTAACCATTTTAGCGTCTTTCCTTTTTATTCCATGTGCTTCTATTTTTCTCATGAGACGCTTGTGAGGGACAGTGTCAAATGCTTTCTGAAAGTCGAGGTAAATTATATCTACTGCTCTTGAGTCATCGTATGATTTGTAAACATCATGGAAGAAGTCCAGTAGGTTAGTTAAGCATGAACGACGATGTCTGAATCCATGTTGCGAGTCTTTAATTATATTATTTTCTTCTAGATAATTAACTATTTTATCTCTTATGATTTTTTCCATTAACTTGCACACTACTGATGTTAAGCTGATTGGTCTGTAATTTCCTGGGTGCGACTCATTTCCTTTTTGAAAATTGGTGTTACATTTGCTAGTTTCCATTCGCGTGGAACTTTCCCAGTACTTAATGATTTATTGAATAAGACAGAGAGTGGCAGCAGTAACTCATGTTTTGCTTCTTTGAGAATTCTCGGTGATATTTTATCGGGGCCAGGGGTTTTGTTTATGTCCGTACTATTTATGGCTGAAAGGATATCATTATTATCAATAGCATAGTTACTAAGGACTGTGCTATTTGCTTGGTTTAATGGGTAACAGTAGGTTTCTGGTGGTGTTTTCTACTGTAAAAACAGACGCAAAGTAATCGTTAAGAATGTTTGCCATTTCGACCTCATTTTCAGTGTGTCTGCCATTGTTTGTTTCTAGAGGACCTATTGATGTAGTCATAACCTTTTTCTTTCTAATGTAACTGTAAAATTCTTTAGGATTTGATTTGCACGTATTAGCAATGTGGATCTCCAGTGCTCTTTTGCTTTGTTTAATAAGTCTTTTCGATGTGCGGCGTAGATTATCGTATTGTAATTTATCATCATTATTTTGTGTAGCTTTATATTTATGGTATGCCTGTTTTTTGGCTATTAAGTTACTTTTTATTTCACTGGACCACCACTTTGGTTTACTATTTCCAGCTGGACGTCTGTTACGTAGTGGCACACATGACTTTACCACTTCATTAAATTTTTCGGTGAATATTTCCCATGCTTGGTTTATGTCAATCGGTTTCAGACATTTGATTCCAATCTGCAGTTGCAAGTAGCGCTCTGAGCCTGTTGAAATTAGCTCTACGATAATCTGGGACCTTTTCTTTGCTCTCCGTTTCTTTTACTTTTTCAGTAGTAATATTAAACTGTATAGTTCGATGATCACTGGAACTAAACTCAGGTCCTATTTCAACGTTGCTGACTAGGTTATCATTTGTAGTCAAGATGATGTCTAGGATATTGTTTCCTCTCGTTGGGTATTCTACGTGTTGGGAAAGGGCGCTTTCCTGAAGATTCGTATAAAGCTCTTGTCCTGAGTGTGCCGTCAGTGGTTCACCCCACTTTGTTACCGGTAGATTAAAGTCTCCAAAAATTACGCTATCCTCTTGACAACAAATTTCCGCCAATTTGATCATAAAGTTTTTCATCTGTCTCAGTTGACTGTGCTGGCGGACGATAGATGAGACATATATTTATTTTGTGTGAATTAATACTTAGCTGAACATAACTGGCATCTATGTTGGTAATACTGGGTTTGGATAGCACAAGGGGATGGAGACTAGTTTTCACATATAGTAAAACACCGCCACCAGCTCGATGTGGTCGCTCACAGCTGAAAATATTGTACCCTGTTAGTGAGTATTCCGCTAGAAAGTCACGGTCAGATGTGTTAATCCAGGACTCTGTGATGCCAATGATGTCATAATTTTCTAGGTAAATTAGAGATTCTAAATCCTCAAACTTGTTACGTAGACTACGTGCGTTAGCATAGCAGACTCTAATTCCGTTCCGAACAGTTGGTGATCTGACTTTGTGGGTATTTACGTTAGAAGGAGGAGGAGGGGAAAAGGAGGGATGGGGGTGGGGGGGTAGTGTTGTATAGGGAAGAGGATGGAAACGAGGGATTCTGGTTGTGACAACTTCAATCACGTGATATCACACATACAGTTAAATGAATTAGCCGTATGGCGACAGCCACTCTCATTCGGCGTTCTAATGAAAAAATAATGAGACTAAGTAGATAAGGAAATGCATATATATGCCCACCCTCGTTACTGATGGCACCTGAGTCAGGGTTTTATATTCCGGATGACGGCAATTGTTTGTGCAAAATGCCGTCAGAATTACTTTTGCATTCGCGTGATATAGAGCAAATCTGCAGCGATGAGGTCTTTTTGATCGTGTATCGTTCACAAGAAAAGCTGTTCAACATATTTATCATTGATGCTTCATAAACTGTCCTTTTAGCATTATATTATATCTTATTTGCGTAATTACGCATAAATACACACCAATGACTGGACTTTGTCAGGTGCTGTCCGTTTGTAATACTGGCGATAATATAGGTTGTTAAACTTGTTTATCTCGAAGTAAATAAGTGTACGCTTACTTTCGGTTGCAACCTTCACACCTGAGGAGAAAATACTTAGGACAAGTCAGGCAGGGCACGAATAGTTCATCCAACCCACGAATTCAATCAGACAACGGAAGAAAGTAATCTCCCAGACAAGAGAAAAGCCAAGACATGGAAACTATTTGCTTGGGGAAAAAAAATAAATTGGAGTAGAAACCAAGGCCATATGGTAAAAAAAAGACAACCAAGAATTAACAGACAAAATAAGACAGCCAGAACAAGACATCCAGGGCGAGATACGTTGAACAAGTCAACCAGAACAAGGTAACCAGGAAATGAGAACCATATCACGACAACTAGGAAAACCTTGACAATATTTGCCAGGGCACTGCAACAATTAGACAAGACAATTAGACCCACGACGAGAAAAAAAAACACAGATGTCGGAGGTTAAGCAAATAATTAGTCAGGAAACACAGGCATTCATCAAGGACTAAAAACAATAATTCAGAAAATGCAGCTGGTCAGGAAAGGTAAACAATCAGCTTTGAGAAGAGAAGAGTAGTCAAACAGGGTAAGAAAACATCTATCCCCCCCCCCCAAAAAAAAAAAAAAAAAACTATCACTCAAGACAATAAAAGAATCAGCCAGGGCAAGGAAACAATCACTCAGGACAAGAGGACAATCTGCAGAAAGGGAAAATGAAAAAAAGGTCTGTTAATGAAATTACTATGCCAACTAAACAGTCAGGTAAAACGACAAGGCAGTTATCAGGCAAAACGGCAGAACTCTAAACCGAAAATACAAGAAAACAGTTTAGGTAAGAGACCAACGAGAGGACAAGAAAAGATCAGCCATGACAAGAAAATAAGTAGCTCGGACAAGAAAACAATAAGGCAATACAAGAAACCAGGACAACCAATACCAGTCATGTACACAAGAAAATAAAATATGTCAAAATAAGAAAATGATCGGTAATGTCAACACAACATTTAAAAAAAAAAAAAAATGATAAGTAAAAGAAAAGAACTTTCAGCAACATTAAGTATTTCTTGAAAAAATAATCATCAGCACGAATTAAAAGTAATCAGAGAGGATGAGAACCCAATAAACTAGGGGGGAAAAGCAATTATCCAGGAAATAGAAACAAATGGCCAGGTCACGAAAACGGTCATTAAAGACAGGAAAATATTACGTTAATAAAAAATTAGGATTAAATTTAAGAATGCTTCGAGAGCTGAGGGAGACGGCAAAAAATAGTAAAACAAGACAAGAGGTTTGGTAAAAAAAAAAAAAATAATAATAATAATAATAATAATTAGGAAAAGAGGAAGTTACAACAATAAGTACAGTGTCAAGAACATAAAAAGGGGCAATACGACAGACAATCTCGACGAGAGCCAGGTAAATAGCCAAGGAGCAAAAAAATATGTAGGCAATTTGCCATTCAGAGCAAGGAACGAAAATACAAATATAATGCCAGTTTATTACGCCTTCCCATAGCTGAAGCTGTGATAAAATATGATGACACAATGTGGACGAAATGATTGGGGAAAAGAACACATTAAAAACAACTAAAACCTAGAGATAGGTAAGGAATTTGACGTTAAATGGTTTTAAGCTGCGGTAATACATAGAGAGCTAGAAGAAAAAACAAGTCAGTATTGCGAAGAGGGAAGAAATTGGCAACATATAGCAGCAAACAAGAAAAAGACGTTAATATAATAAGACAGACACGCAGAAGAACAAGCCAAATGATATGCAGTCTTGAATGTTATTTGTCGTCACCCTGTAAACTGAGAAATCAGTGTGGAAGACATAAAAACAGCACTCAAGTTCAAGAAGGCAGAACAAAATAATAATAATAATAATGATAACAAAAAGCAGGAATAATAATAATAATAATAACGATAATAAAAATGAAAATATGTAAAAAGCACCTTGAGAGCGCATACCATCGCCAGTGCCATTAAACATGATCCCGATCCGGATCCCAAATTTATTCAATTTTTTCTTAGTCCATGACCCACCTTTTCACAATTTCATTTTACTTCATTGAGAACCTGCAAGATACTCCAGATCTGGATCCGGATCCACCCCCCAAATTAACCATTTCTTCCTTGGCCCATGACCTATCTTTCCACAAAAATTCATCAAAATCCGTTAATACCTGCTCGAATAGTCCCGTATTTGGATTCGTCGATATAGGATCGGATCCAGATCCGGATCTGCCCCAGAATTCAATTAATTCTTTCTTGGTCGATGGCCCACCTTTCCATAAAATTTCTGTGAAATTCATAGAAAACTTTTGGAGATATTGTGCGGGATACGCCGGATCCGGTGTATCATTAAATCGTGAGGACCGTGAAAACCCGAGGACGAGGGCACCAGGCACACCCCAGAAATTCTCTTCTCGGCTAATTTTCACCATTCATAAGTGTATTCATCGCCATAAAACCTATATTCATCGACAAACATTCTCTATCGATATATGTCCTAACATTATAGGGTGTCCGAGAAAACTTTCGGGCTGTGATGTTGGGAATTCATTTAACTGTGCGTGAGTATATACTTTCCTCACATTAAGGTGCTAGTATTTGATTTCCTCCCCCTTTTTTTCATGCTTATCAGCTGGAAAAACATCGACAAAGACGATGATGTAGGTTTTATGGCGATGAATACACTTATGAATGGTGAAAATTAGCCGAGAAGAGATTTTTGGGGTGTGCCTGATGCCCTCTTCCTCCGGTTTTCACGGTCCTCACGATTTAATGATACACCGGCCCTAAATTTAATCATATCATCCTTGGACGATGGCCCACCATTCCACAAACTTTCATCAAAATCCGTTCATAACTTTTTGAGTAGTCCTGCTAACAGACAAACAGACAAACCAACCAACGTGGGGTAAAACATAACCTCCTTGGCAGAGGTAATAATAATAATAATAATAATAATAATAATAATAATAATAATAATGATGATGATGATGATTATTATTATTATTAATTTCTATTATTACTGGTGTCATTATTATTATTATTATTATTATTATTAGTATTAGTATTAGTATTAGTATTAGTATTATTACCATCATCATCATCATTAGCAAATTTTATTATTATCATCCTTTTTAATTAATATTTTCTACAAACATGAATATAATTAATAGGATTTCATTCCGTACAAAGTTAGAATGATGAAAGCTGTCTTGCAACTAGTGTTGAATTAAAAGCATTACAGTATTCCTCTTGCAACTGTCTGCAGTTGAGATAATACAAATTTAACCTGTTCGGAATGAGGAGAGGGGGAAGCGTAAGCTGACTCGTGTCCGGAAGGATGTGAAGGGGAAGTATAACTTATCTCCTCGTTTATCTCAGCTTTATTTACGCATCGCAACTAAGAGAAATTGTTCTAACAGAAGTCGATCATCTTCAGTTTACGTAGAAAACACCACATTGATTAAATGTGACCATGAATGCTGACGAGGAGCCTACACTATGTGGTACTGTGTACCCTAGACGGGCCAAAGCAGCTGCGACGTCCACCCGGGACCCAATCCTTCTATTATTTTCCTGCATCTTGTCATGGGGAAGGACCTTAGTCCGACCTGGCGAGGAGTTGTCCACCAGGAGAGAATGCTGGTTTCTTACATGGTGTATGCACTGTATTGTGGCTACTGGAATGCCCCACGGAAGACGTTACTTACCTGTGGTCGATAGGTCTGCTCAGCCAGACAGACTGGCGTTAACCAACAACAACAACACCTTCTGATGGGGTCCACTCAGGGAGGTGCAAAAACCTCACAAATAATGACAGACCTTTTGAAGAGAAGACAGTGTTTCTTTTGTTGACCAAAGTCACTCCCTGTAATTGCCCTTAGTTCCTTGTTTCTGGGCGTGAATCACTCTTGATGTTTTGTGTGAGGTCCTTGAGGGTGAATTTGAGTGTCGAATGTCACTCCAAGGATCTTAGTGGATGGTGTGTGTGTGTGTGTGTGTGTTTGAGAGAGAGAGAGAGAGAGAGAGAGAGAGAGAGAGAGAGAGAGAGAGAGAGAGAGAGAGAGAGAGAGAGTTATTTTTGAATAGGAAAGAAGAAATATGGAGAGGTGGGTGTATATGAGGAAATGTGTGACAGTTTTTGCACAAATGCTTAAAGAAGAGGGTATATGTGACAGTGTTTGTATGGAGCAGACAAAATAAACGTGAGGGTATATGTGCTTTTGTCAATTAATATAGTTATCAAATGCTTGTGTGTAACCAAGATGAGATCAACCAAAATTTTTGTCAAAGATGTAAACTCGTGTGCGTCTATGCTTCAGCGTGTGTTGGCGTGCTGAACGTGTATGCTTTAACAATACGTGTTTATAGTGACTATGAAAGGTAATGCTTAAGATTAAGTGCCTGGGTATCCCCTACTGCTAAGATGAAGGTAGAAGTGCAAGTAGTTGTGGATAAATACGTGTGGGTGTGTTCATTGGACTAAAATTAGCCATCGTTTAGTGGGTGAGAAAATGATGGTCAAGTTTATGGGTGTGTCGTGTAGTCTTGGAGGTGGCAAGGGCATGAAGCCCTTAAGACTCTTTCTCTTTCTCTCTCTCTCTCTCTCTCTCCCATTTTGCTGCAGAATTGCCTGCAAAGCTCTTTACCTGGACGCGGACTTGCAGTTGAAAGAGAAATGTGATTACGTAATTTCTTAAACATAGTCTTTTGCTTGAAAGATCAATGGTCTTTTTTTTTCTTTTTTTTTTTTTCTTTACCGCGTACAAATTCATATCTTTGGTCATAAGATGGGAACTTGGTTGGCCTGATATTGTTGTTAAAAGGGATATTGAATTACTAATATTCAGAAGAAAACGGCAAAGGCAGAGGAGTACCCAGACGCTGCAGCAGTTTTTTTTTTCTCTTATACTGAATGGGAACGTCCCCTGGTTTCAGTTTTCAAATTTCATTGTAGATTTACCGCACATAAATGTATATATCATTGTGCTATTAGACAAGTGCAAAAGAAAATTTGTTCTTTTCGTGCCCTTGCAGTTATTTGTATATTAAGCCATTACATCGAGTGAGTGGATGGTGAGCGCCCCCCCCTACCACATTATATATATATATATATATGGTGGGGATGAACTCCAATGAATGTATGTGTGTGTGTGTGTGTGTGTGTGTGTGTGTGTGTGTGTGTGTGTGTGTTGCTCAAATGAATGTGTGTGTGCCTGCGTGTGTGTGCATAAAGTAGTAAATAGCGGTGTGCGTGTGCTTGCAAATGCAGGGGTAATTGAACTATGGCCACCCGCCGACCAGCACCCAAATATTCCTGACTCACATTTTACCTGCACGAAGCAACTGAGTCAAGAGGAAGGATGAAAAGGAGGAGGTGGAGGAGAAGGAGAAGGAGAAGAAGAAGAAGAAGAAGAAAAATCTGTCAGTCTAAAAACAGCAAAGTATAAACATATAAAGTATATGTATCTTGTATGTAGCCTACGAGTGTTTGTACGAGTATGTTGGTGACTGTTGTTTGCAGGAAGTTCAGTGGAATCCCACTGCTCTCTGCACTTGATTTTGAATGACTAAAAACTAGAGTACATTTACATAATTTGGGGTAGAAATTTGTTTCATATCAGGCCCACGAATACCTTATCAAACCTAGCGTTCCATTTAGTACATCAAACATATGTTTGACTATAACAGAGGGAAGTTTCTGGAGCGCGCGCGCACACACACGCACACACACATTAAATTACCTCCTCTCTCTCTCCTCATGACGAGTTACATTAACGTACCACCCAATATGTGATGGTATATATATATATATATATATATATATATATATATTGTGTCCGACTCTGACCATAGGCTTCACAGCCTGCTCTCAAGGCCCAGTAATCCTCCTACATACCATACATATCTCTGCATGTCACCACTTCGGAGCTAACACCCACCGTCCATATTGAATATATGCTAGGGCTGTCTCATACAGGACTGGTGTACTGGTATTAGCGGGGGTACTTTTATGACATGTCGGCGGGTCATCTGGTAGATCAGGAAAGTCTGCCATTATGAAATCGCAAATCCTTAAACTGTTCCCTGCCCCAGCCGGGATTCGAACCTGGGTCCATCAGGACTGCAGGCCGCCTCTCTACCGATTCAGCCACCGCCACCCAGGGTAGAGTTGCATATAGTGGGGGCAGATGTCTGTGTGTGAGTATGCATAGATATATACTGATGAAGGTACAGCTCTATGTGTGCTAGCATAGCATTATTAGTGAAGGTAAAGCATTTTTTATGTTTGCGAGAGTAGCATTTTTTGTGACCGTACAGCGTTATGTGTGCGGATATGCATTACATATGATAGTAAACCATTACCTGCAGGGATTGAACATTATTTGGTGAGCAAAGCATTATTTGTATGGGGGTATAGCTTAATAATTTGTGTTCAAATATAGCATTATTTGTGTAGGAATAGCATTATTTCTTTCGGTAAAGCATTATTTGTGTCTAGACAAGAGTATAAAACTGATATAAGTAATGTTTATTGAATTAACATCAAATAATCGTCTGAAAAGGCTCAGTATGTGGTGTAATGTTAAACTGACATTGTTTCACCTAACAGGGTACCAGAGAAGTTAAGTGAGAGATTTGAAGAGAGAGAGAGAGAGAGAGAGAGAGAGAGAGAGAGAGAGAGAGAGAGAGAAACGAGGATCGAAGAGAAAAATAATAGAGATGTTAAACAGCTTTGGTGCCGATGCAGATGCTACCTCTTCTAAAACGGACAGAAACTAGAAAGCACACTGAAAGCGCATACCTCCGCCAATGCCATTGCCATTAAGAAGGATCAGGATCAGGATTCTTGGGGATATTGTGAGGAGTAAATAGGATCCGGATCCGCCCCCCAGTTTAATCAATTGTTCCTTCACCCATGGCCCACTCTTATTGAAATTCATAGGGAACTTCTGGAGATATTGTTAGGGATACATAGGATCCGGATCCGGATCCGCACCGAAATTTAATCAGTTCTTTTTTGGCCCATGGCCCAACCTTCCACAAAATTTCATTGAAGTTCATTGACAACATTTAGAGATATTGTGCTGGATACTCTGGATCCTGATCTATCCCAAAATTTTATTAATTCTTTCATGGCCGTGGACAACCCATACACAAAATTTCATTGAAATTCATTGAAAACTTTTGGAGATATCGTGTGGACAAACAAACAAACACGGGTGAATACATAACCTCATCTAGCTTCGTTCTTGGAGGTACTGAAACAGAACCAGTAAGCCAGAAGTTGAGGGAGGAAGCATTTGCACAGAAGTCTGGTGGACGAGAGGCAACATTTCACAACATACAGGATGAACTAAAGTAGACAGTAAAGAGCCCGGAAGAGGAAAATCATAAGTTTAGGGAAGAAAAATTTTCAAAGATGCTGAAATCACATGAACCTAACAAAAATATGTCGGGGATAAAACGAGCAACAATTTATACATACCAGGTATATATATATATATATATATATAAATATATATATATATATATATATATATATATATATATATATTTATATATATTAGGGTGGCTCTAAAAAGCAAAGTAGAAACTGTTCACTTCCACAAGGTTATATATGTTCCTTGTCATCATTGAAGGCAATATATGAAAAATTTGATGAAATGCACACATTTTAGGGGTCACTCCCGATGCCGTAATTCCGAGAAAATGAACTCAAAACACAACATCGACGGATTTTCCACAAAAATGAAAAATGTATTTTCAACGTTTCCAAACATAGACATTCTTTATTTGAGTGCTAAGAGAACACTCTTAAAACACAAAGTATAGGAATAATGCATCTCATTGTCTTCATCAAAGCAGCTTTTTCTGGAACTGGCATTCTTTTCTGGTGGTCAGCAGAGTTGCATTATGTAATGCTTTTGAGTCTCGTCTCTCGTCAGGACATCGTTTTACGACTGGATGAGAGCTACACCTCTCTCAGCAGTCGTTGATAAGATTCAAATGTTTGCACTGGGCCAGAAGCGACATATACCTGGGGTCTGTCAGCCAAAGGTTGGTTGATTTCGCCATGAACTCCCTGGCATCATCTTGTCCTGTCATAAAGACTAGGTTGAAGAACTTGAATGAATGTCTATTGATGTAAGTTGCCAGTGAAGCATCGTGGTCGAATGCATCATCTTCGAACCGTTGTGCCAGTTTCCAACGATATGGACAGTCAAGGTGTTACGCCATAGCTGCTTTAGTGGCGTTATCAACACGATGACCAAAAAAAGGCGGGTGGCGCCAGATGCTTTCACAAATGGTGGCACAACTACTTGGCAGCTGCCTCCGCCACAGTGCGATCAGGGTTCTCATGGAGCAGAGAAATCAGCATCTTGTCGTTGAAGGGGGCTTTCTCTGGATGTGGTGACTCATGCCAATAGTGCATGTATACAAGCGAGACAAACATTCTTACTCTTGTGACACCAGCTGTCTCCCTCGCCGTTAAGTTCATTTGCGTCCTGAATAGAAAAATCTTCAGTGAGTATATTGCTTTTGCCATCTAGCGCACATTGTGCACAGTGCCTGGAGAACGGACTGTCTGCTTATCACCTCGAGAATATCTCAAGAACATACAAGAGAGTCGTAGTAACTCTCTATAATCATCTCTTGGAAGCTGGCTGTTCATGGCATCGGTGCAGAACAAAATCATTTCTTACGTAGAGTCGTAGACCAACGGGCATCCCAACAAACAACTCGTCTCCAGCAGGATATAAATCAGTTTCATCTACACCTGGCCAAAGTTTTGGAAGCACTTGAAAATTCCTACTTCGGGTCCACTGATTGACCCTAGAGAAATATTGGAGACAGCAGAGCATCAACTCAGACTCATGATGACAGCAGGCAATCCAGATGAGCTCTTTGTCTAAAGCTTTTTCAGTTAGACCGCATGCTTCCATCTTCAGGCCTGTGTTAGCTGCTGTTGTATCAAAAACAATCCCCTGAATCATCGGTTTTAGATTCCATTCATCCAGTGTTTTGATGCATGCATTGCAATGCACTTTCCCAGTGCTGCAGTTTATCTAGGGAACACCAAGAAGTTGCTCTGTCTCACTGCCAGTCACCAAAATGGCAACTCAGTCCACTGTGGGTGTACTGTTTCCAATGATATCTGGAAGCAATTTGCCATCTCAATGTAGGAGAAGTGGAACATCTGGTGTGAAAGCAGCCCGTCGATCAGTTGCTTCTTCTTTGCGAGTGGTAGCTCGTGCTCGCTGTATAGTATTTCCATACAGTGCCCACGACAAACATGGCTCAATGATTAGGCAGTTTGACACGAACAAGTGTTGCAGCTACTTCCTTAGTTACAATGTTTTCTTAGCTTTACCTTGCTGTCTAATTTGTTTGGACGTCAGTGGCCCCTTGAAATTCATCCTCAGACTCTGCTGATGAGGAAATGCTACAGCCTTCAATGTCAGTGGAACTGGATGGTACAGTCATTTCCAACTGCAGTGCAATGAGCTTGCATTTTTCTTTTCAAGCGTTGGCTTGATCACTTCTATGCCACTTAAGAGCCTCCTTGTTTGAGAGATTCCACCCCAGACATACTCAAGGGATTCTATTGCTGTAATTGCAGGAAATGCATATCCTCTTCGTTTGTCCTAGTGAGCAGAGTGTCGTTTCGAGAGATATCAAACAGTTTTGTGAGTTTTTTCTTCAAGTTTCGCTCGTTGACCCGGAACCCTGGTTTCGGTAATGATCTGTTGTTCTTCAATACACAGCACTGTGAAGCTTCTGGAGCTTGCGAATACCCGGTCTAACCTTTGGGTTGGGATGCGCATATTATCCCAGATCACCATTACCTTCTCAATGGTACTCTTAGTGCTGCGACTGATTATAAAACCATTCTCATGGAGAAACATGAAGTTCCTGAGGACATCGGCATTTACCGACAAGTGAGCAGACCAATATATCTTTCTCGGGCTTGCCCAGAAGCCATATTTTTGGACTGTTTCTTGTCATAAGCACGCCTGTGAATGGAACACACTGATAAGCAAGGTTTTATTATAACTGTTCATAATAATACTCATCAGAACATTATTTTGATACATAATCTTCAATTTACTCTGCATATCTGGATAATTAAGGTCATATGCTGGATACAATGATTATTAAACCTTATGCTTGGTATTAGAGATTTTCCATTATTAATGAATCAAATATTCATCAACAAGTGCCTGGTATGTGGAGCGTAAAATCCTAATATATCAAAGTAACTTTTTGATAAGTGTCATTATTGGTAGTTAAAATAATCATATAAATTTTATTTGCCAGATCAGAGTAATTCATTGCTCGATGTCACGACACGCTATAGTCGTTCTATTTTATGAAGGCAGTTTGGGTGGGGCGCTCTGGGACCTCACTCTGTTGGCTCTGTTGCCACATTGTCGCCACACACGTGCTCTCTCTCTCTCTCTCATTTATATTAACTACTACTAATTTTATTTTCTTTATTTTCTCTCTTGTTTTCGACTTTTTTCCACACCACTCCTGAGGTAAAAGTCTATAGTCCGTTTTTTTTTATTTTTTTTTTATTTTTTTTATAGCTTCCATGGCCGGAGACTGACCGAGTATGACTCGCTCACGCAGGGCTGTCCCTCGTGTCACCACCTGACAATGTCGCAAAAGCAACGCTGACAAGACTTATGAAATTTATACTATACAATAGCTTTTTTATTTAATTACATCTATACAGAGTGTTTAAAATTCATTTATAAGTAGTTACTAGCTTAAAATAGGAGAGTGAGACAGAGAGAGAGGTGAGCACAAATAATTACACGTGTGTCGGTGGCGATGTGGTACCAGAGCTAACAGTGTGAGGTCCCAGATTCCCCCATCCAAACTGCCTTCATAAAATAGAACGACTGTAGTCATCAAGAGCAAACCAATGTACAATCATAAGAAAAACTATCGTTACCCTTCAGAGCTATGCACTATGACACAACGACGAAGTGTTGTGGAATGACGGGGCAGGAAAGTTTGTACGTCAAACCCGTCAATATCGGTTATGTGAGACACAGATACTAGAATTTGTGCTAGAGGTAATAAAAGCTAATTAGATCGTTTGGCCTCTGTGCATAGAGACAATACGCTTTATTGTCCGGCACCGAATTCATTAAATAAAAATATAACCGTATGGTCTGAAGTCGGCAACACACATGCAGACGGGCAATGAGTATGTGCACCCGTGCCAGACGTATGATAGTACTTCAGCCGATACAAGCAAATAGTAAATTTCAGTGTAATAATGATATGTATTGCTTTCTATATATAATAAATGTCGAGTAGAAAGAAACTAATAATACATGTTCAGTCTCATGGCTTTAATGTTTTGTATACCCACCCCCTGCTTCCAAAACAGCCTCTAGACGACTGAAGCATCCCTCTGAAGTATTTGACCACCCATCTAAAAAAACAAATGAACTCGTGCATCCCTGCTAGACTATCGTTAAAAAAAAAAAGTCGATACCTATAGATTTAATACCTTTCAAATAATTTATTTGTTGTATTCTATAAATAATAAGTGTTGAACAGTATGAAAATAATAAACCTGCCGACTTTCATTATTAATCCCCGTCGGGGCTCTCAGGGTAATACAAACACATTCTATATATTTCCCCGTCATATCCTCATTCTTGCTCATTATTCCAACTCTTCTAATGGGATTGTGATATGGCAACACTAGATAGGGAAGGGGCGAACAGCAAGGACCCACCCACATAGCCCAGCTAACGTTCGTTTTGCATCGAACATTCCTGGGGTAACGCTACTTTTTCTTATGATTTTATGTTCTTCTGGGTGGAGAAATAACCATCCACTGAGTGACTGAGTGACCAGTGAGTAATCGACGATCAACCCAGCGCGCGCTGCGGCGTGGACTTGGTGCTTTTCTGGCTGCACCGGAGTTTCCAACAGATGGCTGCAGCACGCAGCAGTGGTAGACGCATGTTACAATAAGTATGTTTACCGACCACTGCTGAAGCTTTATTCAATGTTTAGTTCAATAGTTGTCACAGTTTTAGGATAGTTACAGGCAGTTACAAGCCATATATTCCTTAGACGATTAGACGTTTGTGATCAAACATAATATCATCAGGATCACATATTCTTCCTCCAGGGAGCGACTTCTAAATATGACCCGATTTTCTTGATTTTTGTGCATGAAAGCTGAAAAAAAGTTTTTTGGTACATTTTTGGGCCACCCTATATATATATATATATATATATATATATATATATATATATGTGTGTGTGTGTGTGTGTGTGTGTGTGTGTGTGTGTGTGTGTGCAAACCTAGTTTTGTTAAAAAGTCGCGTGGGTAGCAGGATCCCCGAGTCCGTGGCTAGCGTGACATGATGCTTGATGGAGGCTTATTTTTGCAGTCCACCGACTGATTTATTCTACTGGACCATGATAATACAGTTACTCCACCCACTTCACTCTAATTACATAATATTCTAATTTATTCTTGGTATGTACAAACGATTATATTCAGCTAAAGAAAGAACTCAAGTACTGAAGATTTTAAGAAGACCAAACGCTACCATTTTTGTTCGAACAGTCTCATCTTGGTTTATTAAGGCAGTAGAAGCTGAAAGCATAAATTAATCAAGTAGAGCAGTATTAGATAGATGCCTAAGCAAAAGTTCCGTTGCCAAAAGGAAGCGCCCCATCAGGTTCCGCTAGTGATGCACCTTGCATGCAAAAATAAACAAGGAGTGACTGACTGACT